>NC_052630.1:54940468-55565468 GCF_016161935.1 Mauremys reevesii
AACCCTGAGAGGTAAATTCTTCACTTATATTGGTGTTTCTCCAGTTCACCTTTACCTTCTTCTACTTAAAATGAATGCTGTTTATTTTTGCCACTTTTATTTCTATCAAGATCACTGTGAGGAAAGACTGATCACAGGACACACTGCAGGGTTATAAAAGATAAGTGATCATTTAATGCAATCTAGATAAATAAAGTTTCCTGCTTCCCAGATTGGAAAGTACTGGTTATTTATGCATTTATTTTCAGTCGTTCACACTGAATAAGTTTAATCATCAGTGTTTCAACTCCTCTGGCATTTCTCCAGTCACATACAATTTACATGATTGAAATCAGACATTTTTGTGTTTAGTTTTCAAGGCCTGATTTCAAATATTATTTGCTTTTGGGGTGGGGTTCAGGCACTTTGAAAACTGATACACACTCCCAGCATTTATTCTTTACATAGGAATGTTTCTAGTTTGATTGGATTTATGAAATATCCTGCTGATGGAGGTAAAACTAAGATGCACTCAACACAGCGTTGTTCATTAAAAAGATACTGTTAGGTCAAACTTGACCTAAAATGTAGGTTTTGTATAATAAAAACAAGAATCATTTACAAAGACTGAGACCAATAGAAAATGTTTCCATTATTTAAACTTGTTTCCATAGGCAGGGTTTTCTTTAAAATAAATAAATAAGTCCCTGCATTGTTTATAACCAAAACATTACATCACTATGCCAATACATGGGAAGCTGTAAGTAAAAATGACCAAGAATTGGCTCTAAACAAAAGTAAAATTAATTAATCCGGTGGAACTACAACTCTGTAATTCTTCAGATCCCTATACGAGAAAGAGAGAACCCACTCAATGAACATACCGAGCTTCCCAACACCCCCATCACCCACCATTTGGTTCTAAGAACGTTTCACTGTGTAGATCACCACTGGTGGTCTATGGAACATTCTTTTACAACTCTGGACCCAAGACTATTTTGACTTTGAAAGAAGTGACAACGTCAAATAAACTGTGCAAGCAGTGAGGCGTGAACGTGATTTTTTTAAAATATTTTTTCAGCATCTGTTATCCTAGGTATTTTTTGTAATACAGATAACTTGTTTGTCTACGAATGTATTCTTTTTTAACCTGACGTCTTCTCTTGAGTGGGGTTTAGCTGCAGTGGGTGTCTCGGGAAAGTTTGACCTCAGATAAAGAGAAGAGTTACTAGTGGAATAGCTGGTCCCAGGCAAAGAGACTTGCAAAGTGCTGCAAATATCAGAGTGGGCCCCAGGAGAAGTAAGAATGCTGGAGGGTTTCAGTCTTAGTTAAAATAAGTTACACCGAGGATTGTGAAATAGACATTGCGTTATGTACAGGCAGTGTGGTCTAGCAGAGAGATCTAGAGTCTATTTCTGGCCCTGGCCCTGCCACTGACCTGCTGTGTGACCTTGGCCAGGCCATTTCACCTCTCTGTGCCTCTATTTACACTCCCACCTTCTGACTGTCTTGTCTAGGTAAACACTGTAAGATCTTCAGGGCAGAATCTCTCTCTTATACCGTGTCTGACCAGTGCAAGCTCCATGGGGCTCTAGCTCAGTACTAAGCTTTACAATATTACAATCGGATCACAATACACAGTCAGTGTTGCACACCCCCTTCTCCCTCTGACCAAGAGCTAGGAGAGAGAAATTACAAAGGGCTAGATTGTGACATTGCACTCCATACGCGTTATAAAAACATGCTTACAAATGTGAATATAATGTAACTGGAATATGCTTCATGCAAAAGGTCTCCTGTAAGGTATTATTGCAAAACTTATAATCCTCTGAGTGTGCTCATCCTATTTGTTTGCATGTATTATTTCTATGTCTGAGTTAGGGTTCAGCCCCACTACCACTTCTGAGGGGGGCTAGGCTCTCCTCATCTGTAAAAATACCTACCACCCAAGATGTTAATTCAATAATAAATTCAATAATAAAGATAGTCGTGGTAGCATCTATGTCTGGTCAGTAGAGGACAGTTTGCCACTCAGAGGGAATGTGCTCTGTTTCCCACTTAACCCACAAAATGCTTATTGCAAACTAGATTTCACCTCTGTATGTCTTTTCTTTCTTGTCTGATTTCCAAGGAGGGTTAGGAAGGCAGCAGCTGCCTGGGTCTGGGCTGTGTCTACACTGCAAGTTAAGTTGTGACCATAGCATGAGTAGGCAGACCCATGCCAGCTTTGATGTAACTAGCCCAGGTGTCAATAGTACTATAATGTGCTAGTCACTTGAGTACAAGCCTGCTGAGGCACCAGGCAGGGTGTATACTAGGACTGGTAGATCACTCTAAGGCCCATGCTGCTGTGTCTATGCTATTAGTGTTACCCATGCTAGCTAGATTAAAGTTAGCTTGGATATGCTACAATTATACCTTCACTTGCAGTGTCGACATACCCTAAGATGAAAATCTGATATGGGCTTAAATGAGCTCATTAGTACAGGACACTGGTGATGCTCTGACAACATCTAAAAGCAAGCCACGCTATAGTAGGATGCAATCAAAGCAGCACAACTTGAAAACAGACCTGCAATGAATCGTTTGGATGTTAACACTGCAGATTATGTGGGTTGAAACATTACTCTATAAATACCATACAGAAGAACAGATTCTTAGCTGGTGTAAATCTGCATAACTGTGTCGTCTTCAGTGGAGCTACACCTATTTACACCAGTTAAGGATCCAGCCCAGAATCTGCATCATGTGGCTACATTTTATTTCAGTTAGACTCTAAATATCAGTGGCAAAAACAAGCTATTTGGCAAACAGAGAAGAACGTATTCCAGCTATTTCACAGCTCCCTTTTGAAAAGATTCTTACTGCCTTGGCTCCACAAATGTATTTAAATGGTAAGTATTTAAAAAGAAAACCTGCTGTATGAGCATTTTCCTTTTCCTCCCTCTGGAGTAGCCTGTTTTGCATTACATCAAAAGTCAAACCACATGACTGAAATGGGACAGCATCCTGGCCTGATAGCCCAGAAGAAGCCGTGATGCACAACTCAGCCAATATCAGGCTTGTCAAATGGTGTAACATTTTTTTCTTAAATCCGTCCTTTTTCTCTGGCCTAATTTCCCTTTTTAAGCATTTCTAGTTGTTTTAATTTTTGAGCCATTGTATCTGACCAAGGGGAGCACTTTGTAGCTTCTGGCATCTGTGATATCATTCCTTTAGGCAGATACACAGCTTGAGCACAGGAGTCTGAGAAGCAATGGATTTACAGGCCCAGGCCCTTGGCCATGGCAAAGGAGTGCACCAGACAGCTTGTGCCAGTGGGGTGGTGTTCAAAGCCAATCTTGGGTTGGCTATGTGCCAGGCTAGTGCCCTAAAGACACCCAACAGGCCAGCATTGTAGCTGGAGTACAAGGCAGCCCTGGCTGTGCTCCCTCTGCCAGCTGCAGGCATGGGACTGGAAGAGGAGAAGCTTGCTGCACTGGTTCTGTACACCCGAGTGATCCTCCTGGGTCAGCTTTAGTACTGCTTTGCATCCTCTGTATGGGCGGCCACAGCGCAGGGGAGAATCTGTGACCAAGATCCTAATGTGTGCGTCAAGGCGATTTCAATCGACATTGCTTTGGCTAGGAGGGAGCTGGCGAAGAGGAACAATAGCTGCAAGCCCCAGTACTGGCAGGAAAATGGGGTTGATTTAAGACTAAAACAGGCGATTAAAAGACTAAAACAAAAACAACACAACTTGTATGTTTGCGGCAATGAGCAGGAAAATGTATTATGCATTTTAATCCTAGATACTGATAAAAATGAAAACACCAATGAAACTAAATGTACACTTGCTGTGCTCAGTCCTGGAAGAGCAGTGGCGGCTCCTGGCACATAGGGCTGGCTCTAGCTCCCTGCTCTGGGGATTGCAACCCAGTGCAGAGGGTCAGAGCGTCACTCATGTTTGGCCCGTCCACCCCTCCATTGTGAAAGGGGCCAATGGGCCAAATTTCAATGAATGGCACTGCGGCCAAGTGTGTGGGGCTGCAGCGCCACTCCGCTTTGACCCAGTGGCTCCTTCATCAAGGGGATGCTGAACCAAACCTTAGTGGCACTGTGATCTGGCCCGCCAGGTCGCAATGCCACTTGGCTTGGGAGCCTTCTCAAATGCGGGGGTGGGGGAGCAGGACAAACTACCCTGTCAATGGTATGCACTGTACGTAACGTGCATACAGCTGCAGGCAATCTGCCTGTGCCAATGTGGATTTGAAAACATATCACCTTGACTTTGAAGGGCCAAATTTTAGCTCCTCCTATGTGTGTGAGTCGTCCTACTGGAATCCATGGGACTGCTTACATAAGGGAGGTGAGTGCAATTGAACCACAGTGGCTTCTACTTCCCAGATTGCCATATGGTAGCCCTGTCATCTTCTATACTTCAATTATTTGTATTACAGCAGCACCTCAGAGGCCCACCTGGGGCTCTGGGCTCCATTGAGCCAGGCATTGTACAGACACAACTATCCCTGCACTGAAGAGCTCACCATGTAAATAGCCAAGGCTAGCAGAGGAAAGAGCAATCAGGTGACTTGCCCAAGGTCATACAGTAAGTCAGTGGCTGAGCTGGGAATAGAACATCTGTCTCATGACTCACAGTTTAGTGATCTAGCCATAGACCCCACTGCCTCTCCTCACTTCCACCTGCTACCCATTGAGTCAATGTTGAAACTTGAGACGTCACTACGGTGACACACTGGAGACTTGCAGGCCTGTCACCACAACCCTGTCTCCTCTAATGGGACAGTTCAGCAAACACCAGCTTTCTTTAAGAATCTATCCCCAGCACCTGCTTTCCTCAGAAGAGACTGTTGACAACATCTTTACACCAAGGAAGGCAGCTGGAGGCAAAGATTTTCCTTTCAGACTCTCAGCCCCAGCTGCAAGATCTTGGAAACAAAGCTGGTTTCTTATGCATTTCTCCTGATGCTAAGGCACAGTAAAATGGGCTCTCCTCAGGGAGGTCTTGAGCTCAATTAGGGCTGTTGGATTTCCTTCCCAAGCGTACATTGCTGTGCGTCAGATGCTGAGCAATTCCTGACACTCTTCCCCTGGGAAGGAAGAATCCGTTTGTATGCGAAGGGAAGTTCCTCCTTGTTTGGCTTTTCCTTTTGCCAGCCTATCTCTCAAACCAGAAAGCAGCGTGAATCTCACTGCACTCCTATACTGGGGTGAACTCCTGGGCGTCGCTCATGGTAGCATCCTCCAGTGACAAAATGCATTGGTGTCTTAGGATTGTTCTGCCATGGGGACCAAAAGATAAAACTGTATCAATGAATGTTGTGCTCAGACCCATTGCAGGAAACCAGCCCCTACTGGAAAGAGGGAAAACACAGGTGAGCACCAGCCAAATCACTGAATCACATCATCTCCCCGGGAGCTGACTTAAGACCAATAGTTTTAATAACGCTGCTGCTTAAAGGGGATTGGAATTCTGCCTTGGGCCTGATTTTTCAGAGGTACTGAGCACATGCAGGAGTTCTGGGGGCTGATAACACCCCTGAAAATCAGGCCCCTAATCGGGAGGATGCCTTTGGATGCTGAAGTGGACCTTCTGTGTATCTGAGTCCCTTGCTGATTTGTCTGCTCTTTTAACACCTTCCAGTCTTTCCATAGCTGCTGGGGATTGTTTCAGCTGTCTGGTCCTGGCTCATACCACACCAGTGACACATGCAGAGGAATCAAGCCAGGCATCTCCTTACTGCCCCGGGTGCTGGGTTGGCAGCAGTCGCAGTTCCTATTCCAGTGCAGCTAGTGCTCTTAGTGGGGAATTCCTTCTTGGTCTGAAAGGCCATTCACTGAGAGCATCGTGATTCAGAGGAGTTTCTTGTAAAACTGAGGAGTGCAGCTACAGTAGGGGACCGGGGAGCCAGGACTCCTGGGTCCTCTTCCTGGATCTGTCCCATGACTTATTGGGACCTTAGGTTAGTCATATGGTATCTTCTTTGCCCTTCCATTTTCTCAGCTGTAAATTGGGGCTAATACCTACCCAATGGAGCTGTGAGACCAGTGTCTGTAAAGTCCTTTGCTAGCCTCGGATGACAGACGCTGTAGAAGTACAAAGCATTATGCTTGATTATTGGTATTGCTTATTATTATTTGTGCCTAGAGCCCTCCACCAGAGCAGCTCCATTGTGCTAGGTGCTTCACAGACATACAATACGAGACAGTCCCTGCCCCAAAGATTTGACTATCTCATCTGTCCTCACAACACCCCTGTGAGGTAGGGCAGTGCTCTTATATCCCCATTGGAGAGATGGGGAACTGAAGCCTGGGTAGATTGTGGCTTGGCCAAGGTCACACAGAGCAGGGACTTGAATTTAGTCCCAGGCCAGCACCCCTACACACAGGAATATGTATTATTAATCATACAAGTCAATTCATTAGTTTTCTTTGCAGCATATGGGCTCCCCTCATTAAAACATAACAAACTAGCAGCCAGAGCCGCGTAGGCATACTAATAAATGACAAGTATTTTATAAATGAACTGGGGCCTTTGTTTCTTTTCTAATGAAATTATTGGGTTATATTTCTCGAGTCTGGGCTTATTTTAATCTTTTTATTTGAAAATGAGATCCAGTCCTTCCCCCATTCTGTTAAACGGTGTTGTTTTAGACAGCGCCATGGTCTATGGAATGTAATAAACACTGCTAAATATTTAACTGCGCGTAAATATTTTAGAGAGACCCAGGAAGGGTTAGGGATGGAGTTTAAGCTCTGCGAGGCATAAAGAAGACAAAGGCTTGGGCCGCAGGAAGCTACAGAAGAGTCCTGGAAAAGAGTCTATTGCAGGGGGGGGGAGAATGTATTAATCTTAATTCTTAGCAGGATGGCAGCACCTAGATCCCCAGTGTGCTGGGTGCTGTACAAGTGCAGTGACACTCAGTGCCTGTCCCGAACAGCATGCAATCTAACTAGACAAGACAGACAAAGGCTGGGAAGGGACATGCAGGCAAAGCTGACTTACTCAAGGTAACAAAGCAGGTCAGTGGCAGGAGCAGAACCCAAGTGTTTTGACTCCCTGCCTAGTACCCTGGGCACTAGACCGTGTTGCCTCTCAAGGAGCCTCTCCCTCCTCTATCTTTGTGTGGTGGAGGAGGCCCTCTGAGCAGGGACTGCCCCCTTTCTGCATAGAAAGGAGACTATCACCTGCAGAGCACTGTCCCTCTTTCCCCCCAGACCCAGCACAATGTACTCTGTGGGCCTGGGGGCTGCCCAGGGAGGAGAGATGGGATGGGCCAAGGTGAGTATCAATCTCCCTCTTGTCCCTGTGGAGTTTACAAGAAATGGCTAATATGGCCTGGGTCTAGAGTGGCATGTGTGAGGGAATCTCCACGAGAGATGTTTGCAAAGACTTCCTCCCCTGGCTCCCGTCCCATGCATTTTACCACAGGGAGGGGTGATCCAACGCCATCATTTCTATGACCAAATAAGGCTTTTTAGTTATTATTGGCCTGAGTCTGCTCGCACTTACACATGCGCAAGTCAGGCTAACTCCACCACTGTTCAGAGCGTGATGCCAGTGCGAGTGAGACGAGAACCAGGCCCGCTGGTTTAAATGGCCATACAGTGGACAGCTTTATATACCAAACACTGTTTATTCTAACTGCATCTGCACCATAGATGTGCCTGCCACCTTGAAATGCAGACAAAGATGGTTCCCCTTGCCCCAAAGCATTTACCGAACCACTATTCTCCTCTATTGTTTGGGGAAGTATTAGAAATCAGTTACTTCCCAGCCAGAAGAGACTAAAGCTTGCAGTGAAAAGGGAGGAAGGAAGGATGCTACCATGCAGTCACCCCAGACTTATACAGGTTGAAGAAGAGATGCTTGGACAACTTCCCCACCCATGTTGGCTATGCCAGACAGAAATGTGTTGCATTAACTAGGATTAGAAGCATATGTAGGGTGATTACATGCACAGAGTTGGACTGATTTCCACATAAGGGGGGTCAAGAAGGAAATGCTCTCTTCCCCAGGGGACATTAGTAAGGGCCCTGAGGTTTCACCTTCCTCTGGAGCATTGAATTGGGATCATGGGTTGGGCATATCCCACACTAGCAATTTCCAGTGTCAACAAGGGGCCGTGGGAATTGCTGGAGCTCTGATCCTTCCCATTTTTTCTACATTGTTCTCTGTCATAGTTTTCAGTGGTTTCGATTTCAGCGGTGGTTTCTCCAAAGCCCCACTAATGGTACACCCAGAGCAGTGTAAGGACGGCATCTCCCTACACTGTTTGCGTGTCTGAGTCTACACTCTGTTACCCCACTTTATTTCCACTGAACTAAAACTGGTGCATCAAAGTGGAGAATCAGGCCTATCTGTCTGTGATGTACCCAATAGCTGCTAAAGTCACATTACCAACTACAGCTCTATTGATTGATTGAGATAATTTTGTATAAAGGATTCAGAAGTGAAATGCAATGGAAAGACAAGTCAGCCTGAGAGAAGCTTTTAGGTCTTACTCACATATTGCTGAGAAAAAAAAATCTCCTCTTTTAGGTTTCTGAGTGCCCTTCATGGGATGGGAATTTTGCTTGTGGTCATGTGCAGATACTATCACAATTGAAGTGAAAGTAGGAAAAGGGAAATGTTAACATCTCGTTGATGACATGGGATTTCACAAGCTGTGGGGTTCTGAGAAGAGATCATTTGATTCAGCTGCTTTTGCAGTCCAGTCATCTCCACCACTAAGAAAACCCTATTTTTAAAACTCAAGCGATTAAAATAACAAAACATAAACTCTCCATCTCCTTCCTGTTCGTTACTTACAAAACTTAGTCTCTTTATCTTAGAAGCCTATTTACATAATGTAACAGATTTCAGTGGCTCCCCTTCGATGGTTACTTTGATTAATCAAAGCGCAGCCCGCTGGGATTTTTAATTGCTGGAATTTTCTTTGAACTGTGCTGCAATGGAGTTTTTACTTTGGGCAGCAAAGCACTTTCTTATTTCTTCAGTAAAAATGTTTCAGATCTAAACTTTTGGTGAGCAGATAGCTGGCATGCACTCACCATTAGTAGGTACATAGATGAATAGATATGGGCAGAAATTCACTTCACATTAGACAAAAAGAAAAAATAGAGGGTTGTAGCTGTGATTCACTGCCAATATGAATGTGAACTAGAGGGCGCTATGTTCTGCTCACCACATTGCCTGTGATGCCACAACCCCAATGGTTTATTTTGTAACTGTCTGGAAAGCAAATGTACTTTAAATGGAGGGTGGGGGCGGAGGGCTGAGAGATTCATCTTGGATAAAAAAAAAAAATCTTTAAAGCACCTAAGTGATGTAGGGCTCTAGACTACCAGAAGCTGGGACTGGATGACAGTGGATGGATCATTTGATAATTGCCCTGTTCTGTTAATTCCTTCTAAACTATCTGGCACCAGCCACTGTTGGAAGACAGGATACTGGGCTAAATGGGCCAGTGGTCTGAGCTGGTATGGCTGTTCTTATGCTATTATGTAAGCTCCTAAGAGAAAAGTATTTCCCTCTTGCAATAATAGGGTTGTATCAAATATAATCTTACAATAACCCAGCCTGCAGGAGATTAGTAAAGTTGTGTGCATATGGATGTCATAGATGTAATTAAAACCATGGGTTAGTTAGTAAAGTCTCACCGGGAAAATCTGTAGGAGAAGGTTCTGCAGAGAGGAAGGAAAATGCACCAGGTTCCCCTGCAGTGTTCTCCCCAAATCACTCTGTCAGGGATTTGCCCCATGCACAAGGACCAGGCGAGCCATCCACAAATCCTGAAGGATAAGGAGAGACCTGGGCCTCCCACTGGCACTGGGCCTCCCTACCCCCAGGCAGCTGGGCTCCATTGGACCCACACTACCAGGGGCATCTTCCATCAGTGGCTGCCTCCGGAACTCACCATGAACAGGGCTTCCATAGCATGGGGGAAAGGCAGGGAGATCAGAATAAAGCTGCATTAACTTTTACATGATTTCCCTATGGATTTAGGGGTGGACAATATATAGACCCCAAACCCATCACCCCCTAGCCCTGTAAAGGGCCTTGCTCAGGATCCAGGGAACTCAGGAGGGGAGGGTGCTGTGGAGGCAGCTGATTCTCCCACCTTTCTGGCTGTAGTATGATGAGTGGAACTGGAAAAAGAGGGTCGGGTTTCAGGAGGAGACCAAGTTTGGTGGGTCACCAGAAGCTGTGGAATGCAAGCTCAGGCCAGGTTGCTACTAAACAGAATTCTCTTACTCTACAGGTAATACTGCCTTCTATGCATGCTCAATAAAGATCTCTTTCCTACAACTCTGCCTGTTTGCTGTATCCCTTATGGCTAAGGAAAGACTGAGAGAGCTTCATGTAAATCTTGGTCGGGCTAGCTGGCCCCATGCTTTGATACATTTCTTTTCTAGTGTCAAGCCTAGATCATTTAACACCTGAATGTACTTTTCACCCTCTATGCAGTTTGTTTACATTTGACTTTGCACTCTGCTGGAGATTTAAACTAGACCGGTGGGTTCAACTTTGGTTTCTCATCAGCTTTGCTTCCTGGTTCTCGTGCGTTAGCAGGTTGCAGTTACATGGGGATTACCTATGATAGAGGGGAATGATTTAATTAAAAAGCAAACACATGCTTGTCAGCTGGATACTTGCCACTTTTTGCATTGTTCTGTTAGTGGCGCTGCACAGATTTTTTTTTTTTGCTCTTGACATTGGTTGTACAGTTTGTCCTTTGGTGGCATTGCTTTGCCTTTTTAACATAGAGGAGGTGCTGGGGAACTGTGGTATAGGCAGATCCCCTTCACAGCTGTTGGTTTTCTTGTCTTGGCACCTCAGGGTGTGGGCCATGGGCGTATCTCTCATTGCAGCTGCCCCATCCTTCTGCATACAGAATTGCAATCAGCTGGGGATTACTTAGGGCTAGTCTACACTTACCTGCCAGGTCGACGCGGTGAGTTTGACTTCTCGGAGTTCGAACTATCGCGTCTAATCTGGACACGATAGTTCGAACTCCCCGCGCGCTCCGGTCGACTCCGGTACTCCACCACTGCAAACGGCGGTGGCGGAGTCGACCTTGGAGCCACAGACTTCGATCCCGCGGCGTCTGGACGGGTAAGTAGTTCGAACTAGGGTACTTCAGCTACGTGAATAGCGTAGCTGAACTCGAAGTACCCTAGTTCGACCCCCGCCCTTAGTGTAGACCTGCCCTTAGAAGTAGGCTTTGCCTCAGAAGTTCTGCTTCTTACAGTAATACATATACTGTGCAGAGCTAGGCAAATGCCACACAATGTTTTGCTGAGTACTAACTTGAAATGAAAACTGAATTCAATTGAGTTCAATGGAACCACCCTATGCATGTGACTAAGGCAAGCAGGCATGGCTTTTAATGTCTAATATTTGAGGTCTTTTCCATTTGTTTTTTACTGAGGACTTTGTTCTGAGACTCACGCTCAATTGCATACTATTGTGATTTTTGCATAGGGTCTGTTTTCATATAGTAATGCCTGTTTTGGAATATAAAGGAAATGTGATTTCACTTAAATTAAAAAGAATCACAAATATCTCTATTCATTTTAGATTTTACAAAACAAGCCCGTCCCTCCCCCTTCCCCTTCTTATAAACAAAACTGAAATTTGGATCCTAAGCAAAGTGGACAATGTTCCTTTAAACAAACAAAATGCAACTCAAACACTGTGACTCAGGCTACACATACATTTCAGAGTACATATAACATTACAAACAATTCAAGGTGTGTTTTCAACCTATTATGGTGTTATCAGAACTACTTCATATGGGTGGGTGCATAGCCTTATACCTCAGCTGCATTATACCTGCATATATTATACACACTTATGTAAAGAAAATTAAGCTTGGATAGGGTTAATGGCCTGATCCTGCAATTTACAAAGTGTGGCCAGAGCCATGCTGAGGTCAGTGGCACTTGCCATGGTTGCGGAGAATGTTGTAAAATGCATGGTTGTAACAAAATCACAACCACCTGAAAATCCACACCTAAGGAGTACGCTCCACATTAAACTCAAGTGACTGGTGAAGAAAGGACCCAGTCGACAATAGCACTCATCAAAAAAAGACACCCTAGTCCTAATCCTCCAGGAAAACTCAGCTGGGCTTTGGCCTGAGTAGAAGACTACAGGATTCAGCTCCACAAGTGAAAGAATGAGTATCAGCCTTTACCTGGCATTTCCTCTTTCTGTTAGTTTGTATTTTAAGCAGATATAATTTTTCTGATATTGAAGAGCGAGTGTTTCCTGTCGGGTTTATGAGGGCCACGAAGATGGTCTCTTGAATACACATTTAGTTAGTTGTTTGGAACACGTTATTTACAGAAAGCAGCACTGTTCTGCTCTTTGTTGAGGACAGAGACAAAGAAGCCACAGAAACTAAGGGCCAAATCCTACTTGCCTATCTCACCTGATTACTCCCACTGACTTAGTGGGCTGGCTTCCGTGAGTAAGATGACCAGGATGTGGCCTTAAAAGCCCAGTTCTGTAACCTTTGCTCACCAGAGCAGTCCTTACTTGCTATGAGAGTTCTCAGCCCTTACTCATGCCAGTAATCCTACCGGGGTAAGTATGGGCTGATGGTTAAGTAAGGGTTGCAGAATTGGGTCCAAATTTATAAAGTATTCATAGATTTTTAAGACCAGAAGGGACCTACATGACCATGTGATCTAATCTCCCACATAACACAGATCAAAGAGCCTCCCCCAATAACTTTTGCACCAAGCCTGTAACTTCTGATTGAGCGATAGCATATCTTTTAGAAAGATACCCAGTCGTGATGTAAAGACTCCAAGTGAAGGAGAATCCATCACATCCCTATACAAGTTGTTCCAATGGTTATTTCCCCTCACTTTAAAATGTGAACATTATTTCTAGTCTGAAATTGTCAAGCTTCAGTTTCCAACCACTGGATGTCATTCTACCATTTTCTGCTAAAGAGCCCTTTATTAGCAGCAATCTCTTCCCTGTGTGGATACTCGTAAACCTTGATCAAATCACCTCTTAACTTTCTCTTGGATAAACTAAATAAATTAAGTTTATTTAGTCTCTCACTAGAAGGCATGTTTTCCACACCTCTCATCATCCTTGTAGCTCTTTTCTGAACCCTTTCCAATTTTTCAACAGCCTTTTTGAAGTTTGGACACCATCAGTGGACACAGTATTCCAGTAATAGTCTCAATAATCCCATATACATAAGGCATACCACCTCTCTACTACTATTTGATATTCCCCCGCTTATACATCCAAGGATCACAATTGCTCTCTTAGCTACAGCATTGCAGTGGGAGCCCATGTCTAACTGGTTATCTACCATGATCCCTAAATGTTTTTCAGAGTTGCTGTTTTCCAGGATACAGTCCCCCATCTTATAAATATGACTTAATTTCTTCGTTCCTAGGTGTTTGACCTTGCATTTTGCTGTGCTAAAACATATGTTGTTCAAATGAGCCCACTTTACCATAGCTGACCTGGTCCCATCACTAATGACACAAAAATTGGTGGAGTGGTAATCTGCAAATTGTACCGGCAATTATTTTATATTTTCTTCCAGGTTATTGATAAAGATGTGGAATAGCAATCGGCTAAGAACAGATTCTTGTGGGACCTCGATAGTAACATCCCCACTGGATGACAATTTCCCATTTACAATTGCTTTTTGTGATCAATCAGTTAAACGGATTTTAATCCATTTAATATGGGATGCATTGATCTTTCTTTTTAAATGTTGATATTTTTTCATCAGAACGTAATGCAGGACTAAATGCTACACAGAAGTCCAAGTACATTATGTCAACACAGTTACCTTTATTAACAAAACTTCTCATCCAAATACCATAACAAGTTTGTTTGACAAGACCTATTTTCCATAAAACTAATGTTGATTAGCATTGGTTACATTATCATCCTTTAATTCCTTGCTGACTGCATCTGATATTAGCCTATCCATTATTTTGCTCAGGACTGATGTCAGACTATAGTTTCCAGGGTCATCCTGTTTACTCTTTTAAAATATTGGCACAACATTTGCTTTTTTTCAGTCCTCTGGAACTTCACCAGTGATTCAAGATTTGTTAAAAAATCAGCTATAATAGTTCTGAGCACTCCTCAGCAAATTCTAAAAGAATATTTTTGGGTGCAAGTTATGCACTTATGATTTAAAAACATTTAACCTTAATAATTGCTGTTTAGCATCCTTCCTAATTACTGATGGAATAGAAAGTACTTCTTTATCATTGTAAGATATGACTACATCCTCAAGATTCGTTCTGAATGCAGAACAGAAATATTGACTACTTCTGCCTTTTCTGGACCAGGATTGATAAGTTTACCATCTTGATCTAGTTTCTGAGTTATGCCACTACTAGAATTTCATGTGTTCCTGATATATTTAAATAACTACTTCTTGTCCTTTAATCATACTGGCCACAGATTTATTTACTGATGCTTTTAGCTTTCCTTATCAATCACCTGCATTTACTAACTGCCAATTTGTATTCATTACTATCAGTGTCCACATTTTTCTATTTGTTATTTATTTATTGTTGATTTCATTTTTCATTTATGACTGCAGCATTGTGAGAGTATTTGTTTTTCACTTAATAAAACATTCTTAAACAATTTCCAATTATTCACATTTTTATGTTTAAATATTTCCTCCCATCCAATTTTGCTCATAATTGTTTTCAGCTTTGGGGAATTGGCCATTTAAAATTACCAAGTATATTATTGGTGAGGACTATATTCTGCTTGCACATAGTAAAGGAAATTAAATTGTGATCACTTGCACCTACACAACAATCAGTTTTTAGTTTGGTTATCAATTCATCTTTCCTCATCAGAATGAGGACTGATACTGAACAACTAAGTTAGTTGTATTATTTTGTGTATTAGAAAGTTATTAACTTTTAGAAACTCCAAGTATGTTTTACCAGCATTGGCATGAGACCTCTAGCATATATCCATCAGACTGAAATCCTCCATGATATTGCACTTTTTTCTTTCCACACATTATGATAGATGATTAAAGAGCTGCTCTTTCTGTTCCTTGTTCTGATTTGATAGTATATAGCAGACCCGCCCCCTCTCCCCAGTACCCTGTCTTGTGATTTATCAGTTAGTGCATTGATCCATAAGCATTTCAGGTGCTGTCCTTCCAAACTGTCAGTAATTCTAAAGAAGGTAACACATTCTCTCCCCTTCTGTCCATTCTTTGTTCTAAATCGGGAGTTTCCAGTGATTTTAACATTTCAGCCATCTGAATCATCCCACCAGGTTTCACTAATACAAATCAGATCAAATTCCTTTCAGAAATTAGTGTTTCTAATTCCCTTTTTTTTAATCACCCAGGCTTCTAGCACTTAGTATTTTAGTTGGCTCTCTGTTTAGTAGTCTGGTCTATCACACACAAGAGCTGGAGCTGACACCTTGGTCCAGTCTCACATTTTCCAGACAGTTAGGAAATGAAAATGCCACAAAGAATAAGTTCCTAGGAGAGAGAGAGAATCCCCCAGAGAATAAGTGCACTCCAAAAGGCATCCTAGCCACATGTAAGGCCATGTTTGGTGTTTGTCTCTGGTTGTGTTGAATCAGGGGAAATTAAAGTGGGAGAATCCAGGAGCTTGAAAAGATGCACCAAGAACCTGCTAGAAAATAGTACTTAATGGTTCTCATTATGGTCTGTTGTGTAGGTACAAACTGAGCATTGGTTCCCACCCTTTCTCTGCATGGGAAAGTGGTATAAAAAAGTACTCAAAATACCTTTCTGCCCTGTACAGTAGCTTTGCTTTGAATTTCTTTACACATTATCTTAAATGTTGTTGTTTAAAATAAGATCCAACCCAGTTTTGTGGGTAGGTGGATCATTTCAAAGGGAATGTTGCTCAGTTTCTAATGTAAATGTGGTGTGGGTGTGTGTGTATGTATGTATGGGAGGGGGGGAGGTATGAGTGTGCAGATCTCTCCAGACCCATATTTAAGAACTTCGGGGCAAATTAAAGTCTAGGAGAGGATTTTTGGACAATAGAGTTGTATATAGAGCCCTGTGTAAATAAAGGAAGATCTAGTGGATTCTTACTCATCTCTAGCTGTACAGATACACACAATTTATACTGAATTAAAATAGGTTGTAAAATAGGTTAGTACCCACATCTACTAACCTGATTTCACTCATGTTTATCCCTTTGGGGAGACAAGGTGGGTGAGGTGATATCTTGTATTGCATCAACTTCTACGGGTGAGAGAGACTAGCTTTGGTGCTTACCCAGAGCTCTTCTTCAGATCCTTTTGGGAATATTATGGGCCTTTTCTCTAGAGCAGTAGCAGGAACTTGTTCAGTTTCATTAATCCCTCAATGAGATGTTTAGCTCCAATGGTGTGTAATCAGCCCTTAAAAATTCCAGGGCTTCCTAGCTAACATGACCGTGTCCCCTCACTTCCCTGCCCCCACCAAACTGAGTGTGCTTCAATATATCACATATCAGGCTCACCTATCCGGCTCCTACTAGCAAGCAGGACATTTCAGCACCTTCCCTGCGGACAGCGCCCAGCCCTTAGCATTGATCTCTCACCTACCCCTGGCACTTGCTCTTCTACTGGCACCAAACAATAGCCGCTGACGCTCTTCTGACACCAGCCAGCAAGCAGTGAACCCACTCTGGGCACGGTGCTCCTAGACCCACAGCAGCAAAGCCCCCTCCCTTCCTGCTGCCAGCTGATCCCACACAACCAGGTAAACCCACTCCCAGCCTAGTGCCACCAGCTCTGAGCCAGGCAGGGCCCCTCTCCCTTCCTACTGCCATCTGATCCCAGCCAGTCATATAACCCACCCACTCTCCACAGGCACCAAAGCTCAAACAGCCGCCTCTCCTCCCGAGGCCCCTGTCCAGTCTAGCAAACACCCATCTGCCTTGGAACACCCCACCCCATCCACCCCACTCACCCCATGAAATCTCCATCGGACTGACACAGAGCCCCTAAAGAATCAACCAGTGCCACATCTCCTCCTGCCCACTCCCACCCCCGAGGAGTTCCTGGCTGCCCCGGCACTGATGGCCCCTTGCCTGAGCGGATGCCTGACAACGAGCCATTGCACCTCCATCCTGCCCTGGGCTCTCTCTCAGCAGTGACCCCTGCCATGGTCCTAGCACTGCCAAGCCAGCCACGCAGGGCAGCCCTGCTCGCTAGGTGCCCAAGTAGGGTGACCAGGTGTCTGGATATTAGGGGCTTTGTCTTGTATAGGCAACTATCTCCCCTGAAAATGTGTCCCCATTTTTCACCCCTGCTACCTGGCCACCTTAGCCCCAGGCCCAGGGCTGGTGCAATCCAGCTTCCCTGCGCCCCGGGCATGTGGCCTCCCCGCAGAACAGGCCGGCTCCGATGCAGCCAGCATCCTCCCTGATGGCCCGGCGCCAGCAAATTCAATCGCACTGAAAAATACAGAGGCCGGGAGCGGGGGGGGACTCACCGAACATCTGGATGTGCCCCTTGGTGATGGGGTTGAAGCTGCCGCAGGACAGCAGGATAACGTGGGTCTTGGTGGTTTCGGTCATGGTGCTGCCTTTCTGCCAGCTCGCTCCAGCCTCTTTTTGTGTCTCGATGTGTCTGCAGAGGGAGGAGGGAGGCGAGGCGCAGCCGGCGCTGTGGGCTCCAAGGAGCCGAGCCAGACGCAAGCAGCATCTCTCCCCTCCTCCCTTAACGCTTTCAGAGCCAGAGAGGGGCTGCTGGAGACACACATACAAAAGAGAGGGGCTGCTGGAGACAAACACACACACAGGGGCTACTGGAGACAGACAGACACACAGAAGGGGCTGCTGAAGACAGACAGAGACACACACACACAGGGGCTGCTGGAGACAGACAGACAGACACACACCCTGGAGAGGGGCTGCTGGTGCCTGGAGATATACTCACTCACACATGCACACCAGACACCCAGGTGCTAGCACCTGGGTCATATTCACATACACACCAGAGAGGAGCAGCTGGAGACTGGGTCACACTCACACCCCAAATTAGCTGTCGCACAAGGATCTTTCTGGAGCCAGCCAAATTAAAATGCCTGAATAGAGAACACGTCTAGGCACTCCTACTGCCCCCAGACTCTGGACCCTGGCACACCCCAGTGCATCAGCACCACAAAACTCAGGCCCCAGCACATGACTCCTGCCAGAACGATACAATTTTTGCCCTTACCACCCAAGGAGCATGGTATGAGCACAAACCAAGTGTAGACGATCCTGCTGCACTAAAATATTCCAAACCGTGATGTAGCCCAGAGCATTAATGCCACAAACAACCCAACAAACTACATATCTGGCAGCTGGATCTTCAAAATGTTTGGCCTCAAACCCCAGTATGTACAAACTAAATAGAAAACAGGGTCTAGCCCCTCCTACTTTTCTAGGAAAATATGGCCCTTGATGCAGCCTAGCCCATAGCCCTGGAAAAACGCACATCTATTACCTGGCAAGATCCAATGGTTGGAAGCTGAAGCTAGTCAAATTCAGACTGGCAATCAAGCATAAATGTTTAACCATGGGAACAATTTACCAAGGGTCATGGTGGATTCTCTATCACTGGCCATTTTAAAATCATGATTAGCTTGTTTGGGGAAAGATGCGCTCTAGTTTAAAAGGAGTTGTTCTGGGCAGGGTCTGTGGCCTGTGTTACAGGGGAGTCAGACTAGTCACTAGATGATCAAAATGGGCTCCTTATGGCTTTGGAATCTGAGTCAATGGATCCTGCCAATTTTTACTCCAAACTCTACTGTCTAAAGGGGGGGGCAGGGGACTATAGCAGTTCCCAGTGCACCAACCCTTCCCCCTCCCGCCACCCCGACTCCTGTTGCACACTGGCACAGCAGCACCACAATAATATTTATTTTATTTATTATTTGTATTACAGCAGCACCTAGGGGCTCAACTGAGATCAGGGCTTCATTATACTAGGCTCTGTACTCATAGTAACAGACAATCCAGACATGCTCATACCCCACTACCTCCCCCAGAGAAGGGCTGCTGGAGACTGGATTTCCCCCCTCATATACACACACCTGGGAGGAGCTATGGAAGACAGGCTTCCCCTCCCCCAACACCACACAGCTAGCAGGAGCTGTTGGAGACGGATCCCCACACGTACACACCAAGAGGGGGGCTAATGGACACTGAATTTCATACACACACATGTAGCTAGGAGGGACTGCTGGAGTCTGGGTTACATACAGCACAAAAGGGGGTTCTGGAGACTGGATCTCCTCTCCCTCCCACCCCTGGGACTGGATTACATTTATACACTCACACCAGGGTGGGCTACAGCAGACTGGATTCAAACACTCACAAATGCTCTCCCCCGTCCTCCCAGCTCTACCCCTTGAATTCCTCCTAACACCAGGGAGATTCTTTCTGTTGCAAGCAGCTTCCTCCTAACACCAGGGAGATTCTGTCTGTTGCAAGCAGCTTCCTTCCTCACACAGAGTAATTCTGCATGCAGCTTTCTCTTTCTTGCCCTTCCTCTAACAAAAACACAGATTTCTTTGTCCTTTTCCTTAAGAGATTTCAAAGAACCAAACATTTATTGTTTATACTGCAGGCTCTTTGTCTCTGCTAGTCCCACGATACTGTCCCCTTCTTTCTCTTTTCTCTCCCTTCTGTCTCTCTGTCTTTCATCTCTGCTAACAACAAAGGTCTGTATGGCCCCAGTTTATGTATTCCTCTTTACGGTTCTCACTATCAATCTGCACAATCCCCTGTTTGCTACTATTTATTTCCCGGATTGTACTTGAAAAGTTTTGTTTTGCGAAAGGCCACACATCCAAGTTCTGATAGCAATCGATGAAATCTTTAAGCCAATTGGAAAGTTCTTCCAGCTACAGAGAATTCAAGCTCATTTGTGCAGGAAAAAACTTATTTATTACTTGCATTATGGGAGCACCTAGGGGCCCCATTGTAATAGGCAATGCACAAATACATAACTAGAGACAGTCCATCCATCCCAAACGTGATGGGACCCAGTAAAACACACACATGGAGTTTCTTTAGACCCACTGTACACAGAGGCTGTCCTTTGTCCCCCTGACTGGATTGCCATTGTCAGTGAGAAAGCTGCCAAGATGTTGAAAGAATGTTTTCTTCCCTTGCCTCTTTTTTTTTTTGGTGTTGTTCAGCTGTCTAGAATTCCAAAGGAACTGACGCCCTGGATGAGCTACTGTGAGGATTGAGTGTTGATGGCATTTTTCTCTCTAGACAAGCTTGTTCAAACCTCTTTGTGGTTGATACCTCGAAGCCCCCTTCTGAATAGTCCTTGAAAGCTGAAGGCTCTTGGAAAGTCTGACAGGGACCGTTTCTATCCATACTTCTCATCTGTCAAAATTAAACAAACAGCACTCTCTGCACAAAGCATGGAAAACAGGAAGCAGTTTATATGCAGCAGCGAGGGCTCTTTTAAGAAAATACATTGACAACTAAAATGGAAGACGCACTAGAAAATACTCCCAGACAGAAAGAAATTGTGTTAAGGTTTTCAATATCTCTCAGCCACTTCAGGGAAAAAGCCTTAAGGGAACATTGTTTCCTCAAAACACAAAAATATTGGAAATCCTGAGAGTTCAAAGTTCACATGACTGTTTTGAAAAAAACCCTCCAGCCATCAGCTAGTATGAAAATAATGTGCCACAGTCAGGCATTAGAGGTAGCCTTCATTGGGTGAGGTTCTATGGCCTACATCATGCAGAAGATCAGACATGGGTGTTCATAATAGTCCCCGTACTGCCCTAAAACCTCACAGAGGGCTTAAGTGGTACAAATATTTTGTGCTGGTTCTCTGCCTGGGGGTGAATTTCACCATAAGAATGGCCATACTGGTTCAGACCAAAGGTCCATCTATCCCAGTAACCTGTCTTCCAACAGTGGCCAATGCCAGGTGCCCCAGAGGGAATGAACAGAACAGTTAATCATCAAGTGATCCATCCTCTGTTGCTCATTCCCGGCTTCTGGCAAACAGAGGATAGGGACACCATCCCTGCCCATCCTGGCTAATAGCCATTGATGGACCTAGCCTCCATGAATGTATCTAGTTCTTTTTTGAACCCTGTTATAGTTTTGGCCTTTACAACATCCTCTGGCAAGAAGTTCCACAGATTGACTGTGCATTGTATGAAAAAATACTTCCTTTTGTTTGTTTTAAACCTGCTGCCTATTAATTTCATTTGGTAACCTCTAGTTCTTGTGTTATGAGAAGGAGTAAATAACACTTCCTTATTTACTTTTTCCACACCAGTCATGATTTTATAGACCTCTATCTTATTCCCCCTTAGTCATCTTTTTTCCAAGCTGAAAAGTCCCAGTCCTGTTAATCTCTCCTCATATGGAAGCCGTTCCACACCCCTAATCATTTTTGTTGCCCTTTTCTGAACCTTTTCCAATTCCAATATATCTTTTTGAGATGGGGAGACCACATCTGCACACAGTTTTCAAGATGTGGGTGTACCATGGATTTATATAGAGGCAATATGATATTTTCTGTCTTATTATCTATCCCTTTCTTAATGATTGCCAACATTGTTTGTTTTTGACTGCCATTGCACATTGAAAGGATGGTTTCAGAGAACTATCCACAATGACTCCAAGATCTTTCTTGAGTTGTAACAGCTAATTTAGACCCCACCATTTTATATTGTGATAGACCCAGGCCAGTTGGGTACAGCAGAATAGCTGAAGGCAGATATACTGGCCACTGGATTAACAGTTTTCTGTTCCCTGACTGACCAGAGCAGGGGCTGCTCCAGGCTAATGAGAACACCTGACTCTAATTAACCTGTAAAGAGTCAGGTGAGGCCATTCAGTTAATGTGACCACCTGACTCTAATTAAGGCCCTGCTGTTACTATAAAAAGGGCTCACTCCAGTCAGGCAGGGGAGCCAGGGAGTCAGAGGAGAGGAAGTGCGGCTGGTTACTGAAGACACCCTAAAACATTGTTAAAGGAGCCCTAAGGTAAGGGTGAAGAAGGGAGAAGCAGGAGAAGTGGCCCAGGGAAATGTAGCAACTCTGGCAGTGAAAGGTTGGCTGCCAACAACTGCTACCATTAGGGTCCCTGGGCTGGAACCTGGAGTAGAGGGCAGGCCTGGGTTCCCCGCAACCCACCACTACAGGAACAGCTCCTGGAAGGGGAAGTCAGGTCCCTGTCAGGACAGGAGGCTGAACAGAGACTGTGGGAGTTCTCTCACCAACCTCCTTGCAGCCTATGATGAAAAGGGCTCAGTAGACTGTAACCCTGGCCCTAGAGAGAGAAGGGCTACGTGGAGGGTCACAGTGAGCCACTGAGGCTAAGCATAAACCGCCTAGAAGCGCAGGACCCACAGGAGCAAGGTCAGAGCTCTGCCACAATATGTATAGTTGGGATTATATTTTCCAATGTGCATTACTTTGCATTTATCAACATTGAATTTAAGCTGCCATTTTGTTGTCCAGTCACCCAGTTTTGTGAGGTCCTTTTGTAGCTCTTCACAGTCTGACTGGGACTTAACTATCTTGAGCAGTTTTGTATCATCTGCAAATTTTGCCACCTCACTGTTTACACCTTTTTCAAGATAATTTATGAATATGTTGACTAGGACTGGGCCCAGTACTGACCCCTGGGGGACACCACTATTTCCCTCTCTCCATTCTGAAAACTGACCATTTATTCCTTCCCTTTGTTCCCTATCTTTTAACCAGTTACCAGTCCAAAAGAGAACCTTCTCTCTTATCCCATGACTGCTTACTTTGCTTAAGAGCCGTTGGTGAGGGAACTTGTTGAAGGCTTTTTGAAAATCTAAATACACTATATCCATTGGATCCCCCTTGACCATCATACTTAATGATCTGAAATAAAATGGAACAGAGTAAGTGTATGAGCCAGACATACATATGATGTTTGGTCACACATGTTCTTTTAAAGGAACATTGGCAGAGGTCAGATTTGGCCTTGCATTTAGGTTTTATAAAAATGTGTTCACAACTAGGCAAATCTATAGAAATGGCAAGTGTACACCATTTTTTAAAGCAAATGAACATTCTCCTGCCAGCCTCATTGCAGCATTGTGCTAGGCTTTGAGACCCTAAAGGTAAAGCTGACTGGTCTATTTTCTTTACATGGGCTAAGAGAGAGGCAAAAAATAAACTCTCAAACCCAACTAGTGAAAGGCATATTCAATTTTTAAAGTTCTTTCAGTGTTAACAGTAAACCAAGGTGTCATAAATAGTAAAAGTAACAAAATTTTAGTGATTCAAGATGGGCAGTCCAGGGAGAGGGAGAGCTAAGGTAGCTTAAAGCCCACTTTTATGCCATGTGTGGTCTGGGGGCCAAAACAGACACTGGCCTAACTTAGGCAGCTCAGGAAGCTGCATAAATTTATCGTAGCCCTGCCTGGGAGCAGATCAAAATCGCCGATAGTATTGTGTTCTATGGCCCTGTCCACAGTCCTGACCTTGCTACACTCCATGCATACTATGCTGGGGCTTGCAAGTGACACTGCACAAGATGCTTGCACCTGGGGCATTCTCTTCCAGCTGGGAAAGGGCTGTTACTGACTCTGTCCTGAGTAGGGTTAAGAGTGGAAGGTCGAATCCACTGTGTCACTTGAAAATAGTCCTTTAATTTCCTGTGTTTGGTCAGAAGTTGAATATTTGGTTTTCTTATTAATATGAATACCGTTCTGCAAAAAGAGGGGCTGGTGTCCACAGAATGCTCTTGGTTAATCTTTAAGATTTTGTGGGGTCCTATGAACTTTTATGATTCATTTTCTTTTGCAGCATTCGCCAATGTATATGTTACATGTATCATTTGCAGCACAGTAATATGGATCAAGCACAAGGTGAGACTGTTGTATTTATGACTGTTGGGCAGCTATGCCAGCTGCATTGTATTGTTTTTCCCACACTGCTGTTCACTGGAATATCCCACAATGTCTTGGAACAGAACAACTCAGCATTTGGCCTAAGTGGATAGGAAAACTGTCAAAGGGGAAATACATTAATGTGCTGGCCAGGTACAAGCTGGGGCGATAATTCCATGGACCAATACCTGGAATGCTAGTCTCCAAAACACAGATAAGGAAGATACAGGACAACAAATTAAGGAACTGGTCCCAACTGGGGGGCTGGATCTTAGGTGATGTATAAAGTGCTTCCTAACTTGTAAGCAACCATCCTATAAATAGCAGTGATTTGGGGACTGTATTTTGGGCAGCAACTGCATAAGATGAACTGAACACATTGCAAGAACCAGCTTCCCAGATGGATAGGTGATGTATTAATTCTTTCTTTCTTGTATCATACTGTTTTGTTGATACATTGGCTGAGCCTGGTTATTGTCTATTTGGTCTCTTGAGCATTTTTCATATTGAACCACAAATGTAGTCAGAATCAATCAGCTCTACATTTTTTTAAAGCAATGATGTATTTTAAACAAAATACAAGTTCAGAGGAACCTACGCTTTCCCTTCAGACCAGCAGGCTAGCGGGACCGAGCTAGAGCTAGATCTCAGAGGCTTCTGCCTTGAAATAACCCCAGCCAGCTGGAGATGCTGAGCCAGTGACCCCAGCAGGGCCCCTGCCTTGATGTCACTTAGCAAGCTAGAGATATTGAGTCTGTGAAGTCACAGAAGTCCATCTTTTGCCATTAGACTAGCAAAAATCAAGGTACAGAGCCAGTAACCTTCAGCCTTCACATCAGCCTGGCATGCTAAAATTGCTGAGCTAGTGACCTCAACCTGGACCAACTTTGATATCAGACCAGGAAGCTAGAGATACAGAGCAGGGATTGGAGTAAAGGGACTTGTTTGGCTGGCTTGAGGGCACAGACCCCTTCCTGATACGTTTATTCTGTGGTCCCCATTATTTTCCTCCTGCCATAGCCCACTACAAGAGATGCAGCAATGTCACTTCAGCACTACAGCTAGCTGAAAAAAGGGAAGTATATTTTGCGAAAAGATTCAAAAGAAGTGAAATTTTGTTGTCACCAGGGTGTTATGTAATGGTGAATGGAGGGAAGTGTCTGCCAAACAGTCTCTCTACAATGGAGTGGTCCAGACTCTAAATAAATTGGGGACCCCTTGGCTTACACTCCAAGTTAGGGAAAAGTTACTTTAGGAAATCCTTCAGAGCATTGCAATTTTATAGGGGTGCTTTTTTCTGTGTCGTTCTGCCTTTAAAAACAAGTGTTTTCATGGCCATGTACCTGCACTGGGGTGATAGACAAGGGAGGTGGGGGAATCCTCATCATTGGAGGTTTTCAAGAACAGGTTGGACAAACGCCTACCACCGATGGCCTAGGTTTATTTGGTCCTGCCTCAGCGCAGGGGGGTGGACTTGATGACCTCTTGAGGTCCCTTCCCACCCTACGTTTCTGTGAAAATGAGAATACATTTTTAAACGTCTAGCTTTTGCTATACATAAAATGGTCATGATTTTTAAGGTCTGCCTTTTCTGAAACTACCAGTTGTTGCTAATTGCTAAAAATGTTTTCTGTCCCTGGAAAGGGAGACTTCCCTGCTCTACAATGGATCCAGTCTTGTGTTTCTAGCTTTAATGGTTCACGAGGGGTGTGATGGGGGTCCACCCCATACAAAACTGGAAGGGGTTAAGATGGCCAGGCAGGCCAATTAACTCCACAGGCAGTACCTGGAGGAGCAGCCAGGGAGCAGGGAATTGATTGGGAGCAGGCTCAGCTGGGCAGGAACAGGTGGGACTTCCATAAAGCCAGGGAGCAGACAGCAGAAGGGGGCTGCAGGAAAGTAGGCTGCAGCCACTCCCTGGGAGAAGAGAGGTGCATTAGGGGCTAGAGCAGAGGTGGGCGAACTATGGCCCGTGGGCCACATCCGGCCCTTGGGACCCTCCTGCCCGGCCCCTGAGCTCCTGGCCTGGGAGGCTTGCCCCCGGCCCCTCCCCTGCAGCCTCAGCTCGCTCCGCCCCCAGCTCAATGCTCTGGGGGTTGGGGCTGCGAGCTCTGGCTGGGCAGCACAGCTGCAGAGTGCCTGACCCAGTGCTCTGAGCTTCACGGTGGTGTGGCTGGCTCCAGCCGGGTGGCACGGCTTCCTATCCTGGTGCTCTGGGCAGTATGGCTGTAGTGCCGCCAGCCACCAGTGCTCCAGGCAGCGCAATAAGGGGGCAGGGGAGTTCGGGGTGGTGGTCAGGGGGAGGGAGTGTGGATGAGGGTGTGATGAGGGCGGGAAACAGGGTGGTTGAATGGGGGCCATCAGAGGACAGGGAATGGGGGAGTTGGATGGGGCAGGAGTTCCGGGGGGGCCATCAGGGGGCAAGAAGCAGGGGGCGGGGCCACACCTGGCTGTTTGGGGAGGCCCAGCCTCCCCTAACCGGCCCTCCATACAATTTTGGAAATCTGATGTGGCCCTCAGGCAAAAAAGTTTGCCCGTCCCTGGGCTAGAGGATAGTCCACAGTACTTTCTGAGAGGAGGGAGTTGAGGCTGGTGAACCCAGAGAGGGGGATATGAGAGAGGTGGGAAAAGCAGTAAGGCAAGACAGTGCAGGCCTTGGCCTGGGACGGTGAGTGCAGGAAAGACTTTTTTGCATCTGTGACGAACTGGGAATGGTCTTAATGTGTTCTTTGAATGCTAAGTGGGGAGTGTTGGCCTGGGAAGGTTGCAGGGGAGTTTTGCTGGGACTCTCTGCATTGGGGATGGGAGACTTTCCTTGAGGGAGGATACCTGAGCACATAACATGAGAACCCAGGAAGGGGGTTGGAGGCCAGGTGACACCTCTGCGCGGGAAACTGGACAAAGGGTTGGGGAGGAGCCGGGGGGAGGCTGAGTGAGACGGCTGGAGGGAGTTTCAGTTTGGAGCTGGCTGGGAGAATGGAGGGGAGCCCAGATGGGACTCTGGTTTCCCAATGTGGCTCTGGCCTCCCTGGCCCCCCAGATGGACCTAACTGAGGGGGTCCTGTTGTCTGTACCTGCAAGGCCTGTCTTGGACTGTGTGCCTGTGGTCTAAATAAACCTTCTGTTTTACTGGCTGGCTGAGAGTCATGATGAATTGCAGGAAGCCTTGACTCCCCCACACTCTGTGACACCATCAGCCTGGAAAGGGGAATAAGTATGGTGATCCAGCTGGAGGGCCAGGTCTTGAAGAGGAGGCTGTGGTTCCTGGAGTGTGAGGGGACCACAGGATGAGAGGACAATGGCAGAAACACCACCTGAGGAGGCACAACACCTAGCCAGAGCCAGGAGGGTCATTTTTAAGTGAGTGGACACCATCACAATGTGTCAGACCTTAAAAATGTGATGGGGCCTAGACCTTCCTGGACTTCAGAGCAATGGACAGCGGGGAATTGTGCTTTCCCTGGGAAAGGAGGAATCAGTTCTCTAAAAGCTTGAATTTTTTATTTTGTTGATCAGAGAGTGGCTACTTGACGCTGCTCAGATGCTTGGAATGTTAGTAGTCCTGGTGGAGATGGATTTGTGGGCAGAGTGTAGATGATCTGGCCAAAAGCGCAAAATAAGGCCCTGATCCTTCAAGCTGCTGTGTGCATTGAGCAGCTTGCAGGATTGGGGCCTAAATATACTTTAGCAAGTGGTTGCAGAAATATGATTGTCGTGTGTGTGTCTGTGTGTGTGTGTAAAGTGAGGGGATGGGAGGGGATCATATACAGATATGAAGGAGGGGGGAATTTAGAGCATTACATCCATCAACAGAAAAGAGTCACAAACTTCAGATTCTAAACTGCAAGGAGAAACAGCTGCTCACAGGACTACAGGCTGAGATTATGGAGACACATCGGTCACTCTTTCTAATTTATCCAATTTTCAGCCTAAAATAAACCAGATGATCAAAAGTATATGAAAGTGTCACAAACTCTCCTGCAGACTGAGCCTACAGAATTCTTGCACAGTGACATCAATGGATTGTACTCTGGAATTCAGTACTTTGAAGATTAAGAAGCCTTGACTAGTCCATCTTTTCTCAGCAGAGCAGAAGATTTTAAAGTCTGCTCTCTAGCAAATATTGAGGACAGGAGAAATTTGAACAATCAGACTGAACTTTTATTCTTCTCTTGTCTCTCTGACTGCAGCCCAAGGCTCAGACACATGCCAAATCTAATATAGAAGATCCATGAGATGCACTTAGTGAAGTCTGTGCCATATTCTTAGGGGTCAGACAGTGTCATTAGTTATAAGCACTGATGAGCAAATGATGCACTGCATTTAAAATATTTAGTTAATATAATCCTTTGTGCACTGGGGCACTGCTGGGTTTGGGGCTTTTTCAAAACTGATTCAATAACACATTGATTTTTGTTCCTTTTAAAATTTTCAGTTAATTTTCCATCCTGACAGCCCTGGAGACTGAGGTGTCTGTTGGATAAAACATTTGGATGGCAGCCAGGGGACTTGGGTTCTCATTCCAGTTCTTTCATCATTAATCTGCTGTGTGACTTTGGGTAAGTCAGTTTTATCCAACAGACATCTGTAAAATGGGGATAATTGTTCTTATTTCCCTTGGAATGTGCTTAGATATCTATATTGATGGCAAATGTTTTTATTTATGCGAAGCTCAGGCAGTGCAGTCTTTGCACCACGTTGTCTCACTCTCAGGCATCAGCTCGTCTCTGGAGGCATTGCTTCTAGGTAAAGGATTAGTTCAGCCTCCATTCTCCTTTCAGCCTTCACTTCTTTGTTAATGCAGCCAGTAATGGCGCTAAACAGAGCTGTGATGGTGGCTTTTATGATATGGTCACCCACACACAAGGAAATGGCAAAGTTCATCAAATCATTTCACATAAGTTTCTGGGTAGCTATCAAAT
The DNA here is from genome assembly GCF_016161935.1 of Mauremys reevesii. NCBI lineage: Eukaryota > Metazoa > Chordata > Testudines > Geoemydidae > Mauremys > Mauremys reevesii. The sequence continues at coordinate 54,969,271 of NC_052630.1, forward strand.
GGTAACACCTTTCAGACACTACTAGCTTGGCTCAGATTTAAACTGCTAATAGAGATAAAGTCTTCACTTCTTATTTGCAGTCCTCTGAGCCATCCAGTTACTCCTCAGTAGAAAGGGAGAAGAAACTGAGAGAAGGAAGATGCTTTCCTTACTTTCATAGGGGCTCCAGCATTATTCCCCAAAATGCTACCTGTTTCAGAAACTAGATAAGTCCCTTTCTTTCTTCTACCCTTTCTCTATCTAAATTCTTATACTGGTTCCCATCACCACAGTGTCTGAATCCTACAGATATGTTCCACTCTACCAACGGGCTGGAGAAGAGGAGACAATTGTTTGAAGTTACTGATTCAAGGATGACGATCACATAAAGGAAGAGCGGTGTGAGGCAGTCAGAAGTCCATTGCATGAGCAAGTAGGGACTTTGGAGTCTATACAAAGAGCTGCAGTTTACACAGCAAAAGCCTGACAGCCCAGAAAAGGGGGTGAAGGTGAATCAAGTCAGTTTCCTTTTCACAAAGCGCTTGACCAAAGTGTCACTGATGTTGAGGGTGCCGAGTTGTGGGTAAATCTGACATCCTGGATTGGGTGTATCCGACCCTTGGATGGGTGCACAATGGTGGAGAAGGGTGCAAAAAGCCTCTCCCTTTGTAAGGGCCAGCCCCAGTTGCAGTTCCTGCACTCTCCTGAGCACAGAGACTGCTCCGTCATAGCACCACCTGGCTCAGAAGCCATGTCAAAGAGGGGAGAGAGCAGGCGGGGTCATGACCCCACTCTCCTCCTACACCTCCAACAAATCCAGCCAACTGTGCATGGGAGGAAGCATGGTCCCTGCGAGACCTGATCCATGCTGTGTTCCTGAGGTATAATAGCTCCCAGTGCAGCCCTTTCCCAGCATCAGCACAGGGCTATGGCTAAAAGCCACAGCAGAACCCTAGCAAGTGACACCAAAGGATTAAAAGAACCATTTGCAAGATGAGGCTCAGGAAGCTGCGAGGAACTAAATAATGATGCAGTGATCTTGGGGTGGTTTATGATTGTCTAACTGCCAGAGTTAATGGACAGGATATACTGTTATTCAGTGAGTGCAGGATAATGAGTGTCTAGAAGCAAATGACTTAAAAAGTGGGAATAGCAGCTGAATGAGAAAAAGGTAGAGTCAGGATAGGGGAAAGGGAAGATAAGAAAACCTTTAAAACCTTCCATCTAGCCTGAAAATGCAGTGCTAATAAGATGCTGGACTGGACTGCTAAAGAAATGTGACACCTAGGAGAAGAGGAGCTTTGATCATTGTACAGGGCACTCGTTAGACTTCTTTTATTGTACTCTATCCAGTAAACATAGCTTAGAAAATATGGCTACTGTTAAGGATTACCGACAAGCTCTCACTTTAAATCCTAAGGGGTTTCCTGGTCCTGCTTGCAAGCCAGGGGGTTCTGAAGGAAATATCTGAGCTGGGTCCTCTGCAACAAGTCTGGAAAGAGCCAGTTTAAAGCAAGGTGGGGTGAGTTGTGCTTTGCTACCTTAGGGAGCAATCTGTTTTCTCGCTCTCTGTTTTTGATTCTTGTGTGTCAGGGTTCTGGATTGTAACAAATAAAGTAGTTTTGCGTTGCAACCTTCCACCAAGCATATTTTAGGATTTTTATCTAACTTCTCTGTCTGTGTGCTGTGAACATAAAGGGAATCTTCTTGAAAATTCCTGCACTGGCTACATTTGAAGTAAACAGGCTGAATTTCAGGAAAGTAAATATTATTAAAATAATGTTGGGTCTAATCATGTTCTAGTCATTTCAAATGGATGTTTTGGGCCCAATTCTAAATCCCGCATTCATGATAGTAGGAATTTTTTTGATATTGACTTCAATAAGAATAGGGTTGGACCATAACCAAGCATAGGAGGATCAGACCCCCCACCGTGGTTCAGGGCCAGCATAATGGCTCCTATGCCACCCCTCCACTCTCAGCAGCTATTCTAGAAGAAAGTGTAGCTGGTGAAAATGGGGTGTGGCTGAGATTACCAGGAGCCCCAGTGAGCCCTGGCTGGCATAGCAGCCCCTTGGAAATGTTGGCAACTTGTGCAAGTTTAAGCAGCCCTCCAACTACTCTTAATTTACACTGGAGATTTGCCCAGCATGCAGTCAATCCTGGATCAGGGCAGTTTTAAGGTGGCCTCCATAGTCTGTGCGTTCCTAGGCCACAGCTGAGGATCTGGCCTATGATGTCCTTGACTATTCATTTTCCAGTGCCTGGGTTTTGGCAGAGGTGTGGCAGGTAAGTACATTGATGTCTTTTAGCAACCTTCCCTGGGTGTATGAGATGAGGTGCTCATGGGTGTTGGAATAGTGCTGAAGAGGTAATACGGGGCGGTCAACACATGCTATTCTCACAGCCATGCTGCAGAACAAAGGAAAAAGGAGATGTTAAAAGGAGAGGCTTTAGATGGATCTAAGAATGAGTGCGTGGTGCATGCATTTTCCCGACTTGGAATCATCAGCTGTAATATGGAGCAGCATTTTGTGTCGCATCATCTGCAAAGCAGTTTACAGCCCAGCCTGTCCTGTACCTTTCTTTCCTGTCCCTTTGTTGAATACTTGGACACCCGTGGTCCAAATTCTCATCAGTTGACAAAAAACACAGTGCAACTCTCTAGGAGGCGGGGGGATAAAAAGGTAGCTTGAGCCATGTCCCTGTGGTGCTGAGGTCCCACCCTGGTGCTGAGGTCACCTCTAACACGCATTGCTGCCAATGGCTGTAGCTGGCATCACCAGGGCACAAGGAAACCTTCCACTTTATCTTTCCTGTCACCTTGCCCTCTACATTGGCAGCCAGCTCTGTGCCACTGGATGATGATTCTCCCACAGCCAGCTATTATTATTAATATTTGCATTACAGTAGTGTCTAGAGACCCTCTATTGACAGTCCCAGTCCCATTGTGCTAAGCACCATGCACACTCATAGTAAGAAAAACACCTCTGCCCTGAAGAGCTCACAGGCTAAATAGGCAAGACAGACAGGGTGGGTAGGAGAAAGGAAGGATTATTATCCCCATTTTATAGATGAGGAAATGGGGTATAGAGAGATTGCATGAGCTGCCCAAGATCACATAAGAAGTGTGGCCACACTGGGAAATGAGCACAGATCTTGTAAATCCTCAAACTCCAGCTCCCCTCTCCTAGTGAATTATCCCCTCCATGCAGGGCCGGCTCCAGACCCCAGCGTGCCAAGCGTGCGCTTGGGGTGGCATTTTGCTGGCAGGGCGGCAGGCGGCTCCGGTGGACCTTCCGCAGTCATGACTGCGGAAGGTCCGCCGGAGCCGCCTGCCGCCCTCCCAGCGCACCCTCCGCAGGCGCGCCTGCAAGACGTCCCTCCGGCAGCGCGCCCCCTGCGGCATGCCGCCCTGCTTGGGGAGGCCAAATTACTAGAGCCGCCCCTGCCTCCATGCTTCAGGGCTTTGGATCAAACCCTGACTGAATCAGTTCATAGCTTCAGAATAAACCTTAAAACTGAATTCACAGAGCAGTTTGGCTTTGTATAGAATGGTCTAATTCTGTGCCCATGATTCACAGCCAAGGTATGTATGTGGGGATGTGTTCTGATTTCTTCCTTCCCTTTCCAGTGTGACAGTATGAGAATGTCAGACAATGCAAGGGTGGGGGATGCCCAAGAAGAAAGCAGGAGAGACAAGAATGAGAGCGGGGGAGTGTGTGAGAGAGAGAGCGAAGTTGCTATTCACAAGTCTGTGTCTCACTTTCACATTGTCAACTCAATTGTGGTGGGTGGGAGGAGGGAAGACCTTTCCCCTTATGACATTTAAATTGAGAGAAATTGGATTCCTTGGTGTATAGAGCTAATAAATAAGGGATTTCCGCTGTTTACAGAACCCCAGCAACCAGCTCTCCTCCCCTAGTGAATTTTGCAATGCAACATTCCAAAGTTTAAAAACCTCTGCCACTTGTACATCCTTAAAAATGAAGGAGCCACTTGCTCTGGGAGACATCTAGAATGATACCCACTGGTTCCAACAAGATAGGGAGTAGGAGCAGGTTCTGTGTTTACACTGTTTTTTTGAGCTGTGTTGTTAATACACCTAACAAAGCAAAGGCCTATAAATCCAGTCCATAGAGAATAAGGCACTGGGCTGCAAAAACATAACTGTTTAGGATGTCCGATTTAATGAGTATGAGTGTAACAAGATTCAACAATTGCTAAAGGAGTAGCCATGTGTCAGAGCAACCTGGGGACCACATCAAGCAAATATCAGAGCGTAACTTGGACAGGTTTTGGTCTCTGCTATCGCCCCCTTACACTCCTTCAGTAGCCATAAAGCGGGAAGAGAGGGCCCTCAGGGAATTGTCTAGAGCAGAGGCAGTGTAGGGCTGGCAAAATGCATCCTCGTGCTGGTACCTCGTATTCCCCATCATAAGGGTGTGCTGGGGCAGAAGGGGACATGTGAGAGTCCTGGATGGGCAGAGGGTGTGCATCTTCCTCCCCAAGGCTGCACTGTGGATACAGTGCAGAATCTGGCCTATTTTTCCCATTCTCCTCAGTCCAGATGAGTTCAGAATGTTTTCCATCATTGAATGAAAAGATTTGCTGCTATTTCTGTTTACAATACATCATTTTAAAGTAGCTCTCAGTAAGCATAAATTTGCAAATCCATGCACCCTATGTATACAGAGCACAGGCCTCTTTTGAAATGATGGGTCTAAATTAGCTGTTACCACTCAAGAAAGAGATCTTGGAGTCATTGTGGAAAGTTCTCTGAAAACATTTGCTCAATGTGCAGCGGCAGTCAAAAAAGCGAACAGAATGTTGGGAATCATTAGGAAAGGGATAGATAATAAGACATAAACTATCATAATGCCACCATATAAACCCATGGTATGCCCACACCTTGAATACTGCATGCAGTTCTGCTCACCCCATCTCCAAAAAAAAATTCAATTAGAATTGGAAAAGGTACAGATAGGGTGAACAGACAGCAAATGTGAAAAATCAGGACAGGGGGTGGAGGGTAATAGGAGCCTATATAAGAAAAAGACCCAAAAATCGGGACTGTCCCTATAAAATCGGGACATCTGGTCACCGTAGGTACAGAGGAGGGCAACAAAATGATTAGGGGTATGGAATAGCTCCATATGAGGCGAGATTAAAAAGACTGGGACTTTTCGGCTTAGAAAAGAGACAACTAAGGGGGGTTATAATAGAGGTCTATAAAATTGTGAATGGTGTGGAGAAAGTGAATGGGGAAGTGTTATCTACCCTTTCACAGAACACAAGAATCAGGGATCACCCAGTGAAATTAACAGGCAATAGATTTACAGCAAACATGAGGAAGTAGCACATCACACAATATGCAGTCAACCTGTGGAACTCTTTGCCCAGGGATGTTGTGAAAGCCAGAAGTATAACTGGGTTCAAAAAAGAATTAGATCAGTTCGTAGAGGATAGGTTCATCAATAGCTATTAGCCAAGATGGTCAGGGAAGCAACCCCATCCTCTGGGTGTCCCTAAACCTCTGACTGGCAGAAGCTGGGAGTGAACAACAGGAGATGGATCACTTGATAATTGCCTGTTCTGTTAATTACTTCTGAAGCATCCGGCACTGGCCACTGGCAGAAGACAGGACACGGGGCTAGATGGACCATTGATCTGACCCAATATGGCCAGTCTTATGTTCTAAATCTTTTAACCCTGTTCAGATATCGAGCATAACTTTAATTTTCCCCTGCCCTCTATAGAAGCTGCAACTCCTGAAGTAGCATAACCCCAGGGACTAAAAAGCTTAACATGAGCAGGAAACAAACACCTAAGATTACTTCTAAGCTAAGTGGTCATTAGCCACTGCCTGCAAGAGCCTGGCTATTGACAGCTAACCCTCTATAAAGCATTGACAAAGAACAGTCACCAATCCCTTAGTCTGAGCTGGATCATGGGCAGCTGGATCGTGCTGTGCTGGTGAACAGTGATGGATTGACAGCCCTGGAAAATGAAGTGTTGCATGGCCCCAGAACAGGCAGAACCAAGGAGCAGCAGGGTAGGCAGAGACTCTGGAACGAGGCTTCCATCCTGAGCAGGAGAACCACCTCTACCCTGTCACTCCTTGCCCTCTGCTCAGACTGTCAGCAGAGGGGCCACTTTGCACTGAATTGGATGGTGGCTGGTGGCAGGTGGAAACAGCTGCAGCTGAACTTGCTTTAGAGCCAGACACAGCTGTCTGTGAACATAATCAGGTGTCGGACAGGGACACGACACTGGCAGCCGGCTGGCTTGTTTGGAACAGAGCAATCACTTTCAAAGGCCACAGGCCAAACAAAGCCACCTTCAGCAAGGCGGGAACTAAAGAACTGGATGAAAGTTTTAATTTAAAAAAAAATGACCAAAAAATACTTCTTCACAAAATGTACAGTCAAACTGTGGGACTCATTGCCAGGAGATGTTGTGAAGGCCATAAGTATAAGTGGGTTCAAAAGAAAAATTAGATAAGTTCATGGAGAATAGGGTCATGAATGGCTATTAGCCAAGATGGTCAGTGATGCCACCTCATGTTCTGGTTGTCCCTAAACCTACAACTGCCAGAAGCTGGGGGTGGACGATGGAATGGATCACTAAAAAATTTCCCTGTTCTGTTCGTTTCCTCTGAAGCATCCAGCATTGGCCACTGTTAGGAAACAGTATATTGGCCAAATCAGGGCTGGGCAAACTTTTTGGCCCGAGGGCCACATCTGGGTATGGAAATTGTATGGTGGGCCATGAACGCTCACAAAATTGGGTGTTGAGGTGCTGCTGGTGGGGGTGAGGGCTCCGGCTGGTGGTGTGGGCTCTGGGGTGGGGGTGGGGATGAGGGGTTGGAGGTACAGGAGGGTGCTTCGGGCTGGGACCGAGGGATTTGGAGGGCAGGAGGGGGATCAGGGATGGGGCAGGGGGTTGGAGCGTGGCAGGAGGCTCAGGGGTGCAGGCGCCAGGCAGCACTTACCCCAAGGAGCTCCCAGAAGCAGTGGCGTGTCCCTCCTCCGGCTCCTACACAGAGGTGCAGCCAGGCAGCTCTACATCCTGTCCCGTCTGCAGGCATAGCTCCTGCAGCTCCCGTTGGCCATGGTTCCCGGCCAATAGGAGCTGCAGGGGTGCTGCTTGGGGCAGGAGCAGCGTGTGGAGCCCCTTGGCTGCCCCTGCACGTAGGAGCCAGAGGGGGGACATGCTGCTGCTTCCGGGAGCCATGCAGAGCCATGGCACAGGCAGAGCAGGGCAAGCCCCCAACCCTACTCCCTGGCTGGAGCACTGGAGTGGCGCAAGCCCCAGACTCCACTCCCGGGCAGGAGCTTGAGGGCTGGATTAAAACATCTGAAGGGCCGGATGCAGCCCCCCAGGCCATAGTATGCCTACCCCTGGGCTAGATGGACCATTGGTCTGACCCAGTATTGCCATTCTTATGTTCTGATCCCATTAAGTCAATGGCAAAACTCCCATGGGCTTCAGTAGGGTCAGGATTTCAGCCAGGGTCTTATATTAAAACATGGAATTATTTCTTTTTGAGATGGTCTCTACTACATTTGTTCAAGTCCATATGGGGTCTGGGGCTGGCTTTCCAGGACATTCCAAGGAGCAAGAGCAGCCTACTTATAGATTTCCCATTATGCCTATATTCAGCAGCTGAAAGTTGGCTCACAAACTTAATTATTTATTTAAGTATCTTCACAGATCTAATTCTATCTTCATTAGGGATTATATGAGGTTATATAACCCATTGCCCAGCCTTACTAGATTTATAAGTCTACATAGTAATAACCTGAGCTATGTTTTTGGGCACTGAGATATATAGACTGAAGGAAATAACAAGCCAACTAGGTGTGGCTAGCTGAGGTAACTAGGTATAATACCTTTCACTTCTAGAGCTCTGGTTCTAATTCAGTTCAGGTTGGTGATGACTGAAAGACATCACCTTCTGCAGGCTGGTGGGTGGCCTGTGTGAAATGTGTTAGTGCACTCCATACAGCTTCTTCCTCATGTACACATCACAAATGGCTCCATTAATGATTGTTTCAGCAAAGGGGCAAAGCACTAACTAGCACAAGAGACTAAACGGTCATTCTTCCAGCTCCGGTGAAGGTCCCTCCAGCTCAGCGCTGGAAAATGTTAATGGGCTATATTCATGGAAAACTTGCATTGTCACTGCCTGTGTTATGTACCTGGTCAGTGGAGTCCAGTCTGAGAGGAAAGCTTGTCCAGCGGTTAGGGTGCTTGCTTGGGAGACCCGCGTTTCAATTTGTGGCTCCACCACAGACTTCCTGTGGAGCTCACTTAGTCTCTCTGGGCCTCAGTTCAGTTGGGGATAATAGCACTGCTCTACCTCACAGGGGTGTGGTGACATTAAATATTGTAAGGTAATGGAGGTCTATATATGTACCTTCTAGGGATGGTCTCTAGAGGTGTAAAGCTGGCCCCTTTCAATGGCACTAAATACAGCAAATAGCAAAGAAAGAGCTAAGGCAAAATTGGAGCAAACTTTTTTCTAACATTTTCTTTGAAAATTGGGGCAAATACTTTCTTGGTGTTTACGGCTTCCTCTGAAATGGGGGTAGGTGGGAGTCTGCAGTGCGGACCTCTCAGCATCTCCAAGCTGTGGTAAATGTATATGATCCAGGAAAGAATTAATCATCTAGTACAAAACTTCTAAGTGTGAGGAACATAGCACTTGTGAAAATCTTTTGACTGTTTTGCTTCTCCTCTCAATTGGATCTCTGACTGTGACACAGTTACTGTAATATCAAATTTTATGCACGCACCTCAGAAGCTTTTTTTGTTTGTTTGGGCAGCATGGGAGGAGTGCGTGTTCTGGCATCATGCTCATAATGCCTTTGGGTTGTCACTTTCAAGGCCACAGCTCTGCACGGAGTTTGTAAAATAGCTGAATTGTTTCCAATAACCTGCCTTATATTTTAAGAAGCTGCTTCCTTGCCCCAAATTCATTTCTAAGCTGCTGCAAGGAATTATTCTTATTGAGCACCAACACTGGGCTTGGTGCTGTAGCTGTACTGAACATTATGGAAGATCTGGTCCTTAGTTTCCAGTTTGCACTTAAAGAAGGGATTCAGCCTTTGTTTTATGTGAAAAATACAGCATCTCCTCCCCAAATCTGTAGCATTTATTTCTGAGTACAGAATGGATTTTCTGAGATTTTACAAGTCGTTCTATTAATTAGTCTGAATTGTAATTAATTAAAAGCTGGGCACTTTAAGAAATGTAGTACCTGTTTCAGAGTTTTGGTTGTGGGCTGTGTTTTTGTTGTTTTGTTTTTCGATTTTTGTCCTGAATGGTCTTAACAAGTGAATAATGCAGACACTTCACACTTTCCATATAGTTAAATTTAATTGAAATCTTGTGCATCTAATTTCTCTTTATACATCCTATGCAGAAGACTATTAAAATCAGTTTAATCTAATCTCGGACCACAAACTAAAATGAGTTAATCATAATTGTATGGTTATTGCATGGGATCACGACACACAGAGTTAAGGCTATTTGGATGCCTTAACTGTGCATTTCTTACTTTAACATATTTAGATTTAAGTGTAACTTTAACTCTGGGTTTATAATTCTTGATTTTTGAGATAACTACAACATCCCTGGAATGGTTAGTTTGTTTGTCTGGTTTTTTTTTACCCTTTAGTTACAGATATGTACTCTCAATCCATCATATTCTGTCTAGGAATGGGAGAAATACTCACTGCTTCAAAGATCTCACAGTCAAAAAAGATTAGGTAGCTTACTGAGAAGAAGGTTAGTCCAATGGCTAGGCTATTATGGGAAAACACTGGGAGAAGGAGCGGGGGAACCTTTGGAAAATGTTAGGATGCCACAATGTACATAGGACACCCCCAGATAAATTAAGGATGGAGGGGTAGTGTTAGAGAGGAAGAATAGCCTTGTGGTTAGGGCACTAACGTGGTACGTGAGCGGCCCGGGGTCAGTTCCCTGCTCTCAGTAGTGTGACCTTAAGCAAGTATCTCAGTCTGTCTGTGCTTTAGGTCCACCTATACAATGAGGAGACCAGCCCTTTGTTATCTGAGAGGGACGGTATGAGAATAAATACATCTCATCTTGTGAGGAGCTCAGCTACTATGGTAATAGGGGCCATATAAACACCCAAAATAGATTATGGCTCCAGATGATGTCAGCACTGCACTCCCTGCCACTTGGCTGATGCATTCCCTTGAGCTGTGGGTATAGAGGAGGTGTAGGTTGTTGTGTACCCGGGTTCAAAGAGCATCTGGACTCTCTTGCTCAGCTGTGGAGTAAATCCTTTCAAGCTCTCTTCAATTAATACAACTCTTTCTATTGAGCAGGCTCTCTGTGGGGTGAGCTGGCCAAGGGTCTGTTTCCCTACTGTTCACTGGAGTGTGGTGGGGGGAGGTATGTTTCTCTGGGGAGCAAAGAAATACTCCATAGAGATAAACGAGGAGTACTTGTGGCACCTTGGAGACTAACAAATTTATTTGGGCATAAGCTTTCTTGGGCTAAAGCCCACTTCATCAGATGCATGCAGTGGAAAATACAGTAGGAAGATATATATATATATACAGAGAACATGAAAAAATGGGTGTTGCCATATCAACTCTAATGAGACCAATTAAGGTGGGCTATTATCAGCAGGAGAAAAAACTTTTGTAGTGATAATCAGGATGGCCCATTTCCAACAGTTGACAAGAAGGTGCGAGTAACAGTAGAGGGGGGAATTAGCATGGGGAAATAGTTTTTACTTTGTGTAATGACCCATCCACTCCCAGTCCTTATTCAAGCCTAATTTAATGGTGTCCAGTTTGCAAATTAATTCCAGTTCTGCAGTTTCTCATTGGAGTCTGTTTTTGAAGTTTTTTTGTTAAAGAATTGTGACTTTTAGGTCTGCATCTGATGAAGTGGGCTTTAGCCCATGAAAGCTTATGCCCAAATAAAGTTGTTAGTCTCTAAGGTGCCACAAGTACTCCTCATTCTTTTTGCTGATACAGACTAACACGGCTACCACTCTGAAACCTGTCTCTAGAGAGATAGTCACTTTGGGAAAGCAAATTTGACCCAACTGTATGCAGTTTATTTGAGGATGTGGGGTGGGGCAGGTTGAGATTATCAGTGAAAAGTTTCCCTTCTCCTTTCTTTTTCCTTCCAAGGGGCACCCATGAGGAGAGGGGGCAAAAAGGGTGGATATGAATCAAGGCTTAGCTGATGGCACCATAGACGAAACTGTGGTTCTTTCCACTGCCACTGAAGGTGAAATTCGACTCTCAGGCAGTCTAAAAGGAAGTGATTTTAACTCATTTTGCTGATGATAATCCACTGTCCTAATCAGTGCTTTTGACATGTCATTGAAACCCCTGTTATTCAGATGGCACCCGCTACATTTTAGTAGCACAGCAAGTTGATGAACCAATAGAGGATAAAAGTACTAAATACTTCACACTCCAGAAGATTCAAGGATCTTAAATATAATCCTGCACAAAAAGACATTTCAAATTAAGCCTTCAGTAAGCGACACAACTAGCTTTACTTGAAAATCCACAGGTCCATTTTCCTCCCGATATGACAGTCAGCAAAGTATAAGCAACTAGTTTTACTATAGCAGAGTCTCTCTCAGCATTTTTTGGCTTTGGGGTGGATCTTGAATCTCATCTGACTCAAACAAGACTAAACAAGACAGCCATGCCCTCCCATCCTGCAATTGACACTCCTTGCATTGTTTATATAGGTACGTGATGTGAGGCGACAAGTCCTGCTCCCTCCAGGCACTGCACATGCTAACTGAGAGGACTCACTTTCTTCTGCAGAAGATGACAATGAAGAAAAGCAGAACAACTTCTTATGAATAGGTGGAAAATGAGCTGTCCCACCCAGAGCAGAATGCCCAAACTCAAGCTCTGATTTTGATAAGTTTCCTTTTAACATCCACATGCAAAAGCAGAGAGGGCCGGCTTGCAGTTATGAAGGCTCGTGTATTTGTGCACATATATCACATTCAACTCACGCAAGTGCTAGCAGTCAGAGAAAATCCGTGCTCTGGTTAGTTAAAGGTTGAAACCAATGCTAAACTTGGATTACAAAAAATAAAAATTGGTGCATTGCAGCCATCTTTTCTTTTAAAGCACTACTGCTGAAGTTATCCACGGGACAGTGTGAGCTCAGGGATGAAACATAAGGCAGCTCAAATGTCAAGGTGCCATTTTAAATGTAATGTAAATGTTTACATTAAATATGCAGTGTGGTTGTGTCATTCTTTTAGGCCTCAAATAAGGAGGCAGCTTACCTGAAGGGGGCTCAACCACAGTAAACAGCTATAGCCACGACCTCAGGAGAGAGGAGGTGCCAAAAAGAGGGAAAGGTGGAAAGTTGTTAATCTATTTGATCACAGTTAGGAAAGGAAGAGCCCCTACAGAAACAGCATTGGCCGTATCCATAGACAAGAGGAAGGGCCAAAAGAAACTGAGCGCAGATAATTAAAGGGGATGAATGACACAGGAGAGGTGTCAAAGGAACCAGAACACTGAGCAGAGGACTCCAGATGCTGTCCCACTGCTCCAAAGTATTGTCAAGGGCACATCAGTGGATGCTGCGCAATGGAACTCTGCCTGGATGCGTGTGCATATGAGCACTAGGAATATAGCCTCACAATCACAGAGAGCCTTCCCATCTATTTTCCTCCTCCTGCCTGTTTGAATCCAGCGATGGGGGGCAGCGCCCACCCGGAGAATAAAGGGCCCACCCCTTCAGGTGAACAGAGGAGCCGCAGAACCCAGGAAACAAATTAATAATAGCAGGGGACAAAACATGAAAACACAGGGCTGGGGCTGCAGGTGACAGGGTCAAAACAAAAGATCCAGAAGGTGGACGTCAAGCACAGAACCCCAGACAACACTCTTTGCCCTTAAAAGGAGTCCAAAGAGTCAATGGTTGTCACTCAGAGGAACTCTGTCTGAATGCATGTGCATGTGAGTACTAGGAGTATGACTGCACAGCTGCAAAAAGCCTCCCCTTTGAGCATCCTCCTTCTAGATAACAGTTCTGGAGACTGAAGTCCTCTATTTATCCCTAGGACAGGGACTGCCAGGCAAGAGCAATGCAAATTTCAACTCTGCACTGGAGGGATTATGCCACCTGCAACTGGACTGACACAACCAAACTCATGTCCGACATCCTGAAAGGCCACTGTTTCCACACACAGGCCACACTTAAAGCAGCTAAATTAACACGTTTTTTTCCTTAACACATTTTAGCCTGAAACACTTTAAAAGGGTAAGGGACTCGTTTTCAAAACATCATCTCTAGTTTTGCTCTGACTCACGTGTGCATGCAAAAATCTCAGAATTTGCATATGCAAAGAGCATCTGTGTGTGATTGGCCCCAAATTGTATCAGCTTCATCCCCTCAGGTAGCCCCTGCACTACTAAACTCAGTGGCAGTTTTGTCTACATAAAGACAGGTTCAGGCATAAAATGAATACTGAAGTAGAATACTGAATTCATAGGTAGTTTTTATATACTGACATAATTAAGTATTATACAAAACAATCACACATCTGAGAAATAATAATAATAATAATAATAATAATAATCTCTTACTATCCATTGAGCCATTCCACTGTGAAGGCCTGAGTCTCGGTGAACTCCATTTCTGCAGGAGAAACTGGGTCAGAGTGGGATTTAGGTTGAGTCTTAAGAAACCCTTATGCTCCCTATATTTTGGGGCTGTGCAGACGATTCTGTCTTGCCCTGGAGTAAGTTGGAGCAGCTTTTGGTTCCTGTAGTGACATTATGCAACAACTGTTCAGTTATGATTAATGCATTGTAGAGTGTAGTCTCAGATTAGATTAAACTGCTTTGAAAGACATAGTAGTGGTTGGTTGGTTTGTTTTGGGGGGTGGAGTTGGTTTTGTGTGTGTGTGTTTTTTGTTTTTGTTTTCCCTTCTCTCTCCTTAATGGTATCACTACAGAGCGGAGTTAAGGTTGTTTGGATGCCTTAGCTTTGTATTTCCATATGTTTAACTCTTTTATGTTTAACTATGAATTTCCTGGGTTTGTAATGAGTGAAGTTGGGATAATAACATTCATGTGATTGTCATGTTCTTTTACTCGTAAATTACTGATATGTACTCTCAGCCATAACTTGTTTTTATCATAGTTTTAATTCTTAATGAAGCTCAGGAGTAACCCTTTTAAAAAACTTTCCTTGTCCTGTTTAACTGTAACTGCGTTTTCTGATCTAATCTACAAGTTGATTCTTTTGAATGCTTACTTCGTTACACCTTTTAGCTCTGGATTTCACTTCTCCAAATACTTCCCTTTGAATAATTTGTCTTTGTTACTTTTATATCTAAAAGTTACCTTTTCAGGTCCCAGACTAAGAATGTTAGCCTCTCTAGATCTCCCATACTGCAATAGAAAAATCAGGATCTCCCCTCTCATCTAGCCATAAAGAAAGGGAGAATGGTTATGACCACTCACCCCAATCTTTCCACTACCTGCTTGAGCAGTTGTTCTCAAACTTTTGTACTGGAGACCCCTTTTCACATAGCAACCCTCTGAGTTTCACATAGCAACCCTCTTATAAATTAAAAACACCTTTTTATATATTTAACACCATTATAAATTCTGGAGGCAAAGCAGGGTTTAGGGTGGAGGCTGACAGCTCGTGACCTCCCATGTAATAACCTCGCAACTCCCTGAGGGATCCCGACCCCCAGTTTGAGAACGCCTGTGCTTGATGGTCATGACCTCCTCATTGAAACCCAATGTTCTAAAGGATTTGCCATTTTTCAGATATATTCTTACACTTACACTGTGATTTTCTGTGTACTGGGGTTTGGGCCCTACCACTTTGTGCTCTCCTTTGTAATGCATGTGCCCTCCTATAAACATCCTCCATCCAAGCATCTCAAAGCATGTCATAAATATTTGCAAATTTAGCCCCCAAATAGCTCCAGGCTGGGTTGGTTCAGACAATTCTACCAAGCCCACAGTTGCAGGGCCGGCTCTACTGTTTTCACCGTCCCAAGCAGTGTGCCAAATTGCCATCGCAGACGGCGGGGGCAGTCCGTGTGCCATTAGGGCGGCTCGCGCATTTCCGCGGCGGCGGCAATTTGGTGGCAGCTTCTGTCTTCAGCCAGAAGACAGAAGCTGTGCTGCCATGGACAGCTGAACATAGAAGCTGCTGCTGAATTGCCACCACCGCAGAAACGCACGTGCCGCCCTAATGGCACACGGACTGCCCCTGCCATCCGCAGCGGCAATTCGGCGCGCTGCTTGGGGGCAAAAACACACGGACTGCCACCCCTTGCAGATTGCTGCCCCAAGCACCTGCTTGGAATTCTGGTGCCTGGAGCCAGCCCTGCACAGTTGCATGGAGCCTCCCTGAGTCAAGAGGGTGCCATGTGACAGGTCAAAATGCTAGCATAAGCTTTACAGCTGTGTTCCAGTGCACATAGAGTGGCATGCAAGCTGCTTTGTGCTGATTCAGAGCTTTGTGGAGATCTTTGATCTGCCAAAGGAGTTGGGATGTTCCCTGGTTGATGTAGCCTTTGCTGGGACACATCCCAGGTTTCTCTCCTCTCATTCTGTTAGGCTTTAAAACAAAAGAAAAACCAAATAAACATTGTAATGATTATAGAAGGAGTATCACAGAGATTCTTGCTACATCTAGCAGAGTTACCATGTTATAAGGAAGTCCTATGAAAGGAATAGCTTATTTTATACCATAGTATCTGGCCAAGAATTCCAAATATTTTGGAAAGACTTCATTTTTTTCCCCAGAGTATATAGCTGATCTGCGCTGGTGGCACAATGTGAAACTTCTGAAATCTATATATGTGCCATTGGGGGCTTCTTCTGATTTTCATTGTCATGTGATGAATAATAGTACAGAAGAGAGAAAATCATACATAAGAATTTCTGTTTGTGATAAGAAGAAAAATCATCTTCAGCAAGATTACACAAGAGGACTATCCATGCATCCAGAGGAAAATTGTCATGTATCTTTCCCCAGCATTTTTGTAGCTTTACATTATACTGTGGAATTATGTATGACTATAATTATTATATGCTTTCTGCTATCTTTTAAATCTATTTATCCATCTCCTCTCATTCTGCTTAACACTTTTTTCCTATCTCCACAAACACACAGACCAGATCTGAATACATTCTCTAGTGCCTCCTGCTTTCCTTAGCTAGCATAACAGAGAAGACTGGGACACAAAGGTTGCAACTGAATTTTGGTCCCCTTGTAACTTGACACCAGCTCTGCTTGTGCCACCCCTGGCCCCATGAGGTGGATAAGTGTTGTTATTTGGGTTAGTCAGAACCTGTGATTCCAATTCAGTGGGAAATTCCAAATGTTTTTAAAAAATCTTTAGCCTCAGAACAAAAAATCAAAATGTTGACATTTCTCATGGAATGGGAATGCCAACATTTTTTTGAGAAAAAAAATGAAATAATTTGTTTTGACCTTTTAAAAACATTTCCCAGGATCTCAAGGCTGCCTGGTTCCCCAGCTGCCCCCTAGTAAGCTACTGGCCTGCTAAGGTCAAAGGCTCCCTGAATGCCTGGCTAACTGACTGCTCCTCACAGGGCTGCCCAGGGAGGGGGCAAGTGGGGCAATTTGCCCCAGGCCCCGAGCCCTGCAGGGGCCCCCACGAGAATATAGTATTTTATAGTATTGCAACTTTTTTTTATGGAAGGGGCCCCAAAAATTGCTTTGCCCCAGGCCCCCTGAATCCTCTGGGTAGCCCTGACTCCTCAGCCACCAGGTGGGTAATCAGGAAGCCAGGGATTCTCGGGCATAGAGCAGCCCACCAGATGAGAGCCAAGGAGTTAGCCAGTCCCAGGAGCCAGGAATCCCTGTCCAGTGGTGGCTCCAGGCACCAGCGCTCCAAGGATCCCATAGAGGAAGAAAATGGGTCCACAGTAGCAATGGAGGTGATGGAAGAAATGTAATGCCAACAGATCCTGGTCGTCAGTGGGCAGGATTGAACCTGGGACCTCAGTGCATAAGCCTCTACTGCATGAACTAAAAGCCAACTGCTCCTGTAAAGCAGATGCTTTAATCCCAAAGTGGTTTCAGTGCCACTAGAGGGGACAGAACACCACCCTCAGGAGGTGTGTGGGATACAGAAACACTTGTAATTTTTTTTTTTTTTTTTTTGCATTTCTGTGGCATCATCTGGCCAGGGATCTCAAAGTTCTTTAGAAACACAAACCTGCCTGGCAATGGCAGGTAGTGTTTTTATCCCCAAATTACAGATTGAGAAATTGAGGGACAGGAGATTAAGTGACCTGCCAAAGGTTGCACAGTTTTTTACCTTAAATTACTAATACATTCTTTTATTCTTAACTCCATTTTAACCTTTTTTTTTTTTGTATGGAACTAGAAACCAAGCCCCCTGCTGTCCAAGGCCAGACCCTAAGGGCCAGATTTTCAAAACAGGTCTGCTCCTATTCAGGCACACAAATAAGTAGCCAGATTTTCCAAAGAGCTCAGCATACCAAACACCCTAAGTGCTCAAAAATCATAAATTGGGCCCCAAACAATCATGATATTCTCTTTAAAATCATGAAGGTTATTTTTTTAAATACATTTTGAGTCTCTTTATGTGCGTTCTGATTTTTGAGCCTTTTGGGTTCATGTTTTCATGCTTTTTCTCTGCAACTATGAGTGGAAAGAAAAATTCTTAAAAATAAAAAAGCAGAGATTCTCACACAATCACTGAACTCTAGGACCTGAGGCTTTAAGAAAATCACCAAATATCATGAGATATGTAATGATAATACCAAAAGAGTGAGCAACACTGAGTTGGGGGCTGAACTCTTGGAAATCTGGCTCCTATTATGGGTGCTGATCCATGAAAATCAGGCCCTAATTGCACTACATTGTAATTCCTCACAGAGAAGGAAAAAGACAGTTCACTCTCCCAGTTGGCAAGGAAAGGAAGAGAGAGCCAACAGCAAAGCGTGGGTATGTGTGAGAAAGCTGGGAACTAACTCATCTTCCCAGGGAGGAGACAAAG
Organism: Mauremys reevesii; assembly: GCF_016161935.1. Lineage (NCBI taxonomy): Eukaryota > Metazoa > Chordata > Testudines > Geoemydidae > Mauremys > Mauremys reevesii. The sequence continues at coordinate 54,987,308 of NC_052630.1, forward strand.
ATAGCACTACAGTGCTGGTGGGTGGGGCGGCGGGTAGAACAAGCCCACACTTCTAATAATGGGGTGGTGGGTAGAAAAATGACAGCAGGAAGAACCAAGCAAACAGCTGGATTAAGGAACTGGAATAGCTCTAGTCCTCAATGAGGCAATAAGAGGTCCTTTCTAGAGCACGTAGGAAAGAAGGGACATGCTTACTCCCCCATACAGGGAGTATCTTGGAAGGAAGCAGGGGCTGCAGTATGGCCTTAGGTGGTTTGGGGTGGTGATGTTTTTTTTAACGTTACTGGCAGGTGGCAGGCAACCTTCCTTATTATTTGGAGTAAGTCTCGCTAAGATTGCATCAATGTATTTTTTTTAGCTCCCTCTTTTGATGAAAGACTTTGAAACGAAGCAGTGAGCATCTCACTCCGAACTGTTTGAAATCACTCTCATTTTAACTGTCACAGCTTGGGGCTATAGGAGCTTCCTGGAATCCTACATGATTAAATCTGTGACACAGCAAAATTGCCTCCTGACGTCAAGGGAAATGGATTGACTGTATTTTAACTTGCTCTCCCCCGCATTGGGAAGGAACCTGCGAACTTTCCCTGGCACAGGCACAGTGGTGAGCGCAGGGTAGCACAGCAGGGCATTTGCACGTTGCTGTAACAACTGCACGAATCTGGGAACAGCCCAGCAATGCCTCTAGTGCCAGATGCTGTGTGATTTCCCCCAAACGACTGTCCTCAGGGCCTGACTCATGAGGGCCCAGCCAGCCCGGCCCCCAGCTGGTGAATCTGGCAGCGCACACGGAGAAGCTGGCGGTGTGGGGACAGGGGTTAGCGAGACGGGGGAGCGGGGTATTGGAGAGTGGTCGCGGTGTAGGGCAGGCAGCCAAGTGGGAGCGGGCGGTGTCAGGAGGAGCATGGGGCGGGGCCAGTTTCGTTGGCTCTATTCCAATCCGGAAGCGCCGCACGCTCGGCGGTTGTTATGGTGATAGTACAGCAACCTCTCGTTGCTATAGCAGCGGCCCAGCCAACGGGTTGGCAGGTTGGCGGCGAGCGCGCGGGGAAGGCTTTGTCTGTAGCGCCGGCAGGAAGTGTGGCCGGGGAGGCGGGGCCGGGCCGGGCCCGGGCCGGAAGTGTGGGGGGAGGCGGACAGCATTGACTGTGAAGCCCGGAGGCTGCTGCTGCCTGCCCCGGCGCGCGGAGGCGGCGGCGGCTCCTTCACGAGCCTGGTCGCCTGAGGCAGGCAGCCGAGGGCTGCGCGGGGCCGGAGCGGGTCTCGCGAGAACGGCCCCTACTCTACGCCCACTCCAGGGCCGGAGGCTCAGCGCGGGGACACCCGGCGGGCAGGAGGAGCCTGGGCCCAGCACAGGAAGATGGCGGCGGCCGGAGGCGGCGGCGGCTCCTGGGCGGCGGAGCGGCCCCGGCTGTGAGACCCGGAGAGGGGGCGGCGGGGACGGGCAGCGAGCGGCGGAGGATGAGCCTGCTGTGTGCGCAGTATCTCCGGTGAGGGGGAGGGGTGAGGTGAGGGTCAGACCTGGCAGCTCGGCCCGGGCGGGGGTGCAAAGGGGGGACGGACCCGGGGGCGAAAGGCGAGTGGGGGGGGCAGAGCCGGGGCTGGCTGTGCGCGTTTGCCAGGGCGAGCGGAGGGAAGGGAGGAAAGGTGTTGGGGGGTGAGAGCATGAGCAAGGGATGCCTAGCAGGAAGGGGGGGGGCTATGGGCAAGGCAAGCAGTGATCTAGGGGAAGGACATGGAGGGGGGAAGGAGTGGCACAGTTGGGGAATACATCGGGTAAAGGGGAGTTTATTGGGAGGAGGTAAGTGCAAAGGAAAGGAGGCTGAGCAGAAAACGAGGGAAGAGTGGAATAGATGGAGGAAGTGGGGGGTAATCTCAGTAGAATACTCTGAGATGTGGGGGAGTAAAGGATATACTGGTGCAGGAGGGAGGAGGAGAGACTTATGTCTGGGAAAGGTGATAGAAAATAGTCATGGGGAGAAAAGAAGATGTGTTGAGAGGATGTGGACTAGATGGCTGGGCCGAGAGGCTATTACTGGGTGAGCAAATTGGTGAAGCGGGGAAGATTGCATGGCAAAGTGACATTAGCTGTAGAGGGAAAGAGAGTTAAGTTATTCAGAGGAGAAATCCAAAGTCCTTCATGGTGGTTGTTAAATATCACATAGGACTTTATGCAAGCCCAAGTATGCTAATGGTGGTATCAAGGCCAAATTCTAATTTGGGCTATTACATTCTTCCTGCCTATGTTCTGCAGTTTCAAATCAATACAGGGCTAAGCCCTAGTTATACTGTGCAGTGTTAAATGGGTGCTACATGTAAAGCAAAATCTGTGTATATATAGTCTGTAAAGTGCTTGGGATTTCTATGCTGTGAAAGGCAGTATAGCAGCAGTTCTCAAATTGTGATCATTGGACCAGTAGTCTGCAGAGCTTTTTATGGTGGCTTGTAGAGTTAAAATGTTTTTGGAACCAAGCAATTTGGGGGGTTAGGAGAAGAGATAAGTCAATGCATTTTTCACAGAAATGCACAATACAGTATTTTGGAGTGGAAAGTACTGGTACATGAGCATTAAGTAAACTTAATTCTTTGCTTGTAATTTAGAAGACCAGTGTAAGTAAAAAAGCCTAGATAATGATGAGCCTTGTGCCAGTAAATATACTAAAAGGAGACGTATCCCTTTTTGAAGAGTCAGGGACTGAAGCAAGAGCCTCTGCAAGAGGTGATGAGATGCAGTTAATATAATTATTTACTGTTCTAAAAGGCCTTCTATCCAGGGATCTTAAAACACTTCAGCTACCTCCCCCATAATGGCAGTCCCCAAATCCTTTTTCTCTATCTAGTCTTGCATTCCTGGCTGCCTCTCATTCCTCTGGGTTGTCTCCATGCTATCTCAGACTTGTTCTTTTCAAAACAAAACTTTTCTTTCCTCCGTCTCCCTTCTGTTCATAGACATCATCACCATCCTTCATGACTCCCAGGCCTGTAATCTGTGCTGCATTTGATTATTTTCTCCTCCACCCACTGTTGACACATTTTCCTTATTAATATCTCCCAAATGAATCTATCTTATTGATTCCAGTGGTTAAATTCCTATCAATGTACTAGTCATTTTTTTTCTTTTATAACTGAAATCTAGTCCTGACCAGTCTCCCTGCCTCTGAACTCTTTTGCTACCCTCCAGGTCTGTCAAAATTGGTGGTACTAAAGTTATCTTCCTTTCTCTCTGCTCTGACCCATTTCCCCCTTCCCCTTCTGGATAAAAACCAAACTTCCTGGAATCTTTCCATTGGCGTTCTGCATCTTACCACATCAAGTTCAAGATCCTGATAATCTGCAAGACCTTCTATAATTACCTACATCTATTCCCTTTGCTCCTCTCAAATCTTCTATCTTACTGCTCTCTTTCTCTTATTTTGCTTCATCTTTGTACAGTGCCTATCACAATGGGACTGAGTTGTCTAGGTACTAACGCAATACAAACAATAAATAAAATACTTCTGAAAGTATTCTTGTCTTTGACGGGCAAAAACTTACCTTCTTTTCATCAGTATTTCTCACATTCTCTGTCTCCAGAACTCTTCTTTGTCTTTTATGACCTATATAGATTGTTAAAGCAGCAAAGAGTCCTGTGGCACCTTATAGACTAACAGACCTATTGGAGCATGAGCTTTCGTGGGTGAATACCCACTTGGTCGGATGCATCCGACGAAGTGGGTATTCACCCATGAAAGCTCATGCTCCAATACGTCTGTTAGTCTATAAGGTGCCACAGGACTCTTAGTCTGGATCTGTAAAAGCAGCAAACACGGCTACCCCTCTCATATAGATTGTAGGCTTTTTGGGACCCACGGTGTGCACTATCCATGGATGTAAAATGCTACACGTCGTCTGTGGAGCTATTTACATTTTTATAACTTACATATGGAAGAAATTGGGGTACAGAGAGGTCATTTTGGGATAACTGTTGCCCAAGGTCATACAGTACTAGAGCTGAGACTAGAACTCAGGTGTCTTAATGCCCATTCTGCCAGTTCTATGCCTTAGGAAGAAGGCCATCCTTTCTCTTACTGTAGCATAAGAACTCACAATTGGAATCCACTGATGAAGGAATAATTGAATTTAAGGATGTTGTGCATAAGGATAGCTGAACAGGATGGCGATTTGTAAAGGGTGGGGAGTGCTTTGATGTATAAATAAGGCCTTGGAGGGCTTTTGTGAAAATTTTTTGCCTGGTTTTTAGGTTAGATATTCATGTATTATCTATCTTGGAAGACTAATGATTAGAGAAATAGTTAAATGACTTTGAAGGAATCAAGGGAGACTGAAAGATAAACTAATAAGGGAAGGGTTTTTTAGCCAGAATGGTTTAAATTTCTTTCCCTTCCCTCCTTCTCCGCCCCCCCTTAACACATCTAACTTCAGTGAGTGTAGAGTATTTAGGATGAATAACTTTTTTGTTAAAGAATCAGTGTCATTTCAATCAAAATGTAGGATCTGACAAAATAAATATCTGAGACACCTATAGAAGTTTCTAGCAGAACCAGGGAAGATCTAACTTGACAAGCTTGATATTTCTACAAGTGAACCAAGCAGTGAGGGGAGGGAATCCCCTTCAGTCACCTTCATGTGTCATAAAGATGGAAAAAGGGCAAAACCCCAATTTTTAAAATATCCTTTGCAGGTCACCTGTTAAGCTGCATCACCAGATAATTAATTTTACGTAGCTGATTCTCGTGGGTTTCAGTTTCTGTTATCACTGGATTCAGTCTTACTGTATATGCTGTTTCTGTCCCATTTTAGTTTGTCGTCTGGGAGGAATCAGATAGAAACATTAAAACATCAAGGATTTGCATAAAGTCTGGTGAGAGGGACAGGAAAGTAATAGATTGAAACCTTAATTACATGCAGGCCTATGAGACCTCTCTCAAATATCATATTAATGGTTTTCCAAGACTCCCAGTTTGCATGATATTCCCGCTCAGATGAAAATGGTGTGTCTAAAGTATGTCTTATGAATCAAAACAATTTTGATTAGGCTCTCTCTCATTCTCTGTTTACCTGGAAATTCTCAGGTACTCTTACCACAAAGCTAGTTATTAATCTTACAGGAGCAGATTTGTTTATGTTTGAATAGCTCTTGTGTCCTGCTGGCTCTTGCTAGAGGTGGGAGAGACACCTGAAAGGAAAACATCACTAGCAATGGAATTCCCAGTTAGAAGCCACAGAGAACAGTTTCCAGAGTACACTGTCTCTTCCTCCTACCTGAAAACTCTCTGGTGTATTCCTTTTAAAAAGATGATGGTACTGGGGTGGGGGTAGGGGAAGAAGGAGGACAGGTAGTTTAAGTTTGGACAGCCATTACAAGGAACTTAAATTCACCTACTTAATGGAAACATTCTTCTCTGTAATGTGAAAACGTTAATGTTGCTGTTCTCTAATGTTACTCCTTTTAAAAAAAAAATTATAATAATAATCCCAAACCCAGTCTGCCAAAATTTAGTGGGGCTCCAGCTCTGTCTCACTGACCCAATATTAAGCCTGTGCAGTTTACAAACTGACAGGGTAACAAGCCTTGTGGATGAGGGTAGGGGAGCGATAGATATGGCATCTTGACTTGAAGTAAGTCTTTTGATACTGCCTCGCATGACCTGCTCATAAACAAACCAGGGAAATACAACTTAGATGGAGCTAGTATAAGGTGGGTGCATAACTGGTTGGAAAAATGTTCCCAGAGAGTAGTTATCAGTGGTTCACAGTCAAGCCGTAAAGGAATATCGAGTGGGCTCCTGCAGGAATCAGTTCTGGGTCCAGTTCTGTTCAATATCTTCATCTGTGATTTAGATAATGGCACAGAGAATACACTTATAAAGTTTGTGGGTGATACAAAGCTTGTGGGGGGGTTGCAAGTGCTTTGGAGGATAGGATTATAAATCAAAATGATCTGGACAAACTGGAGAAATGGTCTGCAGAAAATAGGATGAAATTCAATAAGGACAAATGCAAAGTACTTCACTTAGGAAGGAACAATAATTGCACACATACAAAAATGAGAAATGACTGCCTAGGAAGGAGTACTGCAGAAAGGGATCTGGGCATCATCTTGGACCACAAGCTAAATCTGAATCAACAATGTAACGCTGTTGCAAGAAAAGCAAACGTCGTCTTGGGATGTATTAGCAGGAGTGTTGTAAGCAAGACATGAGAAGTAATTCTTCCGCTCTATTCCATGCTGATTAGGCCTCACCTGGAGTATTGTGTCCATTTCTGGGCCCCACATTTCAGGAAAGATGTGGAAAATTAGAGAAAGTCCAGAAGAGAGCAACAAAAATGATTAAAGTTCTAGAAAACATGATCTATGAGGGAAGATAGAAAAGATTGGGTTTGTTTAGTCTGGAGAAGAGAAGACTGAGAGGACATAACATTTTTCAAGTATATTAAATTTTGTCACAAGGAGGAGGGAGATAAATTATTCTCGTTAACCTCTGAGGATAGGACAAGAAGCAGTGGGCAGTTTAGGTTGAACATTGGGAAAAACTTCCTAACTATCAGGGTAGTTAAGCGCTGGAATAAATTGCCTAAGGAGGCTGTGGAATCTCCATCATTGGGGATTTTAAGAGCAGGTTAGACAAACACCTGTCAGGGATGGTCTAGATATAATACTTAGTCCTGCCATGAGTGCAGGGGACTGGACTAGATGACCTCTCGAGGTCCAGTCCTATGATTCTATAGGCTTTGATCCCTGAAGACTTAAGCATGTGCTTAACTTTACACCCTGTGAGTAGTCCCATTGACTTCATTGTGATTACTTGGCCCATGTAAAGCTGAGTACATGTGTCTTCATGAGAACAGGGTAATATTTTTTTTCCCCCAACAGCTAGGCCTGTGAACCTACCCACCCGACCTCAGCCTTCAGTGTGGTTCTTGAGGTGTCATGGAGGGTAAACTTTATTACTTGCTGGTGATATGCAAGAAGGAAAGAGCCTGACTTATCTTTCAGGACTCAAGGTGAGTTTGCAAGGCTGTTGTTAAATAATACTTTGAAAAAACCCCATAAAACTAAGCCCACAAATATTAATAAATGGAGCAAACTTGTTATGGGATCGGTGAGAGAATAAAGCTGAAATGCCAGGTCACTTTAAATCATACATAGTGGAACAGTACTTTAATAGAAATCTTAATATAAAATAGAACTTTTACTTCTTGTAAACAACATATTTTTCTTTTGCAAAGGACAAGAATTGAACTGTTAGCTCATTCTTCAAGTTTTCTTTGAGGAAATATATTTTTTATAGCTGACTGGACTTGCATTAGTTTAATTGTTAATTAAATTCTTAGCAATTTGAGGCTAGAACTAACACACATGTATTTCACAAAGGTGTAAACTCTACGTTTTAGCTAAATGTAGCTTTACTCTGGTAGAACTTAGCTATGTTCTACACAAACATAGAAAGAAAGATGATTTAGTTATAACTCTTGTATACCATTGAGTAATTCTGATACTGACAAGTCAACAGTAATGAGGGTTCATATGATTTGTGTAATCTCATGATGAAACTATAGCCTCTTCATGAAAAGTTTGACTACTATTTTTTTTTTTATAATTCACATTGTGTCTCTGTCTTTGTGGACTCATCAATAGCTCCATTACTTCCCTGTATCTGCTGTGTTAATTTCCTCTTGATTGCTCCCTGTCTGTCATTCAGTGCCATATCACTAATATCTCACCTTCGCTGATGCGTAGTTACTCTGGTGGCAATCCATGTCTTGTCAGACTTTATTTCCTATCTCTACTAGATCAGACTACAAGAATTATTTCTTTGAGGCAGCATCTCTCCACCTGTTCCTGGTCCTGCAACCAGCTTGGTGTCCCCACAGCTAATATCTCAGTCTGAGAAGGTCAGTAATAGAAGGGAATGAGTTTTGTGTCACATGAGAGTTAGGAGTGCCTCATCTCTTCTGGTCTTTCCTGCTGAGCATATAGATTGCCTGGCTTCCTGATGGCATGAAGGCCTTCTGGGAGCTCTTGGGACATAGTATGAAGTCCTTAGACGTAGAATTTATTTTGGTCCAGAAGAAAGCCTGTAGGATCTGATACTCTGCAGGCAAGCAGTGTTACCACCCATATGAACAATGGTACCTACAGTGTGCGAGGGCCCTTTTGCTAACTCTAGGTTTAGTTCCTTTTGTAATTAGACAGTCAGTATCGAGTCTCTGAGGAGGCCTTTGAATATTTTTACTCTTGCCTAATCTTAGATGTGTGATCTCAATGGCCAATAAGGTCTTGCCAGACTGGAGCTTCTAGATTCACATCTAAGAATAAACGCCAAGTGCCTCCACCTTTTTGGGGCATAAGCCTTATGCTCAGGCTATGTGGCAGGTGAGGATTGGTAATTATCAAGTAGTCCAAATCCTGATGGAGAACCTTGCACAGATAAATTACAATAACTGCTGAGGAGAGGGGCTTGATTTAGCCCGCTGTGTCAGAAAGTTATCCTGTTGGAATTCAGCATTCACTGTCAGAGTGCTTCAGTGGCTCTCCATCTGCTGGAAAAATTTTAGACATGTTTTGTCAGATCCCTTGAGAGTTGACAGTCAGCAGTATGACTAGTCCAACATCTTCTGCAAATGGGGTAAGATCCAGCTACATGTCTTTGCCAGCAGTGACTGCCAAATATCTCCTGATATACTTCAGGGGCAGGCAGAATCCAGCATCATCAACAGATATTCCCCTCTGGACAAGAGGCAAGGGTTTCCTTCAACCTTGATCCAGAAGATCATCAGAAATTGGATAAGGATGTAACCAAGATGCTGCTGTTAGTCTTGACTTGGGCATGACAATTTTGATATTCTGACATTCTGAAACTATAGTTAAATCCACAAGTCCAGGTTCTCAGTCTACTAGGTATGTTGTCTCAGGGTTGGGATGAGATTGTCCAATGGGATCTCAAGTTGACAGCTTGGTTGATTGCTGGGAGCAGTAGATCAAGTGCTCTGCTGAGGTCCAAAAGTAGGAAACCATTAACAAGGCATACCTACTCAGTTATCTGGAAGACTCTCCTTCAGGACTGCTCAAAAAGTAGACCAGGGTGGCTCTCCATTTTTTCCGTGTATTCCCTCTAATGTGTGAACCACATCTTGTGAACAAAATCTTGTTTTCACAAAGTTCTTGAGTTCCTTTCTTTGAACCTGGGTTAGACTATTTACTGTGTCCTGTCTCTGAAGACAGCATTCCTCGTATCTGTAACATCAGCCTGGAGAATTAGTGAGATATGAGTCCAATGGCTGGATCCTCCTTTTACTGTGTTTATTAAAAGTAGGTCATGCATCTTCACCCCCAAATTACAGTCTAAACTTCCATCTCAATCAGGCCATTAGTCTTCACATTTCCTCTCCCCTTCCCCAAGCCCAAGGATGTCTGGCTCAGCACTTAAGACTCTTTGGAAGCCTAAAGTTATCTATATAGGAACAAATCTATTCCGTAAGTTCTCCAGACTTCTTGTGGCATATGTAGATAAGACCAGGGGTAGGTCCATCTCAGTTTAATGGCTGTTCAAATGGTTCAAACAATGTATATGTCGTTACATGATTATATTAAGTTTCTAGTGATCTGGAAGTTACTGGAGTAAGTTTCCGCAGAATACCTTGGCACTGTATCCGTCACTGAGAAGGTTGCTACTTGGAACTCTCTTACACTGCACTACGCTCTCAGTTTGGGCTTTAGTTCTGATGCCCAGTTTGGAGGAATAATCTTGTCATTAAAGCTATTCAGGAGCAATTTCTGGAAAGTCACTACTGCTTGTCTTTTTTCCCCAGCAGTCAATTAGCTCAGAGGTAGTTAATGGAAAAGTCTCCAAATACATTTAATTTCCCAGCCAAGCCAGGGTAAGCTATGCAGCAACTCCTAGAACCCCCAAAATTTGGCATTAGCTTCTGCAAAGGCTATAGGCCGCAATTAGTTCAAATAGGGTTATTTTTTGCCAGAAAGGCAAGTGTTAGGTCTAACTAGCCAACCTATCCATAATAAGCTTTGTATTAGCAGGTATTTTGATTTACAAGGCAATCCTTGTCTTACTGTTCTAAACATATATAAAAACTGCATACTGACCTGTTGTGTGTGTGTGTGAGAGAGAGAGAGAGAGAGAGTTGCCTTTTGTTTATTTTTCCCCGAGTATAAAATGTATAGCATGGAAGAGTGTGCTAAGGAGTGAGTAGCTAAAGCATAATCACACAACATAAGGACATGCAGTAGTTGGCCACTTCAATTACACATACCCTAAACGTTTCAGTTTTAGAGATTTTTGTAGTCTACAATTTGTATGCCAAAAGTGGCCTTAATCTTGGATTAAACCATATTTGCATCCACTTGTGAAAGACATTATACAGGCAACTGCAAAGTTGAAAGTGTCTCAAAAGCATACAGAAAACTAAATTTATTACTGTGCTTGCTGATGACAGATCTGTACTTGAGCAAAGGTTGGTATACATCAGATTTAGTCAAGATTTATTTAACTCTGGTGTAATAGATTTACAATCTGGGACAGTTTATGGCATCAGGAATAAAAAGCTTAAGAAATTGAGGTTTCAGGCAACAGGAATCGCAAGAGATGTTCATCTGAATTTAGCTGGTGCAGCAGTGTATTCGGTCCAAGTTTTGGCACAACTCTTCAGTCTCAAAAATTTGAATCTATTGTGAAAAGTTTAAGTCCTAAAAGATGGTGACTTGAAGCACTTGCTGATGCCTTTTGAGGTAACTGCTAGCTATTTTGGCAGCATCCACCATGCATGCAGGATTGCTAGTCAGGGCACTAAAGACAAAGACCAAATGTGGGGATGGCCGGTTTGGAACATATTGAGTTAGACTGAAATAACCAGAATTAGTGGTATTTTTTGAGATCAAAACAGGTAAATTTGTGTATGCTTTGAAATTTCATGATGGATTTAATCACTACTGTTAACTGAAGTCTTTCTTTTACGGAGAGGGTTCTTTTATTAGAGACCTGCAAAGAACTATGATGGAACTTCTAGCAATGAGACATTTTGAAGCCTGTATGGAAATTTATCTGTAGGGATGACAAACTGGAAGGGAGTTGATGTTTTTGTCTTCAAAGGCAAAATTACAGAAAATCAAATGTGAATATATAATTGAAAATTCAGTTGAACATATGGATACCTTATTCATCAGATTACAGCAGTCATGATTCATATGGTTCCATGTTTTATTTTCATATAATCGCCTAAAGATTCATAGGTCCCTTCATGCTTCAACCACTCTTCCAGAGGGCATGCGTCCATTCCGATGATGGGTTCTGTTAGATACAGTGGAGTCGCATCTTACGCAGGGGTTAGGTTCTAAAGTCAGCGCATAGTCAAAATTACCCTTGAAAATCCTTTAAATCACCCATAAAGTACAGTATACTGTACATGGTTTTGTGTATACAACTCTGTACAGGAATATGTATAATGTATACAGTAATTTACAGTATATAATAGAGTACATATGCAAAATATAATTTTACAGTACTCTATTTTTAATTACAGGGGGTCGTCAGGGCTTGATGTCGACCCAGGAGACGGAGGTGATGGAGAGCTTGGGTGACAGAGAGCAAGTCGTAGACGAAGTGGTTGGTTCTGGTTCAGCTCAAGAAGTTGATTGCGTAGGCTCAGCTGCTGCTGATTATTTTTCCTTGAAAAACATGGTGGTCGGCAACTGTCACTGTTGTCTCTCTTGAGCTGCTCAAACATTTCTTGATACGGTCTCAAATCGTCCGTAATATTACATGTGATTTTGAGGCTTCGTTCCATAGAGAGATCGTATTCAGAAATTAAATCATTCAAGAGTTTCGCTGCTTGGAACACTTCAGCAAATTTATGAAGATTCCAACTTGCTGGCTCTTCCTGTTCATCTTCGTCTTCTGTAGACGATTTTATCAGTTCCTCTAACTCATCGTTAATCAATATTTCTCTATGGCTCTCAATTAATTCTTCAGTTTCTTCCTCAAGGATGTTGACGAAGCCATCACCACCAGCTTGCCTGGCCACCTGAACAATGCGTTTCACTTCTTTGTCAGTGGTCGGGAAACCCTTAAAATCATTCACACATTCTTTCCATAGGTTTCATCAACATGCATTAACTGTTTCAGGCTTGATTGCATCCATTGTCTGTTTAATATAAGTGATGCAATCTGCAATGTTGAAGGACTTCCAACACTCCATCACATTAAGATTGGGATCAGCATCCATAGTGCTATGTATCCGTGAGAATGTAAGCCTTGTATACATGGCCTTGAAACAGCGAATCACACTTCGGTCGAGAGGATGGAGGTGGTGGTGGTGGGGGGAAGGACGACTTCAACGTCGTTATGTAGAAACCGGAGTGCCGCAGGGTGGCCAGGAGCATTGTCTATGATCAGCAACACTTTAAAGTCAAGTCCTTTCTCTTCAAGGTGCCTCTTGACCTCTGGAATGAAACACTTGTGGAACCAATCCAGAAATAATGCTGCCATCACCCAAGCCTTTTTATTTGATTGCCAGAACACAGGCAGGAGAGTTTTGTTCTTGCCTTTTAGGGCATGGGGATTTGCAGCCGTCTAGAGCAGGGGTAGGCAACCTATGACACGGGTGCCGAAGGCGGCACACGAGCTGATTTTCAGTGGCACTCACACTGCCCGGGTCCTGGCCACTGGTCCGGGGGGCTCTGCATTTTAATTTAATTTTAAATGAAGCTTCTTAAGCATTTTAAAAACCGTATTTACTTTTCATACAACAATAGTTTAACTATATATTATAGACTTATAGAAAGAGACCTTCTAAAACGTTAAAATGTATTACTGGCACGTGAAACCTTAAATTAGAGTGAATAAATGAAGACTCGGCAAACGACTTCTGAAAGGTTACTGACCCCTGGTCTAGAGCAAGCTCGGCTTTATTAAATGCCCAGCCACATTGCACAAACAACACAGTCACATGGTCTTTAGCTGCTTTGAAGCCAGGGGCTTGTCTTTCTGATTTCGAAATGTAAGTGCGGTTGGGCATTTTTTCCCAGAAGAGCCTAGTCTTGTCAGTATTAAAAACTTGTTCTGGAAGATAGTCCTTTTCTTCTATGATTTTCTTTAATTGTTTGGAGTAGGCTTTTGCTGCCTCTTCTTTGGCAGATGCATCTTCACCAGTAGTCTGCACTACTGTTGTTTTTGAGGTTGAAGCGGTTCCTAAAACTGTTAAGCCAACCTTGGCTGGCTTTGAATTCCTTCTCATCAGAAGGCTGTCCCTCTTCGGCAGGAGGTTTGAACAGCACGCAGAGGCTAAGAGCCTTTTCTCACAACGTGTTGCCATCAGTAAGCACACGTTTACGGTTCATGTCTTTCAGCCATAAGTTTAATGCCTTTTCAGTCTTCACTAAAGTCTTATCACGCACCTGGCTCGTCACCTTAGCAGTTATTGGAGCACTTGATGCCATGGCTTGTCGAATTTCTCTCTCTCGAATCCTGATGGCACGAATGCTAGATTTGTTGTGGCCATATTTATGCGCCACGTTGGAGACTGACATACCGTCTCTCAAAAGCGAGTTTTTCTCCAGCATTGGAACAGATCGCTGTTTCTTTGGTTGAGCACCAGATGAAGTAGTTGGCTTGTGTTTAGGGGCCATGTTATATGAAAAATACATATTTTTTAAACACTAAAATCACACTCAGCGTGGCGAGATGCTCACACTATGAGAAGCACGTGGGAACTGAGACCGACTGAGGGAACAGCAGATTCACGTCTCCTATCTCACGCTCACTCCGGGGCATATGCTCATTGGGTGGAATCGCCCTCACTATTTACAAGTATTGTGTTTTTCTTTTTTTGCTCAGTGTGTATAGTTGACTTCGTGTAAGTTAAATGCGCGTATGATGTGACTCACCTGTAATGATCCAAAGCAGTGCGGACCAATGCTTATTTATTTTCATCATCTGAGTCAGATGCCACCAGCAGAAGGTTGATTTTCTTTTTTGGTAGTTCAGTTCTGTAGTTTCCACATCAGAGTGTTGCTCTTTTAAGACTTCTGAAAGCATGCTCCACACCTCCTCCCTCTCAGATTTTGGAAGGCACTTCAGATTCTTAAATCTTGGGTTGAGTGCCCCAACTCAGAAGGGGGTTGCAAGAGTATTGTAGGGGGGTCGTGAGAGTGGCAGTTGCTGGCCAGGTGCCCAGCCCTGAAGGCTGTGCCGCCACAAGAAGCAGTGCAGAAGTAAAGGTGGCAAGGGGGGGAGGAGTGTCAGAGCCTGAAATATTTTTAAAGGGGATCCCAGTGGGGAAAAAAAAGTTTGAGAACCCCTGTGATGTTGGGTTGAAAGATACTTTCTGATCCTCTTTCGAACACACTATTCTAAAAGTACTCTTAGCTTTTAATAATGTCCTAAATTTGCATGTAGTCTATTACACAGGCTTCTGTGTATTTGGTGTCCTTTCACTGCCTGTGTGGAGAAAAGAGGAGCATGCCTTTCTTGGTTAATATTCTGGCTAGAGGAGAATTTGCTGTATTAGCATTTTGTGGTTGTCTTGCTTCCCTTTTTACTCAGACATGATTTGGCATATAGATCTGAATTGCTTTTACCTGAAGATGTTAAGCTTCTGTCTGGATTAATTTTCAGTATTTAAGTAGATAAGCTAATTGTTTGTTATATTTATGTCAGGATGTTTTCAGTTGTGACTTGACAGCTCAACTGGTGCTGCTCTGAGGCAGGGTGAGAGGAGACCCACTCTGGGCATGACATAAAGTAAAGCTTTATTTTTTAAATGTTTACATACTCGGAAATAACTTTTTCCTGCACTTTTGAAGTAGCTTTCATAGGATTTGCTGCATTAGATCACAGATGGTCAAACCCAATATATAGGAGAAATGTGGACACTGATGAATGTGGCTTGATTTTTTTGTTTATGTTGACCATCACAAGCAATGCTTTTGTCAATTGAGTAGCATCAAGACTGCTGCTTTGAAAGTTTGATCTTAAATAATAAAACGAAATTATACCATTTAATTACTTGGTTTCAGTTTGCCTACATGGGGAACTATACTAGTATACTGAGCAATGTAATTTTTGTGGGCACTTTTAATCTGGAATAAGTGTCCTCATTGGGAGTTGTACTGGAATAATTATACTGGTATAAGGGAAGTTTTCTGGCAGAACCATAGTACTATAATTATAGTGCTATAACTCCTTGTGTGTACACTTATTCTGCAGTAAGAGCACACATGCAGTTATATTCTATAATTATACTAGTATAGTTCTGCCAGTAAATTTCTGTGTCGACAACCCCTTAGTTTCACAAGAGGTGCAAGTTTGCAGCAAGTCTCTTACTATTGGAAGTTATTACTATTGGTGTATGATTAACTGTGTGGGAGTAGAGAGAGATATTGTAGACATTTTTCCAATCTAGTGTGGCAGATTTCCAGCAGAAAGCTTTGTGAACATGTTGTTATTTGAGCACTGGGCTGCTTACCATGAGATTCTCTGGTAGTAGATGATTTGTAGACTTGAAATATTCTGCAACATAGAAGCTTGTCTCCTGGAAACTCCTAATTGCTTGAATGGACTGCATTAATAGCAGCAGTATTATCAGGAAACTGTGTTTAGGAATGCTTTGTTTTTACAGTACCTTTCACTTGAACTCGATTGTTCTATAGACAGTTAATATGAGTATGTATTATAGCCATTTTATAGGTTGGTGTACTGAGGCACGGAGGTGAAGGAACTTTTTCCCCAGGTTTAATAGTAAATGTTATAACTGAGAGTAAAACCTCAGTTCCTGTCCTCTAATCACTAGACATCCACAGTCTTAAGTAAGGGTTTTAAATGCTGTATTAATATTTACTTGCTGTAGCTGACCTTGTTCGAAGCCTGTTTATTCACTATCCCATGTTTCCCTGCAGGCTGTATCTTTATGGCTGATCTGAAATTGCTCCAGATGCTCAGTGGAGAGGGTAGGGTAATGTTATGACTTTCCTTGGCTACTGTCCTGCATGGATTGTGATAGGAATCTTGTTGAATGTTTCAACGTTATTTTAGCCATATTATGACATTTTTGTTAGATTTAATCTGTACTGCAGCTTCCTGGTTAGACTATTACTGTAATGATCTCTCTTCAGTGAACATTCAAACTTTTCTAATCTTGGGAAGGCACTTTGAGATCCTTAGTCAAAGGATGATGCATATTACCCAAAATGTGCTCCATATGAGGCAGAGGTGTGATTTCTTTTGCGACAAAGGTAAACAGTAGCAGTGTAACCGAGATTGGTATTTTGAAATCACGTTATTGTTTTTTCACAACTTCTACCAATTTCAGCAACATGGATGCAAACCAAGGAGCTGGGAAAAGAAGAATATGTCCAACTTGGACTGCATCTACTTGCACTTCCTGTAAAGGTATTTTAGGATGGTCATTTAATAACTTCATCAGACTTGAACTGCCCAAGACTGAGGAATTTGGATCTTTCAATCATTTTATAGTTGCTTCAGGAACAAACCCCTTCTATACATTGCCATTTTTAAAATATCAGTCCACCCTGAACAACATTTCCTCTGTAGCTAATGGGTCAATGCTGTTGTACATAGCATTCTTACTCTATGCTGCATGGATCCTGCTGTGTTAAAGGCACATATGTATATTGCGGAAAATTTAATTTCCAAGAGGAGTAATGTAGAGAAAAGGAACCTGAAATAGGTCAGTTTCTGTGACTGGCATTATACTGAACACATTGTTTTAGAAGAGCATGGATTAGCCATGAATATGTTGGTGGTAGTTCTCTGCAAAAAGAGAGGAATAGAGGTGGTTGTCTAAGTGCCCCAAGAAACTCAATACAATTAAGAAGCAGCAAAGTTTAAATTTGTTTTAAAAAACTGTCTTTACACTTACCACACAACCTGTGGAACTCAATAGTGCAGTTATATTTTGGAATTGTAATAGCACTGTAATAACTCTCCTTTCCTATCCATCTTTTTAATTGCTTTCTGTTTCTTTTGCTTCAGAGTGTAAAATGGGCACCATCTGGGGTTAGGAATGAATTTTTACCCCACCTGTGGCATTTTGTAAAACACAAATTGGCCATTTATGGATCACGGCTATGTTCTGGTATGGTTTCTAATGTCCTGGGTGATGGAAACAAAGTTGTCCTTGTGGTTGACCTCCCTGTCATCTGCGCCTACACCTCCTTTTTAAGAAGTTTAATTGAAAGTTGTTCCTTCTGATCTGAAATTGGGATGACCTAGCATTTCATCATGTAGGGTGGAAGGTTCAGGGATCATAATTTGAATGTAGCCAAGTTAAATGTATTAAAATATTGCTCAGAAGTAACCTTTCTTCTTTGAGTGATTGTCCATGTGAACTCCACTCTGTGTGCCAACTGCCTGTTCGCACAAGATCAGGTTCTTTTGGCCAGCATTGTCCATTGGAGCTGTGCCTGTGCCCTAGATGTCCTTGTGCTGCTACCCAAGGGTATAAAGAACAGGGTGGGCTCATGGCAGAGAGACAGAACCATGTTGGTGTCCAGTTACTCTGTGCAGTGTGCGATCTCTTGTTAAGCTTGTTAGTAGCAGGAAGTTATATAGTATACTTAGTATAGTTTTTGTATCATGTCTGTTAACAAATATCAAAATAACTTTTTAATAGTAGATTGGGGGTGGGATATGCCCAGTTCAGTCACTGTGGTGGATACAAATTCTCCATGATTAAAACCTGCCTCTTGTATGGTGTCTATCCCACTTAGTGATGGGTGCTGTAGGTGACTCTTTTGCCTTGATTAGGGACATATCTGGCAGATGCTTGAGCTGTGTCTTCTACAGGAGGACATAGAAGGCAAGAGAGGCCCAGCTCAAGCTCTTTCTTCTGGAATGCTTGATGAGAGCCTGAAAAAAAAAAAATCTAATCAGGCCTGAGTAGTCCTCTTTGGCTAGTGCTCCTGTGAGCTGCAGCTTTACTCTGAGGTCCCAAGCTCATTCTTCATCTGAAAGATTGAATCCTTTTGACTGCTGAATTTACAGAGCAGCCAAGACTCTTTCAGTTAGTTGTCAGAAAAGGATAAGAAGGAGCACCATTCCAAGAGAATGTAGGCGTGGATCATCTTTTCTGTGTATTAAAGTGAGGTAAATCCCTACAATGCTGCTGTGTTGATGCTCAGCTGAAAGGCAGTTCACAGCCCATATTGGTTCACCTCTGCACCAGTTGGTCTCTGGATACCCACGGTGCCATCTAAAACTTGCATCTGCACTCCCTCTGTTCTAGCGCTGAAGACTCAGACGTTGGCTTTCTCTGTACCAACTGATCTTGCGGTGATGGCATTACCAATATCATCCTTGCTCTCATGTGCAACTAGAGGTACTTCTGCCTCTGTACCACTCCTAATACTACCACAATACCTATAAGATCTTCTGCTCGAGTTGTGCAAAAGCTCACCCCAAGACACCAGATAGGCTAGCTCCTCCCTTGGAGGAAGTATACCTTTTTTCTTTCTCCCCCTCTGAATGTAGTAGGGAGGTATCCCAACCCTCTCATCTCATTCCCACTTTTATGAGCCTGACTGGCCTGATAGGGAATTCAAAGATTGTCCATACAGAAACAGACTTCAGGAATCTTGTGGGAAACATTCATTCTGATAAGTCACTGCCATGGCTCCCAGCCCCTTATCCTTACAACATTGAATCTTGGCCTTATAAGGCTCCTTGGGGGCACGTACCCAGCTTGGATATCCCTTTTTTTACGCTCCCCCCCCCCCGCCTCTGCAAGATGTAGACTTATTCAAGAAGGTCAGTTCTAGTGCCTCACAGCCATCAGAAGAGATTGTCTCAGAGGGTCTTCAGCTGTGTAAGAACATGTTATGAGTTAGGTTAACTCTACCTAGCCATATTAGGGCTCAGGCATCCTCTGTTGCCTATTTGAAGAATGTTCCTGTTTCAAGTATCGGGGTGTAGCAGGGTGAACCCCTGCTCCGGCCCTGAAGGAGTTAAAAACAGCCCTGGGAAGGGGCTGTGGTGGGAGAAAACAGCCTTTAGGCTGGGCTGATTAGGGAAGTGGCTGCAGCTGGGGCCACGCCCCAAACTGAGCCACAGGGCCTTATAAGAAGGCCAGGGAAGCCAGAAGCCCAGACAGTCTCTCTCTGCCTTCAGAGAGAGAAGGGCCTGGCTGCAGGGAACTAGACCGGGTACCTGAGTGAAGCAGGGCTGGGGACAGGCTGAGGAGCTGGGGAGCTCCAGCCTGGAAAGGCCCAGGCTGCGGCCTAGCATTGGGCTAACAGGTACTGGGGGTTGCAGAGGGCAGCCCCGGGGTAGGCCAAAGCAGCAGGTCCAAACCCTCCTTGCCAGTGATGAATAGGCTGATACTGCAGCCTGCCCCAGGGCGTCGGACTAGAAAATGACTGGCAGTAGCCATACACTGAGGCAAGGTGGGGATAGAGGGTGGGGGTTCCCTGAGGAGGGGAGATCGTGAGAGAAAGGGGTTACTGCCAGGGGGCAGCACCCCATGTAAAAGGGCACCGGGGTCCAGGGAGGGACTCGGGGCCAGAGGACAGGCGGATCACTGGCCTGCAGGGGGCGCTCCAGTGCTGGAACGAGCTAATTCCCTGGAGTCACCAGCAGGAGGCGCCGCGGGGGTGAGTCCGACCCGTTTACACAGGGGTAGCTGTGTTAGTCTGTATTCACAAAAACAACAAAGAGTCTGGTGGCACCTTAACAGATTTATTTGGGTATAAGCTTTCCTGGGTAAAAAAAAAAACCCTTTTTCAGATGCATTACACTCCATGCATCTGAAGAAGTGGGTTTTTTTACCCAGGAAAGCTTATACCCAAATAAATCTGTTAGTCTTTAAGGTGCCACTGGACTCCTTGTTGTTCCTATTTCAGAAATTTGTAGAGCTGCTGCATTGAGCTTGGTCCACTCACTTACAAGACACTTTTATTTAATAGAGGCTCCCAGTTCGTAAGCCTGTTTTTGGTAAAGCTGTCCTGCCTTTATTGTTTAAATAGGACTCCTAGTACCCACCTTCAAGCATGCAGAGACAAGAGCTTGTTCATCACCAAGAGTGGAATCCAAGTGATTCTGTCTTAAAGTGATTTTCCACATGAAGACAGAACAGTAACTGGTTCTTCAAGATGTGTTGTCCATGTGGTTTCCACAGGCTGTCATCCTTCCCCTCTACTCTACAGAGTTCTAATACTTCAGCATTTTGTATTGGCAAAGGAACTGAGGAATGGTTGGGCCTGCTCTGCCATTTGTGTGCTTAGATTGTAGGAATTCAAGAACATCTAGGGTACAGATGCAGCCCCAATGGACATGGCCAAAAGAATCCAGTTTTGTGTGCATAGGGCACGTGTGTTTTCTGCACTGATTCCACTCTTGGTGCACGTCTCTAACAACCACAGTTACTGCAAGGTAAGTAATAGTTCTTTTGCAGGTGACAGTCTGGGTAATTAACCCAAGAAAACTGACAGTTATAGATAGGAGGAAGGTATGGAAAACGTGTGGCAGGCATATTAGTATTTTGAGATTAATTTGGGCATTTGCACTCTGATAGATGACTGCTTGCATGGCTTCAGGTTTCCAGGAAGATTACTGAATGCTTCCAAAGAGATTCCTTAAATCTTTTATGGACTTGAAAGAACTTCATGGGAAAGCTTTCATGTATGAGAGGTTTCATCTTTGCTATTGCCTTGCAGTATTTTTGTTTATAGATGTAAACAACTATTCAATTAAATTGAAAGGCAAAACATTTAAAACTGATGATAGAAAATATTTTTATGCAATACCTAAGTAACCTGTGAAACTCATTGTCGCACTATATTACTAAGGCCAGGAGCTTAATAGGATTTAGACATTTATATGGATAATTTTTAGAAGGACTTAAACTCCATGTGCTACAGGACATAACCAGAGTACTGACTGACAAGGGTTAAGAAGAAATGTCTTGTATGGATACATTATTCCATTCCTTCTGAAGCTTCTAGTACTAGGCACTGTCATACAGGACTTAGAGGAACCATTGGTTTGATCCAGTATGGCAGCTCTTATGTAGTCAGCAGCCCCATTGGTGCTTCATATAATGCGAGGCCACTGTGACCAGGTGTCCCAAGAAAGGCACCTTTGAAGCTAGGAGGAAGATTTTAACAGGCTGGTTGGTAGTGATGCAGATTATTTTCTGTTTACACTTTGCAGAGTTACTGAGAGTTCCTCTCAGATTTATTGTTGATGAGACTGGGGGCTGGTTATATGTGTTTAAAATGGAGATGATTGTGTGTTAACTGACTTGTGAAATATATTTTTAATTCTTTAAATAATTGTTAGGTGAGACCGTAACATATGAAAACACCAGGAGTTCTAAGGAACTTGTTCTCTATTTTTGCTTTTGACATGACTTTATTTTGTGGGCGGGGTGGGGTGGGGAAGAATAATACAGCTTACACTAATTTATAACTTCAAGGTTAGCCCTCTGTTACCTCTCCACAAGAAAGACTCTAGCTTTCTGCCCACATGTATACCAAACAAACTGCCATACGTCTCTTTATCTACCACTTCCTAAGAAACCAGGTAAAATTTAAAAAGCATGTGCGAGTATTTCACCTGGTAAATCAGATCATAATGCAGATTAGATTATGAAAAATGTGAATTTAGAAAAATGGATTGTCGAATGTTAACTACCTGACAGGATCTTTGATAGAAAGGTGTTGAAAGCTATTTTACAAGTGTATGTAGGAAAAATTAATGTAAAAATTTTCATGAGGATTGGGTTGCCTTCTCATCCTGTCACTGCTAAAGTGTGACATGTTTCTCAGTGTGACTTAAGATTTCAGTCCTGAAATCAAAATATTTCCCTTTTTTGAGAGTCATGATACTTACTAACTTCATGAAAATGCATCCTCTTGTTACAGTCACTAGATTAGACTGAGATTGTGTTTTAAATTTTGCCTATATCAAATTGGATCTCTAACTACATTTTAAGCTTACAATTTATTTGTTATACTTTTCAACTGTCTAAAAAGATCCTCTTGCCTTATTCTAAACCACCAATTTGTCTTAACAGAACAAGTCTAGGCAACGACTTCATGGGCGCGCTAATGTGTGTATTTGAAATTCATACTGGAAGAGCACAATTTTTTTTATTACACACTAATATAGAATTCAAAACAGTAACAAAATCCAACTATAACAAGTTCTACTTTGGGAATTGCTAACACACATACCCAGACTTGAATGGGGAACTGTGCATACAACATAGATCAAGAACTTCCAGATATAGTTGTTGAACCATACTTCTCTAAATTTGTGCATAATAGAAATAGGAGATAATATGAAATATTCCTTCATCATGACATGTAAACATCATGACATGTAAACAGACTTAGTTTGTACTGGAAATGAATGGTTTTTCTCCCATAGAACAGGATGGGATGTCTGGATACAATAATTTGATCCCTGATGTTCAAATAAACTTGTTTATAAAACATCTCCTGATAAAAACTCTTGTACAAAATAACATCCAGAATTAAATAAAATAATAAAAGTCAACATTCTAAAAAATGCCAGCAACAAATCGAGGGAATCTAATACAGGAAATGAAGGGTCAGTTTAGTGAAATAAATGTGTGACCAGCAGTGGTCATATGTTGTTTGTTTTAGGGACACTTTCACTGCAGATTTGACAAAACGCAAAGAAGGTACCAATGTAAGATTTCTAAAGATAGCTACAGCACTCAACCCAAGGTTTAAGAATCGGAAGTACCTTCCAAAATCTGAGAGGGATGGGGTATGAAGCATGCTTTCAGAAGTCTTAAAAGAGCAACATTCCGACATGGAAACTACAGAACCCGAACCACCAAAAAAGAAAATCAACCTTCTGCTGGTGGCATCTGACTCAAATGATGAAAATGAACATGCATTGGTCTGCACTGCTTTTGGATAGTTATTGAGCTGAGCCCATCATCAGCCTGGACGCATGTCCTCTGGAATGGTGAGCAAAGCATGAAGGGACATGAATCTTTAGCGCATCTGGCACGTAAATATCTTGCAATGCCGGCTACAACAGTGCCATGCGACTGCCTGTTCTCACTTTCAGGTGACATTGTAAATAGGAAGAGGGAAGCATTATCTCCTGTAAATGTAAACAAACTTGTTTCTCTTAGCGATTGGCTTAACAAGAAGTAGGACTGAGTGGACTTGTAGGCTCTAAAGTTTTACATTTTTTTGTTTTTGAGTGTAGTTTTTTTGTACATAATTCTACATTTGTAAGTTCAACTTTAGTGATAAAGAGATTGCACTACAGTACTTGTATTAAGTGAATTGAAAAACTATTTTTTATTTTTCCAGTGCAAATATTTATAATAAAAAATAAAGTGAGCACTGTACGCTTTGTAGTCTGTTTGTAATTCAAATCGATATATTTGAAAATGTGGAAAACATCCAAAAATATTTATGTAAATAGTATTCTATTATTGTTTAACAGCGCGATTAATCACGATTTTTTTAATCTCTTGACAGCCCTGATTATAACTTTACTAAAGAGAGAGAAGATTCTAGTTTCTTATATATTTTCTTTAGGCACTTAAATAGCAGTTTCCTCCTTACCAAGATGAATAATTTGTTAGAATATGTATATATCTTATCACTCACTCTTGTCTCATAGAAATTCTCATAAATGTATACATATTTGCACTCATAGCTCTTCCTCTATATTTTAACTTTTTAAAAAAGTAACTTTGGAATGGAGGTCATGTTTATATTGGGAGTTCTAAGGGAGATAAAGCTTCTATGATAGCTGGCATTTACCTGTTTCAGTTAGACCTGCTCTGAGTAGGCTTAGATGACATGGTGGTAAACCTCAGGAGCTGCAAGAGGCTTTTTAGCAATATTGGAAAAGCTAGTATGGGCAACTGGGGAATAACAGTGGGGATTTTTTTCCCCTCCAAAAAATCCCCAGCGTGGATAAAGTATTAGAAGGATTTCAGGGTCGTATAGACTAAAGGCTTGTCTACATAGTGGGGTTTTGCAGATTACCTTTGTGTGTGCTCTTGTAGAATAACTATTCCAAACTAATTGCATCCACGCAGCTCATTCTTGCCTACTACCCTCTGAATCATTGCATACACAAGGCACTAACTTGTTTCAAAATAAGCGTTTAGTGTTCTGGGCAGGTATTCCATGGTGCTTTATCTTGTTGCTGGGTTCTATGCATTATGGGGATTTTGTCTCAGCACATTGTGGGACACCCACTGGAAATCTGGGATATAGAGGTCATAGCAACATTGCTGAGATTCCTCTGAACACATCCCATGATTCATCTATCTTGTGAGTTAGGAGCACTTTCTAACTGCTGTCAGTGAGCGTGAAAGGAACACAGCGGCATCCCACAGTCCAGGCGTTCATTAATACATAGATGCTGCTGTGCATGTATTTGGAGTCATGTATCCAGGTGGCTTTGGCAGCCAGCTGCCACACTGGCGAGTCGTTTTCAGCAGAGCAGGCAGAGGAGGATGAGAGCAAACAGTTAATTGTGTATAAAGCTTTCCTGGAACATCTTCATTCCATTGAGTGCCATTTCTGGGGTCGAGAAACCAACTCTGGTAGTAAAGGAACATGATGCTAACCAGAAGTTGAGGCAGAATTTTGGGATGACAAAGAGCACTTTCCTAAAGATCTGCACAGAACATAGCAGCATCATACCAATGTGAGCTCTCTACTCACTGTGGAGAAGAATGTGGCCATCACCATCTGGAAGCTTGTCACCTATGATTAGTTAGCTACCAACCAACAGCAATTTGGTGTTGGTAGATCAACTGTTGGGGTTGTTGTCATGGAGGCATGTTTTAAGAAGGTGCTGATGGCATGAGTTATTCATCTTGGCAGCATGCAGCAGGTTATTGATGTATTTGCACAGCTAGGGTTCCTGATGCGTATTGGTGGCCCATTAATGCAATCCACGTGCCTATTCTTTGTTTCCCTCTCTCCCTGACCAGGCCTGAGAGTTCATAAACAGAAAGGGGTACTTCTCCATGGTGCTCCAGGGCCTGGTTGATCACTCTGGCAGGTTCACCAATGTGGGATGATCTGGAAAGGTCCATGGTGTTAGGCTCTTTTGAAACTCATGCCTGTTTTGTTTAATGAAAAATGATGATTTTGGTCTCAGGACCGCTATGAACATTATGGGTGATCTGATTCCTCTTGTCATTCTTCTAGACCAAGTTTACCCTCTGTTTCACTTGCTTTTGCTGCCTTTTACTAGACACTTGGATAGGAGAAAGGACCTGTTTGACTATCCCTGAATAGTTGCAGAATGACAGTGGAAATGTGGTATTTTATGAAACTTTATTCAACATTTGTCAAAATAACCTTTTATTGAATGTCAAGCAGTGCAAACAATAAAAACCAGCTATTGAACCAAAATTATTATTTATTATAGCATGACAGATGACAGTACAAATTGTATCCAACATTGAAGTGCAGTTGTGTAACGGGACTAAGTACTGAGTACATGTATATCAGTGCTGTACTGGTCACAGGCCTGTGTACATGTGATTTGTGCCTGGCGTCTTTTCCTTGGAATGTGGAATAGTGTGGGAAGAACCTTCGTTTGTTGTGGGGGTGGTGATGGATTCTAGAACTTGCTGTTTTCAGGGTCCTGTAGTACAGGGTATCTACAGAAATACCTGTTGGAGCCTTGTGAAAGGTACTGCTGTTCCTGGAACATATTGCTCCACGGGCTGCAGGCCATTGCAGCGGCATGTTCTCAAGATGGTTTGTCTTTTGCACAAGCTCTGCATCGATTGTCTCTGCATCACCTGTCTTTCTCTGCAAGGAGAACTTCCCTCCACTCCACTATTTATCCCTCTTTTGGGATGCTGCCAGGAGGTCTCCGAACATTTTGTCTTAGGTCTTCCTTTTCCTGCCTTGGACATGAGTCCAGAGTTCTGCAACTGATAGCAGTCCTGTCTTTGGAGATTGGTGTCAGGGGAAGACGCTGGGAGAGTTGAGAAACAGAACAAGTAGTTATTGTAGGTGATTCAAGTCTGCATGGCAACAATGATACACTCTCGTACCTCAGTTTTGGAATACTATTTCATTAGTTTTTTTCCCCAGCCTGGGTAGAGTTTGGAGATGGTAAGCAGTGTTTCACCTCATTGCCCCTTTCCGTAGTAATTCAGTTTTAGTCCTAGGAGGTTGGTGCAGTGAGTGATGGGGGTGGGAAGTGGGGCTTGTGCCACTCATAGGTATGGGTGAGGGGTTTGAGGTGGCTGGCAGGATTTGGAGGCTTGCATGGGGTGGGGAAGGTTGAGAGTCCTTTGAAATTAACATAGCCTGTTAAATGAAACACCAGTTGCATTTTATCTTTATTTTTCTTGTAACCATTTCTGACTTTTATGCGTCCTAAATTGTACTCAGTTAAAATCTCTCTTTGTAGTTGGTTAATTTATTTTGTTTTATCTTATCTAGTGTGTTTGAATTGAAGTGTTTGGGAAACACCATTTGAGGTAACAAGATGTGTGCTTATCATGTCTATTAATAAAATCATAGAATCATAGAACTTAAGATCAGAAGGGACCATTATGATCATCTAGTCTGACCTCCCGCAAGATGCAGGCCACAAAAGCTGACCCACCCACTCCTGAAATAATTCTCTCCCTTTAGTCACCTGTTGAAGTCCCCAAATCCTGATTTAAAGACTTCAAGTAGCAGATAATCCTCCAGCAAGCGACCCCTGCCCCATGCTGCGGAGGAAGGCGAAAAACCTCCAGGGCCACTGCCAATCTACCCTGGAGGAAAATTCCTTCCCGACCCCAAATATGGCAATCAGCTGAACCCCGAGCATGCGGGCAAGACTCTCCAGCCAGACACTCAGGAAAAAGACTTTCAATATCCCAACATTGACCCTCGGTACTAATTACCAGTGGTCGCACATTATTGACCTATTGACTAAATCACGTTATCCTATCAAACCATTCCCTCCATAAACTTATCAAGCTTAATCTTAAAGCCAGAGAGGTCCTTCGCCCCCACTGTTTCCCTCGGTAGGCTGTTCCAGAATTTCACTCCCCTGATGGTTAGAAACCTTCGTCTAATTTCAAGCCTAAACTTCCCAACTGCCAATTTATATCCATTTGTTCTCGTGTCCACATTAGTACTGAGCTGAAATAATTCCTCTCCCTCCCTGGTATTTATCCCTCTGATATATTTAAAGAGAGCAATCATATCTCCTCTCAACCTTCTTTTGGTTAAGGAAAACAAACCGAGCTCCTCAAGTCTCCTTTCATACGACAGGCTTTCCATTCCTCGGATCATTCTAGTGGCCCTTCTTTGTACCCGTTCCAGTTTGAATTCATCCTTCTTAAACATGGGAGACCAAAATGATGGGCTTTACATAAGTTAGTTATCCAGGAGAGGGCTGGGCAATACAGGACATATATTTCTGGGGGGAAAAATCTAGGACTGGGGATGTGTTGGGGTACCTTGCAATATATCCAATGCTGGTAAGAGCCAGAGTGACTGGATGGCTGCGACGTACGTACGTAGGTAGCTGGGAGCGACTTGCATGCTGGAGGCTGTTTGTGAGCAGTCCAGGCTGGAGGCTACAGCAGCAAAGCAGTGTAAAGTGCATCTGAGGTTTGCGGTCAGGAGTGACACAGCTACTCATTGGTCTGGATTGTACTCTGGGTATGTCACAGGCCCACGAAGGGGATAGCCTGTCTTCACCCATAAATCAGACACCTGTATTTGCAACAGCTATTCTGACTTGGAGATGAGAGATTAACTGTCATTCATAATTTCTACTACCCATAGACTAATTCCTTGGAAGTCTAGGAAGCATAGGAAGAGGTATATGATTTAAAATATACTTAAGCTTGGTCTACACTGCAAAGTTAGGGTGATGTAAGCTGCCTGGCGTCAACCTACTTGTGCATGTACCTGCACTTAAATTGGCCTCCCACCGATGTAAGTGCACTGTCATAGCAGTGCAGTAACACCACCTCCTCCACGGGCGTTGAACCACGGTCAATCTACTGAAGTTGACATAGTGCGAGTGTAGACACTACGTTCCTTACGTCGACCCTAACAGTTCTCTAGCAGCTCTCCCACAGTGCCCGAAACTAACTGCTCTGGTTGCAGTTGTCAGTTCCACTTCTGCCCCAAAGGCCAGAAGTCCCCCACCTCCCCCTTTTAAAATCCTGCAATTTTTTTATTATTATTATTATTATTATTTTTAAATGCCTTTTCCTGATTGGCTTGCCAAGCACACCTGCAGCTCTCTGTTATGTGCCACTGATCATGCCAGCTATCCGCTCCAGATGCACTGCAGCTTGGAGTAGACAGGAAATATTGGATAATCTGGACCAGGAGAAGAGGCTCGTGCAAGCACAGCTGTGGACCAGCTGTAGAAAAGGGACATATAAGAGTAGATTTAATGGGGGACGCAGGAGAAAGGGTACAACAGGGACTGGCAGCAGTGCCACATGAAAATGAAGGAACTACATCAGGCATACCAGAAGGCCAGAGAGGCCAACCGTCAATCTGATGTGAGCCACAGACCTGCTGCTTTTATAAAGAGCCACATGCCATACTTGCAGAGACTCCACTACCACCCCACAGACCACCATGGATACCTCCAAAGAGCCCGAGTCACAGGGCCCTGGCATGAACAGCAAGGAGGAGGATGGGGGCTATGTGACCAGCACCTGTTTGAAACTGCACTGCAGTCCTGGCAGTCAAGCATGGGCGAGCATGGTGCAGGGAAAGGAACCTTGGGTAAGTGTGCAACTGTATTTCCTATTACAATAATGTATTGATGGCGCCCACAGTTTAACAGGAAACAGCTATCGACTTTTCATTAATTTACTCATATTAGAAGAGATAGCGGTACAACTAAGAGAGGTAGAGTTACCTGCTTTTCATTCCTCTGTAGAGTTAAGGAAGGGGGCACCACGGAGCAGTTTGTTTTTATAAACAGGGATGTCCCTGGAATCCTGAAAGATCTCGATAAAACTTTCATGGATGTACTCTGCAGTTCTCTCCTGAAGGTTTCTAGGGATGGCAGCCTTATTTCTTCCTCCACAGTAAGACACTTTCCCACGCCAGTCAGTGATGACTTGGGCAGGCATCATTGGAGTACACAGGCTAACAACATACAGTTTCAGCGGCTTTGGGACTCCAGCAGCAGCTGTGCTCTGTATGTCTTTGTTACTTCAGGAGTGAGATATCAGCTAAATCACCACTGCCTGTGAAAAATGGTGCCAGTATTCAGTGCCATTGCCTATACTTATAATTTCATGCAACCTAGCTATATTCCCTCCTCATTTCCTTCCCCCCGGCGGGCCATACGCACCATGATTGCTGTGAGTGGCACCGTGCACAAGCACTCTGAAGCAGAAATGTCAATAAGCATGTTTTGTTTAAAACTTTTGAGGAGCAAGGGAAGGGAATTCTGAATCTTAACTTTCACTTTCCATTGTGACTGTATTGACAATCGTACCTCTGTTTTATCTACAGCTGCTCCGTTGTGACATCAAGGGGTTTCCTCCTCCACACCTGCAGAACTCCAGAGCCAGATAGAGAGGAGAGAGAGGACTCGAGATGACAGGGTTCATGAGATCCTACAAGCCAGTGCTGCATCAGACTGTGAGCAAAGGGCCTGAAGGGTGAACATTGCAGACATCCTGGAGAAAGACTAGGAGCTCCAACAGAAAAAAGGAGAGGGAGATGCATCAGGACATAATGGGGCTTCTCCAGCAACAAACAGATGCTGCAGACTCTTGCAGACCTACAGGTTCAACAGTCCAAGGCTTGCCTCCTTTTGTAGTCCACTGAGAACTCCATTGCAACACCTCTTTAAACATTCCATATGGCATCAGGGGCTGCATCCCTATCCCTACCATTCCATCCTGGGGCAACGTTAAGAACAACCACAGCTTCACATACTCTGACCAGTGAAAGCCACAGTTTGGTGTATGGATAGCTAAAATGGACCTGAGTGTTCTTTCCCTTTAAGTTCTGTTCCATTAATATGTTAAATTTTTAATGTATTTACTTCTAAATTGCACAGGCTTTTTGTTTTTTTGCACTTGTTTTGTTACTGAATAAAATTCTATTATGTGGAAAAGAATTCATCATTAGTAGTTCACAACATATACTGCAGAGTTCCTAGAAGTTCAAAAAGCCCCCAGTCACTTGTTACTGTATAGTGTGACACAACACATTAGATCAGTGATAGTGTAATAATCATAAAAGGACAGCAACCACTGCAAAATTAATAGGTGCATTGGCAGTGATCTATATCTGTATACGAAGCACCAAACAATTCCTAAGAGGCCCCAAAATAGCAGGGCCAGGTAGATCACAGTACAGTACAATGGAATACTGTGGATCAGTGGTTAAGTACACCTCTACTCTGCTGTAACGCAACCCGATATAATGCGGGTTTGCGTATAGTGTGGTAGCAGTGGTGCTCCGGCGGCGCTTTAAAGGATCCGGGGCTCCAGCTGCTGCAGGGAGCCCCGGGCCATCTAAATCACCGCTGGAGCCCTGCTGCTGCTACCCCAGGGCTGCAGCAGTGGGGCTTGGGCGACGCTTTAAAGGGTCTGGGGCTCCGGCTGCTGCGGGGAGCCCCGGGCCCTTTAAATCCTGCTGGAGCCCTGCTACCCCTACCCTGGGGCTGTGGCAGCAAGGCTCCACCGGTGATTTAAAGGGCCTGGGGCTCCCCCAGCAGCTGGAGCCCGGAGCTCTTTAAATCACCGCTGGAGCCCTGCCTCCCCTATCCCGATATAATGGGGTTTCAGCTATAACGTGGTAGGGATTTTTGTCTCCCCATGACTGCGTTACAGCGGGGTAAAGGTGTACTCTTTCAAAGCCTCACTGAGCCATATAGCTCTGCAGTGAGCTCTTGTAATCACCCTTATGTCTGGCTGTTCACTCAGCAGACAACAGGCATCTTTTCCCCGTTTGTTTCACAGATGTTATTCAGGACATAGTGGGCAGCTATAACCATTGGGATTTTTTTTTCACTGAGATCCAATCTTGTGAGTAAATAATGCCAGTGTCCCTTCAGTCTACCAAAAGCACATTCAGCTGTCATTCTGCACCTGCTGAGCCAGTGGTTGAATCTTTCCTTGGTGCTGTTGAGATGGCCAGCATATGGCTTCCTGAACTGAGGGATTAAGCGGTAGAGTGGGTCTCCTAGGATCAGCATTGGCATGTCAAAATCGCCAGTGTTAATATGCCAGTTGAGAAAAAAGTCCTTGTTTGTGGGTTTCTGAACTGTCCTTTGTTCTTAAAGATGCATGTGTCATGCACCTTCCTGACCGGCTATGTTGATGTCGGTGAAGTGTACCTGGTGCTCCACCAACACTTGCAATATCATAGAAAAGTAGCCTTTTCTCTTGTACTCTATGGCAAGATGGTCTGATGCCAAAATAGGGATATGCATGCTGTCTATTGCCTCACTACAGTTTGGGAATCCCATTGCTGCAAATCCATCCACTATGACCAGCGCATTTCCTAGAGCAGTGGTTCTCAAACTTCTGTACTGGTGACCCCTTTCACATAGCAAGCCTCTGAGTGCGAACCCCCCTTATAAATTAAAATCTTTATATATAATGCTGGAGGCAAAGTGGGGTTTCAGGTGGAGGTTGACAGCTCGCGACCCCCTCCCATGTAATAACCTCGCGACTCCTTGAGCGGTCCCGACCCCCAGTTTGAGAATGCCTGGCCAAGAGTTACAGTCATAATGGCCCTGCACACAGAACTACCCCCACAGTGGATTTTCAAGCTCAAAAATTTTTTCCTGACGACCTCTAGCAATCTGACATTGCAAGTTTCCACAATGCGATTGCCACTTGCTGCTTCACTGTCAAAGCAGCTTTCATTTTGGTGTCCCTGAGCTGGAGGGCTGGGGCAAGCTTGGCACACAGATCCAGGAATGTGACCTTGCTCATCATCCCAAACCTGCATTACAGTGCAATCCCACCAGTCAGTTTTCATTTCTTGGGCTCAGAGGTGACACTCCACTATCTGCAGCTGCTCCATGAATGCCACCAACAGCCTCGAATTGGTTCTCACTATGTTGCACAGCAATCTGTCCTCCAAGAAATCAGTGTTCCATGCTGATTTTGGTTTTTAAGATGGCTCTGCAAATACTTGAGGACCATGCTTCTTGTGCTTGCAATACTTATGACAATATTTCAGAGCTGTGCAGTCTCCATGCTTCTGTCAAATGGAAGACAGCGAAGAAGGCCATGCAGGTTCATGGGTTGTTTTTTTTAAAGGCACAAAAATTATAGGATATAGATAACATGATGGAATGGAGACAGTTGCATGCTAGGAAGCTGACCCCTTACTCCCAGTCACCGCTGGCAACTTTTTTCTGTCCCACTGTGCTTTGCCAAAACTTCTCAAAAGAGAGTGCATTGGGCGGCGGTGGGTTGCAGACTGGGTTACCTACCCATTGTGCTTGGCACTGTATATTGACACACTCACTCCTAGTGAGTACATGTAGTGCCAGGGCGAGGAGCCAAGTATGCATGTGCACAAGTGATACACTAATTGCAGTGGCTTTATGCCAGTGTAACTTGCGGCGGCAAAAGTTTGTAATATAGACATGCCCTGATATATAAGTAATGTCCATTGCCTATTCTATAAACTTGTACTTTGTTAGGGCCTGCCCACAAAATGTGGATGGCATTATGACAAGTATAGGGACTTAATAAAGGAGTAGAGGTTTTGTTTATTTCAAATCATAAATGTAGTGTTCCAAGATAGGCAGATATGGTTTATTGAAATATGCTGCACCAGTGATCACATTTTATTAATAGTTGTTTCTTTTGTTTAATATTAAATGGTAGTAATTATTCTAAGGTCAGAGAATTGACATAAATTGGTAATTGATTTGGTGAAAACTCATCCTTGGAAATGAGTTAGTCTTAACAATTAACACTATGAATGAGTTATTTTTTCTAGGTATTAAACTCAAGGGTGAGTCAATATAACTAGTGTTATGATGTGCCTATAAGATACCTTTTTTAAAAATTGCACTTTATCTCCAGTGTGAAACTGCAAGAAGAATTAGATGCATCTTCCATATAGACACACAATGGTGGCTTGATTTGGGACATTAGTGGGAATATTATTCCTACGTATTGAAACTCTAACTGTTCTTACTCTTTAAGGGCTAGTTTACACAGGAAAGGTTTACTAATTATTGTGGTATAGGTACATCAATTATAATTCTTTTTCTAGTGTCCCCTGCACATTCCTATTCATGAAATGCGCTGACTTTGTCAGCGCAGGCAGTGGAACCTCACCTCCTCATAGCAGTGCCTGTTAGAACACTCATGCATCCTTCCCACCTCTCCTCTCTGCATTCCTGAACATTCTAAAGACACGGCTATGAAAGGGGATGTGATGCCCTCTGCTTGCTGTCTTAGTTCCTTCCAGCCACACCGGCAGAAAGATCTGGAGAGGTTCACATCTATCCAATCAGGATTCTTCTCTCAAAGAATTTAGTGGTTTACTTTAGTGTGAAGTGAAAAGGTTAGTTGGTTAAGGAAATTTTTTTTTTATTATGATAGATAGTAGTTAATTTCAGTTTTGACTACTGGTTCCATGTCAGATCTGAAAGTTCAGACTTGCTTTTGAAAGGCACACCTCTTGTCTTGCAGTCTTTCTGGTGTTGGATGCCCACATAAAACACCTTGAGGAGGGTCACTCTCCTTCAAGGTGCTCTGTCTATAGCACGCTTACCCTGAGGATATACAAGGAATGCGACAACAGGCTGTAATCTTACTGCTTCATGAATCTCTGGTTGCAGAGCCTCTTGGACCCGACACATCCAAGGGATCCGTATTCACGATGAAAAGGCCTGTGTCTGCTCCTTACACCTCTGGCATTCAGAACAACGCTATGTAGAAGGTTTCAATCACTGCCCAAAGATCAAGATCCAGCACCTCAGTGCAATCAATTTCCCCCAAATCATTGGACTGACCTTAAAGGCACCCTGACTTAGTCTGTTTCAGCCTGTGAGATGAAAGCCAAACCACGGGAGGAACCTTCGGATCTTTCTATTTCAGTTCCAAGATATGCAAGACAAGAAGGCTTCTGTTAGCAAGTACAAATTGAGAGAATCCTCAGATTGATTGCATCTAGACTGGATAACATCAGATCCTAAATCAAAGACTAAGATTCTGGTTGAATGTATATCCCTGCTTAAAAGTCATCCCCCAGTTCTGAAGACTGCATTGGATCCAAAGATTATTCTGGAGCAGAAAGTAGTTTCTTCATCTCCTATTCACTCTGTACCAACATTTACTATGGTAGTGCAGGTATACCATAGAGGTCGGCAATTCCGTAAGTTACCAGAACCTGAAGAGACAAGCTTTTTCTTCTGAGGGGGATAAAATGAAGGTTACTGCTAGTTATCCTCCTTGAATGCCCTCTTCCTCACAGCCAGAGAAGAGGTGAGAAAAGTTGTCTCAAATATCCCCCAGACACTCCCCTTCTCCCTCAAACACTCCATTTTACACATGCCAGGTCTTGTAGGGTATGTCTACGCTGTAATAAAACATCTCTGGCTGGCCTGTGTCAGCTGACTTGGGCTGCAGGGCTCATGCTGCAGGACTATAAAATTGTAGTGTAGATATTTGGGCTGGGGTCTGGGCCCTTGGACCTTCTCCCCTTGCGGGGGTCTCAAAGATCGGGCTCCAGCTCAAGTCCCAATATCTGTGCTGCAATTTTATAGCCCTGCAGCCTGTACTCTGAGAGCCTGAGTCAGCTGAGCTGGGCCAGGTGCAGGTGTTTTATTGCAGGGTAGACATGCCTGTATTGTCTTCAATAATTTGTAGTATAGACTTGTAGTCAGAGGAAGAATTGGATGGGTTAGACATACCAGCATACCTCCTGGGTTCCATTCTCATCAGAAGGAATACACCGGTCAATATGGTGCCTGTGTATCATCGCACCCTCCCAGATATGATGTGGAGCATGAATTTGTTTACTGGCATGAATGACAGATAGTGTTTAAGCATTATAGAAATCTTTTGTGTTCTCATTGACTTAGGAATCTCTCCCACTGGAGATCAGGAAAAGTCTTTCTCCTTGGATCTGAGAATCCTGGATCTGTCAACTTCACCTGCTTTCATGGAGCATTTCCTCTGCTATAGTTCCTGCTACTGTCAGATAAGCAGCATATGGCTCGTTTGGAACATTAAGTGGAAGGGGTTGCTTCCGCTTCCTCTTCTGAAGATGTTTTCTGTGAACTGCCATTCTGTCCACAAGTGACGCTGAAATTCCCATCTGTTACAATGGAAGAAATATCCCAGCCTGTTTGACGTCCTGAGTTCTCCATCAAAAAATTGCCCTTCCAATATTAGATGGACTATGGCAACCTGAAAAGGCAGCGCTCGCTCGCGCTTGCTCTCTCTCTTGTGCACACATGCACACCCCCATATAGGTCACTATCTCTTTAGAGACATTATCTAGATGGGTTATACAGTGCATAGAGGAGAGCTTTAGGTTGACATCCATTCAGCTTCCTGTTGGGATTAAGTCACAGTCTGCCAGAGCAATGTCTACTTCCATAACGTGGTATGTAGGATACGTCTGCACTATAAGCACTACAGCTGCAGCTATGCTGCAACTGCACTGTAGCATAGACACTACAGTGACAGAAGGGATGTTTCCATCACTGTAGTAAATCCATCCCCCTGAGGCAGTAGCTAGGTCAATGGAAGTATTGTTTTATCTACTTCGCTGTACCCCCAGTGGAGGTTAGGTTGACCTAATTACATCAGACGGGGTGAAATTTTTCACAGCCCTGAGTGATGTATCTAAGTCAACCTAACATTTAGGAGTAGACCAGGTTCAGATATGTTCTAATTGCAGAGATCTGTAAGGCTATTACTTGTACCTCTATACATCCCTTTACAAAACAATACTCGTTTGACCTAGTATAGACAAGCCCTAAAAAGACTTGAATCCTTGTCTTTGTCCCGCACTCAAGCAATTGTGTTTAAAAAAAAAAAAAAAAAAACTCGGCAACAACAAATCCTCCCACTTGTTTGGTGTAACTTGATTATCTTCATCAGTCCTTGTTAATATCTAATGTCTTGTCCTGTCTTCCTCTTGCAGGCAGGCAGAAGTCCTGAAGGCTGACATGACAGGTAATTGTCTTTTATTTCACCATTAGTGCAGTTACTAAAATTGTGTTTGAGTCCTATTTTTCTTTGTGCTGTAGTGACACAAAATGCTTACCAGACTCCTAATAGGAGTGAGATGATGGGCATAAAAGAAGCACGTGGTAAAATTTCATTTTAACTTTAGACATTGAGACCTAACTGAAATTCTGAGTTCAAATAGTTACTTATAAACATGATCTAGTGAATAGCTGGGATTTCCAAGAACTCTGGAGTGTGCAGGTTGTGTCCTGTTAAGTCTATTCTTCCCATGTGGATAAATGGAGAATGCTTTACGAGTGGCTATACCCCCTGCTGTAGATGGAAAATGAAAATCTGAAACTTAAATAGTTAAAACTCACATGCAGTGCCTAAAACACTTATGGAGAGACAAGTCCTTTTCTCTCCCAGCTGGTAACGTAGGATGAGCCCTATCTTCCACCTGGGAGGAGAGAGCAGGACTGGACCTAGCTCATATGTCTTGGGTAATGACTGATCTGATACTTATTTAAAAATTAATAGCAGATATTCTCAATAATAGAAAAGATCTGTCTCTGGTTTCTAGCACCAAAGATGTTGGAACTGCTGAGTCAAACACTAACTTGTGGATCCCCCAAATGTAGCCTGTGAAGTCCTAAAATGCAGCTTTGCAGCATCTATTTTTTGGCTTTTACAAGATTAGCATGTTTTTATTGCTGGTGAATTTATATAAGTGGTAATTTAGTCTTTTTCAGAACTGCAATAAATATTATGTTCATGTGCTTTTGGTAAAATAGTTTTCATATGAAATTCATGTGCAGTCCTCTGGTTTCTAGCAGCTTGTCATTTTGGCCCTTTGTTGCAAAGCCTGCAAATCTCCTGGTATTCATTGGTGTTCCTAGTTTTTGTTTTTTGATGAAGCTGTAATTGAAGGGAGGTGTGGCATGAACATGATTTCTTTCCTGGGGCAGGAATGGGAAAAATCAATTGAAATGACACTGTTGTATGTACTGGGACATGGTAAATCTGTTTTTGTTTTTTTGATGCTCAGATTCGAAGCTGGGTCCAGCTGAAGTCTGGACATCCAGACAGGCTCTACAGGATTTATACCAGAAAATGCTAGTAACTGATCTGGAGTATGCTTTAGACAAGAAAGTGGAACAGGACCTGTAAGTATTCTAATCACAAGTATTCACATGTGTTTGTGTACTAGAGCAGGATCCTTCCAAGATGTATGGAAGAGTGGGTACAACCTATAAAATGGGCTCAATTTTTCTGTAAGTGGAAGCTTGAATAAATGCATTTTGAATAATCTTACACTGAATTTAAAGAACTAGGAGGAATGTATGGGAATGGAGAGTGAAAGGATGTTTACAATTCCTGCCCTTAAGGACTTTGGGGAAAACCCTGCTGTGCATCAGAAAATCTCTAATGGATTTGTACTCACAAAAAAGGACTTGTAAATAATAGTTCATTGTTTAGGCATGTGCAGCATACATACTCTGAGTGAAATGCATGATTTATGGAACTGATTAATGTTGGAGAGAGGTGTGTCACTTGTTACATAGAGACTTCCCAATATGTAATTCCTAGTGAAATCCCTGCAGCAGTCCCAAAAAGTTGTTTGAGAATTCTAATCCATGGACCTGCCTTTTTAATCAAACAGTCTGTTTTTCCCTATTTACCTATGTCCAAGAGGAGCTGCTCTGCCACATAATCTTTGTCATGGAAAAGGCTTTGGGTACTCAACCTTAGCAATTATAGTGTAGCTCCCACTGAGGTCAGGGGATGGGATCTAGCTCCACTTGAGAGCCATGTGAGTGAGACACAGCTCAGAACAATAGACTCAAAAACAAAAGACTCAACCACATTTGCTTACCCACTAATGTCAATTCTAACTTACAAATGAGCAAGTGCCACTCTGCCTTACAGCTGAAGCACAGAAGTAGAGTACTATGTATTAGTAAAACAAGCTGGAAGTATCCCTGTGATCAGCATGAGAAGAGGGTGGTGCAATCATCACTGATGAAGATCCTCTTATGGAGTGAGGACTAGTGGTGTTTAGACCCCCTCAGTTGTGTGAGGTTGAAGGGAGGAGGGAAGAGAGGCATTTGCCTTTCTGTTACCATCAAGGAAAGACAGATCAAAAGAGCAGGAAATCTTCCCTAACACTGCCATTCTGAGCGTTCGGGAAGCTGGTGATGGAGAAGCTCCAAATGTTCATTCGTACTCATTTAGGGACAAAGACTTTATGCCAGAGATTGGGGAGAGATCATCTAGGGATAGCGGTCTAGTGGGACATTCAGTATGACTTCCTCATAGCCAGGTGAGGATCTTGCTGGATTGTCCCCCAGCTTCTACCCCTGGATCTTATTTGAGGAACAGGAGCATCTTTTTGTACCAGCCTTGGTTAATAGTCTGCATTTCTTTCAGTCCCTGGCAGAGAGTCTGAAAGCGCATGATGTTAAAGCTGCTGGATCTTCAGACATTTCGGCCTGACATCAGTTCCTGAACAGTTTCTCTAACCTGTCCGTGAGACTGATGGTCAAAGCTTTATGACTAATAGTGCTTGACCTGCTGTTTAGTGCTGGCAGCAAATAAATGTTAATGCTGCAAACCATCTGTTTGGTTTTTGGAGATTTGGGGGGGAACTTGCAGTTCTTCCCTTTTTGACTTTAGATTTCCATTGCACATTCTGTTCCATTTAAAAAGGGATCAGTTAAGGCACTAGAATAAGTGGAGAGCTTTGATGGAGTTAGCACCAGGTGCCATATAATTGTAACA
Source organism: Mauremys reevesii (assembly GCF_016161935.1). Lineage (NCBI taxonomy): Eukaryota > Metazoa > Chordata > Testudines > Geoemydidae > Mauremys > Mauremys reevesii. The sequence continues at coordinate 55,026,236 of NC_052630.1, forward strand.
AACAGTTTATTCCCATTCTCAGGGAGCTCAGTGTCTGCCCAGTGAGTCACTGCTGTAGCCAACAGAATTGTGTTTTATTCTCAGCTGGAATCATGCTTTTAAGAATCAGATCACGACACTTCAGGGGCAGGCAAAAAACCGAGCAAACCCGAATCGGAGTGAAGTTCAGGCGAACCTTTCTCTGTTCCTAGAGGCAGCTAGCGGTTTCTACACACAGGTGAGTTCTGAAACACTGGTCTCTGAACAAATGCAAAACCTTGGAGCAAGGGTTTTTTACACTTTTGCCCTGATAGTGAATGTATGCAGATCCTCTGCTTAGCTTGCACTGTTTGCCAAATCTAGTATGCTCTCTCCAGCAATTGCTTATGCTTGAGGCAGACAAGCTCCCATAATGCACTTGACCAATTGTTTAATATTGTACATGGAGAAGGAAGAGCATGAGGTATTCATTCCTGATTCATGCTGCAGTCTGAGTCTAAAAATGGTAAAATATTTATTATAGGTGAGGCTGGTAGACCAGCTCCTTACTAAGGTTTCCTTATGCTTTTCATTATAAGATCTTGTATTCCATTTCTTTCTTTATTTTTTTAACATTGCCAAACTTTAACTGTTTGGGCTGAAATTTTCAATGCTGGGTGACTGCCTTGGTGCCCCCCCTCCCCCTTATTATTATTATTATTATTATTATTTTATTTTTAATTTTTAGCCATAACCATTCAGCTGTTTCTGATTGAGATTAAAGAAAAATACACTGGTTTTCAATGTAAAAAAAATAATAATCGGAGAACCTTTTCTTTGGAAAGCATTAGTGTCCTCATGCTTTCGAGCAGGGACTTGACATTTGGTAGAGGGTGGCCTTTATGTCAGGGATGTGTCTTTTGCCAACCCCCTGAAAATCTGCCCATAGTTAGCCAAGTTACGAGTAAGGCTAGGATTCAGTCATGGATATTTTTAGTAAAAGTCATGGACGCGCCACAGGCAATAAACAAAAATTCACAGCCGCGACTTGTCCATGACTTTTACTAAAAATACCCCATATTAAATCTTGGGGGGACGCTGGGTGGGGGGAGGTGCCCAGGGCCAGTGGCATCCGCTGCCAGTGCCCGCTGACCACGGCTGCTCCAGCCGGCTGCCTGGGGACCACTGCTAGGGGTTGTCCGACCAGCCTCTGCTCTGGCCAGCTGCCCCAGGGGCCGCCCGAGCAGAAGCTGGTGTGGCTGGCCTCAGAGTCAGCTGCTTGGATGGCCATAGGGTCAGCCACTGGCCGCTGCAGAAGTCACGGAGGTCGCGGAAAGTCATGAAATCCGTGACTTCCACAACCTCCATGACAGACACTGAGTCCTAATTATGAACCTTTGATAAATTGCAGTTTGCATTTGCTAGTGTTTAGCAGCTAAAATCTCCAAAGATTTTATGTACACGAGGCATGCTTGAGCCTCTGACAGTGCGCATTATTGACTAGATAGTGCATGCATCATCCCCACAGAGTAAACTGAGCATGCTTCAGTATAGGGTTATGGGGGCTCAAAAGGACCTTCACTGTAATGACTGCTCCCAGCTGCTCTGGGTCAGGATAGAACTTGGCACTGAAATAAAGAGCAGGGAACCTGTTTCTCAGCTATACTCAATAACCCTCTCTGCTGGCACCCATACAGCGTGAAGGAGGAAGCCATCTGATTCAATTACAGAAATGACAAGATGGACCGAGGTTGTTGTAGAGAAGGGCTGAGGGAGTAGAATGTGACAGGGTGCCTGGGAGCAGAAACTGGGACTGGAGGCTGACAAGGGCATGGAGACTAGGACTGGGAATCAGTGGGATGGAGCGAAGGAGGAGAGGAGACAGATCTGAGAAGGAACAGGGTCATGAGGAAGAAGTGGAACTGGTTGGGCAAAAAGAGCCAGGTGAGGAGAGGATGCTGAGATTGGGTGAGAAATTTAGGGAAGAAGAATGGGACTGGGACCTAGCAGGGATGTGGAACGTGAGTGGAGCTAGTGAGAATGGGGAACATGAGCAGGCAATTAGAAGGCAGGGGAAGAAACAAGCAAGTCGGGGGAAGGAACTGAGAATGATTGGGCAAGGAGACTGGGAAAAGGAAGAGATGAGTTGGGGAAGGCAGTCATTTACTGGACAAAGACTGGGATTAGAAGCCTGAAGAGTGGAGACTGGGACTGACTAGGTTAGGAGAATGGGACAGTGATGGGGCCAATGGTGGGGTAGAGACAGGACTAGGACAGGGGTAGGTTTTAGGGGACAGGGCAGAGCTGTGAAGCTTTGGGGGGAAGGGGCAGAAGAGTCTGTGCCCTTTAGAATACACTGCCCTCCAGAGCTTGCAATGGAATCCAAAGTCCCTGAGTCTCACCATTCCCCTGCTGCCAGCAGATATCTGTGAAACCCACTGGCAAATGTCCCATCCCCCTCTAGTGCTGGTACAAATAGAGGCTAACCTGCTACTGTTACTAATTACTCTCTCCATTCTAATGACAGAGGTCTATTCAGTGGAGCTAAAGGTTCTAATCCTGGTAATGACCCATGTGCATCTCAATGTGATGCCATACAATGGATTTTTTTAACAAAGGAAATAATAATTAATGAGCAGATATTCAATATTTTGCTGTCTCCTTGTTCAGTTTGTGGCCCCAGGCCTTCTTTACCGCTCACTGTTCAAACCCTGCTCTGTAGACAGAATCATTAATTTCCTCATAGGTTTTTCTATGGTGCTCATCACTATAGTATCTGAGAGCTTCACAGTGAATTTACTTTCAACAAAGAAACAGAGTAAAGTCAAAAGTGTTCACTAACTGGCTGTCCAATTTGAGACACCTAGAACCTGATTTTTTAGAGTTTTTAGCATCATAGAGGACATCATATGTTCAAAGCACAGCTCCCATTGATTTCAGTTGCAGCTGTGAGCGCTCAGTACTTCTGCAAATCAGACCAAGAGTCTCAAATCAAGCATCCATAAAATGAGAAACACACAATTAGTTGACCACCTTTTGAAAAGTATGGTTCAAGTGACCTGACTAGCATCATGGAGGAACTCTGGCAGAAGAAGGGATTGAATCCAATTCTCCAGAGCAACTTTCAGCTGCCTTATCCCTGAGACCATCCTTTCCTTTCCTGCAATCCACTACATGCCTTCTAGGTCCTGTAACAAATAAGGGAGGGGTCCTACAGATGAGTCTCCTTCACTACACAAGGTGCTTGAGTTTGTAACCTTAATCTTCCTTTAACATAGCTTTTTTGCATGTAATCTTAATAAACACAGCTACTACTGTTATTGGTCCCATAATTATCCCTCAGCAATCTTTTGACTTTTGAAGGAACACAAGTTGGGGAGATGTTTCTGTGGTGATCAGCTGAATCCTCATAGGTAGGGCCGTACCAAATTCATGGGCCATTTTAGTCAATTTCACGGTCATAGGAATTTTAAAATAGTACATTTAATGATTTTAGCTATTTAAATCTGAAATTTCAAGGTGTTGTAACTGTAGGGGTCTGGACTCAAAAAGGAGTTGTGTGTGGGGGGGTGTCATCACAAGATTATTGTAGGGGGGTTGTGGTATTGCTACTCTTACTTCTGTGCTGCTGCTGGCGGCGGTGCTGCCTTCAGAACTGGGCTGCTGGAGAGCAGTGGCTGCTGGCCAGGAGCCCAGTTCTGAAGGCAGAGCAGCTACCAGCAACAGCACAGAATTAAGGATGGCGTGGTATGGTATTGCCACTCTTACTTCTGTGCTGCTGCCTGCAGAGTTGGGCTCTCAGTCAGCAACCGCCACTCTCTAGCTGCCCAGCTCTGAAGGCAGCAGCACAGAAGTAAAAGTGGCATAGTATGGCATTGCTACCCTTACTTCTGCACTGCTGCTGGTGGGGCACTGGCTTTAGAGCTGAGCGCTCAGCCAACAGGCACCGCTCTCCAGCCACCCAGCTCTAAAGGCAGCGCTGAAGTAAAGGATGGCAATACCGTGACACCCCCCCCCCTTAAAAATAACCTTGCAACCCCCGCTGAAACTCTTTTGGGTCAGGACCGCCAATTTAATAAATGCTGGTCTTCCCCATGAAATCTGTGTAGTATAGGGTAAAAAACATACAAAAGACCAGATTTCATGGTCCATGATGCGTTTTTCATGGCTGTGAATTTGGTAGGGCTCTACTCATTGGGCTGTTTTTATAATAGTTTTTAACTGATGACTTTCCATAGAAGGTCATTCCGTTTAAAAAGATTAAATTAAAATGATGCTGTGTTGGAGATTTAACAGTAAAAGAGTTATGATTAATATTAAGGGCACTCAACTTCCTTACACTCCTAATAATCCCAGCCCTAGATATTTTCGTTTTATGCCTTTCCATTCCATGCAGAACGTAGGGCCTTCACCAGAGCCTTCCATCTTTGCCAGTTTCCTGCAGCAGTCTTCGCTTCTTTCCGTGTCATTTTGATAGCTTTCAGTTCTGCTTCTGTTGTGTGTTTCCATGTTATCCTTGGTTTAGGTTGCCACCTCTTGCCCTGAGGGTTCCTGTCCAATGCCTGCCTGTCATAATATTTTGGGTGTTTCCATGTATGGCCTAGCCATCTCCATTTTTGTTCCATAATATTTTGTTCTATTGGCTTATGTTTCATTATTCTCCAGAGTTCTTCACCTTTTTGTTTTGGCCATCTGAGACTGAGGATTTGTCTAAGGCAGTTTTTCATGAAAATTTGTAATTTAGATAGTAGTCTTAAGACTCCAAGTTTTAGCACCATATAGTAAGACCCACTTTACAGTGATGTTAAATATTCAAAGTTTTGTTTGGAGGACAAAATTTCTGTTTCTCCAGATTGGTTTTAGAGTTACAAAAGCATGGCTGGCTTTTGCTATTCTGGTTTTAATGTCTTTGTTCCACTTGTTGTACTTACAATGCTGCCAAGATATGTGATATGTCAGTCCTAGAAAGTGTTGTTGATGTTTCTTGTGTGTTGATTCTGATAATTTTAGTTTTCTTGGTGTTTGTCAACCCTACTAATTGTGCATAAGTCTGGAGATCATTTGTGGTGACTTGCATGTCTCTGAGGGCATGGGATAGCAAGCTGATATCATCTGCAAAGTCAAGGTGCTCTAACTTTTATGTGAAAGTTCATTGTATGACCCTCAGTTATTCTGTGGGCTCTCTCATTACCATTCCACTACCAGTAAAAAGATCATAAGACATCGTTGTCTGATGCCTATAGGAACCACAACACAGAATATCCAAAATATAGCAGCTTCATTTGCTGCATGAGGTCTGCTTAAATTCTGAATATGAGCAAAGCTAATGTATTTTTTCCTGCCCAACCGCATGAAGCATTATTTAATTCAGATTCTGAGAAGAGGAGTCCTTGTTCAGACAGTACTGTAGAACATGTGAGTTACGATGGGTGAGGCAGAGCAGTCTCTCCTGTCTCCTGGAGGTCTCTCTTTGGGATATCACTTAAATTAATTGACCAACTTCTGACAGTCTGAGGATTCTCATTGAAGCCTTACTTGTTTTTACACCTTTGTTTTTTGGAAGTATCTTTCCTCCCTGAAGTATGTTAACAACATAAAAGTAACATGAACTTTGTGGCATAGGCTGTCTTTCTTGCTCTGCTCATTCCAGTGCTAATTGATCTGCTTTTCATTTGGAGACCTCACTCAAGCTACTTATGCTCAGGAGTGAAACTGCTGTACAGATGGCATCTTTGAGAATGAATACCTATCACACTGTATATTGGAAGATCACCTCAGAGGTTTCTCTCCTCTTCATCAGTTGGAGATGTTCTGCTTTTAAGGGATTCTTTATCTTGCTTTTGTCCATATAATAAGACTTTTCTTACTGTCTGAGCAAAAAGTACATTTTAAAATGTAACTATAATGTGCATGAAGCAAGAACTCCACTAAAGGTTCAAGTAGGCAGGGGGTGAGTTTTATGAGCAGAGCTTGAAAAAGTACCACTAGGTTTTTTTCATCCACTTTGTTCCCAGTTGAGAAGGATGAAATCCTGAATATCAGAAGAGCAATTGAAGACTTCTTGAGAAGCTGCTTTGAGGGACTTGACTCTTCAAGGAGCACATAAAACATAAATGCTTGATGCCATATGTTTTTTCTGTGCTGCTGTTTTCTGTATTGTCTGGACAATTGAAGCAGACTTTGGTACTGCATTTCACCTCTTAACCTTCAAGGCTGTTCATAGCTTCCCCATCTATGCACTGTAACTTTGAAGATGGTTAGGTGTGGACACATCTGTGCCTTTCTTGAGTCAAGAAAGTTGCTAAGTTGGAGACCATGACATCCAAGAACTTTTGGGATATGAACTCCCTGTCCCCATCAGCTGTACCAGCTACAGTTCCCTTTTGTGCTTCCTATGTAGATTTAGCTGAGAATGGAAACATTCTGCTTATCCATCCTTGATCGATTGGCCATGATCTATGTGTGACCCTTCATATCTCCAGCTGGAGAACACAATTAGTCCTTCTTTGTTACTTAGTGGCAATTCTGATATACAGAGGCACATCAGAGGAGGATTTTTGAGTTTGTATGCCTTCAAAGGCTTTGTCTGAATTATTGTTAAAAAGACAAGTGGAAGAAATGCTCTTACCTGTCCCAGTAATGCAATGTTTATTTCTGGATTATTGTTCTTTATTCATCACAAGACTAATTCTATATTGTTCTTTATTCACCATATCACATTTTAAGTTAAAAGTTTGAGTCTTCTGTCTTGGAGAAGGCTTATTATTCAGTATTTGCCTATTATGAAATAAGGTGCTTCTCTTGGGAGACTCTTGAACCTTGCCAAGATGTTGTAGCCCAAGACAGGTACTTTCCAAGTGATTACTCAGACTCTGGAAGATTGTGCCAAATACATAAATAAGAGTTGACTGTCTCACCTGCCTCTCTTTTTTGATTCAGTTGTCTGCAGCTAATATGAAGCTAAAAGACACTTTATTCTCCTTTTAATATTTTTTTTGGAAAAGTGAATTTACAGGACTGCAAAGTATTCCTTACATCTCTGTCCAGTTCTTAATAATAAGGCCATACATAGGTATTTCCATGATGGTAAAACAAAATGCTCTTGGTTCAAGAGCTTCTGCCAGAAGCCTATAGGCAAAACTACAAAAGCATTAAAAAAGCAAAGCTCAGTCATTCTGAACACTGATCTGAGGGAGTGCTATTTGATCCAGTAACAACTGTCTCTACTTTGGAACTTGAGTCTCTCACCAGTAGTTTTTGTCTTGGCGTTATATCACGTCAGACAAAATGCCAGAGGATGCCATGAGCAACTAGAGAACTGGAGTGGGCACTCTCTCAGCTTTTATCTGAAGGGGTAGGGACGTTAAAATTGTTGTAGTTAACATTCAGCTCTGCTCAATCAGACTAAAAATCCCTTCCCCTCTCAATTGTTCAGGTTTTAATTATATATACCCTTTGCCTCTGGCAGTTGGACACAAGAGCTTCTTTCCCATAAAGAAAAGGTAGTGCTCTCCTCCCATCCAAGTTTTTGCTTAGTGATCTTGGATTTCCTTCTCCACGAATTTCATTAACAGTATTTTAAGGGAATGGGATCCTACACAGACTATAAATTTTGTGTACTCTCAGCTTCTACGTTGAAAGCAAAAAAACATAAGAAATTTTTCTTTCAAGCCTGTTTCTTGAACTCTGGACAACAGATAGCAGTGTATTGACATGCTACAAAGAATTGGCAGCATCTTGTCTTAAAGCCCATTGAACTAGTCCTCTAAAGCAGTGGTTCTCAAACTTGGGCCACCGCTTGTTCAGGGAAATTCCCTGGCGGGCCAGGCCGGTTTGTTTACCTTCCGTGTCCGCAGGTTCGGCCGATTGCGGCTCCCACTGGCTGCGGTTCGCCGCTCCAGGCCAATGGGGCCTGCAGGAAGGGCAGCCAGCAAGTCCCTTGGCCCATGCCGCTTCCTGCAGCCCCCATTGACTTGGTGCGGTGAATCGCGGCCAGTGGGAGCCGCGATCGGCCGAACCTGCGGACGCAGCAGGTAAACAAGCCGGCCTGGCCTGCCAGGAGCTTTCCCTGAACAAGTGGTGTCTCGAGTTTGAGAACCACTGCTTTAAAGTATGTTTTTGCTCAAGTCCTAATATACCTATATGGCAGCTTTGAAGCATTGTGTGTATCCACTGGACCGTACTGTATAACTAGAGATTACGATGGATGCCCATTTAAGAAAGTATAATAATTCAAAAATTTTGTTCTCCTGTGAATTCTTTACCCAAACTAGTCATTGGAGTCAGGAATTTGAAGGGATAACCTTACTAGTAATTGCTGTTCTCAGAAAAGATTTAAAAATGACCATAACAGATCTGCATCTGCTCTCTGCCCCCTATTTGTCTACCTCTGGGCAGTGAGGTAAGGGGAACATGCCTTCTTTATGGAGGTGCTCTCCATGATGGGGTATGCAACTCTGTTGTTTGTTTGTTGTAGTATTTGCACTGCTGTATACTGTTACATTGCTGTGTTGATTACTGTCTGATTTTTATTATTAAACTAGGGCTTTTCTTCTAGTTATTACAGGAGCTGTGCACAGTGTTTAATGTAGACCTGCCCTGCCGTGTGAAGTCCTCCCAGCTGGGAATTATCAGCAATAAACAGACGCACACCAGCGCCATTGTGAAGCCGCAGTCTAGCTCCTGCTCATACATCTGCCAGCACTGCCTTGTTCACCTTGGAGACATTGGTGAGTGTTTGAAGCAAGGAGAGATGAGATGCTCTGTATCGCATAAACTTGGAAAGGAATCTATGCAACCTGTGCTGCTGCTAGGCCAAGTACTCTGCCTTGAACTGCTGCCTGTAGACTGAACAGTTTGAACAGGTTGAAAGGTCTGAATGTAATGCTGGGGTGTTAGAGACCTTTAAAGACTGATGCAAGAAGGCAGTGATATTATGAAGAGTAGCTTTCTAATGATTTGCTTAGACTTGTGTTTTCATCTGGAGGAGCTCTGTTTGTTGCAGAGTCAGACAGTGAAAAGTAGAAACCTGTTAAATTGCAAGAGCTATTACAAGAATTTGTGTTGCAACGAGATGGCACGTTTAACAGGCATTCATGTCAGAGAGAGCCTGTGTTACAGTCTTTCCTACATGGTATGAAAATTAGACTTCTTAAGTCTGGCTGTTTTATTTTGCATCTAGGTATACTTAAGTTCAACAGGTTTAGTCCATTTACAATTTTATTGTGGTGCTTTACATATTTTGATTATATGATTCACACTAGATTAAACGTTTTGTAGAAAGGGTTATTTTAAAAGGCAACCTACAACTACTTTAAAATAACCTAGCATTAGGTCTACGTATTGAATACTCCTAGTGTCAAGAGGTATGGGGAGCATTCACAACTTTTTGTGTAATGTGTCTGGCACAGTGTATTTGAGGGTATTGAATAAGAGCTGGTGACCTGTGACTTTTGGACCTGAAAGAGGATTGGGAAAGGGAGGGCAACTAAAAGTGTATTGATGTTCCTTGTACTATTTCGGGTATTTGGTATGTAGTTCTACTGTTTGTTTTAAAGTATTTGCAAGACATTTATGGGTCTCCTCAAGTAAATTTTATGTACTTGTAATCTGCAGGACCACATACTTGGAAATGTTGAGGAGAGTTTATCCCTCTGAGCAGCAAGACAAACTGCTGTCTAAACTTGTCTTTCTTTCATTTTTTAGCTCGCTACAGGAATCAGACCAGCCAGGCAGAGTCCTACTATAGACATGCAGCTCAGCTTGTTCCCTCCAATGGTGAGTCTGAGATACCTCTATTCTGCTAAGTTTACTATCCCAAATCAGTATTTAAGGCATTTGCTTTTTTCTCCATAGAAAATGGAAAAATAGTTTAAGATCTTGACTATTAAAAAAATAAAATACCAGCAACAAGTTACAGTAGAACCTTGATAATTCACTAATCTGCATGCACCATAGTTCACATACAATCTGTTTTCATTTCTAAAAGGTTTAATAGCAAAGTATTATAGTTAGGTCTCGTAGTACTAAGACTGAGCTATGTTACAGAATATGTTACACTACATTTATGCATTTTGTATGAAGTATTATTAAACCTATACTGCACTTGTCAAATGAACAAGCATTTTTTGCTTTCTTTAATTGTTTACTTACTAATAAATAAAATTCAGTAATTCACAGTGGGTCTGCAAGTCACTCATACAAGTTTGAGGTGGTTCTGTAGTTCAGCCTTCTGACTCTTATTTTCCTCCTAATCTCTCTCCTTATGCAGGTGCAGTGATCTAGTAGTGAATAGAACTAATTCAACTACAATTAATAGAATACAAATTCCCATGTGCTGCAGGTTGCTCTGTAGCAAAAATGCAAACTACTTTTATGAGCCACACCCACCAGGACTCAGTTACTGCAGCAGTCATCTAAAACTGACTTTTAAATCTTTGGAGCTGTCTTTTTTGTCCTATGTATTTTAAATTGTATTACATCAGTAACTTCTAATAGATTCTGATTGGTATGTTAGAGGCAAAACTTTGCCTGGCCTTGACTGTACCTTCCTGCTTATACAAAGTTTTTTATTAAGTCATTTACATCTGTTTTTACATTTAATAGATTTGTGAAAATTTGAACCATGAGTTCTGTAGCTTGTGAATTGTAGCAGTACTGAGATGGGGTGGGTAACTGGTTCTGCAAATTAATCTGAATCTGATCTGTAGAAAGGATATATAGACTTTAAATGGAAGCTTGCTGTCCTTATAGCCAAGATTTAGATTGAAATAAAGATTCTTTCCTAGAGCAAATAGAGGGAAAAGCTTTGTTACAGTTGAAGAAAAGATCACTTCACTCCATGAGAAATTGTCATCCTCTTCTCCCCTAGGTCAGCCTTACAATCAGTTGGCTATTTTAGCTTCCTCCAAAGGAGACCACCTGACCACAATTTTCTACTACTGCAGAAGCATTGCTGTGAAGTTCCCTTTCCCAGCTGCCTCCACTAATCTACAAAAAGCACTTTCTAAAGCACTGGAAAGGTGAGGCTGATCTGTTCTAGGAAGTGAGTAGTTATTCATAACTAACACTCCCTTTGACTGTGTCCTGGCAAGTATTCCCTCCCTTATTTGGTGTGTCTGTGTGTATACCCACCACGGATAAGCATTCATAGTACCAAATGTGCACAGAGGAGTAGGAGATCACTGACCCCCATTCCAGCCACATCCACCTTATATATGTATTGAGAGGGAGGTACCTGTATCTGAGATACTTTTGGGTGGGAGCACTATTGAGGGCAAGTGCACTATATCAAGTACCACTACATCTCTTGGGTTGGGGCAGCCAATAGTGGAAACTACCTTTTCTCTCTCACACCCCTGTACTTTCTCTGAGAAGGGGGTGCAGCTATTAGCATTGTTTCTGCCTGGAAGATCCTTAGTCTATGCAGCTATGTCTATTTACAAAGATTGAAGTCAACTATTTCTCTCAAACTGCAGTCGGGATGAGGTGAAAACTCAATGGGGTATGTCTGACTTCATCAAGGCGTTTATTAAGTTCCATGGCCACGTGTATCTGAGTAAGGGCTTGGAGAAGTTGAGCCCTCTTCGAGAGAGGCTGGAGGAACAGTTCAAGGTTAGTGCCACAAAAAATTCCTAATTTTTCACTTTGGAAATCTAACATCTATACAGGAATCTAGTCTTTCACTGATGTGATATACTGGGAAAACATGTTCCTTTAAGAAAACTGACAAAGTATTTCTGACCAGAGGGTAAGTGTTTTGCATACTGAAATAGAACATGATATGCATGAGTAGGGCCCTGACAAATTCCATTCTGGTCTATTTTGGTTAATTTCATGGTCATAGAATTTTTAAAATTGTAAATTTCATGATTTAACCTATTAAAATCTGAAATTTCATGGAGGTGTAGTTATAGAGGTCCTGACCCAAAAGGGAGTTTCAGGGGGGTTGCGGTACTGCTACCCTTACTCCTGCGCTGCTGAGGGTGGTGCTGCTTTTGGAGCTGGGCGGCTGCTGGCCGGGAGCCTAGCTCTGAAGGCAGAGCCGCTGGCAATGCAAAAGTCAAGATGGCACGGTATGGTAAGGCTACCCTTTACTTATGCACTGCTGCCTGCAGAGCTGGGCCCTCAGTCAGAAGCTGCCACTCTGGCCATACAGCTGTGAAGGCAGCAATGCAGAAGTAAGGCTGGCAATACTGCAACCTCTCTAAAATAACCCTGTGACCTCCCTGCAACTCCCTATTGGGTCAGGAACCCCAATTTGAGACACGCTAGTTTCCCCCTTGAAATCTTTATAGTACAGGGTAAAAGCACACAAGACCAGATTTCACGTTCCGTAACGCGTTTTTCATGGCCGTGAATTTGGTAGGGCCCTACGCATGAGGTGGTCATGGTCAGCTGGCTGCAAAGATTTGGTGGCGAGGCTAATAATGGTCAGCCCTACTCACCTACACAGACAGCATGATTTTTTTTTTTCCTCCAGTTTAACATTGCTTACCCAAATGTGGTGTTCTGTTGCGGAGACAAAAGGTTAATTAAAATTAATTAAATGTTTTAAACATTTGCTGCATTCTGAGCTTGGAGTGCCACATTTGATTCTCTGCTTCTTGAACTGGATGATCGCAAGAGATTTTGTGAAAAGCAATTTCTCCCAACTACTACTGTTTCATCTGAGAGGAAGAGTCTTTAAATTCTTTAGTAAACTCTGAACCAAGAGCTTCCTTCTTTGATTTCCTACATTTACTCTTTAGTAGTAGTAAAGAATGTTTTAACCCTGCTCAAGCTGCCTGCCTCTCCTGCTGGCAAAGTTTACACTTGAAAGCAGTGTCCACTGAAAGCAGTGTTTTGAAAGCCTTCAGTTCTGTTCATGGAGTGGAACCATTCAAAACTGAGATGTCTCCTCTGCAAAGTAAGAGTAACCAGTAATTAAAACTGCTACATTCTCTAATTTAAACAGATGAGCTTTTTTATTTTTACTCCAGATAATGTGACTTAGCTAGATAAAATTTAAAACCACAACTAACCTTGCTACCGCCCCTCCAACTGTTAATCACTGGTTCTTCTCCTAATTTTAGCCATTTTATAAATGATACTTTCCAGAATGCTTATTAGTAATTATGTACAGTGCTCAGGCATGTGGAAGGCTCTGCGGTACTGAACACATCCAAGGTGTGCAAGAACTAATTACACCCTGACTTTGTGTACTACATTGTGCTGTGTATATATAAGCAACACGTTCTGTAACATGGCATTTGCTACACTGAGCTGAATAATTTTAGCTTTCTTCTCCCCATGATATAAGAAAATCATTTTATCGAGATGGGTTGTGAAGTGAAGCATGAAATTGTAGATACCTATGGCTGGGAAGGACCTTTAGACGTCAAGTCCGGCACCCTACAGTGAGGCAGCACCAAGTAAACCTAGATCATACCTGGCATGTCCAACTTGTTCTTAAAAACCTCCAATGAGTCCACAACCTCCCTTGGAAGCCTGTTCTAGAGCTTGACCATCCTTATAGTTTTTTCCTAATATCTAACCTAAATCTCCTTTGCTGGAGATTAAGCCGATTACTACTTGTCCTACTTTCACTGCACTTGGAGAACAGTTGATCACTGTCCTTTTTATAACTACCCTTAATATATTTGAAGACTGTTATCAGGTTTCCCTCAGTCTATTTTTCTGAAGACTAAAAAGCCCAGTTTTTTTTTAACATTTCCTCATATGTCAGGTTTTCTAAACCTTTTATCATTTTTGTTCCTCTCTTCTGGACTCTCTCCAGTTTGTCCTCATCTTTCCTTTTTAGTGAAGACTGAAGCAAAATGGGCATTTAACAGCTCAGCCTTCTGGATGTCAGGAAACGGATAAATTACAATGGGCTATATTTTCAGAAATATTTTCAGCTGTATGGTACTGTGGTTGGTCATGCTGCTAAACTCGAAGCTCTCTTTACATCCAGAATTATAGGTTTAGGACTGTTCAACAAGACCAGCAGTCTCATTACGTTTCTGACTCCACTTGTAGAATCTAGGGTGCTGTATGCTCTTAGGCAAAAAACGAAACTGGGCATGGGGCTCAGAAAAGTCATTTTTTCACTTAGGCAACTAACTTTAGCTCATTATGTGATTTTTGTCTAAATTGATTGTGGTGCTAGATTGGATATCAGTCCTTATCACAGTGCATCAGAAAGGTTTAAAGTTAGTCTTCATCTGCCAGAGAATGGCAGGTGTCTAGTGTTACTGTGCTTAGTGAAGCAAGATAATTTTTATAAACATCATGTGCAATTTTCATCACTATTAATAGTTCTGTCCCATGGGATTAAATATGGAAACACTCATAATGCATAACCATACATCATGGTTGAATTTCCTGATTTATCTGTAAAAATCTTAATCATGACACTACATTTGCTGCTGTTTCATATTTTGAAAGGGAAAAAGATTAGCTGATATGTTTATGTGCAGTTTGCATAGTCACACATTTTAATGTAATCACTCTTTTGCATGTTACATTTAAACTACATGGAGTGGGCCAGTCCCCCACAGTACATGTCATCTTATGTGTACAGGTATAGAGGTCTAGCAAAGTCTTTCACACTTAACTGAGCCCCTTCCTGTGCCGTCTTAAGTGTATGTTTGCGTTGGAGGGGTAATTCGCTATTAGGGATTATCTGAGTGCCTTCTCCCCAATGGCTGAACCATTGCTAATGCAGTACAATAGAAACCACAAGTCTGAAATGTCAGTCAGTCAACTAACCCTTTCAAATGCATTCTTTCTGGGTTCCAGTACACACACTTGTATATATTTCTTTGTTACAGAGGTTGTTATTCCAAAAAGCCTTCAACTCTCAGCAGTTAGTTCATATTACTGTCATCAACCTGTTTCAACTGCATCATCTGCGAGATTTTAGCAATGAAACTGAACAGCATAGTTACAGCCAGGATGAGCAGCTTTGCTGGACACAGCTACTTGCCCTCTTCAGTAAGTACTGAGACTCCAAATAATTTTTTTGTTTTGTTCTTTGCTTCCTTTATAGTATACATTTAAAATGGATTGTGTTCCTCCCCCTCTACCCTCCCCCGCTTCAGTTTTTTGTTTTTTTTCCATTGATTCACTTGTAAGGAGATACTTACCTATTTGTCCTACTGAATCTACCACCTCTCTTCAGTTGTAAACAGAGCCTTTTTAGGAAAAACAATTTAAAAAGTTAATGGATGAACTTTGTGGTAAGAAATAGTACATTGAAAATAAGATATGATCTGCCAGTGGAATCTTTAAACTCAAATCACTAGGGTGGTTTGTTCTAAATAAATAGCCTTTCAAAATAGTGATTTATGGTGTAACACTTCTTAATTAGATTTTTGCTCAGTTTTAAAAGTTGTTATGGATTCCTCTATGTTGTCTTTTCAGTTTCCTTTCTTGGAGTCCTGTGCAAGTGTCCACTGCAGAATGACTTCCAGGAGGAGTCTTGGGGTGCATACCCGCTTCCTGCTGTAAAGGTCTCGATGGACTGGCTGAAACTTAGACCCAGTGTTTTCCAGGAGCCAGTAGTTGATGAAAGACAGTAGTGAGTCTCTCTCTTTTGATACAATTTTTTCTTTTCTCTTTTAACTTTCAGTCAGTTGTGTAGCTGGGTTTGGGATGACCAGGAGAACCGTATGGTGACTTGCCTGCCTGGTGCGAAGGTTGCAGATCTCTCAAGGCATCTAGATAGATTTATGTGTAGTGCTGGGGAGGGGCCGATGGTCGTGGTACATGCAAGTACCAATGACTTAAGGAAGGGTAGGAGAGACGTCCTGGAGGCCAAATTTAGGCTGCTAGGGAAGAGACTGAAATCCAGGACCTCTATGGTGGCATTCTCAGAAATGCTCCCAGTTCCATGTGCAGGACCAGGTAGGCAGGCAGAGCTTCAGAGTCTCAATGCGTGGATGAGACGATGGTGTAGAGAGGAGGGGTTTGGAGAAACTTTTGGGATGGGGGAGCTTATACAGGAGAGATGGGCTCCACCTAAACCAAAGTGGAACCAGACTGCTGGCGCTTAAGATTAAAAAGGTTGCAGAGTAGTTTTTAAACTAAGAGATGGGGAAAAGCCGAGTGCTGCAGAGGAGCACGTGGATCAGACAGGCACTTCTCTTAGAGGAGAGTCTAATGATAGAGATTCTCTAGGTTTTAGTCAGGAGGAGAGGATGGAAGAGGATAATCTAGGGGCCAGATCAGACGAGAAACATTCACATAAAAAAGAATCGGACACATCAGAGAAGGGCAGACAAATAAACAGTGACAATTTTTTAAAGTGCTTGTACACAAATGCTAGAAGTCTAAATAATAAGATGGGTGAACTAGAGTGCCTCTGGATAAAGGAGGATATTGATGATATAATAGGCATCACAGAAACGTGGTGGACTGAGGACAATCAGTGGGACACAATCATTCCAGGGTACAAAATATATCGGAAGGACAGAACAGGTCGTGGAGCGGGGGGGTGGCAATATATGTGAAAGAAAATGTAGAATCAAATGAAGTAAAAATCTTAAGTGAATCCACATGTTTCATAGAATCTATGGATAGTAATTTCATGCTCTAATAAGAATATAACATTAGGGATCTGTTATCAATCACCTGACCAGGACAGTGATAGTGACGATGAAATGCTAAGGGAAATTAGAGAGGCTATCAAAATTAAGAACTCAATAATAGTGGGGGATTTCAATTATCTCGATATTGACTGGGAACATGTCACTTCAGGACGAAATGCAGAGACAAAATTTCTTGATACTTTAAATGACTGCTCTTGGAGCAGCTGGTATGGGAACCCACAAGGGGAGAGGCAACTCTCGATTTAGTCCTGAGTGGAGCTCAGGAGCTTGTCTAAGAGGTAACTATAACAGGACCGCTTGGAAATAGTGACCATAATATAATAACATTTAACATCCCTGTGGTGAGAAGAACACCTCAACAGCCCAATACTGTGGTATTGAATTTCAGAACGGGGGGGGGGGGGGACTATGCAAAAATGAGGGGGTTAGTTAAAAATAAATTAAAAGGTACAGTGGCTAAAGTGAAATCCCTGCAAGCTGCATGGACGCTTTTCAAAGACACCATAATAGAGGCCCAACTTAAATGTATACTCCAAATTAAAAAACACAGTAAAAGAACTAAAAAAGAGCCACCGTGGCTTAACAACCATGTAAAAGAAGCAGTGAGAGATAAAAAGGCATCTTTTAAAAAGTGGAAGTCAAACCCTAGTGAGGTAAATAGAAAGGAACATAATAAACACTGCCTAATTAAGTGTAAACATGTAATAAGAAAAGCCAAAGAAGAGTTTGAAGAACGGCTAGTCAAAAACTCAAAAGGTAATAACAAAGTGTTTTTTAAGTACATCAGAAGCAGGAAGCCAGCTAAACAACCAGTGGGGCCCTTGGACAATCAAGATCCAAAAGGAGCACTTAAAGACGATAGTCATTGCAGAGAAACTAAATAAATTCTTTGCTTCAGTCTTCACGGCTGAGGATGTTAGGGAGATTCCCAAACCTGAGCCGGCTTTTGTAGGTGACAGATCTGAGGAATTGTCACAGATTGAGGTGTCACTAGAGGAGATTTTGGAATTCATTGATAAACTTAACATTAACAAGTCACCGGGACCAGATGGCATTCACTGAAGAGTTCTGAAAGAACTCAAATTTGAAGTTGCGGAACTATTAACTATGGTTTGTAACCTGTCCTTTAAATCAGCTTCTGTACCTAGTGACTGGAAGATAGCTAATATAATGCCAATATTTAAAAAAAGGCTCTAGAGGTGATCCCAGCAATTACAGACCAGTAAGTCTAACGTCGATACCGGGCAAATTAGTTGAAACAATAGTAAAGAATAAAGTTGTCAGACACCTAGAAGAACATAAATTGTTGGGCAAAAGTCAACATGGTTCTGTAAAGGGAAATCGTGTCTTAGTAATCTATTAGAGTTCTTTGAAGGGGTCAACAAACATGTGGACATGGGGGATTCAGTGGACATAGTGTACTTAGATTTCCAGAAAGCCTTTGACAAGGTCCCTCACCAAAAGCTCTTACTTAAATTAAGTTGTCATGGGATAAGAGGGAAGGTCCTTTCATGGATTGAGAACTGGTTAAAAGACAGGGAAAAAAGGATAGGAATAAATAGTAAATTCTCAGAATGGAGAGGGGTAACAAGTGGTGTCCCACAAGGGTCAGTCCTAGGACCAATCCTATTCAACTTATTCATAAATGATCTGGAGAAAGGAGTAAAAAGTGAGGTGGCAAAGTTTGCAGATGATACTAAACTGCTCAAGATAATTAAGACCAAAGCAGACTGTGAAGAACTTCAAAAAGATCTCACAAAACTAAGTGATTGGTCAACAAAATGGCAAATGAAATTTAATGTGGATAAATGTAAAGTAATGCACATTGGAAGAAATAACCCCAACTATACATACAATATGATGGGGGCTAATTTAGCTACAACGAGTCAGGAAAAAGATCTTGGCGTCATCGTGGATAGTTCTCTGAAGACATCCACACAGTGTGCAGCGGTGGTCAAAAAAAAGCAAACAGGATGTTAGGAATAATTAAAAAGGGGATAGAAAATAAGATGGAGAGTATCTTATTGCCCTTGTATAAATCAATGGTACACCCATATCTTGAATACTGTGTACAGATGTGGTCTCATCTCAAAAAAGATATACTGGCATTAGAAATGGTTCAGAGAAGGGCAACTAAAATGATTAGGGGTTTGGAATGGGTCCCATATGAGGAGAGATTAAAGAGGCTAGGACTTTTCAGCTTGGAAAAGAGGAGACTAAGGAGGATATGATAGAGGTATATAAAATCATGACTGATGTAGAGAAAGTAAATAAGGGAAAGTTATTTACTTGTTTCTATAATACAAGAACTAGGGGCGACCAAATGAAATTAATGGGCAGCAGGTTTAACACAAATAAAAGGAAGTTCTTCTTCACACAGCGCACAGTCAACTTGTGGAACTCCTTACCTGAGGAGGTTGTGAAGGCTAGGACTATAACAACGCTTAAGAGAACTGGATCAATTCATGGAGGTTAAGTCCGTTAATGGGTATTAGTCAGGAGGGGTAAGGAAGGGTGTCCCTAGACTCTGTTTGTCAGAGGGTGGAGATAGATGGCAGGAGAGCGATCACTTGATCATTATCTGTTGGGTTCACTCCCTCTGGGACACCTGGCATTGGCCACTGTCGGTAGACCGGATATTGGGCTAAATTGACCTTTGGTCTGACCCAGTACAGCCATTCTTATGTTCTTATGTGTAAGGTGATAGTGACTAAAGAAGAATTAATGGTAGTGAAGAAATAGACTGGGTCCCTTAACTGTTCATTTACAGACACTGAGGTTTTTAAAAGTACTGAATTTTTGTAAAGAAAAGTGAGGGTTCTGGATGTTAAACTATATACAGTATTTGCAAATATATAACCATTGTTTTTAGATTTTATTCATAGGGTTTTTTGGGAGGGGGGAGGTTTAAGGCTAGAAGGGACCATTTGAAACATCTAGTCTAACTCCTGCATAACATAAGCCAAACAACCTCACCCACTAATCTGTGTTGGTTTTTTGTACTCGCTCAGTTAGATGTACTGAGGCAGATGGCTGTAAAATGATTTTCCCATAGTCATACATTGAGGCTTGGATGTTGCTAGAATCCAAGATTCTCACATAATCTTCAATTTTGTACTGAAGGTCAGCACTGAGAGCATCTCATGGTGTTGCTCTACTCTATGCTTGTAGTACCATAACTATAGGCTTTTTGTGGTGCTGCCCAATGTATTCCATAACTACAGCAATTGTTTAATTTTGTTAGGTGTTGAAAAAACATCCATAGAGCCAAAGTGGCTATTATTGACATACGTGTAAAAATACTTTTCTTGGGATGTCTTTAAAAAAACCAAGGTGAAGTACAGTGACTAGATTGATTAACATTTATTCAGGCAGTGCCAATCTTCTGAGTAAGAATAGAGTATTGTATACCTTAATAAAGAGAAACTACTGTCATCCTGGGGGGTAAGTGGCCACAATGGACAGAGCCCTACAAAAGTAGTGAGTATAGCATAGAACCGGGAGTCTGGAGATATAGAGTATTTTCCTTGCTCAGCCCCTAATTGTGTGGCCTTGGGCAAGTCATTTAACCTCTCTCTACACCTCAGTTTCCTGATTGTCAAATAGGGATTATAGTACTTACTCACCACTGCAAAGTGCTTTGAAATCTGCCCTTAAAATGTGTTATGTACTGTTATCTCCAACAGTCACTCAAGATTTAAAGAAAAAAGCTTAGGGAATTTTTTATCTTTCCATAATCTTCCTATTTCAAAAGATAAAGACATCACTCCGTGCTTCATTTTGCCAAATCACAGGCTCAGGATAATGAAAAGGAAATCTGAATTCAACAGTTTTTCAAGTTGTTCCATCATATGTTCAGTTTCCTTTTATAGACTGCAAGTGTAATTTTAAGGGTTGTTATGAAAAAAAACTTGAGTTAAAATTAAGTAAAATTGACAGATATTAAGTTCTTCATTGATGTGTTGTCCACATGGATTCCTCTCTTACTGCAGGTGAACCCCATACACCTGAGATCAGATTCTTCTGGCCATCCATTTCTACAATTTGCAGGTTCTTTCTATCTCCACCTAACCCCCAATACCTACACAAGTTCTTTCTTACCACCCTTGGTAGAGAGATGGAATCCTTTCAGTCTGCCTGCTTCTCTTCAGTTCAGTTGCAGTGAGTGTTTTAGGTAATACAGTTGTCAGGCTGCTAACTTTTAGATTGCCTGTTGGCTTTAAAGTATTTTTTTTACTATTTTCTTTTACTAATTTTTCATAGATAATAGGCTTGGAGCCGCCTCCTCTCCCCTTGCATTTTTACGGAGACTTGAGCTGCTATGGTAGATGTTAAATCTCTGGGCTTTAGGAATGCCACTCTGTGGTGCTGCTATTCCATTCAACAGTCTAAGTGGCTATTTTGTTTAGGCAAATGTCATATCCCTGACCATTGCTTATTTGCTGCTCTTGTTCCAGGCAGACTCAGAAGGTTAGGGGTGCCTGCTTAGTTGCTTCTTCTGGAGAACTTCAGTGAAAGCTTCCTCAGACACAGAGAAAGACTGAGCCTTAGCCACATCCTTCTCCAATCTCTCTCAGCTCATGCCCACGCCAGCTGGGATTTCATCCTGAGCTCCAGGGCTGAGATGTCTAAGGCACCAATTGTCAGCTTCAATCCAGTTGTTGACTTCTTCAAGCACAGGTAGGAAGGAGCTTGACACTCCAGAGACAAGACTAGACATCCTCAGAACTAAGACACAAGAGTCAACATGTGTCTAACTTGTTTCAAGTGCCACAGTCAATGGCATCCAAATAGCCAAGATGGATTCCTCTGGAATCTTGTTACTGACTGTTAAAAAAGTATCTGCTGATTGCCTTTCCTGTTATACAGACTCTTCTTCACTCTCTGTACCCTGCACACCACTCAGAAAGCCCCCCAACCTGAAGCAAATACTCACCAGCAACTATACACCACACAACAAAAACACACCAACCCAGGAACCAAACCCTGGTGCCAACTCTGTCCACATATCTATTCAGGGGACCATCATAGGACCTAACCACATCAGCCACACCATCCGGGTCTCGTTCTCCTGCATATCTACCAATGTGATATATGCCATCATGTGCCAGCAATGCCCCTCTGCCATGTACATTGGCCAAACTGGACAGTCTCTACGCAAAAGAATAAATGGACACAAATCTGACATCAGGAATCATAACATTCAAAAACCAGTAGAAGAACACTTCAGTCTCTCTGGTCACTCAGTAACAGACCTAAAAGTGGCAATTCTTCAACAAAAAAACTTTAAAACCAGACTCCAACATGAAGCTGCAGAACTGGAATTAATTTGCAAACTGGATACCACCAGATTAGGCCTGAATAAAGACTGGGAGTGGTTGGATCATGACAAAACCTAATCTTAATTTCCCCAATACTAATTTCTCCCTACTGTTAGTCACACCTTCCTGTCAACTGTCTGTAATGGGCCACTCTCTTACCACTTCAGAAGTTATTTTTTCTCACTTGGTATCCTGCTGTTAATTGATTTATCTCATTAGACTGACCTCACACTTGGTAAAGCAACCCCCATCCTTTCATGTATTTATACAGGCTCCTGTATTTTTCACTTCATTTCCCCTCAAAATCCGATGAAGTGGGTTCTAGCCCACAAAAGCTTATGCCCAAATAAATTTGTTAGTCTCTAAAGTGCCATCACGACTCCTCGTTGTTTTTTGATGATACAGAGTAACACGGCTACCACTCTGAAACCTGTGGTCTTTTTGGCACTGTGAGTGACCTGTCTGTGGACCTGATACTGAATTACCCTTGCTGGGATGGTACTGGATTCCCCTCCAGCAGTGCAAACTAGACTTTTGGCCACCTAAATCATGGTACTGCATACAGCAGTTAAGACATCAATATGGTATACTTCCCCTAGCCAGCTACAATGGGACTCAGGGATGGACTCCAAAGATTTATCTTTGAGCAGGAGAGTGTATGGGTCCCTGGTATTCTCCTGTGTCCACCGATTCAGTATCCAAATGCTTATCAGTCATAGCCCTGCTGGACACATTGGGGGTATGAAGTGGGTCTGAGAGATTGTCAGCAACTGGTATGGCATACAATTCCATTTTCTTCCTACTCCCCAGTCAACTTCCCTGTCCTCCTTCAGGAACCCCTCTCAAGATATGCTTGAAGCAAGAGGGTGGATTCTTCCACTACTCCAAGATGCGGGGGGAGATTTAGAATTCAGGGGCAGCTGGGGTTTTTAATTCTCCTTATTTATTCTTTCTAAAGAAAGAGGGTTGGCAGCCCATTCTAGATTTTTGGTGTCTCAACAATATACACCTGGCTCACAGGAAATCCCTCAGATTCCTCAGTAGGAACATCTCATTACCAAGGTTCTGTCCTTTAGATTTTCTCCGCATTGAGGGTGTTCACTAAGTACCTGGTAGTCATAGCAGCTCATTTACAGAAACAAGGGAGGAGTTTATTCATATCCCGTTGAAGGGTTGATCTGAGGACGTTCAGCACAGCAGGTGGCCAGTGCAGTTCAAATAACCTTAAAGTTTTTTGCCACACTAAAGCTCAAAGTCAACAAAGAAAAATCCACATTCAGCAGATACCTCATGGATCTGATGATCATGGTCCCACAAGAAGTCCTATCCTCATTAAACTAGTGGAAGGACCCACTTCAGGTGTACAAGGAAGTACTCTTTGCTGCACCTCTACCTACCAAGACTCCGGGGACAGATGGCTCCATTGAGGGATGTGGAGGGTTCAGGTAAGTCACCTTCAAACACCAGGCCTGTGGTCCTCTCAAGAAGTTTGTCTGCACATAAATGTCCTGGAATTCAGAGCCATTTGCCTGGCATGCAAAGCATTCTTGCCTCTACTCCTGGGATTCACAGTCCAAGTGCTAACAAACACCACCACAGTTATACATTATGTCAGCAGTAAAGGAGGAGCTAGGTCATCTGCACAAGAGAGCATTCAGCTCTATTCCTTACCCACTGATGTCACTGGCCCTGCATCATCCAAGCATTCAGAACTTGCTAGAAGATCACCTCAGCAAGCAGTTCTCAGACCATCACAAGTGGTCAGTCAAGGACCCAGTGTTTCAGAGCACTTTTTTTGCAAGTGGAGATACCCATCCATTGACCTATTTGCCACAGGTCAGAAAAGAAATGCCAAGTGTTCTGCTCTATTCTGGGCTCTGTCCGATTCCTTTCTCATCCCCTGGATACTGAGACTAATGTATGCTTTCTCCTAATATCCTTGAAGGACCTGAGAAAACAGAGGCAAGATGTTGGATCAATTGTGATAGCCCCTGCATGGGCCAAGGAGTTCCAGTATTCAGATCTGGAACCTCTCTGTGGAGCCCCAAATCACTTTGTCTGTCCTGTGCAACATAGTCTCTCCCTTTTTAGGACCTCTATAACATTGAAAGGTTGATGGATCTCCTCCTTTGAGTGCTTAGTAATGTCTTCCCTCTGCCACCTAGCTATGAAGACTGCCTTTCTAGTAGCCATTACATCTGTTTGAAGGGTAGTAGAGATTCAGGCCCTCAGGACAGGGCTTCCTTACACTGTTTCATAAGGAAAGGGTCACTCTCAGGTCTCATCCCAAGTTCCTGCCCACATTTGTTTTAAAATGTTTGTGTGTATACATTTATTTATCTTTGTTTTCTTCCCCAAGCCTCACTCAGTCTCAGGGGAAACTAAATTTCATACACTTGATGTATTAAAGAGATTGTAAGACTACCTGAACAGGACAAAAATATTTTAGGACATACCTAAACTGTGGCCTTCGTAGAGAAAATGAGTGAAGGGTTAGGCACTATCCTCTGAGATTCTTAGCTAGTCTTCAACATATTATGAGTGAGTTAGATCCACCTAGCTGCATTAGAGCTCATTCTGCTAGACATCAGGTATCCTCTAACTGTTCCTGAAGTTTGTATGGTGGGCTGCATGCATGGTTCACTCATTTACAAGACATTATTCTTTGGTAGAGGCTTCCAGATCAGATGCTGCTTATTTTAGGGCTATTCTCCATTCATTGTTCGAGTAGGACTCCTAGTACCCACATCCAAGCTAACAGACAACTACTGTCTGTCACCTAGAGTAGAATTCATGTGGACAGTCACTCAAAGAAGAGAGAATGGTTACTTACATTACAGTAACTTACATGACATCTTCGAGATGTGTTGTCCACCATGACCTGCACTCCTTCCCCACTACTATGGAGGGTACGTCTACACTACGGGACTATTCCGAATTTGCATAAACCGGTTTTGTAAAACAGATTTTATAAAATCGAGTGCGCGCGGCTACACTAAACACATTAAATCGGTGGTGTGCGTCCATGGTCCGTGGCTAGCGTCGATTTCTGGAGCGTTGCACTGTGGGTAGCTATTCCCTAGCTATCCCATAGTTCCCGCAGCCTCCCCCGCCCCTTGGAACTTCCGGGTTGAGATCCCAGTGCCTGATGGGGCAAAAATCATTGTCGCGGGTGGTTCTGGGTAAATGTCGTCAGTCACTCCTTCGTCTGGGAAAGCAACGGCAGACAAGCATTTCGCGACTTTTTCCCCTGGATTGCCCTGGCAGATGCCATAGCATGGCAATCATGGAGCTTGTTTTGCCGTTTGTGACTCTCACCGTATGTGTACTAGATGCCGCTCACAGAGGCGATTCAGCAGCGCTACACAGAAGCATGCTTTTGCTTTTGCATGACAGCAGAGATGGTTACTAGCCATATTGCACCATCCAAACCCTTCCATAAATTGGAACTGAGGATGATCATGGCTACCAGTCCTTTTGTACCATTTGCTGCTAGTGCCCTGGCCAATCAGCCAGGCGCAAAAGCCAAGATTGGTTACTAGCCATATTGCACCTTCCATCGTTTTGTACCATTAGCTGCTGTCATAAGTGCCCCTGGCCGATCAGCCAGGGCGCAAAAGCAAAATTGGGAATGACTCCCTGAGTCAATCCCTCCTTTTTGGTATCTAAAAATAGAATCAGTGCTGCCTAATATAGGCAAGTGTGCTAGAGAACCACCGTATCATAGAACCAGAGAGCACAGCTGCTCTGTGTCAGAGCCTGCAGAAATTATCTGTATGCTATTCACAGGGGGTGCTCCTGTAACAACCCCACCTGTTGATTCCGTTCTTCCCCCAGCCTTTCTTGGCTACCGTAGCATTGTCCCCCCACTTGTGTGATGAATTAATAAAGAATGCAGGAATAAGACACACTGACTTGTTAGTGAGAAATGAGTGGAAGGCAGCCTCCAGCTGCTATGATAGTCCAGACAGGACATTAAGCAGTGTGTAGGAGAGAAGCCCAGCATTCCACTGCTAGTCCAGGGGCAACTGAATCTTTTCTTTACACATGAAGGGTGGGGGCTGATGGAGCTCAGCCCCCTGTTGCTATGATGAGGATGGTTACCAGCCATATTGCATCATCCATCCACCAGAAAAAATTAGGGCCAATAGGCTGATGACGAGGACGGTTACCAGTCCTTTTGTACCATCAGCTGAAGCTGATCATGAGGATGGATTTCCAGCTTTTTGCACGATCAGCTGATGCTGATGATGAGGATGGATTTCCATCATATTGTACCATCAGCCGCCCATGGCGGGGAGCAAGGATGTTGGTGTTGAGTGCTGCACTATCGCGTCTATCTGCAGCATTCAGTAAAGATAGGGTGACATGTAAAAGAGTCAGAGGATTGTTTTACCTTTCGCTTCTGGGGGGGGTGGGGGGTGGGTGAGTAGATTGCCAAGCTATGCCCTGACCCGCGGACAGTGTGTTTGACCCTAGAAGCATTTGGAGCTCAGCCAAGAATGCAAATAATTTTCGGAGGCTGCAGGAACTGTGGGATAGCTTCAGTCCTCCAGTCCATGAGCGTCCATTTGATTCTTTGGCTTTCCGTTACGCTTGTCACGCTGCAGTGCGCTGAGTCCCTGCTATGGCGTCTGTCTGGAGATTTTTAAAAAAGGATTCTGAATTTCATCTTCTGTAACGGAGCGCTGATAGAACGGATTTGCCTGCCCTTACAGCGATCACATCCGCATGGTCCATGCGGGAGCTCTTTTTTTAATTTGATTTCGGACTGCATCGCCACCCGTGCTGATCGGAGCTCCACGCTGGGCAAACAGGAAATATTCAAAAGTTCGCGGGGCTTTTCCTGTTGACCTGACCACTGCATCCGAGTTCAGATTGCGGTCCAGAGCGGTCACTGGTGCACTGTGGGATAGCTCCCGGAGGCCAATACCGTCGATCAGCGTCCACACTAACCCTAATCCGATATGTTAATACCGATACTGGCGTTACTCCTCTCGTTAGGGAGGAGTACAGAAACCGGTTTAAAGAGCCATTAAAATCGATATAAGGTGCCTCCTAGTGTGGACGGTTGTGGCGTTAAATCGGTTTTACGCTCCTAAAACCGATTTAAACGCCTAGTGTAGACCAGGCCTTAGGAGTCCTACTCCTCTAGGGCTCTGAACTGGTGAAGGAACTCAGGGACACTTGGGTCTGCTCTGCTGTTCATGCCTTTGGGTGAGGGTATATGAGCATGTAGGGGACAAGCACAGCCCCAACGAACACTGCTGGCCAAAAGAGTCCAATCATGTGCACATGAGCACCAGGAGTGGAATCCATTTTGACAACATATCTCTAACAACCATACTTACTGTAAGGTAAGTAATTCATTCTTTCAAAATCATCTTTGATAGTAAAAAATTTTTCCCTGTTTGGATACTTCCTTCATCCATCAGACTTGATCTTTTCCCCTCCTTCCCTCAGAACAGATGAATGTGTACTATTCCTTTTTTCCCCTCAAAATAAAAAGTTCTGAATTCTGCTGCGAGAAGGTAGGACACAGAGCCCTACTTAAAAATCCCTCACTTTCGCTCAATTTGTCTACATGCTCCTATTCTCGTAGTGAAGGGCTCAACTTGATCATGCCAGTCTGATTGTTATACTTTCGTTAGTTGCAAGCAACAGCTAAGATTAATATAACTGAAAACTTGGTGAAATAACTATTTTTTCTCTCTCTAGTTCAAGTTGTGCATTTGACAACTCTTTGTAGTCAGTTACTCTTTGCTGAAAACTCATATCAACAGGGAACAAACTCTCATACAATATTTTAAAAAGAATTAAATAGACATTCTGTTAAAGTCCTGTATCCTAGGATTTTAATAAATTTGTAATTTTTAAAAAATTCAAGCTGACCATGTCTCTTTAAAGTTTTTCTCACAGTACTGCTAAGAACAAAAAGCTTCCTTTAGGATAAAAAAACACTTTTGCCTTTTTTCCCTTCATTGGTTCTCCTGAAATATATGTTGTGTCCCTCCATCTCTGTAACACTCTAGTGCAGTGGTTCTCAACCTGTGGTCTGCGGATTATGTCTAAGGGGTCCATGAAAGACTTGCACTGAAAACTGACTGAACAGAATTCAACTGTATATACAGACAATAGATTTCCAAAGGCGTCCGCACCTCCATTAGAAATGTCCAAAGGGGTCCACAAATGAAAAAGGTTGAGAACCACTATCCTACTCATACTTCTGAGGCCTTCCTATTATATAGTAAGGCTGCAAGTATCCCTGTCCTATTTATTTTAAAACATCTCCATCGGTCTTAACTATACTTATTCTTGGACTCAGTGGGGAAATAATCTTTGTACTTTAACATGCAGATTTAGAATTTTCTGTACTCTGAAAAATGCAGAAATACACAAGTTCCCAACCCTTAAGGTTTATGTTCCTTTTCCTGTGGATAATTGATCTTACTTTAAATGGCTGATACAGATTTTTCTTCTGCTGAAACCATTTTACCCCAAGGCAGGAATCTTTAATCCCAGATAGGAAAAGAAATATTCATAAAAATATATCAATTCTAGTGTGTGGTTCTTCAAAATCTGGTTCCTGGCCACCTCTATCTGTTGCCTGAAGACAGCAGCCAGTGCACTTTGGAAACTATTTTAAGTAGGCCTCCTAAGTGTTTTTTGTTTTTGTTTGTTTATTTGTTAACATTTTACTCACATACCAGACTCCAAAATAGCTAAAGCAGAGATCTACTGTTAGTAAAGATTTTATTAATTTATTTCAAAAGGCACGTTGAAAGTATCATGGATGAGAGCTAGACTGATGATATTTATACTCCATGTAGGCGAGCGGACTCACCCCTGCGGCACCTCCTGCTGGTGACTTCCGGGAATTAGCTTGATTCAGCTCTGGAGCACCCTCTGCAGGCTGGTGATCCGCCTGTCCTCTGGGCCCCGTGTCCCTCCCTGGACCCGGTGCCCTTTTACATGGGGTGCTGCCCCCTAGCAGTAACCCCTTTCTCTCAGGGTCTCCCCTCCCCAGGGAACCCCCACCCTCTATCCCCACCTTGCCTCAGTATATGGCTACTGCCAGTCATTGTCTAGTCCCACACCCCTGGGGCAGACGGCAGTATCAGCCTACTCATCACTGGCAAGGAGGGTTTGGACCTGCTGCCTTGGCCTACCCCTGGGCTGCCCTCTGCAACCTCCAGTACTTTCCAGGCGAGAGCTCCCCAGCCCTGCTTCACTCAGGCACCTTATGTCCAGCTCCTTGCAGCCAGGCCCATCTCCCTCTATAGCTAGAGAGAGTCTGTCTTGGCTTCTGGCTTACAGCCTCTTATAGGGGCCAGCTGGGCCTGATTGGAGCATGGCCACAGCTGAGCCTACTTTCCCAAATCAGCCCAGGCTTCTTGCCCCATCCTAAATCCTGCTTTCTCCAGCCACAGCCCCTCCCAGGGCTGTTTTTAACCCCTTCAGGGCAAGAGCAGGGGTCCACCCTGCTACACTCCACCTCTATCCCCCTCACGCCCTACCAGACAAGCAGAATGAGGGTTTGTTACTTAGTTTAAATCTAAGAGGATTTGATGGACTTACAAAATCAACATTTTTACATCCACCAATCTCAGTAGCCATTCAGGAAAAGTCGCTGACCTACCTTCAGGATACATGTTTATGTGTTTCAGTCCATCATTTGTTAGATAATGACTAAGATTTACTGAAAAAGGCCAGATTCATTCTGAGAGCTCTGAGCATGCCTTTGACATAGAATGCCTATTGCTTTCACTGAACTGATGCCAGTTACTACAGGATATCAATGTTAATCCAAGGCATTGACTGCCAGAGGGAAGGGGAGATTAGATGTCACAGGAGGCAAGTGAACTGCAATATAAATATTATTGGTACTCTTGTAAAGTTTAAGTCCTGTGGGACCCTGACAAATTAGGCACAATGAAAATTCAAAATGGACTAGTGTTCTTTAATCTCTGCTCCCCGCCTCACTACCTTGAGGCAATAAAACTTGGGGGTTGTTTGGTGAAACTGCCTCGAATATAGTAGGAAATACTTCTTCCTTCATCTGACACGTAACTTGTCTTTCTTTTACTGGTGCCAGCCCCTTGCACTTTTGGCGCACACTGTACTTGGTAGTTAGCACTGGCAGTGAAAAGACACTAACTCCTCTTCCTCTCCCAGTTTGTACGTGTTTGTCTATGAGAGGAGCCATACAACTGGAAGGAGTCTCCAGGCCAGAGCCATGCTTGCAGAGACCGAGTTTTAAGAATTCCTTGAGCTCAGTTGTAGGGGTGAGAGGTGGATTGTGAAACGTGAGGTGGGATCAGAATGCAGGTTATTTCCAATATGGCTACTGCAGGAGTCCATGCTGCAGGATGTGTGTTTACAGGCTATTCAGGTTTTTTAACCCTCAGCAAGTAACTGCTGGAGTCACTAAATTCTTCTATGATAACAGAGCTTGCAAGCTCTGTTAACCAATCTGCTCAAGTTCAAGGTGGCTGTAGGCTCTGTCAGTATAGCTAATGGTGTTTTGTAAGCTCCTTTACCTGGACCATTCTGGTTAAAGGAGGGTAGGCTTCTCTGAGTAATTCTTGATTTATCTGGTCTTCATTTCAACCTGTATTGTTTCACTGAATTTAAATGCATCACTCTTGCTTCTCTCCTATAACTATAGGACAGTGTAGCTGGAAGAAAATAATATAGAGAATTTTCACAATCAGTATTTTAAAATAAGACTGAGGAAATTCACAAACTTTGACAAATCCTTACACTGTATTTTAATGTGCTAAATTTATTAGGATGTTTTAAAATTTCATACATTTCTTACAAACCCTATGCCGGGGTGGCCAAACTGTGGCTTGTGAGCCACAGTCGGCTCTTTTACTAGTAAGGTGTGGCTCGTGGAGCTCCATTCCCCCCCAATTCTCCACCTACCAGACTCTGGGGGAGCAGCTTAGGCCGTCTGCCTTGCAGCAGGGTGGTAGGGTAGAGGCTTCTGTCCAGTGAGGAGAGGGGTCTCAGGGCTTCAGCAGGAGCATGGTTGAAGCACCAAGCCCCGTCTAGGTGTGCCATGGCTCTCAAACTTCTGAAGATTGTCGTATATGGCTCAGAGGGTCAGTAAATTTGGCCACCTCTGCCCTAAGCTCTACAAAAGCAGCCATACACTAGCACAAATGCAGACTATATTTGCTACATAGAAGTCATCTGTTTAGCCACAGACCCAACTAGAATTCATCCTCCTGGGATATGCCTGTGTCTTACCCATCAGAACTTTTCTCCGCATTCTTCCATTTCCACCACTACTGTATATTTTTATATCTCACCATGAGTCAGATTTGGAGGGTTGGGCAGTGTAATAGTACTGTGCTCCATTCAGAGTACCATGTGCTTGCAAAACAAGTAGCAAAATGGTTATCAGTGATTGATTTTAAGCCTGTTGATGGCAATTAAATGTTAACACACTATTGAGATAATGGAGTATTTCACATCTCTATTCAAGCTATTTTCAGACTGTCTGCAGAGACAGCTTCACATTTGAAAGATTATTTGCCAACTTATGCTTTCACTTATTTTAAAAAAAAATCTACAAAAACAGTTGGGGCCCCAGAGAATAAAGACATACCACAGAGTGCTGAATCAGTCCAACCCTTCCATCTCGCTGTAGCCATGGCACCCATATGCCCACACTTGTGTACCTCACTACACTTTTATTAACAAGACCTGACTATCCATAGAT
The DNA here is from genome assembly GCF_016161935.1 of Mauremys reevesii. Lineage (NCBI taxonomy): Eukaryota > Metazoa > Chordata > Testudines > Geoemydidae > Mauremys > Mauremys reevesii. The sequence continues at coordinate 55,057,837 of NC_052630.1, forward strand.
ATCCACTATTTCCCCCTCTGTTGTAGAATCAAAGGACTTTATTTCATTCTCAAACAATTGCCTCACCTTATACGTGCCCCATAGAGTAGTGCTCAGATTTGAAATTGAAACAGAGCGGTGTCTATGCACAGTATTTCCAGTCATTGCACCAGCTTTAGCAGGGCATGCATGTAGAGTGAAGGTAGTTCAGTGTTCAACTTAAATCCAACCTGAACTTAGGACTTTCTGGTGTTCCAACATCTACTTCTAGAACTACAATATTCTGTTAAGGTTTTTAGAAGTACTGAGTCTGCTCAACCCTAACTATATCTTACAGAAGCATTTTGTCTTTGAACTGATTTTCAGATACGTTTTCTTGAAAAGAGTCAGCTTTGAATTGGAAAGTACGAACTACAAACAAATGCTGTGAACTCATTCCCCTAGTATAATACTTTAAAATCAAGTGACGTCTGTGATTTGTTTCTCTCTAGCTGGTACATGCACTTGTCATACTTCCAGAATTTGGAGACAAGAAACTGGGTTCTCTAGTTATCTTATACTGCCTTTTGAAAGAATTTTGCAGTAAGGGAGGGTTGGAAAAATCTTGATAGCCCAACTGCTTCCAAGAATGGATAACACTGAGTTGGATTTCAGCTCTGTCATAGGTCTCCATATTTAATTGGTACAATCAGTAGAATTCCAGTTCAGACATACCATGACAAGTGGAAACTATCTTATTTTGATTTCTAGCATTTGGCCATGGCTGATTTCTCTGCTAAACAGCTTCCAGCCCCATGAGGAAGATCTTTCCAGCACTAATGGTAAGGATGCCCTTAGACTGTGTTGTGTGAAAGGGAGGTGGGGGGGGCGGCGGAAGTGTCTCTAGCATCATTGGTATTGGGGTGTCATGGTTGGATATGAAAGTAGAATAAAGCACCTTCCAGTATTAGTACACTTAGAATGTGAATATTTTACAAACTGCTCTTTCCTGTGCTGAGAATATTGTATTTCATTTTATCTATCCTTCACTGCCTATAGATCCCACAGCGTGAGCAGTACAGAATTTATCTAGTAGTGTGAGTTGTACTGTTTGGGTGACTGGATGTCCATAACCTTACTGGTGCAGCATATTTCAGGCTTTGTTTACTGATATTCTTTCCTGTCTGATTGTTCACCAGCTACCCCGCTTCCAGAGGAATTTGAGTTGCAGGGATTCTTGGCTCTGAGACCCTCATTCAGGTGAGTGGCAGCTGAAAGATGCTTTACCCATACTGGTGGTGAAGTACTGAGATGAAGACTTTGTGGTAGGGAGATACTGACATTCTGCACTAACCCTATTTTCACAGCAAGTACAGATGAATGTAGATCTCCTTACAAACAATTTTAATAAGTAAAAAGTGGTCTGCGTGCAGGACTCCAATCTCTCTAGTTTCATGATGAACTGGAGTCCATGTCCAGTATCAGACAGGAGTAAAATTTTTGAGGAAGGGAAAGTTTTTCTTTCTTTTTTTTTTTAACACATTTGTATATAAAAACATATTAAAACTTGTAACATGGATGGGATTCTTTTTTTCTGGTTTTAATTTTTAAATTTTCCTTTTTGCATTTTTCCTTCAATAGCCTTCAATCCAGCTTCGGAAACAGTGATGATCTTAAAGGAGAACTCACACTGAGAACTTGGGAAAGGAATATATTTATATGAAAAAAACTACTTGGCCCTTTTGTTTCCTTTGCTGCTGTTGAAGTGTTGTGGGATTTTCTCCCTCTGAGCCTAACTTGTTCTTCAGTTTGATCCTGTAGCAAAGTAGTTCTCCTATGCCTGACATATGCATAATTTCCATAGCATCAGAGCTAATAGCACTATGACTTCACTACAGGAGCCGGGAGGAGATGGCTAGTGAGGGGGAAATGTTGGTTTAAACAAACACTTGGTTTAAACAAACACTTTATGAAAAATTATTAAATCCAATCGCTTACTGTTAACCTTTATGCTTGTGGTCTTAATAAATATGACGGTTTTTCCTAATATCATGCACCCTTTTGTCATGTCATAAAGGACTTGACATCACTAACTTACTTGCTTAATGTAGATCTTCTTTATTAAAGTAATACAACTGAAAATGCAATTCAGATCTCTATAACTGCATTTAGTTTTTTAAACCCTGCTGAAAATGAAACCTGCAATAGCTTTCTGTACAATTCATCGTCTTTTTTGAAAGCCTTCGTTTGCCTTTATGGTACAAGAGGTAACTGAGATTAATTTTATTTTCCATTCTTTGTTTACGTCAACATTAGGAACTTGGATTTCTCCAAAGGCCACCAGGGGATTACAGGAGACAAAGAAGGGCAGCAGCGACGGGTACGGCAGCAACGACTGATCTTCACAGGAAAATGGATTGCTGACAACCAGCCAAGGTATCTGTGCAGCTGCTGGTGCTCTCTCTCGCTCCTGTTGTATATTGTTCTTGCTGTAAAGTGTAGTCGTATTGACAGGTGCCAGAGATTTAACCATTTTGAGTGGAAATGTTGATATGTTGCCTTAGTGTATTGTAGAACACTACATATGTAAGTAAATATTCTGTACTGTGGTAGTGACCAAAAAACACTGCACGAATGCATGGTGCTGATAATAGACATTCGGGAAACTTGTAATTAGTGGAGAATACACAGTTTCTTAGATGTACCTGTTTGGGGCAGGGATTGTATCTTCCTACATGGTGGTAAAGCATCTAGTACAATGGGACCTCTGAGTACTACAGTGGTACAATTAAATAACAATACTGGCAATAGTATGTGAAGTGGTAGAGACTGGGTAATGATGGATGGGTGTGCATATTGAAGAGTGTCATTGGCCTGGAAGGTATAATGTAATTTGTGTTATAGAGTTAGTACTGAGGCTGAGGGGTTTGTGTGCGGGCTCGTTGTGTATGTCATGCCATTATTATAGTTTGGGAAGATGGGTTACATGGTTAAAACGACTACTACATGCTATTCAGTACCTTTTTTCTTTTTTTAGGCTGATTCAGTGTGAAAACGAAGTAGGAAAACTGTTGTTTTTGACAGAAATCCCGGAGTTGTTACTAGAGGACCCTAGTGAAGCCAAAGAGAGTCTCGTCCTACAAGAAACATCCATTACAGAGCCACTGTCTACAGATGGGAGCCCAGGACTCAAATCAGTTCTGTCCACTGGCAGAAATCTTAGCAACTGTGACACCGGGGAGAAACCAATGGTCACATTCAAAGAGAACATTAAACCACGAGAGGTAAACCGAGAGCAAGGGCGAATCTATCCACCTAAAGATGTGGGTAGGGAAAGAAGGGACTATAGCAAAGGAATAACAGCTACTAAAAATGATGGAAAGAAAGACAACAAGAGAAAGAATGAAACCAAGAAATGCAGCTTGGAGAAGATGCAGGAGGCAGGAAAGCAGAATGTGGCAGTGCAGGTAAGGCATTCAGATTCTGAGTACAGCGTCTGTCTCTTGCCTTTTTCTTAGATGGTAAGCTCTTTGGAGCAGGGATTGGCTTTTTGTATGTGCAGCATCTAGCTGAAAGGAGCCCTAACTGAGGTCCTAGGTGCTATTTCTATGCAAATAGTTAATAATTGAAGAACAGCAACAGGCATTATTTAGGGACTAGATATAAAAGTGATTCATGGCATTTCCTTACAGGTTTACTCTTGGGGGAAGGGAGGTAATGGAGGGTGACCTGGTTGCTGTGTTCAGTGCCTTAAATTGTAGTTCTACACTGAAAAGTTACTAGTTAAAAATGGCACTTCTGACTTGACAGGTCAGCTCCTCTACTGTACACAAGGGCTTGTTTACTTTAGGGTCATACATTTTTATTAGGGCTGTCGATTAATCGAAATTAATTGGGATTAATCTCAGTTTTAATCATTGTTAAACAATAGACTACCAGTTGAAATTTAATAAATATTTTGGATGTTTTTCTACATTTTCAAACATTTGATTTCAATTTACAACACAGAATACAAAGTGTATAGTGCTCATTTTATATTATTTTTTATTACAGATATTTGCACTGTAAAAATGATAAACAAGAGAAATAGTATTTTTCAGTTCACCTCATACAAGTACTGTAATGCAATCTCTTTATCTTGAAAGTTGAACTTACAAATGTAGATTTTTTTTGTTTCATAAGAGCACTCAAAAACAAAGCAATGTAAAACTTTGAGCCTGTAAGTCCCTCACTCAGTCCTACTTCTTGTTCAGCCAATCACGAAGACAAAAAAAGTTTGTTTACATGTATGGGAGATAGTTGCCCACTTCTTATTTACAGTGTCACCTGAAAATGAGAACAGGTGTTCACATGACAGTGTTGTAGCTGGCATTGCTAGGTATTTCTGTGCCAGGTATGCTAAACATTCGTATGCCCTTTCATGCTTCCACCACCATTCCAGAGGACATACTTCCATGTCGATTATGCTCTTAAAATAAATAATGCACTAATTAAATTTGTGACTGAACTCCTTGGGGGAGAATTGTATTTCTCCTGCTCTGTTTTACCTGCATTCTGCCATTTATTTTGTCTTATGGCAGTCTCGGATGACGACCCAGCACATATTGTTCAATTTAAGAACACTTTTACTGCAGATTTGACAAAATGCAAAGACGGTACCAAATGTGAGATTTCTAAAGATAGCTACAGCACTTGACCCAAGGTTTAAGAATCTGAAGTGCCTTCCAAAATCTGAGAGAGATGAGGTGTGGAGCATGTTTTCAGAAATCTTAAAAGAGCAACACTCCGATGTGGAAACTACAGAACCCCCTCCTCCCACCCCTCCATCCCCCAGTGTAGACCAGGCCTGACTTGCAGAATCTTACAGCTGGTGGTTCATGAGCCAGCTAACACAGCTTGACTTGCAGATACCAGATTGTTGTAAGGCTGAGAGTTAATAAGCCACTTCTTTTACTTGTAACTGAGCATATTTGGTAAGGAGTCATTGATGGACTCAACCCTAGAACTCCTAATGCCAGTTTTAGAACCACTCTTTTGTAGAGAACCATTACATTTTGAGGGACCCCCCAAGGATCTAGGAAAAATCACTTCAGCTGTCTAGAAAGAGTGTGTGTGTATCAGATCCATCAGCTGCTTTTGCTACAGTATCTATGATGTTGATATAGCTCCTTTTTCAGCAGTGATTGATAGACTTACTCTGCGGTGATACAATTTATTTTCTTTGAGGGAATCAGAGTGGCTTTGGACAACTGGTCTTCTGCTCATTCTCTTCTTAGGGCTTCCTTGAACATTCATACTTCATCTAATGAAGAATGTAGTGTAGTTGTGTATCTATATTCCAAAGATGACACTAACATTTCATTTCTCGTTTCAGTTCAAGGTGTTGATCTTGACCCCTTAAGATGGCCAGGACCCAAACAATTAAAGACTGCATGTCTCCTCAGCACTCCCCTGACAGTTGAAATTCTGATGAGGGTCATGAGCTGACATGTCTCAGATTCAAACAGACTCTGGAGGCATAATTTTTTCAGTGGCATGTTTAGACTAGAGTTAAATTCCCTCCCTTTATTGGTCTGACAGCTTTAGTTTGACTTTAGGTCATTCTGCAAAGCCCATCTGTTTGCTCAGGCTTTCCCAGAAGGAACTGGTTAAAGGAGGATGGTGGTTTTTTTGTGGTGGGGAGGTGAAGTACAGAAGAAATTGTCAATCTTACATTTTTGTTTTAATTAATTGTAAGCGAAGCAAGGCTAGTAAGAGTATGGTAGACATCACAAAAATAAACCAGGGGAAATTGGCTAAATACTAGGACAGTTCTTTACAAATTCCAGTGAAATGGGAAGGATTACACTAAAAGATAATGAGGAGTCCTTGTGGCACCTTAGAGACTAACAAATTTATTTGGGCATAAGCTTTTGTGGGCTATAACCAACTTCATCAGATGCATGGAGTGAAAAATACAGTAGGTCGGTATAAATAATATACAGCACGTGAAAAGATGGGAATTGCCTTACCAAGTTGGGGGTCAGTGCTAACTAGGCCAATTCAGTCAGGGTGGATGTGGCCCATTCCCAACAGTTGACAAGAAGGTCTGAGTATCAACAGAAGGAAAATTACTTTTTGTAATGACCCAGACATTCCCGGTCTTTATTCAGGCCTAATTTGATGGTGTCAACTTCGCAAATTAATTCCAGTTCTGCAGTTTCTCGTTGAAGTCTGGTTTTGAAGTTTTTTCATTGAAGAATGGCCACTTTTAAGTCTTTTATTGAGTGTCCAGGGAGATTGAACTGCTCTCCTACTGGTTTTTGAATGTTACAATTCTTGATGTCTGATTTGTGTCCATTTATTCTTTTGTGTAGAGACTGTCCGGTTTGGCCAATGTACATGGCAGAGGGGCATTGCTGGCACATGATGGCATATATCACATTGGTAGATGTGCAGGTAAATGAGCCACTGATGGGGTGGCTGATGTGGTTAGGTCCTATGATGTTGTCCCTTGAATAGATATGCGGACAGAGTTAGCAATGGGGTTTGTTGCAGGGATTGGCTCCCGGGTTAGTGTTTCTGTTGTGTGGTGTGTAGTTGCTGGTGAGTATTTGGGGGTCTGTCTGTAAGCGAGGACTAGCCTGGCTCCCAAGATCTGTGAGAGTGAGGGATCATCCTGCAGGATAGGTTGTAGATCAATGATGATGCGCTGGAGAGGTTTTAGTTGAGGGCTTTGGGTGATGGCTAGTGGCGTTTTGTTACTTTCTTTGTTGGGCCTGTCCTGTAGTAGGTGACTTCTGGGTACCCTTCTGGCTCTGTCAATCTGGAATGGGCCATATCCACCCTGATTGAATTGGCCTCATTAGCACTTGATAAGGCAACTCCCATTTTTTCCATGTGCTGTATATTTATACCTACCTGCTGTATTTTTCACTCCATGCATCTGATGAAGTGGGTTATAGCCCACGGAAGCTAATGTCCAATAAATTTGTTATTCTCTAAGGCCTGGTCTACATTGCTCTACATAGCTGAAGTCGACGTATCTTAGATCGACTTACCTCACATCCTTACGACGCGGGGTCGACTGCCGCCACTCCCCCATCGACTCTGCTTCTGCCTCTCGCCACGGTGGAGTACAGGAATCGACGGCAGAGCAATCGGGGATCGATTTATCACGTCTACACTAGACGCGATAAATCGATCACTACCCGCCAGTCCGGCAGGTAATGTAGACGTATCCTAAGGTACCACAAAAACTCCTAGTTTTTGCTGATACAGACTAACACAGCTGTCACTAAAAGATAAACATACATAAGGAAAGGGAGAGTTCCTTAACTTACATTCTCTTCTAGCCCTCTCAGTGTACAAGTTACTTCAGCTTACTCAACTCACTCATCTAGACTCTCATCAGCTTACCATCATGTAACTTATACTGCTTTACCTGTATCTGGGACCCTACCAAATTCACAGCCATGAAAATGCATCATGGACTGTGAAATCTGGTCTCCCCCTGTGAAATCTGGTCTTTTGTGTGCTTTTACCCTATACTTTTGAATCTTGGCCCACTCAATCTAAGGAAATCAGAGTTGGTGTACAATAACTAGTGTGGAAAGCCCAGAAAAGAGGGGTGTAACAGGTAAAATACGAGGGTGTAAGGAGTTGTTTGCTCAAGTGGCATAGTAGATTGCGCTTATTAGCAACTCTTTGGCTGCCAGCAAAAAGTTGCTATTATCAGAGAGTTGCTAATAAGCAGAAGGCAGATTTGCAAGGCAGCAGCCAGGGTAGAAGGCATTGGGACATGCCTTTTCTGGATGTAGCCATGCAAACCTGACTCTGGCAGGGCAGCTGCAGTCTGGATGTTGGGACTTTCTATGGGGAGCTGAGGGGCTCGTGAGGCTGCACCATACCTCCCCCTACACTCTCCACGGGTCAGGGATCAGCACATCCCAGTGCTTTCTTCCTGGTATGCAGTCGCCTGGCAAGGCACAGGGAGAGGTACTCTGCCATGCTGACATCTGGGATGCAGCTCCCCTCCCTGTTACTGCTCTGCCCACAACCTCCCCGCCTATCCATAGCCCCTTACCGCCTGTGCAGTCCCTGTGTGCAGGGAGGTTTGCTGGGCTGCAGCCCCAGAAGGAAGAACTGGAATGGGCTGAGCACTGGCAGCAGGCAGGTTTGGGGAGTTGCAAGCAGGGAAGGCCTGTCCCACCGCATCCTTTCCTGGCTGCAGCCTCACAAATCTGCCTGCGGTGGGGCCTTTCTTTAAAATAAGGGATGTGGGGAGGGGTGCTAATAAGTGGCATGCCGTTGCCAGTATCCAAATCCCATTAACATTGATGTTAATGAGAATGGAATTGGCAACATTTTGCTGGGATGCATTAACTGGAAGTTGCTAACATCAGAATTGCCATTAAGTGGAATCTACTGTTTACCATCTTACAAGTCACTTCTACATTTGGCCTACGTATCCAACTAGAAGTAGATGAGAGGCTAGTTGATAACTCTCACAGAGGGGGCTGGAAAAAGGTGCAACTTACATCTACTTATATTGGCTCCTGTATTTGGCATAGAATCATAGAATATCAGGGTTGGAAGGGACCTCAGGTTGTCATTTAGTCCAACCCCCTGCTCAAAGCAGGACCAATTCCCAACTAAATCATCCCAGCCAGGGCTTTGTCAAGCCTGACCTTAAAAACCTCTAAGGCAGGAGATTCCACCACCACCGGAGGTAACCCATTCCAGTGCTTCACCACCCTCCTAGTGAAAAAGTTTTTCCTAATATCCAACCTAAACCTCCCCCACTGCAACTTGAGACCATTACTCCTTGTTCTGTCATCTGGTACCACTGAGAACAGTCTAGATCCATCCTCTCTGGAGCCCCCTTTCAGGTAGTTGAAAACAGCTATCAAATCCCCCCTCATTCTTCTCTTCTGCAGACTAAACAATCCCAGTTCCTTCAGGCTCTCCTCATAAGTCATGTGCTCCAGCCCCCTAATCATTTTTGTTGCCCTCCACTGGACTCTTTCCAATTTTTCCACATCCTTCTTGTAGTGTGGGGCCCAAAACTGGACACAGTACTCCAGATGAGGCCTCACCAATGTCGAATAGATCGGAATGATCACGTCCCTCGATCTGCTGGCAATGCCCCTACTTATACAGCCCAAAATGCTGTTAGCCTTCTTGGCAGCAAGGGCACACTGTTGACTCATATCCAGCTTCTCATCCACAGTAACCCCGAGGTCTTTTTCTGCAGAACTGCTGCCTAGCCATTTGGTCCCTAGTCTGTAGCAGTCCATGGGATTCTTCCGTCTTAAGTGCAGGACTCTGCACTTGTCCCTGTTGAACCTCATCAGGTTTCTTTTGGCCCAATCCTCTAATTTGTCTGTGTCCCTCTGTATCCTATTGCTACCCTACAGCGTATCTACCACTCCTCCCAGTTTAGTGTCATCTGCAAACTTGCTGAGAGTGCAGACCACGCCATCCTCCAGATCATTAATGAAGATATTGAACAAAACCGGCCCCAGGACCGACCCTTGGGGCAATCAGCTTGATACCGGCTGCCAGCTAGACATGGAGCCATTGATCACTACCCGTTGAGCCCGACGATCTAGCCAGCTTTATCCACCGTGTAGTCCATTCATCCAGCCCATACTTGTTTAACTTGAAGAACGGCTAGCCAAAAACTCCAAAGGTGGTAATAAAATGTTTTTTAAGTACATGAGAAGCAGGAAGCCTGCTAAACAACCAGTGGGGCCCCTTGATGATCAAAATACAAAAGGAGCGCTTAAAGACGATAAAGTCATTGCGGAGAAACTAAATGGATTCTTTGCTTCAGTCTTCATGGCTGAGGATGTTAGGGAGATTCCCAAACCTGAGCTGGCTTTTGTAGGTGACAAATCTGAGGAACTGTCACAGATTGAAGTGTCACTAGAGGAGGTTTTGGAATTAATTGATAAACTCAACATTAACAAGTCACCGGGACCAGATGGCATTCACCCACGAGTTCTGAAAGAACTCAAATGTGAAGTTGCGGAACTATTAACTAAGGTTTGTAACCTGTCCTTTAAATTGGCTTCGGTACCCAATGACTGGAAGTTAGCTAATGTAACGCCAATATTTAAAAAGGGCTCTAGGGGTGATCCTGGCAATTACAGGCCAGTAAGTCTAACGTCGATACCGGGCAAATTAGTTGAAACAATAGTAAAGAATAAAATTGTCAGACACCTAGAAAAGCATAAACTCTTGAGCAATAGTCAACATGGTTTCTGTAAAGGGAAATCGTGTCTTACTAATCTATTAGAATTCTTTGAAGGGGCCAACAAACATGTGGACAAGGGGGATCCGGTGGACATAGAGTACTTGGATTTCCAGAAAGCCTTTGACAAGGTCCCTCACCAAAGGCTCTTACGTAAATTAAGCTGCCATGGAATAAAAGGGAAGGTCCTTTCATGGATTGAGAACTGGTTAAAAGACAGGGAACAAAGGGTAGGAATTAATGGTAAATTCTCAGAATGGAGAGGGGTAACTAGTGGTGTTCCCCAAGGGTCAGTCCTCGGACCAATCCTATTCAATTTATTCATAAATGATCTGGAGAAAGGGGTAAACAGTGAGGTGGCCAAGTTTGCAGATGTTACTAAACTGCTCAAGATAGTTAAGACCAAAGCAGATTGTGAAGAACTTCAAAAAGATCTCACAAAACTAAGTGATTGGGCAACAAAATGGCAAATGAAATTTAATGTGGATAAATGTAAAGTAATGCACATTGGAAAAAATAACCCCAACTATACATACAACATGATGGGGGCTAATTTAGCTACAACGAGTCAGGAAAAAGATCTTGGCGTCATCGTGGATAGTTCTCTGAAGATGTCCACGCAGTGTGCAGAGGCGGTCAAAAAAGCAAACAGGATGTTAGGAATCATTAAAAAGGGGATAGAGAATAAGACTGAGAATATATTATTGCCCTTATATAAATCCATGGTACGCCCACATCTCGAATACTGTGTACAGATGTGGTCTCCTCACCTCAAAAAAGATATTCTAGCACTAGAAAAGGTTCAGAAAAGGGCAACTAAAATGATTAGGGGTTTGGAGAGGGTCCCATACGAGGAAAGATTAAAGAGGCTAGGACTCTTCAGCTTGGAAAAGAGAAGACTAAGGGGGGACATGATAGAGGTATATAAAATCATGAGTGATGTTGAGAAAGTGGATAAGGAAAAGTTATTTACTTATTCCCATAATACAAGAACTAGGGGTCACCAAATGAAATTAATAGGCAGCAGGTTTAAAACAAATAAAAGGAAGTTCTTCTTCACGCAGCGCACAGTCAACTTGTGGAACTCCTTACCTGAGGAGGTTGTGAAGGCTAGGACTATAACAATGTTTAAAAGGGGACTGGATAAATTCATGGTGGCTAAGTCCATAAATGGCTATTAGCCAGAATGGGTAAGAATGGTGTCCCTAGCCTCTGTTTGTCAGAGGATGGAGATGGATGGCAGGAGAGAGATCACTTGATCATTGCCTGTTAGATTCACTCCCTCTGGGGCACCTAGCATTGGCCACTGTCGGTAGACAGATACTGGGCTTGATGGACCTTTGATCTGACCCGGTACGGCCTTTCTTATGTTCTTAACTTGCCGGCAAGAATACTGTGGGAGACCGTATCAAAAGCTTTGCTAAAGTCAAGCAATGACATGTCCACTGCTTTCCCCTCATCCACAGACCCAGTTGTCTCCTCATAGAAGGCAATTAGGTTAGTCAGGCATGACTTGCCCTTGGTGAATCCATACTGACTGTTCCTGATCACTTTCCTCTCCTCTAAGTGCTTCAGAATTGATTCCTTGAGGACCTGCTTCATGGTTTTTCCAGGTACTGAGGTGAGGCTGACTGGCCTGTAGTTCCCCAGATCCTCCTCCTTCCCTTTTTTATAAGATGGGCACTACATTAGCCTTTTTCCAGTCATCCGGGACCTCCCCCAATTGCCATGAGTTTTCAAAGATAATGGCCAATGGCTCTGCAGTCACATCCGCCAACTCCTTTAGCACCCCTCGGATGCAGCGCATCCGGCCTCATGGATTGTGCTCATCCAGCTTTTCTAAATAGTCCTGAACCACTTCTTTCTCCACAGAGGGATGGTCATCTCTTCCCCATGCTGTGCTGCCCAGTGCAGCAGTCTGGGAGCTGATCTTTTTTGTGAAGACAGAGGCAAAAAAAGCATTGAGTACATTAGCTTTTTCCACATCCTCTGTTACGAGGTTGCCTCCCTCATTCAGTCAGGGGCCCACACTTTCCTTGACTTCCTTGTTGCTAACATACCTGAAAAAACCCTCCTTGTTACTCTTAACATCTCTTGCTAGCTGCAACTCCAAGTTTGATTTGGCCTTCCTGATTTCACTCCTGCATGCCTGAGCAATATTTTTATACTCCCTGGTCATTTGTCCAGTCTTCCACTTCTTGTAAGCTTCTTTTTTGTGTTTAAGATCAGCAAGGATTTCACTGTGAAGCCAAGCTGGGCGCCTGCCATATTTGCTATTCTTTCTACACATCGGGGTGGTTTGTTCCTGCAACCTCAATAAGGTTTCTTTAAAATACAGCCAGCTCTCCTGGACTCCTTTGCCCCTCATGTTATTCTCCCTGGGGATCCTGCCCATCAGTTCCCTGAGGGAGTCAGTCTGCTTTTCTGAAGTCCAGGGTCTGTATTCTACTGCTCTCTTTTCTTCCTTGTAGCAGGATCCTGAACTCGACCATCTCATGGTCACTGCTTTGTTCTCTGGGTGGAGTTTAATGTTTCATTCCTTATAGTGAGTGGCTGTATTTACTGTGCTGTTGGGCAGTTTAAGAGAAACTATGGAAGTACATTGTTCTTCCTAGAGCAGTTTGAACACTGGTGTATTGAATATTAGCCAGTTTTCTGGCTGCAGACAACTGTCCAAGCAATGGGGGTTTGTGAAGTCAGCTAAGCCTTATGTTGAAGGGACTCTCCAGATGCCCTGTTTGGGCAGCATTCCATCTCCTTTGCAAGCTAGAGCAGTACAAGGGGGGGGGGGGGTGAAGCCAAGGGACAGGATACGGCCCAATGTGTTTAGGATAAATAATACTTCAAATGTAATAGCACCTAATTGTATAACTTTCTCAAAGGTAATTTTTCCCATTTCACAGATGAGGGAAATGCTTGCTCAGTGGCACACAGAGTATGACAATGTGGAATAGACTGATTCCCTGAATCCTGCTCTAAGCACTAGACCATGTTATCTCACCTGGGAGCAATGAATCCAATAGGGCAGTAGAAAGTGTAATGGAGATTTTCTTAGGGAAGAAGACACTTGGTAGAATGGTCTCTGATGTAAAGCTGACTTTCTCCAAATATCCTGAGGTTCCCCATTAATCTCTAAATCAGACCTGATCAGTCAGTCGATGCAGCTACTTATTGTATTAGTAATTTAAATTAAGTGGTTTATGGAACTGTAATATTAAAGACTTGCGTTGGGCTTAATGTTGCTAAGACATTTTGTTTATGCACGAATATTGTGTAAACCAGTGCTGAAGAAATGACAGGCTTGCTGGCTGGTAAATTCATGTCCTGGTAGTATGTTTACTGTATGAGGGGTACGGTTATGTCATAGTATTATAAAGGTAACCTGCAAAGGAAAAAAATTATACTTCTAATCTGCTTTACGATAAAGAATTTTTATTTCAATGGGATTACTTTTGCTTAAAGTTACTCGTGTGTATGAGTGTTTACAGTATCTTGGACTAAAATTGTACTCAACTTTTCTTTCAGTGACAATCTGTCACTGAAAAAAAAAGTTACTTTCAACACTAACAAAGCTATTAACTTTTTAAATACACGCAGGGCACAGCTTTCAAAAATAGAGGTCTAAAATTAGGCACCTAAATCCATATTTAGGCACTTAAGGGTGGAATTTTCAAAGTCACTTTAGTGACTGAAAAGCAAAGTTGACTTCAAACCCTGAAGGAGTATAGCCTGGTGAAAATAATGCATCTTTCTTGACTTGTGGAAATTCAGTATATCAGAAGGTGATGTTGGCTGCAGATATGTAGTTTATCAGCTTTGTAGTTGAGAGTTTATGGGATCCTCACAGTAAGGTTGATAATGAGATTGTCTTTTTCAGGATAAATAAGTGTTTAAAATGTAAGTCTTTGGGTGGGGGGAGTTATTTATTTATTTATTTTGAGATTTATTTTTTTTTTCACCCAGTGTAAAATCTCAAATTCTGCTATTTAGGAAACTAAAGAAACAAATATAAAACATCCACTTCAGCAAGTTAAGACTATAAAATGGTAAAAAAAAGTTAAAAACTAATGACAAAATCTGATTAGATTTTTAAAAATCTAATAAAATTATCAGTCCTGCAAGCAGAAGAAATCCGTTTTGAGAAACTTCAAAGCCTACATCAGTACATAAAGAAATAAAACAGGACAGAAGACCCCTTTTCTGCGGGTCACCTTCAGAACTTTTGTACAACATTGATGTTTTCATTTTCATTTTATGGAAAATACTTGGGGGATATTCAAACGTTCCTATTGCTAAGATGATACTTGTTTTCATGTAGATATTACACAATGATTTGAAAAGGGTCTGCTTCCAAATCAGTCACAGTAATAGAGTTGCCAGTAGAATTAGGAACTTGAGGCGCACACAAACAAAACTCTGCATGTTTTCTGACTAGTAAAATTTATTTGCTAAACAAACAAGATCACAAACCCTATAGTACATCAAAGGAGATAGAGCCAATACAAAATAGCTAGCACTTGCATATTCGCATCGTCTCTTGTGAAGAGTCCCAGAATATATGAGGTGATCTGTGTGTGGTGGTCAAATCAATGCAACCAACATGTCCGACTGCCCTCAGTCTGGGTCTTAACTTGTATAGGTTGTTATGCTAATACCCACCATATCTTATACATATTCAGTGATGGTTTTAGCCTTTTCCTTTAGAGGTACTTCTACCCTCAATAAAATTGGAGTCCCTGTCCTCAGTTGCTCTATGTGTCTCTTATGTTATACTCATTAGCATTTACATCAATTAGTTGCCATGGTACATCTGCAGTTAGTACATGTTAGTTTTAGTTAAGCTGAACATCCTTTTAAATTTCCCTAAAATTTCCAAAATATACTTTTGTGGTACCTCACTTCGCTTTTTCCCATCACATACCACTCTCATTTACTGTAATACTTATCTTGTGACTTAAGGTCAAACTGTTGATTAAAGACAACTTACCCGGTAACTACCTACATCAACACTTTATGCCTTAGTTATGTAAAGCTTATTGTGATACAGGCTTGTGTCCTGTAGGCCCTTGTGTTACAGCCTTATGACTTCTGAATGGCTCTTACCTCTATGCCTGTACGGTGTAGCACTGGAAACTAAGTAACTTTGTATTGCATGAGAATGAGGAAGTGAGTGGCTAGACATTGTAGTGTGCATTTTGATGCGCATCACACATACTCAAGGCTCTGTATAAAGTAGTTATTCAGTCCCTTAGATTTTTATATAATTCTTTGAATCTGCTACATAATTGTTTCCCCAAATCTAAATGTTCATCATGCAGTACAAAACCTTTGACTACCTATGTGACGGGGTTGGATCACAGAAACCGCCTTGGGAACTGCCACCAGATTTGCCAAGACTACCTCTGAGCCTGTTTTCCCTGCCAGCTTGGGACTCCAGAATCCTGCCTTGTTTGAGCCAGACACACTAGCCTTCTACAAACACAGACCCAGCTCTGAAACATGTCCCACAAAAGTTGCAGGCTTAACTGAAAACAGCTTAAGAAGTGTTCCTGTCTCCAACACTCAGATACCCAATCCCAATGGGTCCAAACCCCAGATAAATCCGTTTTACACTGTATAAAGCTTATACAGGGTAAACTCATAAATTGTTCGCTGTCTATAACACTAATAGAGATGCACAGCTGTTTGTGTGTCCTCCCCCGGGTATTAATACATACTTTGGGTTAATAAGTAAAAAGGTGATTTTATTAAATACAAAAAGTAGGATTTAAGTGGTTCCAAGTAATAGACAGAACAAAGTGAATTACCAAGCAAAATAAAATAAAACACACAAGTCTAAGCCTAGTGTAGTAAGAAAACTGAATACAGATAAAATCTCACCCTCAGATGTTTCAATAAGTTTCTTTCACACGCCTTCTTTCTTGGACACCTTCCTAATCTGGGCACAATCCTTTCCCCTGGTACAGCCCTTGTTCCAGCCCAGGTGGTAGCTAGGGGATTTCTCATGATTGCTGCCCCCTTTGTTCTGTTCCACCCCCTTTTATATCTTTTGTATAAGGTGGGAATCCTTTGTCCCTCTCTGGGTTCCCACCCCCTCCTCCTAAATGGAAAAGCACCGGGTTAAAGATGGAGTCAAGTTCAGGTGACGTGATCACATGTCACTGTAAGACTTCAAGCCCTCATGCCTCCCAGCCTGACTAATAGGAAGGCCTGCCTGCAAACAGAGCCACCCACAGTCAATTGTCCTGGTTGACTGGAGCCATCAAGATTCCAAACCACCATTAATGGCCCACACTTTGCATAATTACAATAGGCCCTCAGAGTTATATTTCTAGTTTCAGATACAGTAATGATACATACATACAAATAGGACAACCACACTCAGTAGATTGTAAATTTTGTAATGATACCTTACAAGAGACCTTTTGCATGAAGCATATTCCAGTTACATTATATTCACACTTATTAGCATATTTTCATAAAATCATATAGAGTGCCACGTCACAACCTGAAAATGTAGGGGCAGCATAGAATGGAATTTAATATCCAATAACACAAGATACTGTGCTGGATGGGGCTGAGTAGAGAGTGGAAAAGAACTGGTGTTGGGTTAGGGAGGCTTGTCCCGAGGGATCTTTTAAATAATTTGGATCAAATGTGCTGCATAAAATATAGGGCCTTGCATATATACTGCATAATTTAGGATGGAGCAATACTCTGGGAGAAGTCTTGCTGCAGCTTCTTTTCCAGACTGCATTTGTTCTTATACACTGTGAAGTAGGGAAGTATACTGTCCCCATTTTACAGACTGGGAACTGAGGCACAGACAGGCTAAGTGACTTGCAGGAGGTTGCACAGGAAGCTTGTGGATCTCCCAAGTCCTCATGCCCTAACTACTTGGACCATTCTTCCCCTCCGATTATCTGGACAGAGTGAATATATTTCAATCTGGGCCTTCCATTTCAGAGCTGAGATGATGTGGATGGCTGACAAAAATTCTGTAACTATTTTTGTGAAGAAGTGAGCTGTAGCCCACGAAAGCTTATGCTGAAATAAATGTGTTAGTCTCTAAGGTGCCACAAGTACTCCTGTTCTTTTTGGCAGATACAGACTAACACGGTGGCTACTCTGAAACCTATTTTTGTGTGATTTCTTTTGATATAGGTAAAATCTCAGACTGAGATGAGGAAAACTCCGGTGTCCGAAGCCAGGAAAACACCAGTAACTCAGACTCCAAGCCAGGCAAGCAACTCCCAGTTCATCCCCATTCATCACCCAGGAGCCTTCCCTCCTCTTCCCAGTCGTCCAGGTAAATCAGCTGATTCTCATAGAAATTCATGTGATGAAAGATATATTGAAGCATCCCTCAAGGCAGCAACAGTTTTAGTAAAATTATCATTTCAGGTTATGGACCTGACTTAAAGCATAATAACCAGAGGTTGTAGTTGAACTGAAACGTGAGTTAATAGGGTTCCTTATATTTTGGAATTACATTCCATATCATGATGTCTGTATGGTTTACATGCAAATATAGCACACCTTAGGTTTTGCTGTTGAAGGACAAGCTTCTAACTTTATAACACGAAACTACCGTAGTCTGCTCTTGTATTTACTTATAATATGACAAACTGAGTAAAACAGGATTTTAAGCAAAGATGCTTCTTTTAGGAGTGAAGTATTCAAAAGATGAGCCTGGGAGCTTAGATTCATAACTTTGTTAGACACTAACAATCATGGACTCAATAAAAACACTGGATTTATGGCTCATTACAACAATCTATAACCCAGTAACCCGCCTTTGTCCTGAGACTGCAGAAGTATTAACTGCCCACTTCATTTTTAATAGTCACTTACAACATGTTAACTCCTTATGCTAAACAATCTGTTCCACCTTGTATGTAGCCGTGACACCTTGAGTGTCTTTCCCAGACCTGGATAAGAGCTCCGTGTAAGCTTGAAAGCTTGTCTCTTTCACCAGTAGAAGTTGGCCCAGTAAAAGATATTACCTCACCCATCTTGTCTCGGTATACAATACTCTCATAACTGCATAGCTGATCTTTTATATTTTATCTGCTTTACAGTCAAATTTCCACTGAAGAAGATGTGGTGGTAATAATTGTGTTAAGATGTATTGTCTAAATATGTTTAATGATTTGCTGCTGCTGTTTCTCAGGGCTTTGGTTTATCCACATAAACAAAGGGATCTTGCAGCACTATCTCCATGCTGCTTACCCATGGAGCACTTGCAGAGCCCACTTTCCCCAAGTGGTGCTGTAGCTATTCCAAGTAGCAGTTGACCAAAAGTGGGGATGGAGAAAGAGCATCATCAGTTCTTACGCTAAACTCAACTGAAAATCTGGGTTGGGAGGAACAGCTTCAGTCCCTTGTCTTCCTCCCCAAACTGCAACAATATGAACTGCAAGAAAAGAAGAGTTAGGCCATGTCTATATGTACAGTGGTGCAGCTGCACTGATGCAACTGTGCGGCTGCAGCATGGGTGATGAAGACACTATGCTGACAGGAGAGAGCTCTCCTGGTAGCGTAATAAAATCACCTCTGAAAGTGGCAGAAGCTATGCCAGTGGGAGAAGCTCTCCTGCCAACATAGTGCTGTGCACATGAGCACTTATGCCAGCGTAATTTGTCGCTCCGGTGGATGGGTTGTTCACCGCCCTGAGCAACATAAATTATGCTGGCATAAGCTGTAGACGTAGCCTTAGTCTTGCTGAAAGGAGGACTTAGTTCTATACCCACTTTACTCTTTGAATAAATTGTCAGGGACTAGAGACTACCTGGACATGGGGTGCAGCTTGATAGGTTGCCAGTCCTCCCTCCAGCATTGAAGTGATTCAGTATCAGACAGAATGTGGGGTGGAGGAGTGCCCTGAGAGTAGTAGACTGAAAATCTCAGGATGGTGAAGGCAAGAGAGATGGAGAAAAAGTAGAAACAAATAAGTTAATTTTAGTGTGGAGAAATTTCAGGGGGTCTCTCCAGTTGACCATAACCAGTAACTGGAAGAGTAGCTAAAAAAATTCAGAAATAGAACTTCCCTATAAAATTATCAAACCCCTTCCCTTGATTTTTGAAAGTGTGTGGATGTCATTTAGGGGAAATACAAAGTCTCTCAAATGTGGAATTACAGCTCATATTTATAGTCTTCATGACTGAAACACAGAAAATAGAAAACCATGATGCATATCCTGCATTGCTTAAGACGTGTGGCTTCCTAATGGTTAAAATGTTTTTATGTTTTCTAGGGTTCCCACCTCCAGCATACGTTATACCTCCTCCTGTGGCTTTCTCCATGAGCTCAGGTTACACCTTCCCAGGTGGTGTTTCTGTTCCAGGAAGCTTTCTTCAGCCTACAGCTCACTCCTCTGCAGGAAACCAGGTGCAAGGTGGGAAACAGTCCCACATTCCTTACAGCCAGCAGCGGCCCTCTGGACCAGGGCCAATGAACCAGGGACCTCAACAGACAGCACCACCTTCCCAGCAACCCCTTACATCCTTACCAGCTCAGGCAACAGCACAGTCTGCAAGCCAATTACAGGTCCAAGCTCTGGCTCAGCAACAACAGTCCCCTACAAAAGCTGTGCAGGCCCTAAGGAAGAGCCCACCACACCACTCTGGATTCCAGCAGGTAAACTTAAAACATAAGAACTATAAAATTCTTCAAGCATCCATGAAAGGGAAGGATGCAGTGGCCAACGTTTTTAAAAATAGGAGCACAGGTCCCATTGACGTCAATAGGACTTGTGCCCAGAAGTCACTTAGATCCTTTTGAAAATCCTGCCTTTAGGCACTTAAATATGGATTTAGGACTATGGACTTTAAGCTCCTATTTTTGAAAAATTTGGCCAGTATAGTATGGTCAGAGTATGCAGGAGGATAGGGCTTGGTGCTATGGACTATTGGCTCTATAACTAAAGCTAGTTATTGAGGTCTGAAGTATTTCGTATGGCAGACAATGTATTCTGTATTCTCTCTTCTGCATATGTGTACAGATGCCTAAAAGGTGATCTTTTCGACCAGATGTTTCTGCTTTAGGCTTTTCTAGACAGCCAGGTGGTTTCCTGCCTAACTAAGGAGGGTAGCTCTGGATCTTTCCCCATAACTATTCCCTCCTATCCTTTTTAGTTAAATGCATCACAACGCTGGTTCCTTGCCATCCAATAGTTATACACTCAGCACTTGAGAAATCTCCTTTTGAACATTGCTTATCTAAAATCTGTAGCTGAGAGAGACTCCACCTCCACCCAAGGCACCTCAATTGGAGGTCTGAGTCAGCACCTCGGTTGGAGGTCTGTGAAGTCTTCAAACTGAAATGAAGATGGCATTTCTCAGGTGTTACCTCAGAGCTTGAGTAGGGAGTGTGAAGTGAGTGCTCACTGAAATTCTGAACTTTGGTGAATAAGAACTGAGAGAAACATGCTCTGGGATTTATAAAAGGAGAATCTGTAATCTACCAGCGGGCATGGCCACCAGGAATGAACGTCTGAATAGAACAGGTAGTTGCTCAGTTAACCTTTATGGTAGTATTCCATTGTTTATGCCTCATGGTGAAAGTGTGCATCTCTTTTAGTATCCGCAGGCAGACTCATCAAAGCATCTCTGGAATCCTCCTCAAGTCCAAGGCCCACTGGGAAAGATCATGCCTGTAAAGCAGCCCTATTATCTTCAGGCCCAGGATCCCCTAAAACTGTTTGAACAGTCATTACAGCCTCCTGTGATGCAGCAGCAGCCTCTGGAGAAAAAAATGAAGCCTTTCCCCATGGAGCCATATAACCACAACCCCTCAGAAGTCAAGATGCCAGAATTTTACTGGGACTCCTCCTATGGCATGGCTGATAATAGGGTAGTGATGGCACAACAGGCTAACATGGATCGCAGGGGGAAACGACCACAAGGAGTCTTCCGCCCAGAGCAGGACACTGTGCCCAGGATGGCTTTTGAGGTAAACATACTATTTTGTTAAGTGGTGAAGATCATCGGCAAGACTCTGATGTCCCTAAATGTGCAACTCCAATTTTTGGCCATATCCTCTAGCAAGAAATGCCTAAATGTGGGCCTGTTTCTGGTCTACCCCCCAACAGGGATAATACGATATTGTACTGCCTTCTGGAGAGTGGTTCACTTGAGATTCCAGCCACCAGTACTGGATTTGCCACTCAGTTGGTCTAATTATATGGGAGCATATTCTTGGGGAAACTTTTGGTTCAGGGTACTGTCAGTTGCACTCAGTGTCGAAGTGACATTAACCTCTGCACTAAAGCAAGAATTTGCTGCTTGATGGAAAATGGAGAATTCATGCCACATTCTGATTTTGGTTACAGGCTCCCCTCCCTCTTGCAAGAGACCCTGTTAGTGATAGACCAGGTTGAGAGAGATCCTATTGTCTAGGAGCAAAGAACAAAAAACCTGTTCAAACAATTGAA
Source organism: Mauremys reevesii (assembly GCF_016161935.1). NCBI lineage: Eukaryota > Metazoa > Chordata > Testudines > Geoemydidae > Mauremys > Mauremys reevesii. Next base: position 55,079,467 of record NC_052630.1, read on the forward strand.
ATTTAATTACTGCCTTCTAAACAAGCTGCTAACCTGCACGTGATACCTTCGGTGCATTGACTCACCAACACATCCAACCTAGGCTGGAAATTAAAAAATAGCCTCCTGCTTCAGTTTCCTTTTAAACCCCACCAAACAGAATGGGTGACCTGCTTGCCTGGTCCATTGCTTTGCCAGACTCATCCTTTGCTTCTGCTCATCCAGTTGTGCCCTCATATTGCTGTTACAAATATTGTGGTTAATTTCTGTTCTGTTAGTTCTCCAGAAGAGACGTCTGGGGTGCAAATGCTTTTTGGTATTGCTTAAAGGAAACTGAGGCAGAAACCTGGTTTCCATTTTTAACCTGGGGTCAGGTGTACTTGGGTGAGTGTACTGAGGATTAAGAGGTCAGTTCAGTTCCTGAAGGAGAAGAGCTAGACAGTGACCAGGAAACTGCCTCATGCCCTAATGTCAGGTTGTGTTTTTAGATGGAACAGTGCCAGTGTCCTGATCTCCTCACCCCCATCCATGGATCTCGTCCATGCTGCAACTTTTGATTTGGCTGCTTGAAGCATGAGCAGAGACTATGCCACGCAACCTACCTGTGGCTGATTTAATGATTAAACACACAATGTGAGAAGGCTAATTCTGTCCACTCCCCCTTCCCCAGGTAGGGAAACCTCCTTTTGCCCAATGGTGCCTTCAGTTGTGGGCCATTAGAGGTGGAAATGTTTTTCTCATGAAAACTAAACTTTACCATAAAAAATAACCGAAACAGAAATGTAATTTGTTTACAACTTTAAAACAAAAACACAGATTGGCTATAGAAAAAATATGGTGATTTTTCTTATCAGAAAACCAAACTTCAGATCTGGGTTTTCCTTGCCTTACAAAATGTGGAATGAATCCATTAGTCTGTAGGTCACTAATATAACAGGGAGGACATTCTCTAAATTAGTTACCAGTCTCTGACTGAAAACTTCAACTTAATGTAAAACTGCATCCGTCTGCTGAATATGCACAAGGACAAGATATTAGTTTTGTTATCAGTTCAGCATTCTCTTTCCATCCCCTCTTTCTGGTTTCTCTCCTTATGTTGCGCTGGTCTTGTGCTTCTTTTGCATGCTGCCTTTTTAACTGCTTTATAATATTCCTGTCTTCTGGACACTATTATGTCTTGCCTTATTTGTGGTTATTACGGCTTCTCTTCTCTTTCTGTGGCTTCCCTTCTGACTCCTATTCTTGCTTTTTTTCTTTTCCCCTCCTCTGCTGCATCTGACTGTGCTCCTTTCTGTCACTAGGACCCCAAGAGCTCCCCTCTGCTTCCTCCGGACCTGTTAAAGAGTCTGGCTGCCTTGGAGGAGGAGGAAGAGCTGATTTTCTCTAATCCTCCTGATCTTTACCCAGCTCTGCTGGGGCCTCTCGCCTCTCTTCCTGGACGAAGCCTCTTTGTATGTATTTGACTTAATTCTGCTGCTTCTCGCTCTAATTCTGGCATCTTTTTTCTGTGAAGTTGTAAGATGTGTGAAATTTTGTTTTCCCTTTTTGAGTTAGTCTCTGCCTGGGAGTTTAAACAAGCTAATGGCTCATTAGCTCAGGATAATTGAGGAGGAGATTTATAAAGAATAGACTAGCTATTGATCCAGTTCCTGGACTCTTGGCTTGTTCAGAATTCAAAATAATTGCTTTGGTTAAAAGTGTTAAGTCCACAGGCAAAACATTTATGGAGTATCTATACAACTATGCCTTCCACAGTGGAATGGGCGTGGTTACTCACAAGGTTCTATTTTATCCATATGTAAAATCATATTGTTTTCATCCCTTCTGTATGTTACATCATATGAAAAAACTAATCCTTTAAAAATGCAAAAGGATCACAGAAGGAAGAAAATACTTTTTAGAAAAGAATTGGAAGTATGTGGATAAAGAATATAAGGTTAACTTTCAGTCTTGTAGATTACAATAAGGTTTGTCAATGTGGGAAATCTTGAATGTTATGTTTTAATATCATACTAGAGCCTTCTTAATTGACATTGACCGGGAGAACCATTGAAAACTGCTGAAGGTTGTGAATTAGTAATAGAATATCAATTAAAAAGCATTTTCATATTTTTTTAATGGCAATTGTAGTTTAAAGTTACAATTGACTAGTTAAATGCCCTGTAGAATATCTTGTAATAATAATGAAGTCTTAGTAATACTTAGATTTATAAAATGAAGAGGCACTTCTGAATGCATTGGGAGCCTCTGATTCATACATAACATATAATAAATCAAAGAAACAAAGTCTTCACACAGTTCTGAACAACCAGCAGCACAAATATAAAACAAATTCCCCCCTTCTAAAGCTTTTATTTCCCCTGGTATTCAAACTAATCTTTGCTAAGAAGTGGAGGAAGGCCAGCTTAGTTCATGTGCCGGTTAAGTGGCGTGGAATTGCCAAGTTTGGTATTTGTCTGAATTCTAAAACATTTTCAAAGTATCAAGTTGTCACCCTGGCAAAACCCAATAAGCTAGCATCTGCTTACTATGAAAACTGACAGGGGAATTCCTGGTCAGCTGACAGGATCAAACACAAAGATGTTCCTGATACGAAGGCCTAAATTCTAGGGAAGGACTACAGTGCAGGCTGCAGTGTAATCCGGAGGATTTTATTTTAAATATAACAAAAAAATATAATGGACAACCATACTGAGATGTTATGAACTTAACAAGGTATTGAGTGATGCACCAATTTAAATTTTAATTTTGTCTCACACAGTTCATTTGTGACTTACACAGTCATCCTGAACTCTGTGGCACTTGCTGCGCACCGGCACATACATTTTTATATTATGTGGATAGATCCAACTTCCTGAAAATTGATTCACATTCACTCTCCGTTCCAAACAGGCACATCATGCCAAAACGCCTCGTGCTGGTTTGAGGTGCATTATTGCTAACTCCTCAATACTACCAGTTACGTAGAGCAGAAGGGAGAAAAACTAGTGGGGACTCAGTTGAGGGGTGTAAAGTTAAAAATGACAAGAGATTCCCTGCTGTCTGTGGAGGGTGACTGCTGGCATTGTACTGGCTCTCCTTGTTTCTAGCTGCTGAACTGCTTTATAATAAACTTAAATACATAGAGCAGTGGTCTCCAACCTTTTTACGCCCAAGATCACTTTTTGAATTTAATGGCAACCCAGGATCTGTCCCGCCCCACTCACTCCATCCCCCCTCTCTCCGTTGTTTGCTGTCCCCCACTGTCACTCACTTTCACAGGGTTGGGGTTTGGGAGGGGGTGCAGGCTCTGGGCTGGGGCCAAGGGGTTCTCAGTGTGGGAGGGGTCTCCGGGCGGAGCCTGGGGCAGAGGGTTGGGGGGCAGGAGGGGGTGAGGGGTATAAGCTCTGGGAGGGAGTTTGGGTGCAGGAGGGGGCCCTGGGATGGGGCACAGTGTTGGAGTGCAGGAGGGGATCTGGGGTGCAGGAGTGGGTACAGGGTGCAGGGCTGGGGAAGGGGTGCAGGAAAGTGGGGGCTGGCTCCGGGAGGCTGCAGGTTGGGAGGTGGAAGAGAAATGCTGGTCCAGCATAGCTGGGCCTGCTATACTCATGCTACTCCTGGTCTTAATGCTGCAGAGCCATTCATAACGTGCCCATTGAAGGGAGCAGCACTTACCTTGGGCAGCCCCAGCCCCACGCTGCTTCCAGACGCGGCCAGCGCAGTCCCAGGGGGGCAGGAGGGCTTTGTGCACTGCCCCTCTCTGCAGGCACTGCCCCCACAGCTCCCATTGGCCAGAGTTCCTGGTTCCCAGCCAATTGGAGCTGTAAGGGTGGTGCTTGCAAGCAGGAGCAGCGTGCGGAGACCTCTGCTCCCCACCCCCAGGACTGCGGGGACGTGTTGGCTGCTTCCAGGAGTGGCATGGGGGCAGGCAGGGACCCTACCTTAGCAGCAGCCCCACTGCGCCACCAGAGATCACAATCGATTGGGAGAGTCTCGACCGGCTGGTGACCACTGATCTAGAGTAACATACAGAACATAATGCAAGTAATTCCTATAGTTCCTAAAGGGGTATGTGATAGGGCCTTCAGTGGCCAGACAGCCTAGTGGCTAGATCATTGGTTAGGGAGGGCTGAAGGGGGATCTGACCTCTCCTGCTCCCTCAGGTTCTGGCCCAGGGTCCTGTGTCGCTCACCCCTAAGCAGAGGAGATGGACCTTCCTTCCAGCTGTGAGGATGGCTTCAGGAGGGCTTTCCTGGGCTGTTCCATATGCAAGTCCTTTTAGTTTGGGGCATGGCCCCACTAGTCCAGTTTTCGCACAGTTGGGGCTTGCCTGCAGGTTCCCCTTGGCAGGGGAAGACTTACTTGCCTCCAGTGGCTGTGTTGGCAGGCAGGTTGCTGGTCTGTGCCTTCAGGCAGGCATACGGAGAGCTCCTGCCTCTTCACCAGTCAGCCCCAGACTGAGCCAGGCTCCCTTCTTTTCTCCCCCATCCAGGCCTGGCATTGGCTGCAGGTATAACAGGGTAGGGCTAGCTGAACCCACAGGTATTCTTTAACCCCTGCTTTGCCTGGCAGCAGTCTCTGCTCCTTCACAGGCTGTTACATGATTACATGTGGGAGGGGAATTGGTCCAGATAATTGACTGGTAGGGGAGTGGTCTATAAAATGGTTCCCCACTTATGAAGGTTTGGGAAACCCTGCCATCGTAAAAACTGATCAGTTCTTCCTCCTCACCCCATGCTGTGATGAGAACAAGAGAACACTTGACATTAAAGGAGCGTTTTAAAACCAATAAAAAAGCACACGCCACATAGTCACACCTTGATGCTTCAGGAAGTAGATGTATATTTTCTTTAGAAGAGTTGAGTTATCTTGTGACAGCTAACATATTTGGCACAGCTGCAAATAAAGATGATAAAATCTCATGCCAAGGAGATAAACTGATTGATTGTTTGGGGGAATGGGCATAAAACTCTCCCATTCTTGCTCCCCTAATATATAACATTGCACAATTAGTTGGCTTCTTTATTGGTAGAGGGGATTGCCTTCCTCTGAAGTATCAGGTACTGACGAAGGCCAAAAGCAAGATACCAGACTTGATAAACCAGTGGCCTAATCCAGCATGATAAATCATTAAATGAGTTTGGTTGAGATTTCACCTCAAACTTGGTGTAGTTGCTGGTGCTGAGGCATTAAGTGGATTTCAGTTAATGTGATGGGTTTGTGACCCACTTCTGCATGTATCAATATTTGCTTCATCCCAATGTTGGAAAATAATTTGTAAAATAGTTTTGATAAACACCTTGCTTAAAGTTTTCTGGTGATTAAACAACTTGTCCTTAATGTGGCATAATGTGCTTTCTGTCTTTAACAAATACAATAAACATCTAATGACATTTCCCTTTTGATCTCTGAAGAAGTCCCTATTAGAAAAACCATCGGAGCTGATGTCTCAGTCATCTTCTTTCCTGTCCCTCACTGGCTTCTCCCTAAACCAGGTATGTAAACACCAACAACTCTTAGCCCTTCAGTATTGGAAACGTCCATTCAGCTCTGGTCATGTTATAGAATCAGGGTGGTTACACTAGTTCCAAAAATGGACACAAGCTGGAAAGGAATTCCCAGCTGTAATCTTATTCCTTACAGGTAGATGGTTTTGGGGTCTTTCCATTCTAACCTATTAGACACACTGTCTGGTCCCCTTGTCTCATTTGTTTGTTCCTTCTTTGTCACCTCTTAGGGCCTGATGCTACAGACCAACAGTCAAAACTCCCGTTGACTTCACTGGGAGTCTTGCCTATGTAGGGCCCCAGGCTTGACCCTTAGTGTGTATATCTTTCCTTCTTTTCATCGTCTGTTGCTTGCATGTTTCCCACTAAGGACTGTGAGCGCACGGTCCACTGTCCAGTTACAGACCTAGTTAGGATTTTGTGGTACAGCTGGGGAGATGATTCAGGAAGTGATAGGAGTTTATATAAGTAAAATGATTATAAAGGAGATGGGTTAAGGGGGGAATAAACATGGAGTTCAGGAAGTGTTTTAATCCACACCACAAGTTCTTTCCACAGCCTTAATGTTTCAAATAAGTCTGTTACTCAGATTAAACTCTATTTAATATTGCAGGAAAGATATCCAAACAACAGCATGTTCAATGAGGTATATGGGAAAAACCTGAATACCAGCACAAAAACAGAGGTCACTCCCTCAATGGCCCATCAGGAGACATCACTATATTCTCTCTTTGAAGGGACACCCTGGTCTCCATCCCTTCCAGCAAGCTCAGGTAATAATCTTGATATGGCTTATTTCCTGCACAGTAGTTCAGAAGGCTGCACATAAGCTATTTCTGTACCTATTAGGATATATATTGTATTATCTGTTAAATGTGACCTGCAAATGACAAATTTCTGTTTGCTTCTTTATAATATATAAAGGAGGCCTGAAAGTCTCTTTCAAAGTCTCTTACTGCTTGCTCTTTGTTATCTTTTGTACCCTGTTTTTTGATGGAGGACCATAAATGCCAGAGAATTACAGGGTTCTGACATTAAAAGAGAGAGAAAAACCTGAGCAACTGAGTGGGGCAAGAAATTGTAGTCCATTTTTCAAGCTATTTTGTTAACACTTATTTAACTCTTAATTCCTGACAAACATTTGGGAGAAATGCTCTAATGATTCAGACACACCTGCTCCTTCTGTCCTAGTCCTCCAAGAAGTCCTTCAGACAAATCAGGGAAGACTAGATTTCATGGTCCTGATGTTTCAAAAATAAAGGAAATAGGGTGGAGTGCTACTTTAATACATCACAAAGAGGCAGAAAAATGCACACACACATTTTTCCTTTACAGGTCACCTTTTAAAGACCATAATATAGTAATACCGTTAGAGTAGAAAGGAGAGCTAAATCAAGAGGCATAGGCAAGAGAGAGAAAAAAATTATTTCAGAAGATGACAAGCTGAAGCCAGGAGATGGGAACGCTCTTCCAAATGGCAGCAGCTGCAGAAGAGGTTCGTTTGTGCAGCAGAACAGAAGTGGTGGGTGCTAGATGAGATGTGAGGGTTGAAGTTTTTCTCAGTCTAAAAAGATACAATTGCAGAGTGGTCTCTTCCAGTAGGACTTATGGCAAGACCCTCCATTCTGCATTCTACCACCTCGCCTCTTCATTTAAGTGGCCTCCCACTACCCTATGTTAGGGCTCTCCTCTATCCTTAGGTAACGTTATCTCCTCTACCAGGTAGATCTGCTAATGTTCCACACTTCCTCAACACCTCTTGCTTGGTATTCAGTACAAGTCTGAATTCCTTTCAGACTATTGCAGATTGCTGTATAAGTCAGACTTTCTGAATTTGATGATTCATCACTTAATGCCAGACTCTTTGCACAATGATCGAGACAGTGGAGAAAGAGAATCATTTTTGTATAAAACAATAGCTTTGGTCAAACTACAAAATAGGCACATTTCAGATTGTGAACGGGCTCAACACTGAAAACTGCACCCAAAACATATTTGAAATAAATTTGGAGAACTCCGTTCCATTGGCTAGAAATCCCTGCACAAAGTTCTTGCTAGGAGATTTCCAGTGTTCTCAAGTAAGCACACAAATGTTTTGTTCAGTTGGCTATTAAACTAAAATTATTCTACTACTGTGGTGTGGCATATTCACATTACAGTTGGCAGATTTCCAAATCCCGAAGTTAATATAATAAGGAATAAACTGACCCTGGCTCAGAGAAAAGCCTTGTGACTGCAGATACTGCAGCAGAGTTTAACATTCTCAGATGTGCAGAAAACCCTTACCAATTTTTTTGACATTTCTTTTACTCTATCTTGATTTATTGTTCAACAGATCATTCAACACCAGCCAGCCAGTCTCCTCACTCCTCCAACCCAAGCAGTTTGCCAAGCTCCCCTCCAACTCATAACCACAATTCTGTTCCATTCTCCAACTTTGGACCTATTGGGACGCCAGACAACAGGGACAGGAGGATTGCAGACCGTTGGAAAACAGATAAACCAGGTGAGCGCTAGGTTCCAATCCTGGGGCAAATACTCCCCAAGTTAGTCTGATGCTTTGCAATGCCTTTTTGTGACATACACTTTTAACCAGTCTCTGTTTGCTTTAGCAATGGGAGGATTTGGGCTGGACTATCTCCCAGCAACATCCTCCTCCTCAGAGAGCAGCTGGCACCAGACCAGCACTCCCAGCGGCACCTGGGCGGCCCATGGCCCCGCTATGGAGGATTCCTCCGCTGTGCTCATGGAGAGCCTGAAGGTATACTGCACTTGAAGAGGAGAAAATAGTTTTTAGTGTTGTGTAATTCCCGTTTCCTAAATGTATTTATGGCATGGGGAGATCTGGGTGATGAGACTTAATGCAGGATACGTGTCAAGCGTTCCAAGCACCAGACTGTTAATGTAGTGCTTGTCTACACTTGAAACGATACAGCAACACAGCTGCAGCACTGCAGCTACACTACCATAGCGCTTCAGTATACACACTACCTACGCCGACGGGGGGGTTTTCCTACTGGCATAGGTAATCCACCTCCCCAAGAGACAGCAGCTAAGCTGATGGAAAAATTCTTCCATAGACCTAGCACTGTCTAAACTGGGGGTTAGATCATCTTAATTGTGTTGTTCAGAGGGTGTGGATTTTTCACACCCTTGAACAATGTAGCTGGGTCGACTTAACTTTTTAGTTTAGACCAGGCCTTAGTACTATGAGCTGAAGGTTTCCTGCTGCAAAAACCTACTAATGCAGACAATATGTTAGGCATATCCAGTTCTGGAAGAAGTCACTGTAGGTGTCAGTTCACTCACACTGTAGAAATCTCTCTCCTCACTTTGAAATGTCATATAGACCAGGAATAGACTGGCTGAACTAGAAGAAATCCAAACGTTAGGTCTGATTTACCATATCTGTGTCTATTTAAAAAAAATGATTCTGCATTTCCATTGCTTATTAGTCTGGGATGAGTTTTAAGGCAATGGGAATTTCTGTTCACGTTGACTTGTTTTACGGGCATACAGGAAAAAAGGAGGAGTGTTAAGAGGAAGAGTCCTTTCAGTAACTAATCTGTGACCCTGACACTTACAAAATCATCCATTCCAGTGAAGAGCATGGTATAAATACTGAGGGGAGGCAGGAGAAAATGGGAGACTTGTCAGTCTGGGAAATGTATACGAGAAGGGGCCCTCAACCAGGTATTAGTGTTGACCCTTGCTTTTTTATTTCTTTAGTCCATCTGGTCCAGTTCCATGATGCATCCTGGACCGTCAGCCCTGGAGCAACTGTTAATGCAGCAGAAGCAGAAGCAGCAACGTGGACAAGGCCCCATGAATCCACCACACTGAGAATGAGGTGGCAATCCTTGCAAAGAAAGGCTCCATAAACCATGGCATGTTGGGTCTGCAGGACTCGCCCACACAGTCCTGTGCAGGTGGCAGCCCTCTCTTCTGTTCCTTGCTGTCAGGAGGGCGTAAGTGCTCCACCAACCACTGAGTGTGCACGAAATGTCCGCAGTGCAACAAAAAACATCAGGAACTCTCCCATCCCCCCAGCCCTCTGGAGGGAGAGAGGAACTGCTGTTTGTCTCACTCAGTAATCTGATATCACCGCCTCTCACCTTCTCCATCGTGCATGTCCCCAGCCACATGGGAAGTAAAAGCTGAGAATGAAGGGCAGATGGGAGAAGCCAATGAGAACTTCTCAATCCTTTTCCTCTCTTTGGGGAGATAAAATAGGAATCCATTAATGATTGCTTTGCTGACTGAGAATGTAGTTGAAATTATTCCTAAACATCTTTATTATTATTACTATCTCAGTAGTAAGATCACACTGAATTCTTCCATACACAATGTGCTTTGTAGTCAGTGTGTAGCAAAGAAAGCCCCAGTCGCTGCTCTGGTCAGAGGTGGGTGGTGACAGGGTGGGGATCTATCTCCTGGGCTAGTGAAGGAGTTTCATGAAGGAGAGTCTGGCACTTGACACCACTTCATCCTTCACTCAAAGGCTCTGGCCAGCCCTTGTGTGGGTTAGAGACTCCAGCGTAAAATGCCCTCTCTGTAGGTGTTCAAGCTACAATGGGGGACGCAGTGGGCATTGCAGTGCAAGCAAGTAACTGCTACGGGGTTTTAAATTAATGTTTCTGATTCCTATACGTTTTACTGTAGCATAGTGACCAGCCTCACAAAGGGCAGACTAGTCTGTGCATTCACAGCCTGACTCCTTTTAGTAGGTAGGTAGGTAGGAGCTTTCAGCGGGTTTTTTTTTGTTTTTTCTTTCTTTCTACCCCCACCCTCCCCTTGTTGCTGGATGCTCATAGTTTCATTCCCGATGTCAACATCCCACAAACAAGTAATGGGTCCAGCACGATGGGGTAAAGAAGACAGTCAGCTGGGCAGTATGGTGTGTACACAGCCCCATAGGTATACATCAACTCCAGACTCGCACGCAGCTGAGCCCCAAACCTCCAGTTCCAGAGTGAAATTCCAGGCATCACAGACGCGTGTAACCCACACACGGAAGAAAACATAGCGCCGTTCACTTCTGAAAAGGCGCAGAAAGGGAAATACAGCATTTTATTTGCTATTTATTAGGGGAAAAGGAAGACTGGAAATCTCATATAGAAAAAAGGACAGCATTTCTGTTCGTTTCCCAGGGAAGTTATGGAAACAAGCTAAACGTCCGTTTGCAATGCTAGCCAGAGGGGCATTTTGCGTGTGATGATTCAGAATCGCTGAGCTGAGAAACAGCTGCAGAGCAAAGCACATGCAGGAGCCTCAGTGACACTGGAGTCTGGGCAGCCCCAATTAATACAAAAAGGGAAGATTAGAGCTTAGTGCCCTTCACAGGGTATGACTGGCTCCCCCTTGCCCCTGCACTAGCAACATTACTGTTCTCTGTTGCAATTCTAAGAGAGATTTTCTTTGAAAGCTCTAAAGAGTGAAGCTCCCATCCTAGTGGTGGTGAATACAAACCGAAACCTTCTGTGCTTCTCTTCAGCCCTCCCAGTTTGTGTATTTTGAGCTGTGCACCCAGGCAGCTGCAACATTCCAGTGCTTGAACTGTCACTGACTCTTGCACCCTAGACAAGCTAACCAGATTCGCCATCTCACGCCCAGCAGTGCCAGAGTCCCAGCCACAGAGTCCCATTTCTGCATGAGAATCTGGTGTTTGGAATGTTTTCTGAATCTTGGGCTGGGATTCCCCATCCCACCCTCCGGTGTCGGAGTTACGTAGGGCTCGGGGATTCCCAACAGAAACTGGTTTGTGTCGTAAGCTTTTTTGTGTTTTTCGTCTGTCTGTGCAAGACCTGCAGCTGCTGAAATCAGCTTTGCCTTTAATTAAACCATGTTCTCTCCATCCAGGTGTGAGTAGCATTTATTTCCTGTTTAACTGAATGGAAGTTATTTAGATTCTCTTTTTGTAGAAAAGGGAGCGAGGTTCAGACTAAGGAATATAATATTCATGTGGGATTGAAAGATTAAGTGAGCTAGAGAGATTCCGACTGGACTCAGCATGGGTGAGCCAAACGGCAAACATAGCACAGGGGCTATGAACACTGAACTGAGAATGATGTATAGGGAGTTCCTGACAAAACTTTCACTTGGAAGGCTGATTATGTCAGACTGCCAGAGCCCGGAGAATGAGTTAAACTTTAATCCTGAGGGCTGATGGAAATATTTAGGGCTGGGGTTCCCAAACTGTGGGATGTGCATCGCTGGTGATACATGAGGCTGTAACAGGGTGGGCTGCTCCTTTTTAAGGGATCCCAGCTGACCCCTGTTCAAGGACATGGCCCCTTTAAGGAAACAGGAATCCAAGGGAGCCGCAGACTAGTTGGGGGAATGGGGTCAGGTGTTAAGCAAGTAGCCGCCACCTTAACATAAAACCCAGCTGTTACGTGACTCCCAGAAGGAGAAGTACAGGACAGCATGAAGTCAGGAAAGAGGCTCCCTAGGATGGGGAACAGAAAGGGAGACTGGTGGGCTGGAAAATCCCATACGCTCCAGAAAGTGTTAATGAAGAAGATGATGTGAGTCATGGGCCCAGGTTCGGAGGAGACTTTTGTGTGTAGAACTCCTGTGAGGCCAGGCTTGCAGTGGGACTGGCAGCTCCCTGGCTCAGAGAGAACCAGATTGGAACTGGGAGCCGGGAGCCTTGGAGTAAGGGTAAACTGGCTGAAGCTTCTTGGTGTCCAGTTAAAGCTCTGGATGTCCAGCTAAGACTCCCCCACCCCTCTGTGCCTCCCTGCTCTTTGACATACTCTCTCACCACCAGAGCCCGTCTACACTCCAGCCAGAACCTGTCTCCTCAGTCTAACACCATTAGAGCTGGGAAGGAAATGGTTTTCCCCCCATGTGAACCTTTTTTACCATTTTGAAACTTCCCCATTCTGCATCATGATGGAACCGCGTTCTTTTGAAGGGTGTGTAAAACCGAGCAAGAGAGCCCACCTCAAAACAGCCAATAACATGGTGGTCAGGGCACTCACCTGGGATATGGGTGAGACCCAGGTTCAGGTTCCTGGTTTGAATGCTGGGTTGGGTGTGTCTCCTGTTGGAGCTGTTCTATAAATAATTAGATATTCACTGGATCGCCCTCATCCAGGTGAATGCCCAAATCACCAGGCTGTTCTAGTGTGTGTGAGGGCAGGGGGTGTGTCTCTGGTTTTGAGCAGAAATTCCATCCTGGACCTGAGACCTTCCCTGATGATGGTTTTGTCAAAACTCTGGTACATTCCTGTAGAAAATTTTGGTTTCAACAAAGTGGCATTTTCCGATGGGGGGTGGGGGAGGGCGGGATGTTTTGTAAAAAAAAATTCCTGACCAATTCTAAATCTTCTGTCCTCTAACCTAACGCCCACACTCCCACAGCCAAACTCCTTTCTCAGACATCCCCAGGAAGATCTCCATCAGCCTAATTCACCACTTATTTTACTGAGTTTGTAAATACTTCAGTTGAGCCTAATAAGGTCTAAAATAAATGTGCACAGAAGGAGAAATTTTCATGTGGTACTTTTAACTGTCTTTTGAAGGTGGTATGTGAATCAATAAAGTTTGGGATGGTAGGGGATTGATAGAGAGATGTGGAGCCTTTTGTCCACAGGCCATTTGTCCATATACACATCAGGATGGCATTGACCATGTCCTTACTACCTGATGGATGTTTGGTCTCAGTTCAAGTCCTAGTGGCACAGGTGTCTACGCCATCCTTGATAGAACTGTTCTTGTCATAGTAACAATGTGGGGCCAATTCTTAAATGAGCTTTGGAAACTGAATTGCCTTGTCTGAGGTTAGTACCTTTGTCAGGTTTGAGGCACATTAGTGGGGCAGTGTAGGCGAGCCAGCACTGTAGTGATGTGGTAGCTTTCATGCTTCTGTTTTCAGACATCTTTCAAGAACAATAAATTCACTTGAAAACAAATATCAATATTTCTATGGGTAGGAGTGTGGGGACTTTCCAGAACATACATGTTAGTACTTAGAATGGGGAAATTGCCTCATAAAACGTGTAGGACACCCAATAGTGTAAATATCAGTGCAGAGACTTGACAGTAAGTTTATCCATAGCTCCTGTGCTACCAGAAGGGATAGTAGCTCTGATATGAGAAAAGGTGCCTTCCTAAGGGTTTTGAGAAATCCCAGCTGCTGGTCAGTGAAGGTGAAGCACTGAAAGAAGAGCCATTTTATTGAATGATGGAGCAGAAAAAAGACAGTCATGTTGGAAGGAGGAAAGGGAGAGGTAGAGTTATGGATGCTGACAGGTAACTAATGATGTGGCAGGATTAACCTGTCCTGATCCTTCGCTCCTGACCGCCAGCTCCTGTTCCATTCTTGCTGGCAGTGCCATAAATAGAACAGTACTGCCCTCTTTGAGAAGCGGTTTCTTGATTCTTGCCAGAGGCAGAATAGATGGGAGAGCTGCTGCTTCTCAAGTGGTCTAAAAGCACAACTGTTCAGGCAGGCCTGAGTGGCTGGTCTCCATGCTGGGAGATGGTTCATAAACAAGGTGCTAACTGGGACATGTTTAAATAAGAGCTGGGGCAAACCAAAAGGTGAAACAAAAAAAATTAAGGCTTTTCTTACGCACGAGGGTAACATCTCTGTATACAGTGGTTAATGAGAGAAGACATCTTAAACGCTACTGTTGCACATCCTGGGGTCCTTAGGCTTCTGTGGAATTAGATTTCAGGGTTTTCGGCATCACTTTTTTGAACAAAAGCTCGGGGGAAAATGCCCACCTTCCCCTTGCACTGGCCTTCCAACCACTCTTCATTCACTAGAAGATAAAATTACAGGGAGACGCTTTTTTCGCTGTGGATAAGTTTATAAACAACATCACACCCCAAGAACCGAGCAGTGCCTAAGAGCACCGTTAAGCTCCTAAAATGGGTAAATAGATGTGCTGAAAGTCAGACAAAGACGTGGCTAAAGAAGGAACTGAGGGAGCCAGTGGACAGACAGGATGGACAACTGCAAAGGCTCAAGTCGGAGGTGAAAACAAAGAATAAGCTGCAGAACTGGGAAAGACCGCAGGTATTTCTGAAACCACAGGAAACAAGCGTATAGAAGGAGTAAATAGAGCAGTGAGGCCTTAGGCAGATAGGAAAGAGAGCAATCTTGCTTTATTTTTTTTTTTTAAGTAAAAAAAATTAATTCCTGGGACCTGAGGACTGACTGGAAATGTGGAAGGGAGATGATGGAAGTAGGTGGACGCAGAAGTATTATCTTGGATACTATGGTGATGGGCACTAGTATGAAACCCTGAACATCGTCCAGATAAAATCAATAGCAATAGTGAAGTCTCTGACTCTCTCCCTTTCTGAGGAAAAAACTGATCTTCAGTGTAAAGCTGCAGCCAGTAGCAGGCCGAGGCACAAAGGACAATAAGGGGAAGCTTTTCAAAGGCACAAAAGCCTGCTAAGTGCCAAACTTTCAGTGGGATTTAGGCACCAAACTGCCCTAAGTTCCTACAGACCGAGTTCGGGGGGGATGTTGGCCCTGTATAAAAGACGATGGAACAAACTTAAGGGGCAAAGCCAAATATGGTGTGAGCAGAGCCTGCAAGCTGTCACTGGTCACATCAGAGAGTACAAGCCAGAGCAATAGAGATGAATGAAAACCAGCAAGTGTCACGATGAGGACAGCAGCTGGGGCAATGGTGCAGTGAATGGAGTGTTTGAATTTCCAAAAAACGAATGGAAGGAAGAGCCAGCTTTTCCAGGCAAGGGCTCTTAGCTCAGTGAAGAGAAGCAGCAGGATCAGGGCATTAGAGGGCTTGATCCTGTGCAGTGCTGGTGCCATCTGGGCATATAAAAGCAAGGCAAAAAAACCTGAGTGGGACAAGGAGGGAGTGTAGGAAGACAAGACCCTTCATTAATGACAGAACCTCTGTACAGCCACCAAATTATTCCTGCCTTAGAGCAGGCATAAGATGCTACAGGCCACATATAGCTACAGGCCTCGCATACTGAGGGATTCACTAAAACCCATCTCTCCTGCCATGCTCATTCTCTGCCAAATCCGCCCTTCTTCCAACCTGAGCTCTGGAGGCAAGGGAGTGGGCTCACCAGTTCAGGGCGGAGGGCTGAGCCTAGTTCTTATCCTTATCTGTGCCTGCTGTAGTCTGTTCATAACTGCACTGGAGCATACCAGCCTTGTCCTCCCTGCTGTGCTTCATGCACAGACTGAAATAGTCAAGGCCAAAGTATCGCTGCCAGCAAGGCCCACTGCACATCCTCACACCCCATAAAGCTTGAACTGTCCTGGAAACACCGTGGACTGGTATTGGGAAGGATCAAAGGTTCATACAAAATTCTACCCTAAACCAATCACTGTCAGAGAGCAGTGCAGCGAAAAAGGAAACTGATTAGGAGAGGGCCTGGGGAAATAATTGAGTGGCTTTGTTCCGAAGGTGCGGGGTGGTAGCAGAGGCTGAAATGGCCACCCTGGTTTTTCCTTTCTTTCAAAAAGGAAAACAGATGTTCAGAAAGTGATTAACAAACTAGCATATCTCAAGCGGGATAGAACTCGAGGCCGACTGAAGTTGGCTGAGCTTGGACATGTAGTGTGTTTAAAAAAGAAAAGGGCAAAAATCGGTGTGGCTGTATTTGATAGGTGTGGGACAGGGCTGCTCTGAGGTGGATTGGAAAGGGAGGTCTGGTAACATCCAATACTGTTAAACCTGGAAATGAGGGTAGAACTGGAGGATCGGTGTGTGGGCTGAACTTCTGCTGGGGATGACTGGAACTAAAGCTAAAGCTGGTCTAGAGAGAACTAGAAAGCTTCCATGTGTAGACCCTAAACCCTCCTTAGCCTGCTGCTTCATTGGGTTAGTCAATTGGCTGAAAATCTTGCTCACTTCCTGTGCAGCACATGGGACAGAAGCTGCCCTTACCTTAGCACAGGGGTCAGCAACCTTTCAGAAGTGGTGTGCCGACTCTTCATTTAGTCACTCTAATTTAAGGTTTCGTGTGCCGGTAATACATTTTAATGTATCTTTCTATAAGTCTATAGTATATAACTAAACCATTGTTGTATGTAAAGTAAATAAGGCTTTTAAAATGTTTAAGAAGCTTCATTTAAAATGCAGAGCCCCCCAGACCGGTGGCCAGGACCCAGGCAGTAAGAGTGCTACTGAAAATCAGCTCGCGTGCCACAGGTTGCCTACCCCTGCCTTAGCAGGTTTGATCCTAAGGCCTTGTGGATGGTAAGAAAATTTGCAACAGTGTAAACAAATTGATGTAGTTACTGGTGCAATTTTTTTCTCTGTATAGGCAAGGCCTAAATGGGGGATCTCTAGAGTAAAGGGAACCAGGGACTCATTTTGCAGGTTTCAGATTAAAAATGCCCATCTCTTGGAGGGGGGAAGGAAGGAAGGCATCTTTCTTATCCTCTTCCACACTTTCAACCTTCAGGATTTGAGCATTATCCCCACAGCCCTAAGACCACACCCAACAGCCTCTAACCAAGCTTCTTTCAGCAAGCTTGTATTACTACAAACACCGGCGATGGTAAATTGTCACATGCAATGCTGGCTTTTGCAGCAAAGGGATTACTCTCTGCAGGTTGGAAGGTAGAGAAGCCTGTGCCTCAGCCAGGGGTTCAGAAGCAGCTGGAAATAGGAGAGTTCTACTGGTCTTACCTACTTGACTCAATATGTGGTTGAGCCGACAAAGCACAAAATGCAGGGTGAGACCCAACAGACTGGGTAAGCGGCCGGAGAAGTTCTCAACTGACTCATCTACACCCATCAGAAAGGTGATTTGCTGAAGAGCTACTGCTAGATAACAGCTGGCTAAATTAACTTGCAAGGATTTTTTTGTCATGGTTTTTTGGAGGAGCTGGATATCCAGGGCACCCACTGAACTCAATGGGAGCTGATGAAGGTGCTCAGCACCTCTGCAGTCAGGCCAGTGCTCCAACCAGGACTGGGGGCCCCAGTCCATGTCCCAGCAGCATAAACCCACCTTTGGATAAAACAAGTATCACATCTCCTGCCTGGAACTCCAGGTCCTCGGGCTGGATGGCTTCATAACCGTATCGAGCTACCACGTGATTTGCTTCCAGCTGTTGTGGTGGTGTCTTCTGAGTACCCTCCTCAGCTTGGCCATCTTCTCTTCTGGGTAAATCTTTGTCTCCCTAATACAGGAAACAGCCTGTTGAGATGCCGCTTGGTGTTTCCTTTAACATGCATGTCTATGTAAGAAAAGCTACCAACTGAATTTCACAGGAGGAGCTAGCAATGCTCTTACACTGTAAGTTTACTTGTATGTCAGATGAACTGTGTACGTCTTCCTCTATCCAGACAGACTCATTTGGTAGTTCTTGGGCAATGTAATTATCCTATATCTTCCTTATCTACTGTACCTACGGGGGGCGCTTTGGCCCGAAGGTGGGGGGAGGGGAATAGTGTGCATTCTAATGCTTTGTAAAGCATGCTGAGGCCCTTGTGTGAAAGGCATTGCAGAAGTGCAAGACACTAGGAGTAGGACTTGGGCCCTTCTCCTAGGTTCACTTGTAGCCTGAAGCCTGGCTCCCAGGTTCCTGCCGTGAGATCAGCCCAGGACTCAAACAGCCAGTGAAGTGGTGGGCATGGCCTGCACTCACCAATCCTCGCCTGTTACTGCTAGGTCAAGGGGGCTGAGTTTGTCTCCAAGGCAGGAGCAAGAAATCAACAGCTGGCCCGCCAGGGAATCCACTCATGTGTAGGGGTCAAACCCACCCAGCCTCCCTGGGGAAAGCAGCCATTGCCAAAGCCCCTGAAGTGTCGTCTGCCCCCCGCCTCCGCAAGGTTGCACTGATGCGACAAGAATGGCTTACGGAGAAACACGGATGAGCCTTGCTTCTGTCCCCCTCTGACGCTCTGCAGTGTGCGCGCTCGAGGTAAAATGCCTCTCAGAGCTGTTCCTGCAGCTGGCTGAGCGCATCAGGAGGCCAGGCTGTCCTTTGCAGGACATTCGATCACTACTCATAGACTTTAAGGTCAGAAGGGACCATTATGATCATCTAGTCTGACCTCCTACACAAAGCAGGCCACAGAATCTTACCCACCCACTTCTATAACAAACCCCTAACCTATGTCTGTGTTATTGAAGTCTTCAAATTGTGGTTTGAAGACCTCAAGCTGCAGAGAATCCTCCAGCAAGTGACCCATGCTGCAGAGGAAGGCGAAAAACCTCCAGGGCCTCTGCCAATCTGCCCCGGAGGAAAATTCCTTCCTGACCCCAAATATGGCGATCAGTTAAACCCTGCGCATGTGGGCAAGACTCACCCGCCAGCACCCAGGAAAGAATTCTCTGCAGTAACTCAGATCCCATCCCATCTAACATCCCATCACAGACCACTGGGCATACTTACCTGCTGATAATCAAAGATCAATTGCCAAAATTAGGCTATCCCATCATACCATCCCTTCCATAAACTTATCAAGCTTAGTCTTAAAGCCAGATATGTCTTTTGCCCCCACTACTCCCCTTGGAAGGTTGTTCCAGAACTTCACTCCTCTAATGGTTAGAAACCTTTGTCTAATTTCAGGTCTAAACTTCCTAGTGTCCAGTTTATACCCATTTGTTCTTGTGTCCACATTGGTACTAAGCTTAAATAATTCCTCTCCCTCCCTAATATTAATCCCTCTGATATATTTATGAAGAGCAAGCATATCCCCCCTCAACCTTCTTTTGGTTAGGCTAAACAAGCCAAGCTCTTTGAGTCTCCTTTCATAAGACAGGTTTTCCATTCCTCGGATCATCCTAGTAGCCCATCTCTGAACCTGTTCCAGTTTGAATTCATCTTTCTTAAACATGGGAGACCAGAACTGCACACAGTATTCCAGATGAGGTCTCACCAGTGCCTTATATAACGGTACTAACACCTCCTTATCTTTGCTGGAAATACCTCGCCTGATGCATCCTAAAACTGCATTAGCTTTTTTAACGTCCATATCACATTGGTGGCTCATAGTCATCCTGTGATCAACCAATACTTCGAGGTCCTTCTCTTCCTCTGTTACTTCCAACTGATGTGTCCCCAATTTATAACTAAAATTCTTATTATTAATCCCTAAATGCATGACCTTGCACTTTTTCACTATTGAATTTCATCCTATTACTATTACTCCAGTTTACAAGGTCATCCAGATCTTCCTGTATGATATCCCTGTCCTTCTCTGTGTTAGCAATACCTCCCAGCTTTGTGTCATCCGCAAACTTTATTAGTACATTCCCGCTTTTTGTGCCAAGGTCAGTAATAAAAAGGTTAAATAAGATTGGTCCCAAAACTGATCCCTGAGGAACTCCACTAGTAACCTCCTTCCAGCCTGACAGTTCACCCTTCAGTATGACCTGTTGTAGTCTCCCCTTTAACCAGTTCCTTATCCACCTTTCAATTTTCATATTGATCCCCATCTTTTCCAATTTAACTAATAATTCCCCATGTGGAACCGTGTCAAATGCCTTACTGAAATCGAGGTAAATTAGATCTACTGCATTTCCTTTGTCTAAATAATCTGTTACCTTCTCAAAGAAGGAGATCAGGTTGGTTTGGCATGATCTACCTTTTGTAAAACCATGTTGTAATTTGTCCCAATTACCATTGACCTCAATGTCCTTAACTACTTTCTCCTTCAAAATTTTTTCCAAGACCTTGCATACTACAGATGTCAAACTAACAGGCCTATAGTTACTCGGATCACTTTTTTTTCCCCTTTCTTAAAAATAGGAACTATGTTAGCAATTCTCCAGTCGTACGGTACAACCCCTGAGTTTACCGATTCATTAAAAATTCTTGCTAATGTGCTTGCAATTTCATGTGCCAGTTCCTTTAATATTCTTGGATGAAGATTATCTGGGCCCTCCGATTTTGTCCCATTAAGCTGTTCGAGTTTGGCTTCTACCTCAGATGTGGTAATATCTACCTCCATATCCTCATTCCCATTTGTCATCTGTCCATTATCCCTAAGCTCCTCATTAGCCTTATTAAAGACTGAGGCAAAGTATTTATTTAGATATTGGGCCATGCCTAGGTTATCCTTAACCTCCACTCCATCCTCAGTGTTTAGCGGTCCCACTTCTTTCTTTGTTTTCTTCTTATTTATATGGCTATAGACCCTTTTACTATTGATTTTAATTCTCTTTGCAAGGTCCAACTCTACATGGCTTTTAGCCTTTCTCACTTCATCCCTACATGCTCTGACCTCAATAAGGTAGCTTTCCTAGCTAATCCCGCCCATCTTCCACTCATTGTAGGCTTTCTGCTTTTTCTTAATCACCTCTCTGAGATGCTTGCTCATCCAGCTTGGTCTACAACTCCTGCCTATGATTTTTTTTCCCCTTTCTTGGGATGCAGGCTTCTGATAGTTTCTGCAGCTTCGACTTACTGAGATACCTGGATTCAAAGCCAGGCTTCTCTCCACCCTTGCACTCCTCATCAGAGCTAGGTTGTGCCTGCCTTTGTGCTTGATGGTTACCTAGGTCACCAACAGCTGCAGGGCATACAGGGCTGGGCACCTCAGTAGCTTGACTCATTTCCCTAGAGGACTGGGGTTGTAGACAAGGTCAAAGAAAGGTCTGTGCAAAACCAAAGGAGAGTGAAGTTCTCTTGCTTGGGTCTTGCTGCTCACCTTGCTCAGCACAGGCACTTGCTCCACCATTCTAGGGATGGGGTGAAATCTGGAGTGGAACTGAGTTCTTGGGGAGGCAAGTGGAAGAGGGCTCGGAAGGACCCCCACCACCAGAGAAGTTTAAAGTTAGAGCCTCCCACAAGGGCTCTGGCATTCTCTGGAGGTGCTGTCTTTAAAAATATAAAAATTCAAACCAGCCTCTGCACATGGCCACTGCTGGGAGTGGGATTGCTGGGGGGCTTGTTCCAGGGAGCTGCCACCTGGCCCCCAGCATACCTTGCAGGCTCTCACCCCAGCAAGCCGTTTGTTCTTAGACTTTCACACAACCTCTTCCCACCTAATGGGCTGTCTAGTCCTTGAGAGACGGCCTGTGCTGCGCCGAGTGTGCTGGTCCCCTTTGCATTTGGGACCCAGGCACAGCAGTGGCCTGGGGTGGGGTGTTCCAGTCTGTGAAAGATGGGAATTGCAGGGTAGGTACAGTGGAGAAAGGGGCTGATTTCTCATTTTGAGGGTCTGGCTTCTTTGAGATGCACCTCTGGCCCTGCCTTCCAGTTAGGGTGACCAGACGTCCCGATTTTATCAGGACTGTCCCGATATTTGCTTGTTTGTTCCGCGTCCCGACCGATGTTCAGTCGGGACACTGGACGGACAAACAAACAATTTTGCCCTCCGCTCTGGCGCACAGGTGGAGCCTGGAGGGGCTTTCGCCCCCACCCCCGCCCTGACCCCTCCTTCCCCCATTAGATCCCTCCCCAAATCCCTGCCCCCAGCCTCGCCCCCTCACGGCCCCATTGGATCCCGAGCTGGGCCTGGGGAGGAGACGCCCCCGTGTAGCAGCCTGGGCACACGGGCCATGGCCAGATGGGGCCGGGAGCACTGCAGTGCTCCAGCCCTGCAGCCCATGGGGCAGCGCAGTGGGTCCAGGGGCAGCGCGGCCCGGGGGCGTGGGCCGCCGGAGACATGCGGCAGAGCGGGGCTGCAGGGGTGAGACTTGTCCCAGGTGGGGCGGCCGGCGGACAGGGGCGAGGAGCCGGTCAGGGACCCCGAACCCATAAACTTCCCCGTCACTGCCAGGAAGGAGCCGCTGGAGTACAGCCGAGCGGGAGAGGTGCGGGGCTCCCCACCGGCAGCGGGACATGCCACATGTGCCTGGGGCGGGCTGGGGGGCAGGAGGCTCCGCGGGGAGGGCAGCGCGCGCTGCCGGGGTGCTGTGTGCGATCCCGTGGCGCGGCCCCTGTGAAACTGCTGTTGGGTTTTTTTTGTTTGTTTTTTTTCCCCGCCGCCTTTTTTTTTTTTTTTTTTTTGCTTTCCCCCTCGCGTCCCGATATTTCATCCCTCTGATCTGGTCACCCTACTTCCAGTTCCTGGTAACTGGGGATCTGGGGAGGGATGGGCGTGGGCTTGTCATACAGGAGCCCAAATCTGAATAAATTGGGCCCAAATTTAGAGGGGAGCATGAGCTGATACAATTTCCAACTCCCTGCCCCAGTGCACGTTACCCCGGCCCAGAGTCATTCCAATTTAAGTGGACTCTCACTTACGTAATGCCCTGTCATGCACACAGCCCCCCTCTCCACCCCCACACACTCACACCACCGATTCCAAGAGAGTCCGTGCCAGGGTACTTGGCCAGGAGGCAGGAATGTACCAGACTGCACCTACTTTAGCAGACACCTTCTGGGTCCCGGGGTGTAAGTTACACCAACGGGTGCTCCCTCAAACACGCAGGTTCTCAGACTTCATTGCATCATGACCCCCACGCCCAGGCTGCATGTTTGAGGGCCATGGGGAGTTTTACACCACTTTACGTAGCACTTTTGAGTTTGGCCCTCAGCTCTGGATTTACCACATTCTCTCTATTACTGTCCCTCAGACTGAATGACTTTCGAATATCCAGATTCTCAAATACCGTATTTCTCTCCCAAATTCAGCCAGCAGAGTCCCTGCTGCTGCTAAGCTAGGAATGCTGGTGCCAGAAGAGCTGTCCACAGTCAGTGAGCATTAGAACCCAGGGTAACTGACCTCTGTGACGTCGCACCACAGTGTCAGGCAATAGTCCTTAGCGTGACTCCATACTGTCTTCATGCTGTCCTCGCTCAGAGTTACCAGCTCCTCACTCTCTGCAGGCCGGTACCTGTGTCACAGGGGAAAATTAACGTGAGACCAGAAGCTCCCTGAAGATGAGGATGATGCTGAGACGGGGCAATAGCTCACCTCAGTTTTGTATGCTCTGGTGAGAGCTCCAGTTTCTTGCACACCATGTCCAGGAGTTCGCTGTAGGTGATTCCAAGCCGGACTGGTATTGCTACTGTATACTTGTAATGCACCTTGAGAACATATGGGCTTGAGGTAGCTGATCCTACATCCTGCGGGGGAAAAGTGGGATTGAACATTGCAATCTGCACCACAGAAGCCTTATTGTATAAATACAGGTAGTTATGACTCGTTAAAAAACGAGGAATGAGACCATAAATCAGGGCTGGCATGGAAACAGAAACCTTTCGTCTCTAAGCCACTGGTTCCATTCTGACCCAGATCACCAGCAATCTGCCAGCTGGGAGTCTTAATAGCTTTTCCAGCAGGTAAGTGTCTATGTCACAAAAGCCACCATCACAACTAAGGCTTATTGGCAAACATGGTGGCAATTCTAGGAGGGAAGCCAAGCCACTTTTGACCACTCTGAAAGCAATTTGCTCTCGCCAGTCAGGGCACGCTAGTGCAGATGGTGTAAGAGAAACTTGCATTGCCCTGGCTGTGCAGGGGGAGGACAGAGGATACCTCTCCAAAAGCTACCCCAATCATTAACTTACCAGCACAGTAAAAAGTCAAAGGATGTGCTTGGGTGCATTGACAGTCTTAGATCCTGCTGTCCAGCTGAGCCTCAGCCTGGCTATTACTTTTCAGAGAGGCTATCAGTCTAGAAGGTGACAAGCTCAAAAGCGCAAACATTCACCCCAAGGTACAATAAATGCTTGTGTATATGGACAGTAAGTATTCACCCTTCAGGGGTTCCTCTCCACAAGCACACAGGGACATTTATTACCTTTGCAGCTTCTTTCTGCTGTTTTCCAGAAGCACCAGGACCGTGAGCTGAATGGAGAGCAGAGGAAAAAGTAGGTGAATGGACTCTAAGCAGATAACTATTGTCACTCTCCATGCAAATATACACTCAGATTCATGGCAGCCCCCTCACCCCACATCTCTCATTACATCAAACAATGACAGATAAGCACATTAGCTTGTTGCTGCTAAAATGAGTGAAATCATTAAAGTGTCATTAGGTTTTGCCGTTAGCACCTCATTGAGATGAATGGAAGCAACCCAAATCTCTGTGACTCAGCCCAATAACACTGCATCAATCTACACTTGATTTCACATTTTAAAGATTATTTTTGCAACCATAGGGCATAGAGACAGTATTTTTTTTAAAACATAAAAGCACAAATTGCTGGGTAACATAACATAATCTGCACTGTGTGGCTATTTGTGTGGCTGAGTGAGCTCCTTAACCACTGGACAGTGCACCTAGAAGAAGAGGTTGGTTCACATGTAACAGTGGATGAAATGTGTCAGACTTGCTCAGGGTTCAGTTTATAATGGTCTCCCTGGGGCTTGACAAGACACTGTAAATTCCAGCACTAATGGTAGCCAAGTTAGCGCAAGTGGCAGAGGTCTGGATTTTTAGAACGGAAGGGAAGTTAGACTCCCCATGTTTAGACTGATAAACTAATGATCAAGATGTACAAACATGTATGCAGCTCTCATCTCTCATACCACTTACATTCCCGGCTCAGGGTTTTGGATCTGTGAAGATCTGTTAATCTGTGGACTAGGAGTCAAACCTCCTGGCTTCTGTTCCCAACTCTGCCCCTGCCTTGTTGTGTGACCAGGGGCAAGTCACTGGGGAGTCCCCATAACTCCAGGTGCTCAACACTTTTGCAACTGATCTCTCTGTGCATCTGTTTCCTTCTCTGTACACTGCAGATACCCCTGTGCGTTAAGAGTTAAGGTTAAATTCATGGGAGCAGATCGTCAGCTGGTGCAATTGAAGTCAATGCAGCTATGACAGTTTATACCAGCTGAGGATTTGCCCCCTGGTTTGTTAATGCTTTGATACTGGAAGTCATTACAGAATGGCCAGTGCACCAGGGTATTCAATATGGTCCCACTGTGAGATTTGTGCTCGGTTTTAAGGATTTTGCTGGGCTAGAGAGCCTGCTGGATGTGACTGTTCCCTGAGCCTTCTGACCCCCAGAGGGCTAACTGGTGTGGCTGTCAGCTCTGCTAGCATTACTAACTGTTACTCTGCTAGTGTCTCTGAAGGACAGATGACTGGGAAAGGAAGTCTCTCTTTTTTTTTCTGGGAATTTTTAAACACTGCAGACATTGTTAGTTTTTTATGAAAAATTTAACAAATTGTTGGAAAAACTGGTAAATGCTCAAACTAACTCTCATTCTGAAAGAGTGCCATTCTTGGTCCTTTTTTTTTTTTTTAATGAAAACTTTCATCCAGTTCTTTAGTTCCCGCCTTGCTGAAGGTGGCTTTGTTTGGCCCGTGTCCTTTGAAAGCGATTGCTCTGTTCCAAACAAGCCAGCCGGCTGCCAGTGTCGTGTCCCTGTCCGACACCTGATTATGTTCACAGACAGCTGTGTCTGGCTCTAAAGCAAGTTCAGCTGCAGCTGTTTCCACCTGCCACCAGCCACCATCCAATTCAGTGCAAAGTGGCCCCTCTGTTGACAGTCTGAGCAGAGGGCAAGGAGTGACAGGGTAGAGGTGGTTCTCCTGCTCGGGATGGAAGCCTCGTTCCAGAGCCTTTGCCTACCCTGCTGCTCCTTGGTTCTGCCAGTTCAGGGGCCATGCAATGCTTCATTCACCAGCACAGCACTGCCCACGATCCAGCTCAGACTAAGGGATTGGTGACTGTTCATTGTCAATGCTTTATTGAGGGTTGGCTGTCAATAGCCAGGTCTTGCAGGCAGTGGCTAATGACCACTTAGCTTAGAAGTAAGCGTAGGTGTTTCCTGCTCATGTTAAGCTTTTTAGTCTCTGAGGGTTATGCCACTTCAGGAGTTGCAGCTTCTTGAGAAGGCAGGGGAAAATTAAAGTTATGCTCGATATCTGAATAGGGTTAAAAGATTTAGAACATAAGACTGCCCATATTGGGTCAGATCAATGGTCCATCTAGCCCGGTGTCCTGTCTTCTGCCAGTGGCCAGTGCCGGATGCTTCAGAAGGAATTAACAAAACAGGCAATTATGAAGTGATCCATCCCCTGTTGTCCACTCCCAGCTTCTGCCAGTCAGAGGTTTAAGGACACCCAGAGGATGGGGTTGCTTCCCTGATCATCTTGGCTAATAGTTATTGATGGACCTAACTTCAATGAACTTAGCTAATTCTTTTTTGAACCCCAGTTATACTTTTGGATTTCACAACATCCCTGGGCAAAGAGTTCCACAGGTTGACTGTGTGTTGTGCGATGCGCTACTTCCTTATGTTTGTTGTAAACCTGCTGCCTGTTAATTTCATTGGGTGACCCCGGTTCTTGTGTTATATGAAGGGGTAAATAACACTTCCCTGTTCATTTTCTCCACACCACTCTTGATTTTATAGACCTCGATCATATACCCTCTTAGTCATCTCTTTTCTCAGATGAATAGTCCCAGTCGTCTTTAATATCTCCTCACATGGAAGCTGTTCCATACCCCTAATTGTTTTTGTTGCCCTTCTTAGTACCTTTTCCAATTCTAACATTTTTTTGAGATAGGGTGACCAGAACTCCACATGGTATTCAAAGTGTGGGCATATTATGGATTTATATAGGGGCATTATTATATGTTCTGTCCTATTATCTACCCCTTTCCTAATGGTTCCTAACACTGTTAGCTTTTTTGACAGCTGCTGCACTTTGAGTGGAGAACACATCTTCAGGTTCCCTGAAGACCTCGGCTAAGACCATGAGTCAATGTAAAAAAAAAAGTCCCTCTGCAGAGTCCACTGAACATAAGAACAGCCATACTGTACAGATCAAAGATCCATCTAGCCCAGTATCCTGTCTTCCGACAGTGACCAATGCCAGGTGCTTCAGAGGGAATGAACAGAACAGGTAATCATCAAGTGATCCATCCCCTGTTGCCCATTCCCAGCTTCTGGCAACAGAGGCTAGGGACACCATCCCTGCCCATCCTGGCTAATAGCCATTGATGAACCTATCCTCCATGAATTTATCAAGCTCTTTTTTGAACCCTGTTATAGTTTTGGCCTTCGCAACATCCTCTGGCAAGGAGTTCCATGGGTTGACTGTGCGTTGTGTGAAGAAATACTTCCTTTTTGTTTGTTTTAAACCTGCTGCCTATTCATTTCATTTGGTGACCCCTAGTTCTGGTTTTATGAGAAGGAGTAAATAGCACTTCCTTATTTATTTACTTTCTCCATACCCATCATGATTTTATAGATCTCTATCATATCCTCCCTTAGCCGTCTCTTTTCAAGCTGAAAAGTCCCAGTTTTATTAGTCTCTCCTTATATGGAAGCTGTTCTATGCCCCTAATCATTTTTGTTGCCCTTTTCTGAACCTTTTCCAATTCCAATCTATTTTTTTGAGATGGGGCAACCACATCTGCACCCAGTATTCAAGATGTGAGTGTACCATGGATTTATATAGAGGGAGTATGATATTTTCTGTCTTATTATCTGTCCCCTTCTTAATGATTCCCAACATTCTGTTCGCTTTTTTGCCTGCCACTGCACATTGAGTGGTGGTTTCAGAGAACTATCCACAATGACTCCAACATCTCCATCTTGAATGGTAACTGCTAATTAGATGCCATAATTTTATATGTATAATTGGGATTATGTTTTCCAGTGGGCATTAGTTTGCATTTATCAACACATTTACATTTGATCCTGATCATCCAACTGCAGGCAGCCATCCAAAATTGCATCAAATGAGGCCAAAGATGGTAGGCAGGTTTTTGCTGTCTAATACAGGGGTTCTCAAACTTCATTGCATCACAACCCCCTTCTGACAACAAAATTACTCCACGACTCCAGAAGGGGGACCAAAGCCTGAGCCCGCCCGAGCCCTGCCACCTCCGGTGGGGAGGACCTGTAATCTGAGCCCCGCCACCCAGGGCTGATGCCCTCAGGCTTTGGCTTTGGCTCTGGGCGCGGTGGGGCTCGGGCTTCAACTTCAGCCCTGGGTGGTGGCATGGGGCTCGGGCTTTGGCTTCAGGCCTGGGCCCCAGCAGCATGTTTAACACCACCCCAGCGCCCCCATTAAAATGGGTCACGATCCACTTTGGGGTCCTGACCCACAGTTTGAGAACCAGCAAAGAATCCTGTGGCACCTTATAGACTAACAGATGTTTTGCAGCATGAGCTTTCATGGGTGAATACCCATTTCGTCGGATGCAAGAACTTCTTCGGAAGTTTGAGAACCAGTGATCTAATAGAAAAGCCATTCCAACATTAGAACCCCAGATCAGGATCTTCTAGGGTGCCAACCATGTCCCAAATCTGGTCATTCAGACACGATGCTCCCCATGAAATGGTTCAAAGGGTTTGGAATGAAAACGCTCACTCATCCTCTTCTCCTCTCAGCCTCACCCTCCACCAGCCTGGCCAGCTTTAAGAAGTGTTAACCACTGTGTCTTAGCACATCTGAGGGCTTCTGGTCCAGGTCCAACAGGCCTGCCAGCAGCTGACTCCTTACAGCACACAGCTGCTTTCCATTCTGGGGTCAGAGGACGCTGTCTTTGGGCTTGGCGAATGGGACAGTTTCACACCTTCATTCAGCAATTGGAGCCCCCTCCTTCTCCTATCAGGCAAATGCTGGAGAATAGTGTGGAACTGGGGACTCCAGCAGCTTGCAGTGAAGTCAGCCGCTGCTGCTGCAAACCCAGATCCATCTTAAATGGCACAGCATGCAGTGACAGCGAGTACAGTCCCAGACAGCCCCAGGAAAGGCAGGCAGCAGCCTGCTATGGGATGGTCTTGTGCTGATTTCCCTGCACTGGGAGGTGAGTGAAGTGGGTTTAGTTCTCAGCTCTGCAAGCTTGGACAAGATGCTTAATTTACTCTGTGCCTCAGTCCCCGCTCTGCAGGATGGGGACAACAACAACTCCTTTGTCTGACTTGTCTATTGAAATGATAAGTAGGGAGTTCGGGACTGTCTGTGCAGCATCTTGCACAATCGGCCCCTGATCTCAGTAAGCGCCGCTCGGCACTACCACATCACAGATTGTTCTCAGTTACGGTGTCTGTGTGCGCGCACACTGGGAGTGCAGCATTCACCGCAGTCCAGACAGCCCTGAGCCAGGCACACTGAGGATCTTTTCTTCTGAGGGAGTAAAATCAGCCTGACTGTCCATATGAGATGGAATTGAAGGTTCAAGCAGCTTTTCAAACACGGCCCTCGTGCCTCCTGTCCCAGGTGCACTGAACAAGCAGTGGGAATCTCTGAAAGCCCAAACGGGCCAAATACTTTGGAGCAGGGTTCAGAGCGCTGGGAGAGAAGCCCACATTCAAAGCTAAAGCAGCAAGACTGGGTCCAACAGTCCCAAGTAACCCCTCAAAGGCAGTGAGTGTCCACAGCGGGCAGCCTGCAAACCACGAGCATCTTCCTCCCGAACGCGCCCCGCTTGTACCCAGATTCTGTGCCAGCTTTGGGCCCTGGCTTTGTACTGTTCCCCACCTGTGAGACAGGATTTAGGGTGGGAGGTTCTTAAGTGCCCACGTGATTTAGGAGCACACTTTCAAAGTGATTCTAAGTGAAGGCTTGTGACCATCCAACCCTCTGTTCTTCTAGTCCATCACCAGTGCTATGCCATATAACACTACAAATGACCGTGTCCCCTGCTCCGGCCTCTCTTGACTGCCCCAACAGCACATAAGGGCCACACAAGAGCTGCAGCTGGCTGGGACCAGTTCCCCCAGTGCAGGTACAGCAGAGCAGGGGTGTGCTGGGGGCTGCAGGAAAGAGGGGCAGGGCCGCCCAGAGGATTCCGGGGGCCCGGGGTCTTTGGCGGCGGGGGGTCCCTTCCGTTCCGGGACCCGCCGCCGAAGTGCCCCGAAGACCCGCGGCGGGGACCCCCCGCCGACGAATTACCGCCGAAGCGGGACCCGCCGCCGAAGCACAGCCTGGTCTTCGGCGGTAATTCGGTGGCGGGGGGTCCCCGCCGCGGGCCTTCGGGGCACTTCGGCGGCAGGTCCCGGAACGGAAGGGCCCCCCGCCGCCGAAGACCGGGCTGCGCTTCGGCGGCGGCGGGTCCCGCTTCCCCCGCCCCGGCCTCAGCCTCAGCCTCAGCCTCTTATCCGAGCGCATCTCCGGCGGGGCCTGGGCTCCGTCCCGCTCAGAGCCGCGTGGCGAGGGGGCGGGGCTGTGAGCTCCGGGCCGAGCGGAGGCAGCTGCCCCGCCCCCTCCCCACGCCGCTCTGAGCGGGGCGGGGCTCAGGCCCCGTTGGAGCTCCCAGCCCCGCCCCCTCACGACGCGGCTCGGATCGGGGCGGGGCTCAGGGGCTCGGCCGGAGACTCGGCGCTTGATGCGCTGAGGCTCCAGGAGAGGGGCGGAGGCGGGAGCCTCCGCTCTTCTCTTGGGGGCCCCTGCGGAGCCCGGGGCAAATTGCCCCCTTTGCCCCCCCCTCTGGGCGGCCCTGAAGAGGGGGCACACCATCAGATAGGGTGAAACTAACACCGAGTGCTTGTTCCCACCAGCTACTGCTGTCTCAGTGATCCCCGGGTGCGACGGTCACTGACCTGGTGCTGGAGACCTGGGCTTTTCCGGAGCGGTGGAACTGGGTGGGGCAGGGATGTCCGACTCAGATGGCGTTTCCTCCTGTGAAGGATGTGACTATAGTTAGTGCTACTATTGGCCGGGGGCAGCACTGGGAGCTGGGGTCCTGCTGTCCTGCCTGTGAGATTCCCTTTTAGCCACCAGGCAGAGTTGCTGCTTTGGGCTCTTGGGGGGTAGGATCTGTGCATCACATCCCTGCTGGGACTCACTGGCCTCAGGCATCCTGGAGGGGTGGTTTGGGTAGCCCTAGCTCAGCTCCCCACCACATGTGATAGTGCTGCAGTGCTGGGCAGTATCCTGTAGGGGGCAGTGTGCATATGGAGGGAACTGCCTGGCAGAACCTCTACGTCTCTCAATCCATTCAGGTCCTGCTGGAGAGAGTGGGGTGATGAAACACTCAGTCTCCCAGCAGCGCAGGCAATCCCTGGCTACTACACTATGGACCATGAGATCCGCATCTACCGAGGTATATGGACATTCATAAAGGTGGGGTGCCTTAGTCATCCTGATTTGGGGGAGTCCTGGGTGCTCCAGGAGCAATTCATGCAGCCCTAGTGAGCATGCAGGGCTGGAGAGCATGAGGCAGTGGGCGCTGGGGGGGTGCTGCAGGCAGGTGCCCCTGCATACAGTAACAGTGACCGGGCTGTAGGCTCTGGTGAGCTGTAGCATCATTCTCCTGGTGTGAGACACCACTCTGCTGGGAAACATCTATTCCAAAGGGGCTGCTAGTGCGCCAGCCTGACTTACCCGGACCTGCGGCTGGTTCTGGAGCTCCACAGCCTCAAGGTAGTTACAGGGGACAATCCCTTTCTGTGGGGACGGGAGACACACAGACAAAAGCAGGAGTGGTTAGGAGACTACGACAGCGTTACGCATTAACATATGGGTAGAACCACAGGCTGGGAAGGAGCAACTCAACCATGCCCAGCAGTCTGGGGGTCTCCTCTACACCTGTAGCCTGGAAGGGCAGCTGCAGCAGAGTTTAGATTTGTTTCTCGTGGCCTCTTCCAGTTCAGAGAGGTGTCTGAGCAGCCTAGAGCTGAACCTACTGTCCCAGGAGGAGGATGTAAGAACAGGGAGCATCCCGCCCCTCCCCCACCCCCGCAGGGTATCTGATCAGATAGCAACCAAGCTGCTCTTGGTGGCCTTTCTCAGACGGCTCGCACTTCTGTGTCATGGAGCTAGTGTGGGCTGACACAGCTCGGGGCTAGTGCCCGAGACTTTGCTTTCATGTGAGGGGTCTGGCTGCAGGTGCAACCTCAGGGCTCTTGCACTTTGGGGTGAGGGATGCATCTGAGGCCAAGGCGCGGCTTGGATGGCCTTTTGAAGGTCATTAACAACAGATGGGGGGAGGTGCTGAATGAGACCAGCTGTACAGGAAGGAAGTGTGGTCAGGCCTTGGAGCTGAGAGCCCGGCATCCCCTTCCTGGCTCTGCCACTCACTTGCTGCTTCACCGTGGGCAAGTCCTTTTGTGGCTTCCGCTTCCCCACCTGTAAAACAGGGACCTCCCGGGGGTGGCGTGATGGGTACGGTTAAAGTGCATGGGGTGCGCTGTAGAAATGCAGGGCCTGAGGTGGAAGTGGGGCTGGGGCAGGTGAGCAAGGCAGTCCGTGCTCAGATGCTGGCTGATGGCATTAGAGGATGCCAGGAAACAGCTCCCCCAGGGACCTGTAGCAGGGACCTCAACCAAGCCTAGAAACACATCTGTGTTTGCAGCACTTTGCAGGCTGCAGCGAGGACCCTAAAGCACATGGGTCAGGTACCAGGCCCCAGCAGAAAAGCAATGACATACAAAGCAACCCAGCAAACCCGCCCAGCAACTGGGGCCTGGCAATGCCCCCTAGGGGTCAGTGGGGGCTTTGGCATTGCCTTCAATGGAGCAGGAGCAGGCCCTTAGCAAGTGCCAGCCAGCACTGGCCTGGCAAAGCCCACGTGTGGAATGGGCTCTAAGTACCTTCCCGTTGAACATAACGGTGGCCCAGTTGTCCTTCTCCTTCGTCAGAACAAAGACAATGTTTCCCGGCAGGACCTGCAGCTCATCTGCGGTCTCGGGCGTGAACTCGAACAGCACACGGTGAGGCTCCCCTTCCAGGGCCCTAGATGGGGACGCAATGGCTGGGTCAGCTGGGAAGAGTGCTGCTGCCTTCCTTAGCTTTGTCTTGGATCTTTTGTTCTCCTGGGCCTCTCCCCTCCTCCCTCTGTTTCTAGTGGCTGAGGCTGTTGCAATCACTATGTCAGAAGGATATCGTTCTCCCTCACCCTATCTGCTCATTTTACCCCATTAGCCCTGCAGTGGGAGAACAGACAGCTGGATTTTGGCCCGATGCACCCCTCACTGTGGTATCGAAGCACCAAGTACATCATCCCCATATGTACAAAGCACCCTTCATCCAGAGACCTCCAAGCACTTTACAAAGCAGGTAAGTAATAAGTATCATTATCTGGCTCCATTATATAGATGGGGAAACTAAGGCACAGAGTGGCAAAGTGACTTGCCAAAGGTCACTCAGGAGGTCAGTGGCAGGGCTGGGAAGAGAGCCCAGGACTTCTGGCTCCCGGTTTAATGCCCCATATTGCCTCCCATAAGCAAACTAAGAGCTGATTGCACAGTGTCCTCCAGGCACTGATGTAAGAGGCAGCAGGAATCCTTAACTCTGGGAGCCCAGGCCCAGTTTGAGGGCAGTAATGAAACTGAGTGTTTGATTTGTAGAGGGAGTGCCGGGGAACTGGAGTCGGTGAAGGAATAAATATGGCCACCCCATAAGCCCTTTCTCTGAATACAACCAGGCTCCTGTTTCCCTGCTTAAGCCCCTTGTCACTTTAAGCCTTTTATCTATGGCAGTTTTCAATGTGTGGCCTTTCACCAGAGGGAGCTGCGGTGTTTTCTCAAGGTGGGAATACAAGCACTGGGGCTAAGGAGAGATGAGGGAGGCTGAGCTGAGAAATGGCCATGGAAGAGCAATCCTGCCTCTCTAGTATCAGAGCAAAACATGCTGTAGGACTCCAGCGTCCTGTGCTCTCCTGCAGCGTGTGTTCACACTGCCTGGGGATAGCTCAGGTTAGGAGACAGGGGCAGCTCTAGGTATTTTGCCACCCCAAGCACGGCAGGCAGGCTGCCTTCGGCGGCTTGCCTGTGGGAGGTCCCCGGTCCCACGGATTCGGCGGCTTGCCTGCGGGAGGTCCCCGGTCCCACGGATTCGGCGGCACGCCTGCGGGAGGTCCCCGGTCCCACGGATTCGGCGGCACGCCTGCGGGAGGTCTACCGAAGCCGCGGGACCAGCAGACCCTCCGCAGGCATGCTGCCGAAGGCAACCTGCCTGCTGCCCTCGCAGTGACCGGCAGAGCGCCCCCCGTGGCTTGGTGCCCCAGGCACGCGCTTGGCGTGCTGGTGCCTGGAGCTGCCCCTGTTAGGAGAACAGGAAACCCCTCTGCTGCTTCAGCACGGTTGAAGCGGCTGGGGGAGCCCAGCTATAAAGAATAAAGAGCAGCTGGCCGCAGCTAGGGTGACCAGATGTCCCGATTTTATAGGGACAGTCCTGATTTTTGGGTCTTTTTCTTATATAGGCTCCTATTACCCCCACCCCATCCCGATTTTTCACACTTGCTGTCTGGTCACCCTAGCTGCAGCGCTCTGGTAAAGAGCATGTGGTTTTCCATGGCACTTCAGGTAATCGTAGGTTGAGCCCCTCTGAAGGCAGAACTGCATATGATTGCCACTAAATTAGGATGGAAGTTGCTAGGTTGGGCAAACAGAAACGTGGTGTTTGTGCTGTTGCAATGGGGCTAGTATCTGATGCCATCTCTCATCCTCCCCCCCGCACACACACACACGCACACACACACAGTCTCCTCACTCCTTCCATCACTCACTCAGACTGCATCCCCAGAGCACACGGGACAGTAGATAGGGAGCTGAACCTATCTGGCATTACAGCTGTAAGTTACCGACTCCTGTTAGGGGTGGCATCGTTCTGAATGCAGCCAGCTCCAGAACTGTGCGTGTGACGTGGCCAGTCTGGGAGCTGTAACTGCACAGAGCTCGGTACTGGGACGGGTGCTACACACATTACTACTATTCTGCTTTTCTATAGGACCAGTCATCTGAGCCTTGTGCAGCACCTTGCATACACTGATGCCTCCCCCCACCCCCCGACTTTGTTTAACTCCCCCAGACTTTGTTTAACTCACCGGAGGATTTCTGGTGTCTTTGGCCTGGGTGGGGGGCCACACGTCTGTAAACAAACAAACAGAACCTAAATAATCCTGCTGGTTTCATCTCTCTGCAAAAGGAATCCCTCCAGGCTCCTAACACATCTCTTGCCCTTCTCAGGATGTTTCCTTTCTCCTGCTATAGACCAGCAGTTTAATACTGGCAGTGGCATGATCTCTGTTCCCTTCTCAGTGCAGCCCTACCCTTTATTTGCCCCCAGGACCATTGCTGTGCTTTGGGCAGCCAACTCAGAAGATGTTCATAATGTCACTTTGGCTCATTCCCCTAAGGGTCTGTCTACACTGCAATTAGACACCTGCGGCTGGCCTGTGCCAGCTGGCCTGGGCTAAGGGGCTGTTTAATTGCAGTGTAGATGCTCAGGTTGCAGCCTGAGCTCTGGGACCCTCCCACCTTGCATGGTTCTAGAGCCCTGCTCCAGCTGAGCCCAAACATCTACACTGCAATTAAACAGCCCCTTAGCCCAAGCCCCATGAGCCCGAGGCAGCTGGCATGGGCCAGCCATGGGCGTCTAACTGCAGCTTAGACCGACCCTAGAGGCCACAGTTTAACCCAGAGCCCATTCAGCCACTTCATTGTTTGTTCCAATATGCAGCACCATGCACTCACCTGCTCATAAATTTCAGCTGTCATCGTGGTGCTTTGCTTTGCTAGGCCCTTCTGCACTGCTACACAATCTCCTCTAGTCTTAATCCAAATCATTTTGGATCCTTAGCCAATTTTGTCACCTCTTCCAAGAGCTCTGCTACATTAAACATGGTGATACTACTGAATGGTAGGGAAACATGCTATCAGCCTCTTGCCATAGTGGGAACGGCCCGCTTATTCTTGCACTGAAGCTGTTTCAGTTCACAAGAGAACATACGCCTGCTGGCCCTGTG
The DNA here is from genome assembly GCF_016161935.1 of Mauremys reevesii. NCBI lineage: Eukaryota > Metazoa > Chordata > Testudines > Geoemydidae > Mauremys > Mauremys reevesii. The sequence goes on from NC_052630.1 coordinate 55,115,446, forward strand.
GTTACCTCACTTCCTTGATAATCTTTCAAGGAACTTTAATGAAAGCCTTCTGGTGGCTCAAGAGTCTGAACAGGTGGAATGGCCTCAGAAGCAGCAAAGGACAGCTGAAGGCCTAGTGGGGAGGTGTGTTTGTCAGGAAACTGAGGCTGGCAGGAGAGAGAGAGAAGGAGGGAAAATAACAGCTTGAACCAGCCAGGTCTTGTTGAATTTCCTGCAAGTTGTTGAAAATCAACTTCACACGCAGGGTGTGTGGATGCTACAATCAGGTGTGACTGCCGCATGTGTGGACATAACCAAACTAGCACTGATCTAGTTAGCTTGCATCACAATGGAAGTGAAGCCACAGCAGCATGGGTTAGACAGTGCCACCCAGGACGCTGGGCATGGGCTGGAGCAGCTAGCCCGGGCTGTCGCCTGTGCCTTCACTACTGCTGCTGTTTGAGCTAACGAGGTCAAATCTAGCTGCTGTGTCATCTGTGATTGCAGTGCAGACACGTGCACACGTTTTCTCATTGGCAGCACTTGCTGTATTGTGCTAAGCGTGTTACGACACATCCAATGCTGCCTCACCTGTGGCTGAAGTGGAGCAAACCCTGAAAAACTATCCTTGTCGACGACAGACGCCACGACCTGCAGACAAAGAGGGGAAAGGTCATTACTTGGTTCTTCCTGGCTTTCCCCAGCTCCCACTCCCTCTCCTGCCCCCTTGCTCCCACGCTTTTGCTTGCTACTCACTGTAATCTAACCTTCCCATGGCCATGACTCTCCGGCTTTGGAAAATCCCTGCTAACTGCTCCAATTCCCATGTATTCCTGACCCAACCGCCATAGGGGCCGCTGTTAGAACATAAGAACGGCTGTACCGGGTCAGACCAATGGTCCATCTAGCCCAGTATCCTGTCTTCCGACAGTGGCCAATGCCAGGTGCCCCAGAGGGAGTGAACCTAACAGGCAATGATCAAGTGATCACTCTCCTGCCATCCATCTCCATCCTCTGACAAACAGGCTGTTCTCTAGTGGTTCTAACACCCAGCCCCAGTTCAAGAGCAGCCGTGTCTTCGGGCTAAACACTTTTAACTGCGCTACAGGGCACCTGAGCCTGCCCTCTCCCGGGAGTGAGCTCTCAGGCCTGAGCCTTGCCCCTGGAGCACTGAAAGGGACACTGTTGGCTTAAAATTCAGTTATATTTGTAGCCTGAGCTTCTCAAAGCAGCTGGAGAGAGCTAGGTTCCCAGCTCCCTTTCAGTGTGATTTCGGTACTTAACTCCCTTCGGCTATTTCAAAAATCCTGGCCTTGGAAACCAGACGCCCTTACATGCATTACTGACAGCCCCGGGAGCATTGGAGCTGACAGGATGGTGGTTGGCTGATCTGCTTCGCACCTCAGCTGCTGCCGGTTTATTTTCTGGCTCAGGCAGTGGCAAGGGAATTGGCCATTCGCTTCCCGGTTCTCACGCGCTAGGTCAGTGCTGCGCTGTTTGGCTCTCACACACTGAAGGGGGCCTGAAAACATGGTGTCACACAGGCCCGTTTTCTTGTTTTTACTCATGCAGCTTCCAAATTTTAAATGGATTTCTACTGATTTCCCTCCCCCTACAAGTGGCTGAGTCCCTCAGGGCAGGGATGTCTGCAATTCCCTGTTCTCCTCTGTGCTGCCAAGACTCAGCCAATAATAAATAAGTGGTGATCCCTAGGGAAAGGCCAGCAAATTGGCTCCTCTGACCCACAGACTGACCTAAAGGTAATAATTGGAGATATACCAATCTCCTAGAACTGGAAGGGACCTTGAAAGGTCATTGAGTCCAGCCCCCTGCCTTCACAGCAGGACCAATTTTTGCCCCAGATCCCTAAGTGGCCCCCTCAAGGATTGAACTCACAACCCTGGGTTTAGCAGGCCAATGCTCAAACCACTGAGCTATCCCTCCCCCCTGAGAAAACAGCATGTTCATTCCTCCCCCTTGGATGAATTTCCTACCGTAGCTTTTCCCAGGTAATCCTTCTTCTCCAGCTGAGCCACTTGCTTTTCATTTGGCCTAAACAGCTTCCCTGGAGGAATCACCACCGGCTCAAAGAGTCTATGCTTCTGCAGCACACAGAAATCACAGTGCCTTTCAGGGATATGTGGGAAGAACACAGCTTGCTCCAGCATTGCCTGTCTTCTGTCTTTCTGTTTAACTCTCTCCATGTAAACTCTACCCAATTGTCCCTTTGTGTCAACCCCAGCTTCCCCAACCTCACTCAATCCAGCCGCCCTCTCCCCACAATCCCCGTTCAATCCAACCACTCCCTCCCCACTGCCCCCACTCAACCCAGCCACCCCCTCCGCACAACCCCCACTCAATCCAACTGTCCCCCAGCCCATAAATGCACTCAATCCAACCACCCCCTCCCCACAACCCCATTCAATCCAGCCACCCCCTCCCCACAACCCCACTCAATCCAACTGCCCCCCGGCCCATAACCGCACTCAATCCAGCCACCTCCTCCCCACAATCCCCGCTCGATCCAACCGCCCCCTCCCTGCAACCCCACTCAATCCAACCACCCCATGACCCAGTCCTTCCCCACAAACCCAATTCAGCCCAAAAAAACCCTTGCTTCAACCCCCACTCCCCACAAAAAAGCCCACTTAGCCCAACCGTCCCCTCACAAGCCTCACTCGCCTGCAAATCCCACCGTCTACCCTGAAACCAACATTTCTCAGCTTTTTCTGCTGCTCTTGTAAAGTCTCTGATCACGGACAGTTTCTCACCTTCCTGGAATTCAGAGCTTCTCTCATCCCTACGGGTCCCTAGCTTTTCAGTGTGAGCCTAGATAGGAAAAGACCCACTGAGCAATCCCTAGTGTTATTCTTTACCAAGATGGCTTCCATCGCCCTGTCAATCTTGTTGTGCCGGGGCTCAGTCTTCATGCTTATCGCCAGCGTCAGATGCTCTTCAGCTTTTCTCCAGTCCTCCAGCTTGGCATAGAGCAGGGCTATGTTATACAACACCTGCAAGGTCGACAGGGAGCAGAGAATAGGCAATCTCCACTCACCCACTCCCACCGCAGAGCAGTGGCCTATGCCAGAGGGGAGAATGCAGACCCGCGATGGCCCACATTACTGCATATGGCACCCGCTGCCTGAGGACGCTGCTGAGGGGTTTGCTTGTCCTTGTATCCCAAAGAAGGATCCAGAAAGCATCTCTGAAGGCAATGAGGTGATGTGTGTGTTTGAGGGGGGGCGGAGAGGACTTGCTTCTCTTTGTAACGATTCTGCTTCCTGCTTGTAACCTTCCTAACAATGCTCACGCTCTTTTCCAAGGGCCATGTGATTTGCCCTCACCAGGGCCAACTCATCTCCCTTTTCAGGGGGATTTGGATAAAAGAGAAGCTAGTTTTACATCTCTAAAGTTACCAGTCCTAGTGAACAGCCTTCAGTAATCAACCCCCTATGTCCCTACGCTCTGCAAGCCAAATCCTGGCTTTGTCCAGCTCTGTGAGGCAGAACCTGCCCAGCTGCGAACTTCTGCTTCGAATCCTCATGGGATTTGAATCCTCAAGGGAGTCTAGGGAAGACGCCCCTTTCTTCCAGGGGCGGTGTCTCTCCGCTGCCTAATTGCCTGATGATAATCAGTAGGGCCCTACCAAATTCACAGTCCGTTTTGGTCAATTTCACAGTCACAAGATTTAAAAAATCATAAATTTCATGGTTTCAGATATTTAAATCTGAAATTTCATGGTATTGTAACCGTGGTGGGGTCCCAACCCAAAACCGAGCTGTGGAGGGTGGTGTGGTCAGAAGGCTATTGTGGGGGGGTCACAGTATTGCCACCCCTACTTCTGTGCTGCTGCCTTCAGAGCTGAGCGGCTGGAGGGAAGCTGTTGGTCAGGCACCCAGCTCTGAAGGCAGCCCCACTGCCAGCAGCAGCAGCACAGAAGTGAGGGAGGCAACACCATCCCATGCCACTCTCACTTCTACACTGCTGCTGGCGGCGGCTCTGCCTTCAGAGCTGGGCTCTCGGCCAGCAGCCGCCACACTCCAGCTGCCCAACTCTGTCAACTCTGGTCTTCCCTACAATAGTCAGATTTCACGGGAGAGATCAGATTTCACAGTCCATGAACTTGGTAGGGCCCTAATAATCAGGATAGAGAGGATGGTGTCTTAGGGAAAGCAGTGCTGCCCCGGTCTCCCTCCATGGTGGTGGTAGCAGTGGGGCTCATCCCTGATTGACTGACAGAGAAGAGCCCAGGCTGCAGACAGATCCTCAGCTTCTCACCCAAGAGCTGTGTCCCTGGGAGGGAGTTTGGCCCTAAGCCAGCCCTCACTGGTTATCACGAGGGGATCTCAGTCTTTTTTTTAACTTAGAGAACCATCGTTATCATGCACAAAGGATTGTGGGAGTTTGGTCACAGGGGTGGAATTGGTGTTGCCGGGGGAGGTGGGGCTTGTGAGACAGGTGCACGTGCTAGGGGTCCTACCAGCTCTGGGATTTTGCTGCTTTATCAGCCGCTGTGCTGACTGTGTCCCCCCTGGTGACCCACTTCTCTGTTGCACCCACTGGCTGAGTGGCGCTGGGTTAGCAACCCCATTCCTTCACCTCCCCGGGGCTTCCCGGCTGCCCTCGCTTGTCTCAAACACTCCCAGCCCCTGCACGCGCCTCACCTCACAAGCAAACAGCCTGAATGGCAGCCCCAGGATCTTGTAGTCTATCAGCAGGTTCCCTCGCAGCAGGGCCAACACCTCTTTAAAAGCCTCAATGGCCAATTTGTAGCTGTCGAGCAAAGAAAGGTGATAATCCATCAGGGCACGGCTCTGTGCTAGTCTGGCTGCCTGCCATCCTTCAAGCCCACAGAGTCCGGCTCGAGCCCTGAGTTGCTCTACGATGACCCCTGCCAGCCCGCAGAATACTAATGGCCTTTTACCATTACCCGAGTCCGGGGGCCGTTTAGAGTCATTCTCATGAGATATGGCTGCCTCAAGGGTCTCAGATGTCAGAATCTCTTGGCGCGAGTGCATTCCCCCTGCTCCTGGCCCATCACAGTTTGCCAGCCCTAGCAGTCTGAGGTCTGCGCCTCTCACCTCCATCCAGGTTTTTTTCAAAGCCACGATCGGTGTTAATAGTATGGTCATTGCAGTAGGTGCTGCACAATGTAAGAGACAGGCCGCACCCTGAAGGTTTTAGTTGTGTGTCTCCCCCATTGTCTTTGTCTTTTTGGGGGGAGGGGTCTTTAAAGACACTGGGGTATTCCCCAGGGTCCCATATCTGTTCTCAACCCACTAGTCCTCTGCCTCTAAGTGAGAGAAAATGTTTACCTTGGGAGGTGTACCCCAGCCCCAGTTACTCACCTTTGGCATCACAGCAGGACTGACTTGCCAAATGACTGTTCTCAGCCAGTTGGGAACCAGGAAATGGCTCTGCCTAGAGGCAGCATGAACCCCCCAATTCTGGAAAGTGCGCCCAGTACTTACTTCTCTCTCCTGTAAAACACTGTCCCGCGCTGGAAATAGGCCACGGCTAAGTGCTTGTCACGGTCAATGCTCCTGGCAAACGCCTGCGGAGAGCAGAAGGTGGTTCATACACGGTACAGACTGACTGGCGGAGAGCGGCAGAGGGAGACCTGGCCATGGAGTGCGAGGCTAGGGATCAGGGAGGAGTCCTAGAGCGATGCAGAGCAACGGAACATGCTGTGGAGAGACACTTGCCCTGGGCTAGGGTGAGGCATGAGGGCAGAGCCACCGGGGAAGGGGCTAAATGCAGGGTGAATAAGAAAGGGGAACATGGAGAGAAGCAAGACAAGGGAGGGGTTGCCTCCTTCCCCGCAGCCTGTCCCTCTGTTACATGCCTGCTGTATTTCTCCTGACCAGTGTTTCTGACGCCCCAAATGGAGACCAGAGCTGGTCAGGAAATTGTCGGGAAAGGCCTCTTAGGTCCATGGTAGAATTTCTGGACCCCCCCCAGAGCTCCCCAGTATAGCCAATAGCCGGGTGCTTAGGGTACTCGCTGGGAACCTGGACAGCTAGGTTCAAGTCCCTGCTCTGAATCAGGAAAACCATTTCCTGCCTGGATCTTGCTGCGACCCAGGCACTAGCTGAATTTCCGTAGGGCAGAAGGAATGAACTGGGCGAACTGATGCACTGTAGTTGTCTCCCTGTGTCTTTCTAACCCGTTGTTTTATCCCTCCACTCGGGGAATGCTCCATATGGCCCCCTACATTGGGGTGTCAATCTCCCCTCCTCCTTCCCCTGCACTGCACCCAGTCTGGTCAGTTTGCCAGCCACTCCCTTGGATTTGTGTTGAGTTCCCTTCTGCATGTCAGGCTACAGATCAAGCCAGGGGTTGGACCTGCTTGTCTGCAAGTCATCCCATCGGCCAGTCTACACTCCACGTTTCAGCGGGTCTGTCAGCTTGTCTGTACATCAGTCAGACGGGCCTGTGAAAAGGGGCCAGTAACAGGAGTGACTCACCTGCTCTGCCTCAGCCAAATTCCCCAGGATCAGGTGGATGCAGCCAATGTTAAAGCAGAGTTTGGAAGGGGGGTTCTGCACTGAGGTGAAAGCCTCCAGCGCAGCTGTCCAGTCCTTGCGGTCTGTAGCACACACTCCCTCATTCCACAGTCGGATGGTCTCAGCCAGAGACATGGTGCAGCAGCGGCCTGCAGTAGAGTAAAGACGGCCTCCCCTTGCTTCAGCCCTTCTTTGCACTTTACAGTCACGTGGCCACTCTGCACTTCTCCTGCTTGTACTTCTGTGTTTCCTCTGGCCCTGGAGCTAGCAGTGTCGCAAACCAATCAGGAAGTGTGCCCACTGGTAGTTGCTGACACAGCCCTGCTGAGATGGGGAAGTAGAGCAGATGCTGGCCAAGGTGAATTATTTTTCTTAACACATTCTTGATGTGTCACTCTAAATCCTTGCCCACTGCTGCCCCCTCACTTCTTTAGACTTTGCTTTCCAGGGATCTTCATCAGAAGTCATGTGGGCCCGTCAGCTGGATGTTTGTGACTGGGGGATTGTGCTTGTCACAGTGAGTTTATCAGTGAGTCACAGAGCACTGACAATGCATCCTGGAGGAATTAGGGCATCAGGACTGCTCAGTGTAGTGCCAGGATCCCCCTTGAAAAGTAGCCTACAATGTCTCCACCTCTTTCCCAGAGCAGCTCCTAGCATCCTCTGGTTGCATCCTCTTCTCTGCCCTCCAGGGGTGGGACGGGAAAGTGCAGCCCCTCTAGCAGGCTCAGAGGTGAAATGCTGCAGTGTGTTTTCAGCAGTCCTGGGACAAGGCCTGGCAGTGTGGCTTTGGCTGAACTGAGCCAGCCTGCAAAGGACATTAGAATTCTAAAACTCCTGCTTGAAATCTGTTTTTTTCACATTATCGCTCCAACTATTGCCTTTTGACTGCCCCAGAAGCTGCCCCCCTCAACCATGCAATTACTACAGTCCCATGACTCCACCTCTCCTTCACCCTGTGCTTCAAGTGCACCTGTCCTGTCAAGAGCAGGGCAGACCAGATCTTTCCAGAGCTTTGCTCAACCGCATGCAACTTCTTTCTACATGGGAAAGAACTGTTTCTTCTCCTTTTTCTGTGCATTGCGTTCTTCCTGGCTCAGGTACTAGTGTAATGCCGACAGACCCCGTGTGTGTTCTCTCTCTCTCTCTCTCTCTCTCTCTCCCCCCCACCCCCATCACTGGATGGGACAGAACACCACACCCGGGGGTGGGGTTTACACTAGCTCTGTCTGGGCCTATAGGTTTCCTCACAAGACAAGAACGGCAGCAGATTGGCGGAGGTCTTCAGAGGCTGTGAATTTGTGCCCTTTCACCAGCACTAAATTGAGCGGAAGGGAGGCAGTACGGACCAGTGCAGAGAGCACTAATCTGGGAGTCAAGTGACCTGACTTCTGTTCCCAGCTTTGCCGGTTACTGTATCTCTGTATCCTTGGGCAAATTACTGTAGCTCCATGCCTCAGTTTCCCCATCTGTAAAATAGGGATATTTATCTTTCTTTCTAAAATATTGTGAGATCAGGGGATACAGAAGAGCTGTGTGTTGTTTTTAAAGCTCCAGCAACTTGGTTATGGCCTAAATAACTCTTATGCAGCCATGGATAAATCCTTTTAGAAATTCTTTTGTCCAATTTCTGCTTTTGAGAGTGGGTGGCAGGGGGAAATCTGTACTTCTGAGAAACAGTGACTCATTTTTAATCAGAAACACAATACAAAGCATCTCCAATCCGCCAGCGCTCTCTCTCTCTCTGGCTCTCAGGTTACAAGTTGAGCCCCTGTCACCATCTACTCAGGCACAGCCTGCTCTTGTGGGATCACTATAGCAACCCCGAGCAACACAAAGGGGACTTCAGCAGAAAGAACAGGAGTACTTGTGGCACCTTAGAGACTAACACATTTATTTGAGCATAAGCTTTCGTGGGCTACAGCCCACTTCATCGGATGCGTGTAGTGGAAAATACAGTAGGAAGATAGATATATACACGGAGAACATGAAAGAATGGGTGTTACCATACACACTCTAACAAGAGTGATCAGTTAAGGTGAGCTATTACCAGCAGAAGAGAAAAAAACTTTTTGTAGTGGTAATCAAAATGGTCCATTTGCAGCACTTGACAAGAAGTTGTGAGGAACAGTGTGTGTGTGTGTGGGGGGGGGAATAAACATGGGGAAATAGTTTTACTTTGTGTAATGACCCATCCACTCCCAGTCTTTATTCAAGCCTAATTTAATGGTGTCTAGTTTGCAAATTAATTCCAATTCAGCAGGGAGACAGGCCAGTCCTTGCTTACAGACAGACCCCCCATCTGAAGCAAATACTCACCAGCAACCACAGACCACACAACAAAAACACTAACCCAGAAACCAATTCCTGCAACAAAGCCTATTGCCAACTCTGTCCATATATCTATTCAGGGGACACCATCATAGGACATAACCACATCAGCCACACCATCAGGGGCTCGTTCACCTGCTCATCTACCAATGTGATATATGCCATCATGTGCCAGCAATGCCCCTCTGCCATGTACATTGGCCAAACCAGGCAGACTCTACGTAAAAGAATAAATGGACACAAATCAGACGTCAAGAATTATAACATTCAAAAACCAGTTGGAGAACACTGCAATCTCTCTGGTCACTCGATTACAGACCTAAAAGTCACAATATTACAACAAAAAAACTTCAAAAACAGACTCCAACGAGAGACTGCTGAATTGGAATTAATTTGCAAACTGGACACCATTAAATTAGGCTTGAATAAAGACTGGGAGTGGATGGGTCATTACACAAAGTAAAACTATTTCCCCGTGTTTATTCCCCCCCCCCCCCCATTCCTCACAACTTCTTGTCAGCTGCTGCAAATGGATCATTTTCATTACCACTACAAAAGGTTTTTTTCTCTCCTGCTGGTAATAGCTCACCTTAAGGGCTTGGCTACACTTACAAATTTGCAGCGCTGCAGCAGGGTGTGAAAACACACCCTCTGCAGCGCTGCAAATTGCAGCGCTGCAAAGCGCCAGTGTGGTCAAAGCCCCAGCGCTGGGAGCCGCACTCCCAGCGCTGTCCGTTATTCCTCACAGGGAGGTGGAGTATGGACAGCGCTGGGAGAGTTTTCTCCCAGCGCTGGCGCTTTGACTACACTTAGCGCTTCAAAGCGCTGCCGCGGCAGCGCTTTGAAATGCAAGTGTAGCCAAAGCCTGACTGATCACTCTTGTTAGAGTGTGTATGGTAACACCCATTGTTTCATGTTCTCAGTGTATATATCTATCTTCCTACTGAATTTTCCACTATATGCATCCGATGAAGTGGGCTGTAGCCCACGGAAGCTTATGCTCAAATAAATTTCTTAGTCTCTAAGGTGCCACAAATACTCCTATTCTTTTTACAAAGGGGACTGTGATCTTCTTGTGCCTCAGGAAAGGCGAAGTGAAGTCTGCAAGCAGGTAATTTAACATGGAAGGAAAGGAATGGGAAAACAAACTTTGTAAGTATGGAAACTCTCCTCTGCGGGGCCTGTTCTTGTCTTTTGTACAAGAGTAATTTAAAACTCACGGATATTTCTTGTTTAAAATGGACATTTAAATGCTCAGAGGCAGCAAACCCTGCTCCCTACTTTCTCCTTCCCATTCCTTCAGTCTTTTGCCTCTAAATGTATAGCAGCCTGGTATTTCATGGAGCGTTTCACATTGGATTACAGATCCCCAGAGGGCACTGCACTGGTACTTGGGAGCCCTCAGTTCTACTCCTGGCACTGGCACTGACTTGCTCTGTGACACTGGCCAAGTCACTTCACCTCTCTGTTCTGCCCCTCAGCTTTCCCTTCCAGTCTTTGTCCATCCTGTCGATGTAGGTGGTAAGCTCTGCTAGTGCTTGGGGCTCTGATCTCAGCTGGAGCCTCTAGTAATATAAAATGCTACTGTAATATAAATAACTTTTCCAAATGGGGAGCGCTACTACAAACATAGACGTTTGAATGCGGTGGACCAGGAGCTTTATCCGTGTGAGCGGTAACTTTTCTTATGCAACAACAACTGAAAGAATGGCGAGAGCATCTGAAAGGTACATACACACTAGGATGCACACAGCAACCTTCATTCTAGTCTGTCTATTTTTCCTCTATTAAAACAAAAAGTAAGCAACCAACAAACCCCAGCTGCTATGAGTTTATCTCAGCTTCTAGTGCCAGAGCTGGTATTGCTTCCTCTTGGCACCTACTGAACGTGATTTATATGGTTTAATCTTTTTCATTCTACTTCATGGTCAATTTCAAGGAGACCAAGCAATTCAGTATGGTAGCATTTTGCCCCTGGTGAGAAAGCTAAGGCTATATGAGGCTTACTGAAATGCAGCCACTTCTGGGGATAGAATGAGGCAGCTGCTTTAAGTGTACACAGCAGCAATAGAAGCAGCAAAGAATCCTGTGGCACCTTATAGACTAACACGTTTTGCAGCATGAGCTTTCGTGGGTGAATACCCACTTCTTCGGATGCAAGTAGTGGAAATTTCCAGGGGCAGGTTTATATAGGCAAGCAAGAAGCAAGCTAGAGATAACGAGGTTAGTTCAATCAGGGAGGATGAGGCCCTGTTCTAGCAGTTGAGTGAAAACCAAGGGAGGAGAAACTGGTTCTGTAGTTGGCAAGCCATTCACAGTCTTTGTTTAATCCTGAGCTGATGGTGTCAAATTTGCAGATGAACTGGAGCTCAGCAGTTTCTCTTTGAAGTCTGGTCCTGAAGTTTTTTTGCTGCAGGATGGCCACCTTAAGATCTGCTATTGTGTGGCCAGGGAGGTTGAAGTGTTCTCCTACAGGTTTTTGTATATTGCCATTCCTAATATCTGATTTGTGTCCATTTATCCTTTTCCTTAGAGACTGTCCAGTTTGGCCGATGTACATAGCAGAGGGGCATTGCTGGCATATGATGGCATATATTACATTGGTGGACGTGCAGGTGAATGAACCGGTGATGGTGTGGCTGATCTGGTTAGGTCCTGTGATGGTGTCGCTGGTGTAGATATGTGGGCAGAGTTGGCATCGAGGTTTGTTGCATGGATTGGTTCCTGAGCTAGAGTTACTATGGTGTGGTGTGCAGTTACTGGTGAGAATATGCTTCAGGTTGGCAGGTTGTCTGTGGGCGAGGACTGGCCTGCCACCCAAGGCCTGTGAAAGTGTGGGGTCATTGTCCAGGATGGGTTGTAGATCCCTGATGATGCGCTGGAGGGGTTTTAGCTGGGGACTGTATGTGATGGCCAGTGGAGTCCTGTTGGTTTCTTTCTTGGGTTTGTCTTGCAGTAGGAGGCTTCTGGGTACACGTCTGGCTCTGTTGATCTGTTTCCTTATTTCCTCGTGCGGGTATTGTAGTTTTGAGAATGCTTGGTGGAGGTTTTGTAGGTGTTGGTCTCTGTCTGTGGGGTTAGAGCAGATGCGGTTGTACCTCAGTGCTTGGCTGTAGACAATGGATCTTGTGGTGTGTCCGGGATGGAAGCTGGAGGCATGAAGGTAGGCATAGCGGTCCGTAGGTTTTCGGTATAGGGTGGTGTTAATGTGACCATCAATTATTTGCACCGTAGTGTCTAGGAAGTGGACCTCCTGTGTAGATTGGTCCAGGCTGAGGTTGATGGTGGGGTGGAAGCTGTTGAAATCGTGGTGGAATTTTTTCAGAGTCTCTTTCCCATGGGTCCAGATGATGAAGATGTCATCAATGTAGCGTAGGTAGAGAAGGGGCGTGAGTGGACGGGAGCTGAGGAAGCGTTGTTCCAGGTCAGCCATAAAAATATTGGCATATTGTGGGGCCATGCGGGTGCCCATAGCAGTGCCACTGATCTGGAGATATATATTGTCATCAAATTTGAAATAGTTGTGTGTGAGGATAAAGGCACAGAGCTCAGCAACCAGTTGTGCTGTGGCATCATCAGGGATACTGTTCCTGACAGCTTGTATTCCATCAGCATGTGGGATGTTTGTGTAGAGAGCCTCTACATCCATGGTGGCCAGGATGGTGTTTTCTGGAAGGTCACCAATGCATTGTAGTTTCCTCAGGAAATCAGTGGTGTCACGGAGATAGCTGGGAGTGCTGGTGGCATAGGGTCTGAGTAGAGAGTTCACATATCCAGACAGTCCTTCAGTGAGAGTTCCAATGCCCGAGATGATGGGGCGTCCAGGATTTCCAGGTTTGTGGATTTTGGGCAGTAGATAGAATAGCCCTGGTCGGGGCTCTAAGGGTATGTTGATTTGTTCCGGTGTTAGTGTAGGGAGTGTCCTGAGTAGATGGTGCAGTTTCTTAGTGTATTCCTCAGTGGGATCTGAGGGAAGTGGCCTGTAGAATTTGGTGTTGGAGAGTTGTCTGGCGGCCTCCTTTTGGTAGTCAGACCTGTTCATGATGACAACAGCACCTCCTTTATCAGCCTCTTTGATTATAATGTCAGGATGGTTTCTGAGGCTGTGGATGGCATTGTGTTCTGCACGACTTAGGTTATGAGGCAAGCAATGTTATTTTTCCACAATTTCTGCCTGTGCACGTCGGCGGAAGCATTCAATGTATAGGTCCAGACTGTCATTTCGACCCTCAGGAGGAGTCCATGTGGAGTTCTTTTTATGCTGTTGGTGGGAGGGTAACTGTGTATCAGTGCGCTGTTCAGTGTTGTCCTGAAAGTATTCTTTGAGTCGGAGACGGCAAAAGTAGGCTTCCAGATTGCCGCAGAACTGTATCATGTTGGTGGGGGTGGCAGGGCAGAAAGAGAGTCCCCGAGATAGGACAGACTGTTCTTCTGGGCTGAGTGTGTGGTTGGATAGGTTGACGATATTGCTGGGTGGGTTAGGGGTACCACGGTTGTGGCCCCATGTAGCAGGTAGGAGTTTAGACAGCTTACAGTCCTTTTTTCCTTTGTAGAGAGGTAATGTAGATCTCCTGTCTTATTTTAATGAAGTCCGTTTGTATGGAAGTTTGGTTATTGATGAGGGTCTCCAGGTTGGAGAGCTCTTTTTTGATGTTTTCCTGTTTGCTTTATAGGATGCTGATCAGGTGGTTCCTCAGTTTCTTTGATAGAGTAAGGCATAATCTCTCACTGTGGTCTGTGTAGTATGTAGATAGCAGTGGATTTTTTACCTTTAGTCCATTAGGTATGATGTCCATCCGTTTACATTTGGAAAGGAAGATGATATCTGTCTGTATTTGTGCAAGTTTCTTCATGAGGTTGATGGATTTCCACTCCATACGGCTAAATGCAGTGCCTTGCATGGTGTCAAGTATCAGAGGGGTAGCCGTGTTAGTCTGGTTCTGTAGAAGCAGCAAAGAATCCTGTGGCACCTTATAGACAGCAGCAATAGACAATAGCTGATTATTAACAACTCTCAGACTGATAAAGGGGGAGGGATGTAGAGCAATGGAAACTGAAACCTTCTGCCCAGTGCTCTGTGTGCAGTGAGTTTTATTTACTATAGATGATCGTAGAATCATAGGAGTGTAGAACTGGAAGGGACCTTGAGAGGTCTTTTAGTCCAATTCCCTGCACTCATGGCAGGACTACATAATAACTAGACCGTTCCTAATGTGCAGGTGTTTGTCTAACTTGATGCAAATGGTGGCCATTATTGGAGCAGAGAACAAGGAGGGGAGAAGCATGGTGACTGCTTTGCTGCATGATGGAGGATTCAAAGGCCAGGTTTCTTGGGGGGGGAGGGTCTCTCCTTTCCCGTTGCCCTTCAGCTGCAAGCAGCCAGGGCAGAGACTGTGCTGCTGAATTCCTGGGATGCCCCCAGGATGGACAGAGCAGTGAAAGGTGTACACAGCTGCCTCATTGTTACAGACACCAACTTTCACCACGCAGACCCTTTTTGAAAGTTGGTGCCAAGGTCCAAAGGCTGGGTATTAAGGACAGACTGGATTGGCCTGATTCAGAATCTTCATCAATCGCAGCCCAGCCCTTGATCTGCAACAAAAGCTTTCAATGTCTGGACTGATTTGGAGAAGTGATTTTGTGCCCCCGCCCTTCCTCCACAGGCCGAATTCTGCAGTGACTCACTGAGGGCTACCCCATCAAAGCCAATGAGATCTTACGTGATGTAGGGCAGTGTAGAATTTAGCCCTATCCATTCTGCTAGGGATTGTAGGGCCCAGCAGGGAGGCAGACGTGTCTCACCTGTAGTTAGGAGATTTGGGGGATGAGTAGAACAAGGAAGGGGCAGGCGAGAAGGGTGTGCAGGGAGCCTGCTGTGAGGGGATAGAAGGAGTGGGCTGGTGTGTTGTGGGGGGAGATCAGAATGGAAATCTGTGGGGTGGCATTTCCTAGCAGATCCCTGTGGTGGGGTGGCATGGTTGCCTTGGTTATGAACATGAGAGGGTAATGTAGGGTGTATATTTTGCACATTAATCCCCTTCTCTTTGTAAGGGCCCAGTCAAATGCCAGACTTTATGGCTAAAACCTCTTCCAGGTAGCCCTGATTCTATAATACTAACACCCCCCTTCTGTAATAATGTGAGGCGCATGAGAGGAGAGTCTAAGAACACTGCAAGCACCCTGGGAGCAGGTGACTCAGTGGGACTGGGGATGAGGCCTTCCAGCTGTGCAGCAATGCATGCTTCTTTAGCAGCTCAGTTATTATTGACAAGATGTGCTGACTAGTATCTCACAAAGCACTCGGCAAACTCCATACCACCTTCACCCCCAAACCCACTCCACTGCCTTTACTACGATCCTGAATAAGCTCCCTTGACCTCTCCCAGACAAACAGACTCATTGAATTGTTGCTATACAGCACTGCTGAAATATAGCCACCTCTCAGGTGGGAAGAAAACCAATCAGAGCAAAGCACAGGGGGAAGGGAGAATTTTGCCCGGAACACCCGGACTAATAACTATTCTCAACAAGAACAATTGGATCTTCAGTGTCTACGCAGAGCAGACAGGACATCAGTTTCTAAGGTCGCATCTGAAACATACATACACAGTAAATGATAAGAAACACAATTTATCTACTACGGAAGCAGGAAGGGCTGAATCAGGAAGGGCTGGGCCTTCCACAATTTCAGCTGGTAGCTTTAGGGAAGCCAGGCGTTTCAAGCCTGACACTATTACATGGGCTCCTCCAGTTTCCAGAGGAGATGGCTTTAAAGTAAAGGAGGCCAGTGAGAATCTAGCAACCCAGAATGAAGCTACTGAACAGGGAAAATGCAGCTATGCCGAATGAGCTATATGAACAGCTAAGAGTGAGAGAAGCATTTTGCTGTGAACATCTCTTGTTCCTGTAGCACGTTTCAGTAATTATCACATCCGCCTGACACACACAGGACCCGCACGCTTCAGTTCTGGCAGAAAAAAATCCCACTTCACAGTTGGCTGATGCTAGTCACGTCGCTTAACGTCTCTCTGGCCAATACACAGGTACCATGGTGACAGGTGTGGGATAAGAACCTGCATAGAAGGCTTGATTCTATTTTTGAAGTGACTTATAGGGAAAAGGAACTTCCTCTCAGCCAAAATCTTCCCTTCCTCATGGGACTGGCAGCATTTCTTGATCCCTGTTTGCACTGAGGTCACACAAACTCTTAGAATGAGTTAGAGTTTCTTAACGGGCAGGTTTTCCCTCTCCTCACAGTGAGATTCAGCATTGGGACTATCTGGCAGAACTGTGCAAGCAGCCTGGCAGCCCACACACAGTGTTCATGGGGTGCCCTGCCAGCCAGACACATGGACGCCAAAGCCATCATTGACGACTACATGACCAAGATTGGGCTCCCCAAGACAGAGATCAGCATGCCCTTCTTTGAAAACATCCTCTCGGCTTCCAGGCCAATTGCTGCTGGCCAGGATACCTATAAATTAGATGAGCGATGGATCCTAAGTGAGCGATTGTTGATCTATTGCCTACCTCCATGGGTGAATTGTTTTCAGCATTAGTCCTTAGTATCAGGGAACCACAGCTCCAAGGCTAAGGCCTTTCCCAGATTCCCTCCGGTATGTATTGCTTCATCTGCAACAAAGTGGGGCAAGTTCACCAGAATTCCATTTCCTCACTTCAGTGAGGGGTCGATTACAACGGGACGAAGCTGTGTTTGGCTGTTTTTGCTGTGCACAAGGGCAAAGGGTTAAGCCTCAAATCATGCCCTCTGCCTCTGTATAACGGATTACAGCAGAAAGCGGCTTGTGATCTCAGGGTGGGAGCGGGATGTGCCCGAATCACGATTTGTTATGGACTTTGGGGATTACATCTCAGACACTCACCCACATCACCGAATCATACACTGTGGCTGCAAGCAGTGAGGGGCCAGCTGTGCTGGCTCCTGTTCAGACACTGGCGGGGGACAAGGCCTCCTTTGGTTGCTCTGGAGTTTTCAAAGCAAAACGTGGGTGGTGAAATTCTGTTCTCAGTAGCAGGTGCCTAGGCTACCTGAGCACTCAGGGCCCAGCAGCACGTCTGGCTCGTGGGATCTTCAGAGCCGCACTGCTGTGCTCCCTGTTGGTAAATGTCCGGGTCTCCTGGCCAGCCCTATTCAAGGTCCTTCAAGAGTCTTTGTCAGTTCTTGGACCTCATCTGGCCCTGAACTGAGAGAGAGAAACCTCCAGTTGGTGGAGGAGTTCATCACGGGCTATTACAAGTGATAGTAAAGCAGCTTTCAGTGTTCTGCGCTCGGCCATTGCAGAAGTGGGATGGGAAGCAGATAAGGGGCAGTTTCTACACACTGAGGGCAGGGTGGGACGTGCGCCTGCCACAATCTGCGGTGTGTCTGATGCCATGCAATCCAGGCAGCACGAAGGCTCCCTGCCACAGGTGTGTTCCAGAAGCTAGTGCCACAAACGTCCATAACAATCGGAGCAGCTCACAATACACTTGATATGTCTCAAGGGAAGTGTAAAAAGGCATTGAGGCAACTTTCAGAAACCAAAACAATTTTGGCTGTCAGTTTTTTTCATCCCTGCTCCCTCTTCTCGCCCTGTTTCCCCTCCCTCCCACCTTTTAGTTTTTCTTAATCTCCTTGAAAAAGTGCATCTCACAGCCCACCTCACTACTTCCTGTCTCACTGTAACAGCTAACAGTGTTGTAACTGCTGTGTTAGAGACATTCCTGAAGGGCACACGTCAGCCAGTTGAAATCTGCGCCACCTGGGAGCAAAGATGAGCCCCAAAATCAAAATGTTTGTGTCCCTGTTACAAAGTGTGCACCTTATATCATGTTACAGTGACCTCAGTGCTTGTGAAAGGTGCTGTGTGGACAGCCTTGAGATCTGAAGCCCTGATTATCCATAGAATAGGTACAGCAGGGACAGTGGCAGTATTAGATTTCCAACATGACCACCTGCATGTAGGAAAAACCAGTTCATTAGGAGGGTGGTGAAGCACTGCAATGGGTTACCTAGGAAGATAGTGGAATCTCCATCCTTAGAGGTTTTTAAGGTCAGGCTTGATAAAGCCCTGGCCGGGATGATTTAGGTGGGGTTGGGCCTGCTTTATTTTATTTATAATTGGAGATATACCCATCTCCTAGAACTGGAAGGGACCTTGAAAGGTCATTGAGTCCAGCCCCCTGCCTGCACTAGCAGGACCAATTTTTGCCCCAGATCCTTAAGTGGCCCTGTCAAGGATTGAACTCACAACTCTGGGTTTAGCAGGCCAATGCTCAAACCACTGAGCTAGCCCTCCCCCATTTGAACATGGGGTTGGACTAGATGACCTCCTGAGTTCTCTTCCAACCCTGATATTCTGTGATTCAACCTGTTCTGAATGGACTGTTTATAGGTGTGAATGGAGAGAGCATAGTTCAGTAGCCGTAATCCGTTCAGTCCTTGGTGGCTCTATCTCAGGGGTGGGCAAACTATGGCCTGGGGGCTGCATACGGCACTTCAGATGTTTTAATCAGGCCATCGAACTCCTGCCGGGGAGCGGGTTCGGGGGCTTGCCCCACTCCTCCCATTGGCTGGCAACCGTGGCCAATGGGAGCTGCAAGGGCGGCATCTGTGGATGGGGCAGCGCACAGAGCCACCTGTCCACGCCTCTGTGTAGAAGCCAGAGGTGGGACATGCCACTGCTTCCGGGAGCTGCTTGAGGTAAGTGCTGCCCAGAGCCTGCACCCCGACCCTTCCCATACTGCAACCCCTTGCCCCAGCCCTGATCCCTGTCCTGCTCTCCAAACACCTCGGCCCCAGCCTGGAGCCTCCTCCTGCATCCCAGAGCCCACACCCCCAGCTGGAGCCCTCACCCCCGCCCAAACCTCTTGCCCCAACCCCGGAGCCCCCTCCCTGAACTCATTTCGGGCCCCACCACAGAGCCCTCACCCCAAGCCCCAATTTCATGAGCATTCATGGCCCACCATACAATTTCCATACCCAGATGTGGCCCTCAGGCCAAAAAGTTTGCCCACCCCAGCTCTGTCTAGAAGGGGGTCAACTAGGATGATGGCTTTTGTGCTCTGGACATGTGTTCACTAGGAATTGGATTGAGAGCCAGAAACTCATTTCAGATGTGCCCTCAAACCAGGTGTTTCTGCCACACAGCTCAAGCTGGCTCTCAAGCTAATACATTGCATGTTTGCCCTCATAGCCTTTACAGGCTGCAGTGCCATTGATGAGATGATGGAAGAGCTAGGCCACACTGTAGAACTTTAGATCACTAAATCAAACAACTAGTGATCTTGATTGTGTTTGATTTAGTGATCTAGAGTGAAAGCCTCCTAGTGAACACATGTCCAGAGCACAAAAGCCAGAGGTTCTTATTTGATCCCAGGATACACTTCGGTCATAGGATGAAGTTATGGCCAGCCGCTCCCTGCACTGTATTAGTCAGTGAACTGGCTTTGCTCAGCCTCAGCGATGGATCACCTTTCGCTGTGTTGCACAGCTGCACAGTTCAATGCAGATTTACAGAGACTATGAAAGATTCAGCTTCTCTGACTAGGACATTATTGATCTGCGTGGTTACCATCTGGGTGACACAGCCATGGATGACATCAGTGTGGCACAGTGCAACGCAATTGTGGTCTCCACCCAAAAAATCCTCACTGCTGTATTGGGAAGAGCTGGTCCATGTCTGCAGCTCACCTGACAATTCGTGACTATGCAACCAGCCTTTCCCAATGACTGCATCCAAAGGCATTCAGATACTTCCAGGTAAGGGTACCCTCATTCATGTCATTGTGTACTAAAAAGAGGAGATGGCAGCGCCAAAGGAAGAAAAGAGTAGCACCCCTTCACTCCTCCATGGCTGTCTTCATCTAAGGACCAGCAAGCACTTTCTGAATGGGCCTTCTAACCAACCCTGTGAGACCTATCTTATATACTTCTATAGCTCCTTACCATAGTATCTGAGTGTCTCACACGCTTCAGTGTAGTTATCCTCACAACACTCCTGTGAGGTAGGGAGATGCTATTATCTCCACTGTACCCCTGGGGGTCCCAGGCACAGAGAGATTGAGTGATTTGCCCAAGGTCACACAAGAAGTCTGCACTGGAGAAGGGAACATGAGCTCTAGTCTTTCAGGTCTCAACCTAGCAGCATAACCGCCTGTTCATGTCAGACAGGTGTGTGTTATCCCTAGTTCACTGCTGGGGAAATAGGAAGCACAGAACAGTTCAGTGACTTGCCTAAGAGCCACCAGCAATGCTGAAACTTCTACTCTGGGCTCATTAGCCCCTGTGCTGCACTCTAACTTGACAATACTCCTTCTACCAGAAAGTCTTTAAATCACGAGAGAAACATGATCAGCGGGATTTCCTTGGAGGCACAGCACGGCACTGGAGGGGAACAGAGCATGCCAGCAGTAGGACATATTGCAGGGAAGAGTGTGCCAACATTGGGATGGAGTTACTGGGAAAGAGTACACTTGCTGGGATGCCCTGGTGAGTGATCTTGTTCTATATCTGAAGATGGGGAGGAGCTGGCTGTACACACAGCTGGTAAGTTGGTTACATTGGATGATCCAGAGGGTAGAATTGTTTGGTTTATTGAATGATGACAAACCTTCCTGCCTGAAGCCTGGGGTGCTGGGTGAAGTTCCCTTCTCTTCTTTCCATTGTGAAAGGCTTATGGAAGGTCCTTTGTGGAGATGCATGGAGGGGCTGCTGCTGCCCAGGCCCTTGGAAACATGTCTGAATTCTGGAAGAAGGGAAATCAGGCAACAAATTCTACTTTGACAATTGAGTTGTGCCCAGGCCTGCAGACATTTCAGAAAACAAAGAGCACTTCAGACATGCCCTAGAATCCCCCTCAATGCAGCTTTTTCATTTCTGAAGTGCCCAACTCAGTTTTTAAAATATCCTATTAATTGTAATTCCTTAGGCTTAGGACTTTTCACAAGAGCTGAGAACAATACTCAAGAGAGCGGGTTTATCAGGTTAATAATATTCTATATAGCTAAATAACCCCTGCAATTTCAGTTGAAAAGAATATTCCCTAATTCTGGTCATTAAAATGTTGCTTTGCATTATTAACAGCTGCTGCCTTTCACCTCAGAGGTAGCTGCATTTCAGTGGTGTGCAAAGTCATCATTATATACATCATGTCTTAATAAATCCTCGACCCTCATTTAGTGGTGAGAAAATGTTGTTGAAGTTAAACATCACTATAGAATTTCTCAAAGAAAATAAACCTTTTTTCCTCTGTGAGATTCTAGCAGATTCTCTCTTCTCTGAATCAACCAGTTCTCTTATTTGTTTCAGGACACCAGGAGTATATATTTTTTTAAATTTGAGGTTATTTCCCCCCTCTTCTGATGACTGGAACTTCTGAGCCCTACATGTACAATATACAAATAATCATCACAACTCTACCCATTTACTGTTTATCCCACACTCACATACATTGATACACATCTTTTATTTAACACATCACCCACAGAAGACACAGATATTTATAGCATAATGTGCGTAATTTACATGTCACTCTACAACCAATCCATGGCATCTAGATGTTGCAGTCCTGGCTATCTAGTGCCACCTGGAGGCAGCTGACATATTCTGGCATCAGTTGATTTCAAAGGTGTGTGTACAGTAGTGTCTAGCTCAGTTCATAGATTCGAAGGCTAGGAGGACCAGTGTGATTATCTAGTCTGATCTCCTGTATAGCACAGGCCATAGAATGTACCCAAAATAAGTCCTAGAGCAGATCTTTTAGAAAAACATCCAATCTTGATTTTAAAATTGTGAGTGAGAGAATTCACCACAACCCTTGGTAAGTTGTTCCAATGGTTAATTACTCTCACCGTTAAAAATGTACACCTTATTTCCAGTCTGAATGTGTCTACCTTCAATTTCCATGCATTGGATTGTGTTAGACCTTTCTTGGTAAGACTGAAGAGCCCATTACTAAACATTTGCTCCCCATGTAATCGGACTGTAATCAAGTCACCTCTTAACCTTTTCTTTGTTAAGCTAAATAGATTCTGCTCTTTGAGTTTACCACTATAAAGCGTGTTTTCTAACCCTTTAATCATTCTTGTGGCTCTTTTTTGAACCCTCTCTAATTTATTAACATCCTTGAATTGTGGGCTGAACTGAACACAGCATTCCAGCAGTTGTCAAACCAGTGCCAAATACAGAAGTAAAATAACCTTTCTGCTCCTCCTCAAGATTCTTCTGTTTAGGCATCCTAGGATACATTCGCTCTTTTGGCCACAGCTCACACTTGGAACTCCTGTCCAGCTGATTATCTACAAGAACCACCGTCCCAAATCTTTTTCAGAGTCACTGCCTGCTAGATCACAATCAGGTCTTTGAATTTAGGATAAAGGACAGTGAGGCACCAACAACATTGGCTAGAAGCAGAAAGGAATGGCGGAATCAGGTATGATGGACCTTACTTTGGTGAGAAAGGGCAAAGGGGGATAGTGAAGGAAAGGTATCTAATGAGAGGTGAACTAGCTGGAGGAGTACAAGTATGAGCAGGGGACAGCGTGAATAGGAAGCAAGGAAGACGACATATTAGGAGAGAGAAGCCGGCCAACTAACCTTGTACAGTGGAGTCGCATCATAGGCGCATTTAACTTACGCGACTTTAACTGTATGTGCTCGGCAAAACAAAAAAAAGAAAACAATTTAAATACTGTACCTGTAGTGCGGGTGATTCCACCCACGATGCCACTCCATAAGCGTTTGACTATACATGATTTTCGCCTTATGCACTGACCTCAGAACCTAATCCCTGCATAAGATTCGACTCCCCTTTATAGATGTCATTAGAATTATCCACTTTGGGAAGAGCGAGAGTTACCTTAAGGGACTGGGCTTGATTCATATTTTCCCTACTGAAAAGGTGACAACCCTAAAAGCTTACACAGGTTTCCCTATTTGCTAGAGAAGTTCTGTCTCTTGTAAATGGTGGACATGTTGCAGGAGTACAGGGAAATCCCATTGAAAAATCTGTGTATAAGGCAATGTGAAAGGCCTTGGCCCCTTTACAGGCTAAGTAGTGCATGGCAGTAGACAGTCATTCTAAAAACTGAACTATACAATTATTTCTCTGTTTATAGAGCTTGTTTTGGGGAAATTCACAGAGCAACATGCTGTGAATTATCCTAGCCTGATGCCACATTAGAACCAGTCATTTATTATCCCTGCCCTTTTATTACTCAGCACAGCTGGAATGTTGTAGTCATCTTTTGCATGTCAGGACTGGTGTGAGCTTGTTGTGCTTTATATCATCTTTCTCTCTCATCTGCTCAAGTGCAGGCTGCGTAATTTCAGTACTGGGTTTTTCCTCTTTATTAACACCATGACCCAGGAAGAGCAGTGTTCTTTAATAAGCTTCCTTATGCAGCTCCTTACATGGACCTTAAAGACAGCTATAACTGGATATGATTTATAGATTTCTATTAATCAAATGTACTGCAGTCATGCCTAAATAACTTATATCATTAAAATGAGCAAGAGATTGACAGTGCATGAACTAGTGGAAATGGGAATAATGTCTATTGTCCAGATCTGCTTAGGACTGGAACAAGCCATAGATAAAATATGGAGTACATCATTCTGGTAGGGTGTTTGTTTCTGTGTATGTTAAATAGGGCAGAGACCTGTTCCCCATAAGTAGTGAGAGGATTTGGTTAACACCTTTTCTTTGTGAGCCACACTGAACTGGGAAAAGGAAACAAGACTTTAGGCTGGGAGACAGACACTTGATTTTGCCATATTAAGACTTATATCTTAACACTGTGCAACATGAACTTGGCCCGGATTACCAAAACCTTTTGTCGTATTTGACTAGCCAGTCTTTTGGCCCTAGCCCTCTTGTTTGTGTTTTTTCTTTCTGTAATTTGTCGGTACATCTTGGTTTTGTTTAAGACAACCTGAATTAGGGGGTGGATACTAGCAATGGGGCAAATCACTGCTGGGTGCCTCAGACTGACTTCAGAAAAAGCAGAATAAAGATGTACTGACAAATTACAGAAAGAAAAAACACAAACAAGAGGGCTAGGGACAAAATACTTTGGCTAGTCAAACACTACAGAAAGTTTTGGTAATCCGGGTCAAGTTCATGTCAGACAGTGTTAAGAAAAGCCAGCTACATTTTTTGAATAGTGTTGGTGTCCATGTATCTTGATTTAGGTAGAGGATTCAAGATTGCTCCAGGAAGATCCAGGCCTACGATTACTTACACATGCAAAGTGCTGCTGCAGAAACAACCTTGGCAGGAAAAAGAATGGAGGTGAAGGGCAGAAGTTGGGTGACTATTTCTGCTTTTTTCCTTCTTCAATCCTTCTGTTAGCGTGTGAATTCCTCAAATTCAGCAATAAAGCCATCAGAACAGTTAACACCAAGGAATTTGAAACATTAAGTAAATATTCAGTGACAATTTATTTTCTGATCATTTTACAAAAAAAGCAGGTATCAAAAAACGGCAAAGATTTTCACGAGTTCCTCACCAGTTTTACACAGCTGAACTGGTGTAAAATGTGAATGTAAGACACAGGCTGGCTTTGCTCCTGGTCATACACATTCAAGGTTATCCCTGGGCTGGGATGCACTGAGCCTTTGGAAAATTTTTATTTTAAAAAGCACCTGTCTTTTTTTGGGGACTTGACTTGATTCACCCAAGTCACTTTGTACTGAAATATAACATGGAATGTGTACCTGCTGGGATCAGAAATTAATCTTTTCTGGATCCCATGTACCTTAACACTGATCAAGGGACTTTGTAATGGACACATTAGGCACCAGTCTTCATTTCTCAGATTACCAAAAGGCAGCTACTACATTATGTTAGCTACAATCACTTTTTGCACCCCTGCCCCATCATGCTGCAATGGGATTTATCTGTATAACAGCCCCTTCTAATTTTCCTCATCAGGATCTCAGGTCCCAAAAAGGAAAGTTTTACTAGGTTAAAGCCCAGGGAAATGGGCCTTCATCCTTAAATATGTCATACAATTGTGTTGTGATGCCTTAGACAATTCTACAACAGTGTGACTCTCCCATTGTGGACCCAAGATTTGAATGATCAAAGGAAACCAAGATAAACCATAAATGTGAGATAGGAAAAAATGCTCAACTCACTGGATGGATATTCTGGTTCTTTTCTGAGCCAGAGCTTGTTCTTCTACTGTACTTGTGCTGTAGGGTTCAGAGTTTGACCAGGAGAAGCATAGTCCAGTTTCCATTAATAGCTGCACCATCTTTTCAAACATACAGCTTACATTGAACACTGCCTGGTTAGCTAAAGAATTAAGAGACTGCCCTGAGTCCCTCAGTATCTGCTTGGAAAGTCAGGTCAAAATCTGGCATGATAATACATGAATGCAAATCATCTTATACAAAGACTTGTGTATATGTCACTGAAATGCTTTTGAGAGTACCAAATACTCCTATTAAGAAATAAAATGGCACCTCTATTATTACCCAAACAGCAAAAGGAAATCAGATATGTGTATTTTGTCATAGATATGAAAGAGGAAGCAAGAAGGCAAGCTGAGAGACAGATGCTACCCCCAGGGCAGCAGTGGCATTTGGTTGTTTTGGTCATTGTACCAGCATTTTGCACACCCACGGCAGGCAGTCACTGGCTGCTGAACTTAAACCGTTTTTCTGGCAGTCAAGACACGGACAATGGACCCTACACCTCCAGCAGCGAGAGCCTGAAAACAGAGAAGTAACAGTTAATACAAATAACAGACTTAAAATAATAATACTCAATACAGTTAATACTCAATAACTGACTTAAGTGGCAATGCTTCAACAACAAAAATTCAAAAACAGACTCCAACAAGAAACTGCAGAACTGGAATTAATTTGCAAACTGGACACTATCAAATTAGGCCTAAATAAAGACTGGGAGTGGAAGGGTCACAACAACAAATAATTTCCCCCTACTGTTACTCACACCTTCTTGTCTATTGTTTGAAATGGGCCACCCTGTTTACATTGGCCTCATCACCACTACAAAAGTGATTTTTCCTCCCTTGGTATTCTACTGTTGAGAACAGCCCACTTCCACTTTAACTGAGTTGTCTCGTTAGCACTGACCCCCCACTTGGTAAGGCAACTCCCATCTCTTCATGTATTGTGTGTATATATACACCTGCCTACTGTTTTTTTCCACTCCATGCATCTGATGAAGTGGGTTTAACCCACGAAAGCTTATGGCCAAATAAATTTGTTAGTCTCTAAGGTGCCACAAGGACTCCTCGTTGTTTTAGTTAATACAAATTAACCGATAACACAGTAAGCACAGACAAACAATTACTACTTGGACTTCAGTACGTTTCATCTGAACATCTCAAAGTGTTCTACAGACACTAACTGTCGGCACTCTGCAATAGGGAAGCATTACTACATTCATTTTATAAATGGGGAAATGGAGTCAGGCATTAGATAACTTGCGCAAGTCAGATTCACTGGGGGAGTCAGGGCACTTGGGTTCTACTCCCAGCTAAATCCCTGACTTTGACCTTAGTTTATACTGCCTCAGTGCAAGATGACAGTTTTTAGGAAATATGCAATGGCTCATTTTCATTCTTACCTAATGCATGATCAAACTTCACCTCTAAAGTCTGCATGCATCAATATGACATAGGAAGTGTGCATTAATTTCACATGGTTCCCTGGGGAACCTTGTCCTTCCCACCCCAAGTGTTGCAATACGAACACTGGAATTTTAAGGGGAAGAAGGCTGATTCTTATTGGACTCAAGACAGAGTCATGGATGTAAGGGTCTGTGCTAATGCAAATTATCAGGCCAAATGCAACTGAGACTTAACACACCTTTTCATGCCACTGCAGTAACACAGCACTGCTGTTGTCAGAGGGGCTCTCAAACCCCTTGTAGATGTATTTCATTAGCAGATCAACTCCATTCTTGTCCAGAGATTGTACTGCCTTTTCAATATCATTGGCTTTGAAAGAGATGAGGACTTTCAGGACAACGCTTTCTGCACGATCCTGTAAACAAGGGAAAAAAAATCACAACCTGGAACTGAGCTGATCAATATTGACATGGTCTGCATCCAAATGTTAATGATCTCTCAGCTCTGGGAGGAAGAACTTTTCTGTTCTTAGCCAAACATTTTTGAATTGTTAAGGCAGCTCAAACACATACCAAGTTGTCAAGTGTCCTGTACAACAGATGTCCACACCTGCCCTACGACAGCATGACCTCAACTGACACATCTGTAATTCTAAATGAATTTCAATTTACAGCTAACATATGTAATTAATTTGTAATTAAGTTTTAGATAACAAATTAAACAGTTAGTGCCCAGTTGGGCGAAGGAAGCTAGTCTAAAAAAAAAAAAACAACTCATTTTCTTCACTGGCTTTGTAACAAGCTTGTTCTCTTCTAGGTTTCTCTCTCTGCTCACCAAGCTTGGCTTTTGTTTGCAGGACTCCACCCATAGAACTGTATAAGGGCTGTACTGAACTTTATCACTGTTAATGTTCATGCACTGGAAAGTTCAAAAGAAGTTGGAACTAATAGGACTAAGGGTTTGATTGGCTTTCCTCTCACCTCTTATTTTACATTTTGTCTGGATGGACAGCTCTGCTGTGGAATAGAAGTGATCTTAAAGGAAGGAGTCTGCTCAAATTTCAGAAGTATTCCTACTCAGCACTGTCTGAGCTCTGCTCAGCTAATACCTTAGCTTTACTCTGCATTATCCTTCTCTTCCCCCATTGACTACTGTATTGTAACTACCGCTTTAATTCTGTGTACATGTTTTACAAAATCCTTGGAAAACATCTTTAAGGCCCCGTCAGTATTACCAGCATGAAGTAGTTCCTGGTAATATGATTGCTTAATCTACACAGGTCAACCCAAACATTTGAAGCCGCAGTTAAAAGCAGCTGAACTGTCACATCCATGCTGAAATACAACTGCTAGCACCAAATGTTTCAGATAACTGCTTTTGAGAACTGACCTTGATGCCATTTCTGGATCAAGAATTTGTGTAGTGTGGTTAGGTCCTTTCATCACCCATTCTGTAAGCATCGTCCTCCCCCGCCCTCCCAAAGTAATTTTCTTCCTCTGTTCACTCAATCACCCACCTGAGAGGTAGCAATATAAAAAACCTTAACTGTCAGAATGGATTCCTCTTGTGTATAAACCCACTGAGCAAGTACTGTCTGCAGTTGCTTCCCAAAGGAATTATAGCCATTATCTTTCCCAATAAGCAGAGACACCCTGCAGCCATTTGATTTAGTGAGACTTCTCAGATATGTAGCAGAAATAGTAAGCAGGGACAGTGATTTGGTGGGAGGTTATATCCTAAAATAAGAATGAAGCCAAGAACAAGCTCACGAGACAGAGCTGCCAGATCTGCAGGTTTTCCCAAGGCTTTGGCGACACCAGTCATATTTTAAGTCTTTTTCCAAGTGGAAAAAGACTTTGTACAATGGCACCACCTTGTACAGCAGATCTGCCCCATGTGTACTGAGTCATGTGTACTTCACTGACAGAAGTTTTAATACTTTACTACAGTTAGCCCTGCAGAAGCAACTTAACTATGGGCAGCAAGTTAGATTTGTTTGCCTCCTACATCAGAATTACAGTAGCCCCTATGCAACCTCATTGTCTTTATATTATTCCTTCAATGACACCAGTGCAATTGTAATGAAAGTCACATTGTCACAGATGTAAAAGAGGGCAAAATTACCGGCAGAATCTCTTACTTGATGATGCCCTTGGTACCAAGATTGTTAGGTGATTCTTAGACCCCCAAAGTAAATTTGTAGGGCTGGCAGTTGGTGGAGAAAAATCTTTACTGGGAAGTCTGGTCTACTTTCACAAACAAACATAGAATCCTACAGCTATATTCTTACAGAGTGAATGCTTAGAGCAGAACTCCACTCTAAACAGAGCTGTGTGGGTGGCTACAGTACGGTAGATTCCTATAGCTTATCTGTGCATCTTTCAGTCTGCTTTGGGCATCCATAACACTCAAAACTAGTTTTTGAGAGCCTTGTCCGACAGGCAAGTATGTGTGCACAGTATAGTCAAAGCTTTCCTCAAAGTGGGAGTGCTTATATTTTCTAAGTTCTTATTGTAGCTAGAATTATGGACTGGACACAGTAGCTGATCAGTGCCTACTGTTTTGGGTCCTTTTTCATAGGCCTACTTGGGCAGAGTATAGTTTGGCAACAGGGAAATGCTTAATCAGTCTCAAAGAGAGAGGAAATGAGAAATCTATAGAGGGCAAGGAGAATTAGGAAAGAATTCACAGTATGGCATATAAATGTGAGAGTTATTGACTACTTCACCTTTACTGCTTGGTTCTTGGTGTTGATTGGAGGATTCTTCAGGGCTGCCTGCAATGCAGCCATCATGTTCCCTGTGAACAATGGTTAAGGAAAGATAGGGAAACAAGGACCTAGAAAGCAACAGAGCTAGTCACAATACAGTGGGGTTCATATGTAACTTGTTCATTACTAGGAATATCAGCGATGGAGTTGCTAAGAGAACATCTTCCATATTGAACACTTCAGTGGGTGCAACATAAGGTGACAAATACTAGCCAATTACTGAAAGCAATGGGACCTGTACTAAGGTGGTACAGTTTTCAGTACTGGAGAGCACCAATCATGGAACAAGGATCCAAATAATAGAAACATTTAGAATTGGTCTAATTTGGAATTTCTATCTTCAAACATCACACATAATGGCAAAATATCATCCAACAAGCTATAGCATAGCTGTTTGCACAATGCAGAATGATGTGATTGCTGAAATAAACTGTTAGTGGGAACATCTGTGCCACATAAATTGGAAAAATACCATCAGTCAGGACACCAGACTAAACATCGGCAGGAAAGGAAAGGTCAATCTGTCAGTCAATTCATCACACTGTAGTTGATTATGATTCGGGAGAGTTTTCTATTCAGATTCGTATATTACATCCACCACTATGGTATCTAAAAACCTCCCCCACCAGTGCATTAAGTGACATGACTAATGTGCACCACAGATGGAGTTCATTATAGAACAATGAGACTCCAAGACTGCCTCCATCATTGTCATGAACCAGGAGAACAAAACATGCTCTAGAGACACAGGTAATTCAGGCTTAGCAGCCCCCACTTGAATTTTCTTAAAGGGTTTCACAGTTTTGAGCACAGAAATTTGCCTTTCAGTTTTTTCCCCCCCACCTCCAGGAATTGGCAAAACTGTATCACAAAACCCATTAATCCTATGGGGGTGCAGTCTCGCCTTAAAAGGGCACTACTGAAGCGAAATGCTTTAATATGTGGAAGTGAAAAGCAATTAGATTGTCACGGACTAGGTGCAATTATTCCCATAAAAGGAAAACCACACAGCGCACACACTTCCTCCAACCCTGAAGCGGGGGTTTGAGGGCAGGACTTTTTCTTTGTCCCTCCCTCCTGCTCTCATGAGGTCAGACAAGACCACATCCTCAAGTGCGTACGCGCCCGAGAACTGGAAATACAAAAAAGCTGACTGATATTAACTTACATAAATAAAATTGTACAGGGCAATGGTCTCCATGGATAGCAGGGTGCTCAAGCCAGGGATCAGACAGACACACACTAGGAAGTTTTACATTGTTTGGAAAACATTTCATTGAAAATCTGTCGTTGTTTAAGAACCCAACACACCTGGGTTTTAATCCGTGTTTCCTACTCCTGCACTTACACTCAAAGACAACAGTTATTTATTTCATTCTGTGGGGCTAGGTGGTACTGGCTGACCTTACCCAGTCTGAAGCCTGCCCTTAGGGAGCCACAGATTTACAGGGTGAACTAGTTCGAGAGAGACAGGGCTGTGGTGAACCTGAGCAGGGGACATGGAGGATCCTCCCTCCTGCCCCCTGGACAGTAACTTTCCAGGCCAGCAAAGCCCTGGCACACTCCGTGCAGGGTGACACAGGCGAGCCCAGCCCCCCCCGTGCCCTGGGCATCCTACAAGCCTGGCAGGCTCAGTACAGGGCTGGGGACCGCCCCGCGCCCCGGCAGAGAACCGGGCAGGGCAGGGGGCCAGTCCCCTCCTCCCCTCGCGCTCCTGGCCTCAGCGCCAACGGCCGGGACTCTTTCCCCGGCGCTGGCGGAAGGATATTGCCGCAGGCAGGAATCCACCTCGCCCTCGTCGGGCCCGGCCTGGCCATCGCCTCCCTCCTCCTCGTCCACGAATTTGTTCTCGTCATACTCGTCCACATCCACGCGGCGAAAACGCGCAGAGGACACCGTGTTCTTCGCCATCACCCCGGAACCTGCCGGCGCCTCTAGGCCGCTCCCCTCCGCAGGGCGGTGCCCGCCCCCTACTGCCCGCAGTGAGCAACACTGCGCATGCGCCGGGAGTAGAGTGTCTTCCGCCTCTCACTTCCACTCACGCGCAGGAAAGATCGCGCTCTTCCTACGTAATAGCCATGCGCGCTCGCCGTTCGTGGGTAGGCGCATGCGCAACACAACTGCGAGTCTCTTTTTACGCATACGTGTTTTAAATTCCGCACCCCCTCCTCTACTGCGCATGTGTGCTAAACAGACTTCCTCTTTCGCCTGCGGCATCCGGCAGGCCTTGCGCGCAGGCGTACAGAAGGCAACCCTCAAGTGGGCGGAGGAAGGCAGGGTCCGGGGAGGAGCAGGTGAGCTGTTGCGATTGGTCGGCAGGGGGTGGTCACGTGTTCTCCCGGGGTGAGGAGGGCCGTTACCATAGGAGCTAACGGGCGCTGTATGGGGGCGAGCGGCGCTCCGCTCCCGATCCGGCCCCGCTGGGCTAGGCTGAGTCTCTGCCTGCTGGGTGGGTGAGAGCCCCGGGTACGCACCGGTGTACGGGGCGCGGCTTATCTCCAGCGGCCCGGTGTGGCCCGCCCCCCGTCTGTCCTCAGGGGCTACCGCAGGAAGGAGGTCACTGCCCCCACGGCCTGTCTGTCTCCCCTCCCGCGAGGCTTCTCCAGCGCTTTCCAGTGGGACGCCCCTGAGTGCTGACTAATTCATTCCCTCCACCTAGCTCCCCGGGAGAAGGGTTAGCGCTCAGAGCCCCATTTTGTAGATGGGGAAACTGAGGCACAGAAGTGCCCAAACTTTCAGCAGTGCCCCTTGATTTTGGCTGCTGCAGTTTCTAGATGGGCAGGTTTTCAATTTAACTTGTCTCCTTTTTGAGCAGGTATGCTCGGTGTTGCTGGAGATCTGGCCCAAAGTGTCCAAAATCAGGCTCTTAAAAAATGGAGGTAATTACAAGAACTTGGGCTACAGTGAGTTACTCACAGTCATAAGATGAATCAGTGGCAGAGTTGAGGCCAAAACCCCAAAAACTTGACTCCCAGTTCCTGCTCTTAACTCCAAACAGTAATCCCTTCCTTTATATTGCTATAAATATTTTAATCAGTTGTCTTTAATATATATTTAAATCAGATTTGAGATATTAGTATTGTATGTTAAATGGACATTGATAAGTAGTTTGAGTTCAAAATCTGGGATTTACAAAAAAGAATTTTACAGAATCTAATATGAATCATAATGCTTTCCTAATAATAATAAAAAAAAATTTAGGACATTAAACTTAGTCCTGTGGTGCTGGGAACCCAACCTCAAAAGCCTTGTGCTAATACATAACAAGGAGAAAGTGAACTTGACCAGCCAACTTTTACTGTGCAAGCTGAGTGAAATGCAGAAAGTAATACAGAAATAGTAAAAAGTACATTTACCCCCCCCCATTTTAATAGTCTGACATAAACATAAACAGATAATCTTTTAAAGTAAGATTTTTATCATGCATTCCCTTAAATAAATTTGTTCATTTTTAAAATAATTGTATATACATTAAGAAGTTCCCTTTAAAATTCCAGTCCAACTCCAATTGAAGACAATGGAAAAACTCAATCGGGATTGAAGAGGGCCCCAGGTGATTGCATGTTGTTAAGATTTAGAAGTAGGGAGTTCTCATACTATGACCCCTAACCCTGCAAAGATTCATGCAAGTGAGTTGTCCCCCTGAAGTGAAATCACTCAGCACCTTGCAAGATCAAGTGTCAGAGTGGGGACTTTGCACCTCTTGGATGCAGAATTTGTTTTGCTATGTTGCATGGACATGTGAGAGGTTAAGTATTGTTTGAACCCCTACAGAGGAGTTATGTATGGTAAGGACTAACTCACAATTAGATTCTTAGTGCTGGGGTCACAAAAATAAAAAGGATTGATTTTTACAGAATTAATTGATATATTTTTGGTTAAGGTTTCTGTAACAACACTCAAAGCCGCTTTTGCTAGAGATCACAAGTTACCAGCTTTGCTATAGAACACTGCAATTAAAACACTTTAAATATTAGTAACAAATATATTGTATTACAACAGTGAAAGCACGATCTATAAAACAACTCACTCTTCATACTCCAAATTCTATCAGCACCACCTTTTAAAACTTTATATGAAAGAGATCTCTTTGGTGTTCACTCAGTTTTATTTTTTATATATTTCTAATCTTATATATTTTTTTAAATCTAATTTAAAAATCATGTTACATGAACTTCTGGCAGATGAGAGGTGGCAGCCTTGGAGGGTAAAGGCTTTTTTATTCACAGGACAGGTAGTGGGGAATATAGTGTTCCCCCATGTATATCCACCCTTACCTGAAGGAACCACTTTTGGGATTCAGGCAGTGTTTGATCTATATTGTCCATTTCATCCTTGCCTTATGCCGAGGCTTTCAACAAGGATACTAGTTATGTTGACATCTTATATGCTGTGGATACCTCTCCAGTAAAAATCGGATTGAGACTGTCAACTTCATTTATTGTAAGTCACTAAAAGTCATTGGCAGGTACTGAATTTTCATCATTACTGGCCTAGATTGGATTTAAACGAGTGTTCTAAAGGTAAAAGTATCCATATCCTCAACATCACAGTTCTCTGAGCCATCTAGTCCTGCTGTGCATTAACTTTCATAAGAAATGGATTTACTTTTTTTTTTTGCCCTTTGGTATCTGTGGTCTTGCTACTTAAAAGTCGTTCAGTGATTTCTACCACCTGAACAGGTCTTCCATGGGAAAAGGTTTGGGAATGATTGGTATCATTAAACTCCTTAGGCATCTTTAAATGCCTTACAATATTTTTAGGTTTGGGATATAAATGTTGCCCCCCAAAAGGCAGAAACTTGCTCGTAAAAGGCACCAAATGGCTGTGACTCATCCGTGGTGGCAATCTGCTGTTCATCATTTGTGAAGGTTGCTGTGAGGGTGTGTTAGCAAAATAGTATTGCTGCAAATTCTGCTGAGGTTTTAGATTTTCATATGTTGCCTGAGGAGATGCTTTCATTAAATAAGATTTCATTCCTGTTATGTTGTTAATTTTATGTGAATTTTGTTGGTCAGCTAATGCTCTTGCAGGTAAAATTGGATGATAAAGGGTTGCTTCTGGCATACCACTCACAAAATTGTAAAGGAGGGAATGCCAGACCCTACCACATAGTGGGTTCAAAGTCACGTGAGGCCACAAGCTGGCAAGGCTTCGTAAAGCTTCGCAGTTCCATATGGACATGGGGAAATCATCCTCAGTGTGATAAAGCTGAGAGAAATAAATACAAAGGGTAACGTCTGGGTACTTTGACAAGAAATTGTAGAGCTTGCTTATGCAGCAGTGCTCAGCCTCATTACAAGGAGAGTAGTTTGAATAAAGAATTATGTATTCGATGCTGTCATAGTCATGTGTAACTGCATCCAGATAGCCGCCCATCTCAAATAACATGGACTCTGGGTGGATGTTATACTTAATGCAGTTGGTTGCATGGCCCTTTTGGACTAATGTCCCAGAAAAGCTCCTCAGTTCATAGAATATAAGGTGTTTGTTTTGCGGACTCATTAGTCCATATGGGAATCCAAAGGCCTTATGAAATTCCATATAAGGGACTCTTGCTTCTTCACCTGTCTGTATATGATAGGGGCATTTGGCACAACTTTTGCTCAGTGTCTGCCAATAATAGGGCTTTACTACCGTTCCTTGATTTGCCAGATATTCCTGGAACAAAGTTTCCCTTTCTGGGTTCATACTGTACTGGAAAATCTCCCCACTCATATTTCTGTAATGGACAGTCCTGAAAGAAGAAAAAAGAACTCGTAATTTATCCCTCCCATTTCCTTTGCTCTTACACTGCAAACATTAAAATGCATATTTGCCTCTAAAGAATAAGCTCCTGCACAAGTACAGACGAGAGCTTTGTGGATTGCAGCTTCAAGTGAAGAGAGGGCAAGTTGGCAATACAAGTTTCAAGATTGTCTTTGTCTTTGCACGCCTGCCTTCTGTGTTTAAAATAAATTAATCAGAAAATATCTCTTCCTGCTACTACCTCCCCTCTCACAAAAGTACAAAGCATATAATGAAAGCATTGCATACTTTTCAGAAATTGGATCACTAGATTTGCTGTATACAATCTGAGCACAATCAAATATTTTAAAAAAGGTATAATTACCATCAATACATCTCCAGACAGGACAGTAGTCAATGTGTATGTAGTCCACTTCACAGGCTTTCCTGAGTCCAGTTGTTGATTCCCATTTTAGTCTAATAAATATTACAAACTTGAGGGGGTGGGCGTTAAGATCATTTGTTCAATTGTGAAAAAACGGTTGTTTTTTCTCATCTCCCATAGACCAGCATGTAGTTTTGTTGTATAACTTTATTGAGGCATGGCAACCCTACTAATCATGGTGAAGACTCTAAAGGCAACCTCATTTTGATGTTTGCAATTGCCAGATGCTAGGATACGCAGACACAAACAAGACTTTTTCATTTGTTTGTATTTCAGTCTGCTGGGTTTAGCTTTCTTTCCTTTGCCTGTCGGTATTTCATTTTCCCTCTTCATTTATTAAGTTCTTTTAATTTTTTTCAGACATTTTGGTATAAGTGGGTTTTTGGGGTGGGGGTGGGAATAAAAGATGCACAGATAGAATAAACCAAAATATTTATTTGGCATATTGATGCTAAGTAACTATTTATTATTCATCTGTAGTGCCAATCTGACAGAGGCACCATTGTTTTAGGTATTGCACATACACGTAACACAAAATAGTCCCTGCTTCAATCTTGACTTTGCTAAAGTCCTTGCCTAGGTTTATGATCGTTGGATCTTTAATAAGGGTGTAAGCAGTCTGATATACAGTGGGCCAAATCGTGCTAATCATACTCTCAAAAAACTCCAAATAGGAGTTAATAGGAGTTTTGCATAAATTAAGTAAGATGTGGCGTAAAAGATGCTCTCGCTAATTATTTTCCTGTGTCA
This sequence comes from Mauremys reevesii, assembly GCF_016161935.1. Lineage (NCBI taxonomy): Eukaryota > Metazoa > Chordata > Testudines > Geoemydidae > Mauremys > Mauremys reevesii. The sequence continues at coordinate 55,151,561 of NC_052630.1, forward strand.
GTTGGATCCAGGCACTTCCTTTTCAAAAAGCTCCAGTGGGTTCCCCCTTTCCCACTGATTCAAGTTTAAATTTCCCATCATTGCTTTCAAGGCCCTGCTTGGCTTCCCTCCTTCCACCTGCATCATGGCTCTTATTACATTCCTGCAAATCCTCTTTGCTTTGCTGACTGGAACTTCACTACTTCTTTTGTTTCCTTGTCACACTCCTGTCTTTGTGCCAAATTCATAGCTTTTTCATGTGCATGGAACAATCTCTTGAAGCAGGTCCTCATCTGCTTCTAATTTAGGGTCCTCCTAAAGAGTCTCTTCCTGAAGCCCACAAACACTGTCCTTGTGATCTTGAAAATATTCACTCTGAGTGTCCTATTGTGTTCAGTCTTCTATGTGTCTGTCTTGATCACTGTAATTTCATCAGGGCAAGGACTCTGTATCCGTTTTCTACACTGATAAGCACATTGGTGCTTAAATAGTACTCATAATAATAAAAAAAAGTAGTTCTGAGGAAGAAAAAATCCTCAGTGTGTGGATAAACACCTGTTGAGGGGCTTATCTGCACCTGTCTAGACCTCCTACAGTTTGCCAATACTAGCAAATAGAAAAAAGGTGAAGCATTTGGAGAAAGGTGTGTGTTACTGTTGCCTTCCATGACCAGTGAGACTGGCCACAAGATGGCATCGTAGCACACAAGTGGTGTTGAGCATTTTATATTCACTGGCCATAAAAATGGTTTGAACTTTATTCTGTGGTGTTTGCAGTGTTGCTGTAGCCATGTCAACTTTATTCTGTGTATGCAGTGTTTTTGCAACCATATTGGTCCCAGGAAGTTAGCGATATAAGGTGGCTGAATTAATATCTTTTATTAGTCCAATAAAAGATATAACCTCACCTACCTTGTGACTTTATTATAACATTTAACAAGGTGCTGCCAAAAAGACCTTAAGTTTGACCTCTTCCCCTAAAACTTCATGTAGCTCTGCTACAACAACAACAAATCTTCTAGCCTCCCAGATTAGTGCTGCAGTATCCTAACTGAGGAGCTCGGAGCCCCAGGGAAACCCGTCAAGGACTCTGGGTTTAATTGGGACTGTGTGCATGTGACCTGAGTGCATATGTGCATCTGCCCTCTCCTTCCCTACCAGCTCTGTCCTTGTGAGCCTGCAGGGGCTTAAATTGACAAAGATCCTGCACCATAGTGCTTCAGGCTGCAGCATTCTCATCAATTTAAATCCCCTGCCAAGTAAGAAGAACAGAGCCGACAGGGGAGCGGAATCCAAATGAATCAGTGAATACAGCAGAGCTCTGCTTCTCATTTGCCACATACACTATTCTCATAGTAGAGAATTGTGGGTCAAAAGAGGAAGAGTGGCAAAAAAAAATCAAAAAACCCTCAAGCAAAATTAAACAAAACTTACCACTCAGCAGGTTCTGAGGACAAGTCAGCATCTGTGCCTTGTTTTTTAAATTGTCAAAAAAAGGAAAAAAAAAAAAAAGGGCTAGATGCCAATTTAGTTGTACAAACTCTATTTAACTTTCTTAAGTGTCCAGGTCTGGTGGATGAAGCAGCTGGTGACCTTATGGAACTCTCCAGAAAAAGAAATTTTTTGTCAAGTGTACAGCTGTAGTCAATAACACTGAGCACTTACCTAGCACATCTCATCCTCAAAGCACTTTATAAACATTAGCAAATGGTTTAGTGGTTAAAATACAGAATGGTGAGAGGGGCACTGTCACAGAGTTTTGGGGAGACAAAGCCCTGCACCCCCAGCTTCCTGTTATTCACCATGACTCTCAGCCAGCCAGTAAAACAGAAGGTTTATTTAGACGACAGGAACACAGTCCAAGACAGGTCTTGTAGGTACAGACAAGAGGACTCCCTCAGTTAGGTCCATCTTGGGGGCGGGGGGTGTCCCAGGGAGGCCAAAGCCCCGTCTGGGCTCCCCTCCACTTTCCTGGGCCAGGAGGCCATCTGATTTCTTTGTTCTCCAACACCTTCAGTTGGCACCTTTGCAGAGGAGGGGCCCAGGCCATCAATTGCCAGGAGACAGGGTGTCAGCCATTCTCTGTGCAGACAGCATCACACTGACCTCCTAGGACTCTGCAACAATCACACACCCCTAGACCAGGGGTCGGCAACCTATGACACGTGTCTGTCTGGGGGCAGGGGTATGGATAAGGGTTGGGGCAGTCAGGCGACAGATAGGGGGTAGGTTCCTAGGGGGGCAGTTAGGGTGAGGGGGGTCTCAGGAGAGGGCAATCAGGGGACAAGGAGCAGAGAGGGGCGGTGGGGCACAGCTGCTCCCTGCTAGTGGCACTGTTGCCTTTGCAGGGCTGTTGCCCCCCTGCACCGCACCGGCTCCTCCATGGGCTCGCTGCTGCCGCAAGCAGGACGCTCTGGCTCTCTGGTGCCTCCGGAAGGCGGCTCCTCCCCACCAAGCTGCTGCAGCAGCCCAAGCACGGCAAAGCCATTGAGTGGACTCGGGGCAGGGACCACCTGGGTGGGGTGGGAAGGGAAGGACTTGTGGGGGGGCTGTGCACCCTCCAGGGGATTTCAGGGGGCGGGGAGGGGGGAACCTGGTCTGCGGAGCAGCCCCTGGGCATAGCTGGCCCCTGGGGTCTATAAAGGCTCATTGAGATTTGCCCCTCAATGAACTGATCTGCAAGGAGTGGGGGCAAGGTAGAAGTTTCGCCTAGGACACAAAATATCCTTGCACCGGCCCAGCCCCAGGGAGTGTGTGCACCCCAGGTTAAGAACCACTGCACTAAACTGATAAGATCTGTATTTTAATCTAATTTTAAATGAAGCTTCTTAAACATTTTAAAAAACTTGTTTACTTTGCATACAACAATAGTTTATAGACTTAGAGAGAGAAACCTTCTAAAAACATTAAAATGTATTACTGGCACGCGAAACCTTAAATTAGAGTGAATAAATGAAGACTCAGCACACCACTTCTGAAAGATTGCTGACCCCTGCCCTAGACACTCGAGAAATGCATTGGGAAAACTGAGGCATCCACACAGCGCTCAGAGGAAACATTAAGAGCATTCCCACTTCGTCACAGGCACTATTCCCAGCATTGCCCCTCTGATTGTGCCACTGGGCTGGATTGTTTACAGGGACAGTGGCTTCTGATTCTGGGAGCCTAAGTTGAAACACTAGGTCTGATTTTTATTTTTTTATTTATTTATTTTTTTTGCTAAGCACTCAGAACTCTAGCTGAAGTTAATGGGTGCTGTGGATGCTCAGCACTTGTGAAAGTCAGACTCAACGTGTATCCAATTGGACACTTAACTGAAGCACCCCAAAACGGTGATCATTTTTGTTAGCCTTAAAGCCAAATTTTACAATCCTTACTCAGGAAAAAATGCTGTTGATTCCAATGGGAATTTTGCCCGACTAAGGGCCCAGGGTTTGGTCCTATAGTTTTGTGTCTTTTCCCCTTCTGTAGAAAGGGGCTATAGTACTTATATATGGCAGAGGCAAGGGGTTGTGAGCCAACAAATTAATATCTGTAAAGTGTGCTGAGTTCCTTAGATTATGCTGTAGGAGAATCAATATTTTATTTATTATCCTTAATTCTGTTTGTTCATAAAAATTAACCAGTGCACAGGCTTAGGGAACAATAAGGACCCTCAGAAGTCTTTGTCCAGCCAAGAGCTCTTCCAGCCCCTCTCTTCTACTTACCTGCTTTCTTTATGGACTTAACCCTGTATTGGTCAATGGGGGAGTTTTCCATCTGCAGGAGGAACACAGGCTTTTTGGGCTGCAGCAGAGTGGAGAGTGGGTCTTTAATTTTTGGGGTGAGGGGGTGAGGGGAGAGAAATCTGCCAAGTGTCTCTCAAAAAATCTTTTTGTATGGAATATGGTTACATTGCATAAAAGCATCATCCTGACATAATACAGTGATAGGCATGGCATTCTCTAGGCATTCCAAACGCATTCCAGTAAAATCTTAAACCACAACCCAAACGTGTATTCTCTATATATAGGAATCCCTTCATCTACCCATGAAATGCAGCCATCTCTAGGGCAGAGAGCAGTTGCCATTTAACAGTGCACAACAGCACTATACAACTCTTTATGGAAGGAAGTGAAGAGGATTATTGTATTCAGTTAAACTACAGGGTGAATTTAAGTGATCAGCATATTCAAATTCAAGTTGGAATTTGGCCAAGACATGGTATATTTCCCTCAAGAACAAATGGCCTAACTGGTCAGGACCTCACCTTTACATCTTCTCCAAATACTAGATGCAATCATGTACCTCTTCAGAATCTGTGACTTTCCTTACACCCCAATCTATCCCAAGTTTGCCAATTTCGAGTGCAATTACTGATATTGGTTTTATTTACTTAAAATAATAACATGATTTATCAAGATTTCTTTTGCATCAAAGGAAATACACAGATTAAAGGTTTATATGGAACTAGGCAAAAGTTTAACCAAAGTATAGATATAGTTCCAGAAGTGTGATAGTGAGTTTTTTTCTCCATTAATTAGCCAAATTAAAAAGCCAAAGATTGCTTTCTCTAGTACAAATATACTTATGTTTACATAAGGGGGATCTAGTATTCCCCCTCTAAGTAATGCACTTTGTACAAGAATGACACCCCCCCTTTTTTTTTTTTTTTTTTTTGCTGCTGAATCTCTGAGAGTTGAAATTCTGTAGCATTTCTTAGCACTGCCTGGTTCAAAATAATCTCTACTGGAAAGCATTTTACACATGACTTCATTCAGTAATAAGTTTATCTGAGTTCAAAGTACAGAAGGGTCATGTGGTCCTTAAACAATCAGAAACTTAATGTTTCTGTTCTATCTTAAGACTTTAAATATAAGAGGTGGGGAGGGGGCAGGGCCGGCTTTAGGCCAATTCAACCAATTGCCCTGAATCGGGCCCTGCGCCCAAGCCCCGCTGGTGTGCTGTACCGGGGTGGCTCGGCTTCCCCAGGGGGCAATTTAAAGAGCCTGGGGCTTCCAGCAGGGGCTGGAGCCTCAGGCCCTTTAAATTGCCACCAGAGCCCCACTGCTGGAGCCCTGGGATAGGGCTGCGGGGCTCTGGGAGCTACTTAAAAAGTCTGGGGCTCCCATTGCTTCTACTGCCCCAGCCCTTTAAACAGCCGCTGGAGCCCTGCCACTTCCCCAGCGCTCCCACAGCTATTTAAAGGGCAGGGGTGGTAGAAGCAGGGGAGCCCTGGGCCCTTTTAAATAGCCCCCAGAGCCCTGGGGTAGCGGGGGGGGGCAGCTGCCTCTGCCGCCCTGGTCCTTTAAATAGACCCCGGAGCCCCGCCGCTTCCCCAGGGCTCCCGCGGCTATTTAAAGGGCTGGGGTGGTGAAAGCAGGGGAGTCCTGGGCTGCTGCTGCTGCTGCTACCCTGGTGGGGGAGGAAGGAAGAGGGGGCACTCACCATATAGGGTGGGCTGCACCCCCTGCCCACAGCCAGCCCCTGCTGCACCCCCTGCCCGCACCAGCCCCGTACTCCCTGCCTGCAGCCAGCCCATCTCCAGCCAGCCCCACACCCCCTGCTCTGCTTCCATCCCTGCACCCCCTGCCCTGCCCGCACCAGCCTGTCTCCAGCCAGCCCCACACCCCCTGCCTGCAGCCAGCCCCTGCCGCACCCCCCTGCCCTTCCCGCACCAGCTCTGCACCCCCTGCCCTGCCTGCACCAGCCCCGCACCCCCTACCTTGTCTCCAGCCAACCCCTGCTGCACCCTCCTGCCTGAAGCCAGCCAGTCCTGCACTTCTCTGTCTCCAGCCCTGCCAACCCCTGCCACACACCCCTGCGGGCCTGCCTGAAGCCAGCCAGCCCACCCCACCCCACATCCCCATCTCCAGCCAGCCCCGCACTCCTTGCCCTGCCTGCAGCCAGCCCCTACCTCCAGTCAGCCCCTGCCCTGCCTCCAGCCAGCCCCATGTCCACTGCTGCCCTGCAGTTCCCAGGGCAGTAACCCTGCACACCTGCTTCAATGAGGGGGGCAGGGAGCAGCTGGGACCCACACATGTGCACACCCTAGGGTGACCAGACAGCAAGTGTGAAAAATCGGGACAGGGGGTGGGGGGTAATAGGATCCTAGGTAAGAAAAAGACCCCAAAATTGGGACTGTCCCTATAAAATCGGGACATCTGGTCACCCTAGCACACCCCCAGGGAGTGGTGGGGACCCACACATGTGAAACGGAGCTCATTTCTAGTTCAGGCCCATCTTTTTAAAAAAGAACTTTAGGTAGGGTTAACATACAGCCGTTTTTTCTTGGACATGTCCAGCTTTTTGGTTCTCAATTTGCCATTCGGGAGGAATTTTTAAAAATATGGACGTATGGTAACCCTATTGGTACAAAAAATACATACTGTGGCACATCTCTTAAATCAGAACTTTTTATAGGGAACCGGTTGCTAAGAAATGAAAGGCTTTTTTTTACATATTTTTTTTTTTAGTCATCCCTGCCTGGGCCCCGTCGAAAATGTTCGAATTGGGCCCCGCACTTCCTAAAGCTGGCCCTGGGAGAGCGGAATAGCAGGATGTGATCCAAAGCTGTTTTTGATTTAATGCTTTAGTTTCATTTGGAGACTTGGGGCTGGATCCTGCAAAGTGCCCTCAACTCCCGTTTGTCCTAATGTTTGTGTCTCACTGTTTTTACACAAGTGTAACTTCACTGACTTCAGTGGAGTTACTCCCAGTGTACACTGGAATAAATGAAATTAGAATCAGGCCCCTTGATCCCAATATTGTTGTGAACAGTGAAGACTGTAATAAAGGGAAGATGACCCGGCATCTATTTTGGTATTTGTAGCAACAGCAGCAATAGACAGCTGATGAAAATATTGTTGGGGGCTGGAGAAAAGTGAAAGCCAGGGTGCAGGGTTTGTGAATTCAGTGCATGCAAAAATAGGAAATTGCTTTGCCTTTAACCAGGAACACAAAAGCTGCTTAATCCTCATCTACATTGCACCAAATATTTCAGTGCTGGCCTTCCTTTGAGCAGAATGTGCTAATGATACTGAACTGTCTGGTGATTTTTATGAAATTGATGGTGGAGACTGGGGTGAAGATACTTAATACATTTTCACTGATGAGTTACACTAGGATTTGCAAATCGGATGCGCAGAATGAAAAACTGGTGCAGTGCACCACTTAGCCTCCAAGTAATTTAGCTATTATGGGATAATCTCCGTAACTAGCTTTTTAACATAGTTTTAAAATCATCAGGACATGTTGCCATCTTTGCAAATTGCACTAATATTTTTTCCTCTTAAAGAACCAGGCTGTTCCCTCCACCCAGTGTTTTGTCGTCCTGAGGGAGAGTACAGACATATCTGAGATAGACCTGTAGCCTTTGGGCTTGAAAGAGACAACATATATATGTTTGAACCAATGATCACCTATGAAAGCTCAGTGAGAAATGGGAGCCTGAAGAGAGACAGTAAGTCAGTGTAGTGAAGAAATCACTATTTCTAAGGCACGTTTTATTTGTTCATAAAAATTCTGATCAAGGCTCTGGTCCTACAAAAGAACAAATGAGAGTATTCCGATTGATGTCATTGGGACTTGTGCATAAAGTTAAGCACATGTGTAGGTCTTTGCAGGAGACCAAAGCAGTAATGCCTGCTAAAGCTAGTTCATGTATTGTATGCGGGCTGAGAACAGACCTCTAAGAAGAGTAATAAATACTGTAGAAAGCTAGACAAATTCATACCTGGTTTACCTTAGAGATGAATTTGGCTCAATGTGTGTGTGGTTGAAAGTGTGTAAATGGAAGCCAGAGGCCAGATACCCTGAATCACAAGTTCAGATTTTAGGATTCTGCATCCTCTCAACATAAATAAATTTAGTTCTGTGCATTTTGCTCTGGCAGTATTACCAAACCCAAGCATTCAAAAATCACAAGTCAAGCACTAAAAAACTCATGAGATTTAAAAAAAATAAACGGGGAGGAAGGGGAGTGGTTTCTTTCCCTTCTGATGTTGGAATGTTTAGATCTCACATTTTCATGCTTTTCTCTTTAGTCACAAGGGCTAGAAAATTATCTTTTGAGTTTTTTTTGTTTTTGTTTTTTAAAGGACAGCTGAGCTTCTTGATTCCATCATCTGGGACTCAAACAAAAGCACCAAATAATGTGAGACTCCCATTACAAACCACCCAGATCTTAAAAACCTCAGCCCTCTCCATGCTATATGAACATTAAAGTGCCCATGATATTTTTGTAATGTTAGGGATTTGCCAACATTTTTCTTTTCCCACACTGGTGGGTGGTATGTTGCCACTCTCACGCTATCAACTCCAGCATAGTTCCCTGTGTTGTACCAGTGTAATGGAGGTGAGGCTGGAAGATCTGCTGTTACACAGATAGGCTTATCCTCCCCTCTGTGACATCAATGGGCACAGTTTCTATCTGGGACTGTTGCATATACATGTGCACACACACACATTTCTTTTTAATTGATTTGGGTTGAGGATCTAGCCCCTGTTGACATCAGCTTGCCAGTAGAGGGAGAGTAGTTTGCTTCACATCACTAAAGATACTGAGCCTGATTCTTCTTATTCATACCAGTATAAATCAAAAATAACTCTATTAAAGTCAGTGGAGTTACTCTGGCGTAAATGAGGAATGTGATCAGAATCGGACCATGAATGCATGCTGGTTCCGCCAAAGTGTTGCTTAGCCTCATCAATCCATATGTGTATATTAATTTAGGAGGTTCTGCTTTCTCTTTATTGAGAATAGTGTCCATAAGTGATGTCAGTAGAGCTGGTTGGGAATTTTTCAATGAAATGCTTTATCAGAAAATGCTGATTTGTCAAATCTGAAACTTTTTGTGGAAACTTATTAGTTTCAACAAAAAAATTGTCAGGAAGGCTTCTCAGGTTCTGGATAGCATTTAGAGAGACCCCTATCCCCCAGAATAGCCAATAGCTGGGTGGCTAGAGTGCTCATCTGGTGCTGATCTGCATCTCCCACATCCTAGGCTAGTCTCGCCAATGGCATATTAGCTATTCTGAGGTGAATATTTCTCTACTTTAAATTTTTGAAAGGTCTAGTTTTTGTTCTGATGCAGAATGAAAGCAAATGCTGAAACCTCCCTTTTTTTTTTTTTTTTTTTTTTGGCAAATGTGAATTTTTGTTTTTGCGCCAGCCCTACATGTCACATCCGTGGTTGGGAAAGATCAGAACTATGGATACATATTTTTTATTTTTACCTTACAAATAAAGCTGTCTTGTACTATATATTCGGCTAGTGATATCTAAAATGAAGCAACAGCAATTGAAAGCTGTACAAATAATGTATTGAACTTGTGCACAGTTATTTAAATGGGGATTGCTGAACAATGATGTATGCTATTGGCATGGGAGTCCAAGTGCTAAATTGATGAATTATTTGTCAGTGTCCTATTTCTGGCCAAGTATAATAAATGATCTAGAAACAATATGGAATCCTAAATTGAACTGCACAAGACTCTTCTTTTTACTCTGGATTTTGCTTGAGTGTGGTGCTGGTAATTTGGTTAGTGATTTGTCCATTTTTGTATAAATTCTGGGGCCATGTTCTCATCTTGGCCACTGCAGGGAAAATACAGAGTAGGTCACCTGCTGGAGTTACTCTGTGTTTAACCTGATATCAGACTCTGGCCCTGAGTTTTTAGAGTTCTGTACATGTGCTCTGAAATTGTAATTGAGCACATTATAGAAACCAATAAATACATTCAATTATTGGCTGAGCTGAAACTATTGTTGCCGCATGATTTCTGTTCAATATTGGAAAAAAATGAACAAAGGTTTTTTTGTTTGTTTTAACAAATAGATGGCAATTGCCTCTGGCTGTGCAAAGAGATTAAACCTGAGAAAATGGAAGATAACATGTATTCTAGCTTTGAAAGACTAGTAAAATGAAAAGGCAGAAACTGTCCTATATGAGCAGTAGTTTATAAGATGAACAAAGCTGTGAATTTCTGTATGCTGCAGGAGGACCTGGTTGCTCAAATAATGGGCAATAGAGATATCATTAGGAAGTTTAAATGAGTTGTGGCCTTCCCTAAGGAGACATGATGGAGCAGACCAGATTTTGTTTTGTGTTGAGAGTGTTTGTTTGCTGTTTGTTGCTTTTAATTTGGTCATAAAAAGGTAAGGTGTCTCCTTTACTCCCCTCAGCTCCCTCTCAATAAGGTGTGATGGAGCAAGGCCGGATGGCTACAGGAAAGTACTCAGGAACAGGTATGTTAGTCCCAGGCTAAGCAAATCCCTAGTACCATGGGAACGAAAACAGCAGTTGCTCCAGGGTAATTAAGGCACCTGGGGCCAATTAAGAACTTTCTAGAAGGCACCGGAGAGAGCTACATTGATTGGAGCACCTGCAGCCAATCAGGGCAGGCTAATCAGGGCACCTAGTATAAAAAGGGGAGCTCACTCCAGCCAAGCAGGAGGAGCCAGAGGAGAGAAGTGCGTGTGAGGAGCTGGGAGCAAGAGGCACAAGGAGCTGAGACTGAGAGGGTGTGCTGCTGGAGGATTGAGGAATTATCATACAATCAAGCATTATCAGACACTAGGAGGAAGGACCTGTGGTGAGGATAAAGAAGGTGTTTGGAGGAGGCCATGGGGAAGTAGCCCAGGGAATTGTAGCTGTCATGCAGCTGTTATAAGAGGCACTATAGACAGCTGCATTCCACAGGGCCCTGGGCTGGAACCCAGAGTAGAGGGTGGGCCCGGGTTCCCCCCAAACCTCCCAACTCCTGATCAGACACAGGAGGAGTTGATCCAGACTGTGGGTTCCACCAGAGGGGAAGATCACTGAGGTGAGCAAATCTGCCAAGAAGCGCAGGACCCACCAAGGTAGAAGAGGGACTTTGTCACAAAGGTGATTGCTTAAGTCACAGGCTGAGAAGCTCCTCCTAACTTATATAAATTACACTGGTCTACAATTTTTGAGAAGTCGTCTGCTTCAGAGATAAAATGTGGTATTTATTATGTATTTTGATGTGCTGAATTCAAATATGACAAAACAACTGATTGGCTACCGTTTCTAAGATATTTAAGTTTTTACATTTTATGTCTATGTATATTGTGTAGATAGTAGAGTTTTAATCATAAATTGTAAACCTAGGTGTTTTCATGTGTTTATGGTTACTTTACATGATAACATTTCACTTGTCCTGTTTATGTAACACTTTAAAAATCAGCAGAAGGGTTATATAACTAAAATTTATTATGAAACAAAAGGCAAAAAACTATTATGTACATAGTTTAGTCCTATTCAGTGTTTACTCGGTGCTTCTTGGCTTGTCTCTTGTATTCATTAAATGGAGCATCTCTTGTCACTGTCCAGCAATAGTCTGCAAGCATTGATGGGCTACATTTGCCCTGATAGCGTTTCTCCATTGTTGCAATGTCCTGGTGAAATCGCTCACCGTGCTCGTCGCTCACTGCTCCGCAGTTCGGTGGAAAAAACTCTAGATGAGAGGAGTGCAAAAAATGTATCTTTAGTGACATGTTGCAACCAAGGCTTTTGTATGCCTTGAGGAGGTTTTCCACCAATAACCTGTAGTTGTCTGCCTTGTTGTTTCCGAGAAAATTTATTGCCACTAACTGGAAGGCTTTCCATGCCATCTTTTCCTTGCCACGTAGTGCATGGTCAAATGCATCATCTCGAAGAAGTTCACGAATCTGAGGACCAACAAAGACACCTTCCTTTATCTTAGCTTCACTTAACCTTGGAAATTTTCCACGGAGGTACTTGAAAGCTGCTTGTGTTTTGTCAATGGCCTTGACAAAGTTCTTCATCAGACCCAGCTTGATGTGTAAGGGTGGTAACAAAATCTTCCTTGATTCAACAAGTGGTGGATGCGGAACATTTTTCCTCCCAGGCTCCAATGACTGTCGGAGTGGCCAGTCTTTCTTGCACGACTATCCCATTCGCAGAGAAAACAGCAGTACTTTGTGTATCCAGTCTGCAGACCAAGCAAGAGAGCAACAACCTTCAAATCGCCACAAAGCTGCCACTGATATTGGTCATAGTTTATGCACCTCAAAAGTTGTTTCATGTTGTCATAGGTTTCCTTCATATGGACTGCATGACCAACTGGAATTGATGGCAAAACATTGCCATTATGCAGTAAAACAGCTTTAAGACTGGTCTTCGATGAATCAATGAACAGTCTCCACTCATCTGGATCGTGAACGATGTTGAGGGCTACCATCGATGTTGTTGCAGGCTACAAGATCACCTTCCATGAAGAAGAATGGGACAAGATCCTTTTGACGGTCACGGAACATGGAAACCCTAACATCTCCTGCCAGGAGATTCCACTGATGTAGTCTGGAGCCCAACAGCTCTGCCTTACTCTTGGGTAGTTCCAAATCCCTGACAAGGTCATTCAGCTCACCTTGTGTTATGAGGTGTGGTTCAGAGGAGGAGGATGGGAGAAAATGTGGGTCCTGTGACATTGATGGTTCAGGACTAGAAGTTTCATCCTCTTCCTCGTCTGACTCAAGTGAGAATGATTCTGGTGCATCAGGAACCGGCAGTCCTTCTACGTGGGGTACTGGGCGTATAGCTGATGGAATGTTTGGATAATGCACAGTCCACTTTTTCTTCTTTGACACACCTTTCCCAACTGGAGGCACCATGCAGAAGTAACAATTGATCTGTTGGCTCTCTCCAAATCATTGGCATTGCAAAAGGCATAGATTTCCTTTTCCTGTTCAACCACTGGCGAAGATTTGTTGCACAAGTGTTGCAGCATATGTGTGGGGCCCACCTCTTGTCCTGATCTCCAATTTTGCAGCCAAAATAAAGGTGATAGGCTTTCTTAACCATAGTGGTTATACTGCACTTTTGTGATGCAAAAGTCACTTCACCACAAACATAGCAGAAGTTATCCGCACTGTTCACACAAGTACGAGGCATCTCTGCTCACTTTGGCTAAACAGAAATGTGTCCCTTTGCAAAATCAAACACTGACAAATAAGAGAGCACGACACTGTATGATTTCTAGAGCTGATATAGGGCAATTTGTTCAGCAGAGTGATGTAAGCTTCTTTATGATTGCATCATCCATGACTTCTAGGAATAACATGATGCAATTCATATCATGTATGACGCAATACCAGCTTCAGATTGCATCATTCATTGTTTTGCCTAAAAAGCAAGTACTGTCCAAACCCAGTCATAGATTTATTCATAGATCCAGTCAAAGATGTATTTTAGTCATTTCTGGTTTAAATTGAGATCCCTTCCCTTTATAACTCACTTATCCTCCGCTATTCCCAAGTCAAGGGTTGTATATACTGACCCAATAGCATATCTTGAAAACTAGAGCCAATCAACAATTTTAAGCATCATTTTCGTTCTCAGTGACCCAGAATTAGTCAAGTTGGACTACATTTATTTCAGAAGCATTTTGGCTGTAGAGCAGAGTTATCAATGTTCAGTTTAGCCGAAACTGACTTCTTTAGGTCAGATTTCCCTCTCAGCCTATCATAACCCAGTGCCTCTACTGTGCATATGTTCAGAGATAGACGGTGTAGAGACCTGGGGAATGTATTAATTTATTTGCGGCAGGGACCACAATAATATCTGTCAGGATCCTATTCCCATTAAAATCAATGATTTTAAAAAGCTGCCATTCATGTCAATTGGCTGCCATTCATGTGAAACAACTAAAGAGCAAAGAAACCGAGAACTAACAAAAACCTATATTTTATCATTAAAAATAGTTATTGTGCTGGAGAGCTGCCACCATTGTACCACTCTTCTATTTAAAAAGGGGTCGGAAACATTAGGGTGATACTTGGACTTGCAAACCAATGAGCTATAGCTCAGTACTAGAAGAAGTAATTAATACAATAGTTAAAGATCTGGCTTCACACTCCTAGCTGGTGTGAGTCAGTGTAGCTCCATTGAAGCTCAGGTGTGGCCTATACTACAGAGTGAGGTCGACGCAATGCAGCTTACATCAGTCTACCTGTGGAAGTGTCTACACTTAAATTTCACTCTCTCCACTGTAACTGCCTCCCTGTGCCAACTTAATAATTCCACCTCCATGAGCTGCGTAGAGTCAAGGTCAATGCAGTGCCAGCGTAAACACTGCATTGTGTACGTAGACTGTTATGAACTGTCAGGAGCTATTTTACAATGCCCTACACTGACTGCACAATCGATACCAGTGCTTCTGGTGAGGATGTGCACCACCGATGGAAGGAGCAAACTGTAGACATGCACAAGTGATGTACTTACTTCTGTATGCCGTCATAAGTTAGATCACCTTACTTCTGTACTGTAGATGTGGCCTCAATAGAGCTATGCCAATTTACAGCAACCCAGGGCTTGGCCAAGAGTTACCAAAAGCCTGCCTGAGTATCATGGCAAGCAAGAATGTTTATTTTTATTGTCCCTTTATACGTACTTATGAATAACCTCTATGAATATTTACAAAAACAATTCAAGAATATTAGGTATAATTCTTGTCTCACATTGGTGAGGGCAGCAGTTCTACAGAAAAGGACTTAGGGGTTACGGTGGACGAAAAGCTGAATATGAGTCAACAGTGTGCCCTTGTTGCCAAGAAGGCTAATGGCATTTTGGGTTGTATAAGTAGGGGCATTTCCAGCAGATCGAGGGATGTGATCATTCCCCTCTACTCAGCACTGATGAGGCCTCATTTGGAGTACTGTGTCCAGTTTTGGGCCCCACACTACAAGGATGTGGATAAATTGGAGAGAGTCTAGCAGAGGGCAACAAAAATGATTAGGGGGCTGGAACACATGATTTATGAGGAGAGGCTGAGGGAACTGGGATTGTTTAGCCTGCAGAAGAGAAGAATGAGGGGGGATTTGATAGTTGCTTTCAACTACCTGAAAGGGGGTTCCAAAGAGGATGGATCTAGACTGTTCTCAGTGGTAGAAGATGACAGAACAAGAAGTAATGGTCTCAAGTTGCAGAGGGGGAGGTTTAGGTTGGATATTAGGAAAAACTTTTTCACTAGTAGGGCGGTGAAGAACTGGAATGGGTTACCTAGGGAGGTGGTGGAATCTCCTTCCTTAGAGGTTTTTAAGGTCAGGCTTGACAAAGCCCTGGCTGGGATGATTTAGTTGGGTTTGGTCCTGCTTTGAGCAGGGGGTTGGACTAGATGACCTCCTGAGGTCCCTTCCAACCCTGAGATTCTATGATTCTATGGTGTAAATCAGGACTGTTCTTTTTAAATCAATGAGATCAAACTTGAAATCATCAATAATATAAATCAGGCAAACCAACATTAGCTAGTGCAAACAAAAGGACAACCCCACCTAGCAAAAACCAACAACAAACAAACCCCAAACTAACCCCACAGAGAGAGCCTGAATAAACAGATAGGTCCCATTGCATCAACACGCTCTGTCAGTGTTGTGCCAAGGAGAAAGGAGATACCAGAGCCAGGGCCTCCTCTCGGGGAACACCTGTCAGCAAGCCCCCAGAGATGTTTAAACATGCCAGCTATGAGCTTGAGTACCTCAACTGATCCACTCTCTGCCTCTCTAACTTCTTGTAATTATTTATGAGAGTGGGTACTGGAGAACCAGGAGCTAGAATTATTTAGACATTTAAAAATGCTTTTGATACAGTCTGTCAGAAGATGCTGTTCGAGAAAATTGGTGTTTAGGGAAGGAGAGAGAAAATCCTGTTATGGATTCAAAACTAATAGGAAGCAAAAGCTGCCCAATCCAAATTTTTGCAAGGCTCAGTGAGGCGTAGGTTTGATGTTTCAATACAGGCCTATGTCTAATCTGCTGATTAAGGAACTGGAAGGAGAGTGAATAAGACAGAGAGGTAACGTTTCCTTATTTAACAGGCGTGCATTATTGCAGTATACAAAGATTAGTGTTCGGTAGAAAGTAATAAACATTCAGGATTTTTGCTGAATCTATAATAGAGGGTGAGATTTTTATTTATTTATTTATTTTTAACACCTAGTTTCTATTGTTGGTTAGTGTTGTTTTAGTCAGTGAAAATAAAGCATGTTTGGAGAACTGCCAGGAAGATACGATTTCAAAACATGGCTGTTTTCTTTCAGTTTAGCAAAAGGTTAAGTGTTATCTTTGGTTATCTCATGATCTTAATCTGATAGTGATGCCCTTAACATGGGTGGTGTGAAGTGGCCATCTGCCCTTTTAACAGCTGACAAGAGAATGAATTGTATTTTTGCCTATTGCACTGAAGACTGCTATATGGGCTACTTGAGGGTTATGTGCACAAGCTGAGCTGTATTCATTACTTTGATGTGCAGTAAATTTAAACAAGAAATCGGCTGAATATCCTATTTCTAGCATGTGCCAGTTCTAGTATTTGTGTTAATATTCATCATGTCTTTTAAAAAAAGATTCACAGAGACATTTGTGGATCTGAAATAACAAGAGACCTTGGCTTCTCCTGATATTACTCCTTGCTGGTGACAATCCAGTGAGATGGCTGAGGCGAAAAAGACAGTGAAAACATAAACACAAATAAAAATATTTATTCTGTTTCCTGTGGAACAACAGCTTAAATTACATCAGCGGAATAATGGATTTCATCTTTAAATTCCTATCATTTGCCAGTGTTACATGGTGGTTGCATGACCTCATTTAATTACATATGTCGTTTCTTTGCCAGATCTGTCACTTCCTGTGCTTTCAGCTTGGTGTCATGCTTAGTGTTGGTGGGTTGACCTCACAAGGTTCAGAGTTCAGACGCAGATCAAATAAACACCAAAGTTATTTGTTCAAATCAGACTTCTTGGGTCTGTTTCTGGTTGTGATAAAAGTACCACAAGAACAGCCTCTCTTTTGGTGTTTTGGTATTTCTGCCCCAACATTGGGATAAGAGGTATCTTACTTCTGAATCGGTTTCCCCATTGCTAGATGTGTTTGAAATAAAAAATTCTTCAAGAGTAATGATCCTCCATATGGCCATAGCACCTTTCATCCAAGGATCCCAATATGTTTTACACACGTTAATGAGTTATACTGCACAGCACCACTCTGAGCTAGGTATACATCAGGCCTGATTCTCATTTATACTAAGGCCACTTTATACCACTCTGAGCAGTGTCAAGGAGCTTAGTGTAATTGAGAATCAGGTCCTCTTATCTTCATTTTAGAGGGGGGGAAACTGAGGCACGGGTAATAGCCTTGCAAATATTTGTTGCCCAGTGAGTTCGGGACTAGGCTAGGAACAGAATTTAGGTAATCCAATTCCCAGACTTGTGTCTGAGTCACAAGACCATCCTGCCCCAAAACATACAGAACGCAATTCCTTCCAAAGGCCAATTCTTATCCTTGCCTATGTCAGTATGGCAACTCTAATGAATATGTACTCATAGCAAATACAGGATCCAGATCCCTTTGGCATTCTACCCTGCCCACCCCAGCCCCCCGGATTTGGCCGTAGGAAATAAGAACAGCTATTGCAGAACAAATCAATATCAGATCTGCAACAGTGACCAGTTTCAGATGCTTCAAAGACTCCTATAGCCTTTCATAATTCACTGTATTGTGCAGTACTATCCTGTCAGCTGATCAGGTTCTGCCCTGCAGCAAGAGCTTTGATAGCTCATATAATTTTCATCTTAGGTAGTGTACTGCAGATATGAGTCTTATTCATATAAATATCTAAGCCTTGATCAAAGCTCACTAATCCTGCTTGCTGAAGCTCTGGCTTTGAATGTGCTCAGACCATAGAGGTGAAAATATTTATTTTCCCTCCTTATATGCTTTTGTGAGTCTTGTATTAATCAGCATGTTGCTTATTGCTGTTTATTGTATTTACATATTTTCAGCTATTTGTGTACAAAATCCACAGCCCGATTCCTTCCAGACAATTGTACTGCAGGTTTCTGGGGGCTTGTTTACAATGCAGTGCATGGTGACTTAAATTCATAATTCTCACTATTGTTAATAGGGGTTACATATGCAGCACAGCCTGCTAAAGCTGTACCCCACAAAATGGATGGGGAAGGTGGGGCAGGGAGCATATCCCTCTGTGCAAGTAGCATGGCCGGATATCTTCATGTACTTGAGAGAGCTACATAAGAATGGCCATGCTGGGTCAGACCACTGGTCCAACTAACCCAGTATCCTTTCTTCTGGCAATGGCTGATGCGAGATGCTTCAGAGGGAATGAACCGAACAAGGCAATTAAGTGATCTCACACCTATCATCCAGTCCCAACTTCTGGCATTCAGAGGTTTAGAGACACCCAGAGCATGGTGTTGCATCCCTGACCATCTTGGCTAGTAGCCATTGATGGACCCATCCTCCATGAACTTATCTAATTGTTTTTTGAACCCTCATATAGTTTTGGCCTTCATAGCATCCTCTAGCAATGAGTAAATCTTTTAAATACTTCCTTACTTTTCAGGAAGGTCAGGAAGCATAATTCACTAATAATGTTTGTGATCTTTGCGATCTTCTAATAAAAAGTGTCTTAAAAGTGCTGAGTATTATTAATTGTAAAAATGAAACAAGCCGCTGTGTCCAAGACTGCATGAGTTTATGGGGAGTGCTTTGTGCTGCTGTGGTTTGCCTACAAAGACAGTGCATAACTGTATGTAATTCAGTGTTCTGTACGTGGTGCTTTGATACACTTCAGCATGAAAAGTACAGTGTAAAACCAAATTCCGTTCAAAGGAAAACTGAAACACATTTGATAAAAAATTGCTAGACAGACACCTCATACTGTCTGCAAAGAATCCAGGACTGTTTCTCTCTTAGTATGAGAGAAGGGTCTAGCTGTGATGTATTAAATGCTTAAAGAACTGGAATGTACTTCTTTTTCTTTAAGATTTCAAATGCTTGAGCAGGACTATGTCTGGGTTTCTCATCAGCTCTTCATAATACCTTGGGTAATCCATAACAGCATTTTCAAAGGCAATGCAGAATGACTTGTGTGTGTCTATGTTTGATCCTAGATTGTTTTCCTAAGGTTAAGGGTTAAAGTTTTGACAGATGTGGCTGCCATCTAATTGGCCCCTTTTAGCTCCCTTTTTATATACAAGTGCTTGATAGCTCAATCTGTGAAATACAGCATCTCCATTTTGGTACCAGTCTGGAATGAACCAGATGGAATATTTTGCTGCCTCTCAAGTTTTCTAGTCTGCACAGGGATGGTATATCACTTTCAGTGCACAGGACAGAGGATATTCCTGCTCTGTATTACTGTATCTGTGACACATCTTTTCAGCTCCTACTCTGCTTGCGCCTGGATTGCAGGATAAGACCATTTTTGAAATTTTGCATGTGTTTTTCTCCTTGTTCTTTCCCTCCATCCACATCAGCAGGTCTTTGATGAAGGGCCTTTTCCCATAATCCACCATACCAGCTCTTGACAGTTTTTCTCCTCATCCTACCCTGCAGCCTTTGAGGAGGGGCCTTTTCCTTCATCCGGGTCTGGCAGACAAAATTGCACATGGAATCTCTATCTTTGTGGTACAGTGAAACATGGCCAAGTAGAATTAAACTGGTTAAGCAAAATCACAGATTAAAATGAAAATACATAAAAATGAGCCATGTTCATAAACACGAATAGATAGTAAATATAAAGCAGCTTTTAAATTTATTGCAAGTGTGTAGCTGTATTCTGTTATGGATCAGGCATCATGCACTGAGTCATAGACAAATCAGACTGCCCACCCAGCACATGATTTGAATTGTAATAGCTGTAGTGGTATTCTGTATGAAGCATAATTCATTTGCTTGGAAGAAAAAAAAATCTGTTTAGTTTACTAATTCACAATAATAAATTGGTATCCACTGTACCTTTTGTCTTAGTATTTCAGAGCACGCTACAAACGTTAAGGGTAAGCTCTTTGGGGCAGAGTCCATGCTGTCATATGTGTTTGTACAGTGCCTAGCCCTAAGGGCTTTGAGCTTGATTGTGCCCTTTGGACACTACTATAATACAAATAATAAATAAGAACATTGTGCCTAGCCCTTCCTGGGTGCTTAAGGGTGAAGAGCACAGGAGACTCCCTCCTGCATAGGGTCTGAACACAAATCAACAACAGCCCTGAAGGGGATCTTTAAAAAGGCACTGCTAGGTTGGTTAGTTTGGAGGCAGAGCAGGTATAGTGGGTGAAGAACTATGATCTGGCCTTAAGTAAGCTTCACAATACCCCTCTGAAATAGGGAAGTATTACCCACCCTTTAATAATGGATACATTTAGGCACAGGAAGGTCGTGTGACTTTCTCAGAGTCACACAGTAGGTCAGTGGCAAAGTCCTGATTCCCAATCCTCAGCCCTAACCAGCAGACCACTTTCCCACTTGTATTGTACTCACTGTTGTTACCCCCATTTGACCCGAGCGCTTAGCCAATAATCAGAGTCTTGCAGATTGTCTTTGGTAGGTGGAAAAATTGAAGATGGAGTCAAGTATTTCTTTCCTACAATCCTGTTTATTTACAAAAATGTACATAAAGTCCTGTTTCCCTGAACATTATAGGAAACAAACAACAGGAGAGAGTTTCTTTTGCTCACAGTTCCCAGCCTTTTTCTAGTAAGCACTCTTCCCAAAAGCTCTATCTCTTAGCCAGAGAAGGTGATCCTGAGAAAAAGCTATCTCTGGGGTTTTCTTGCTGCCTTCTCTGTGTTTCTTCTGTGGTGTTTCTGCTTATTGTCGCTCTCTCTCATACATGGCTCCATCAAACTATATGTAGCCCTCTGTGTTTGCATTTAGACCTGAGGGAAAACATCTGACCGCTCTCAACTCCTATTCCTGGACATTGCAGGCCACAGAACTTGACCCTAGGGTTGCCAACTTTCTAATCACACAAACCAAACACCCTAGCCCTGCTCCTTCCCGAAAGCCCGCTCCCCTCTCACTACATTGGGATGTTTGAGGGGTTGAGGGCTCTGGGGTGGAGCTGGGGATGAGGGGTTTGGGGTGCATGAGGGGGCTCCAGGCTGAGATTCAGCATGCAGGAGGGGGCTGCAGGTTGGGGTGCAGGAGAGGGTACAGGCTCTGGGCTGGGGGTGCAGGCTTGGGGGTGGGGCCAGGGATGAGGGGTTCAGGGTGTGGGAGGGGGCTCTGGGCTGGGGCATGGGGTTGGGGTACAGGATGGGGCTTCGGGTTGTGGGGGAGGCTCAGGGGTGGGGCATGGGATTGAGGCTCAGAGTTGGGGTGCAGGCTTACTGCGGACGGCTCTCAGTCAGCGGCGCAGGGGGGCTAAGACGGGCTCCCAGCCTGTCCTGGCTCTGCATTGCGCCACAGAAGTGGCCAGCAAGTCTGGCTCCTAGGTGTGGGGGGGGAGCAGGAGGCCCTGTGTGCTGCTCTCGCGCACAAGCACCATCCTCCAGCGGCCATGGCTCCTGGCCATTGGGAGTGTGGAGCTTTTGCTTGGGGTGGGGGCAGCACATGGAGCCCTGTGGCCACCCGCTTAGGAGCCGGACCTGCTGGCCACTTCCAGGGCGTAGTGCAGTGCTGGGACAGGTAGGGACTAGCCTGCCTTAGCCCTGCAGCAGTGTTGACTGAACTTCTAATGGCCTGGTCGGCAGTGCGGACTGGAGGCGCCAGGGTCCCTTTTCGACTCGGCGTTCCAGTAAAAAACCAGACACCTGGCAACCCTACTTGACCCACCCAGTCCTGTAATAGGCCCATAACCTCTGGTTGAGTTACTGAAATCTTCAAATCTTGGTTTAAAGACTTCAAGTTAAAGAGAATCCATCATTTACTCTAGTTCAAATCAGCAAGTGAATGGTGCCCAACTCTGCAGAGGAAGGCAAAAGAAAAAAAGAACCCCAGGGTCGCTGCAGATCTGATCTGGGGGGAAATTCTTTCCCAATCCCCAAAATGGCAGTCAGTTAGACCCTGAGCACACAGTCATAGACCTGGGAAGGAATTTTCTGTTGTAACTCAGAGTCCTCTCCATATAGTGTCCCATCTCCAGCTATTGAAGATATTTGCTAATAGCAGTCGCAGATGGGTCAGATGCCGCTGTAAGCAGTCTCGTACTATTATCAAGCTCAGTCTTGAAACTAGTTAGATTTTTTTTTTGCTCCCACTATTCCCTGTGGAAAGCTGTTCCAGAACTTCACACCTCCAGTGGTTAGTTTAACTTCAAACCTAAATTTGTTGACTGACAGTTTATATCCATTTGTTCTTGTGCCAATATTGGATCTTAACTTAAATAACTCCTCTGAGGTATTTATAAAGCAATCATATCTCCTGTTTTGTTAGGCTAAACAAGTCAAGCTTCTTAAGCCTTCCCTCATAAGGTGGGTTCTCCAGTCCTCTGATCATCCTAACAGCCTTTTTCTGTATCTGTTCCACTTTGAATTATTTTTTCTTATATATGGGAAATAAGAATTGCCTGCAGTATTCCTGATGAGGTCTTACCAGTACCCTCTGTAATGGTAATAACACTTCCCTATTTCTACTGGAAATACCTTGCCTGATGCATCCTAGGATTACATTGGCCTTTTTCATGGCCACATCGCATTGGCAGCTCATAGTCATCCTGTGATTGACCAATACAGCCAGATCTTTCTCCTCTGTCGCTTCCAACTGACACATCTCTATCTTATAGCAAAAATTCTTCTTGTTAGTCCCTACAGGCATGACTTTGCACTAATTACATTTCATTCCATTTCTATTACTTCAGTTTTCAAGGTCATCAAATCTTCTTGTATGATATTCTGTTCCTCCTTTGCATTGGCAATACCTCCCAACTTTGTGCCATCCATAAACTTTATTAGCACATTATCACTTTTTGGAAATGATAAATAAGATTGATCCCAAAACTGATTTTGAGGAACTCCACTAGAAGCCTCCCTCCAGCCAGACAGTTCACCTTGAAGCATGACCTGTTGCAGTATCCTTCTTACCCACCTTTCAATTCTTGTATTAATCCTCATCTTCTCCAATTTAAATAATAATTTCCCATGTGGACCTGTATCAAATGCTTTACTGAAATTCAGATAGGTTAGATCTATTGCATTTTATTTGCTAAAAAATTGATTATCTTCTCAAAGAAAGAGATCAAGTTGACTGGAATGATCTACCTTTTGTAAAACCATGTAGTATTTTATCCCAGTTACTGTTTACCTCTATGTCCATAACTACTCTCTCTTTCAAAATTTCTCCTAAGATCTTGCATACATTTGAGGTCAAACTAGCAGGCTTGTAGTTTCCCAAATCACTTTCTCCCCTTTCTTAAATATAGATACTGTATTTGCAATTTTCCAGTCATAGGGCACAACTCTTGAGTTTACAAATTCATTAAAAATCCTTGCTGCTGTGCTTGCAATTTCATGTGCCAGTTCCTTTAATATTCTTGGATGGAGATTATCTGGGGCCTGTGGATTTGGTCTCATTGAGCTGTTTTGAATTTAGCTTCCATCTTGGATGTTGTAAATTTTGCTTCCATACCTTGTTCCCATTAGCCATCCTACCACTGTCCCAAAACTCCTCATTACTCTTATTAAAAACTGAGGCAAAAAATTCATTTAGGTGTTGCGCCATACCTAGATTATCATTAATCTCCATCCCATCTTCAGTGTTTAGTGATCCCACTTCTTCTTTCCTTGTTTTCTTTTTATTGACATGGTTAAAAAAACCCATTTACTATTGGTTTCTATTTCCTTGACAAGATCCAGCTCTGCTTGGCTTTTGGAAATTCTCATTTTTTCTCTATGCTTTCTGATTTCCAAGAATTATCAGCTTTCCTTGCTGATCTCTGCTTTCATTTCTTTCTCTTAATAACCTATATGAGATGCTTGCTAATTCAGTTTGGTCTGCAACCCTTCCCTTTGAATTTTTCCCCTTGTTTGGGATGCAGGCTTCAGATAGTTTCTTCAACTTTGACATACCATAATTCCAAGCCTCCTCCACATTCAGATGCTTGAGCTCTTCAGTTTAGTCCCCTTCCCTAGCAAATTCCCTTATTTTTTTAAAGATTGTCCTTTTGAAATCAAGTTCACAAAGGATAGGTCCATCAATGGTTATTAGCCAAGATGGTCAAGGATGCAGCCCCATGCTCTGGGTATCCCTAGTTTCCGTTTGCCAGCAGTTAGGTATGGCTATCAGGGGATGGATCACTCAGTGATTGCTCGTTCTGTTCATTCCCTCTGAAGCATGTGGCATTGGCCACTGTTGGAAGACAGGATACTGAGCTAGATGGACCTTTGGTCTGACCCAGTCTGGCTATACTTATGTTAAGGACCTTCGTTGCAGACATATTTTTGTTTATTCTTCCATTTAGTTTATACTGAACTAACTCATGATCACTCGAACCAAGATTGTCCTCTATAACCAGCTCTTCTTTGAGGTCCTTGCTCGCTACTTACCAATACTAAATCTAAAATGGCATCCCCTCTTGTTGGTTCAGTGACTGGTGAAGAAATCTGTCGGATTTATATCTGGGACTTACCATTATTAGTAGCACTTGTCCTCCAATCTATAGCTGGGAAATAAAACAGTCCCATAATCACACAACGCCCAGTATTATTTATTTCATTAAAAATATGAAAGAGGTCTCTGTCCATATCCAAATTGGATTCTGGGAGTCTGTAGAAGACCCTAATCACTGTGCCAGTAGAACCTCTCTTACTTTTCTTCTCCAAAAGGATTTTGACCCATGTGATTGCCTTAAAAATCACGTGGTTTTAAAAATAATATATGTTGTGTTTTTTGTTTGCCTTCTAGTGTGGGAGTCTTCAGCGTTCATGGTTTCAAACGTTTCTCCACAATTATGAGGTCTAGAATCTTACTTCTCTCTTTTCTTACGATTTTTTAGGTAATAACATGGTTCCATCAGCTGGGGCTTTTAGGAAAACATGAGATGTCATAACACATGCAAGAAAATTGTGAAATTTGACATGACACCCATCATTTATTTGTGTTTTGTCTGATGCAAATTTGAATTAGTAACATATATATATATATAAAATGTCTCTGCAGCACTGATTTGCAAGTCGGTGATGACATAGTGCATAGGCCAGTCACATGACATTATGTTTAATTTTTACTTTACAGTAGTGTCTAGATGCTCCAGTCAGGTTGGGTGCTAGGTGCTCTTCATATACAAACAAAGATATGATCCAGTTTATTAATCGATCAGTCTGTCATTAAACACACAATCTAATTCCCCTTGAAGTTGATGGGAATCTTTCCACTGACTTTAGGGCAGCTGAATCAGGCCCTGAATCTATTAGATCTGTATTATCATTAGACTTTTAATGGATTTATTTAAGAAATGAGCCATAAATAATGTTTTACAAAAGGCATCATGTCTTTCTTTGAACCCTGAATGAATCCTTGTTGTTTTAGCCCCAGTCTCAAAAAAAATAAAAAATATAATTTTTACTAGGCCACCAGGCCTGAATGGAGAATAGGAAGGCTAGGAAGTCATTCCAGCTGTTTTCCTTTTGTTGGCACTCAGCACTCTGAGCAGGAATTGCTGAGCAAAGAACATCATTTCCCAAGAGAGGTTCATTGGGATAGCACAAATGCAGTCTGGCTGTTTTTTAATTAAAAGCTCCTGCCAAATACTATCATGGGGAGGGGGAGGGGAGGAATGCATGAAGACTGGAGTCCACTTGGAAAAGAGAGAAACCGGCCTCAGAAAGCAGCAGAGCAGAGTGTTTTCTCTCTTCTAAACTCTTGCTTTTTAGCATTTTAGCATAACCAGAAGAGACCTGCTTCTGCCCTCCCCCCCAAACACATATCTGTTTTGAGTATTGCTTCTCAACAGAGAGACTGAGTTGGAGAAGGATTGTGCAACTTTGGAAATGGTTTTGGACCAGCTAGTGGAACAAAAAAAAAGCAAATTCCTTCTCTAGAGAGGTTGCCAAATTATTGACTTACACATCACGCTACGTTATAACGATAATACACCAGGACCAGATGTGTATTTGTGTGTCTAAACCAACTTTTAAAGCAAAAAAGTGCAGTGATTTCTTTGCTTCTCCCTGGCTCTCCAAATAAAGCTTAAGAAAACAAACCATAAAAAGTATCTGAATGGTGTTTACCCTGGGATACAGGCCTCTTCACCTCTAGCTTCCTGGTTTTAATCCAGAATAACTCCGTAATGACCGAAAGCTGTTACCACATGATGGCAGTTTGGTGTCCAGCGTGAAATGGATTTGATGATTTAATTCCAGTCCTCAGTTGACAGATGTCCACAACATAAAACCCATCGCTACAGGTGATACTATCTGGCACTCTTCTTGGCAATCTCAGCAAAGAGATCAAGGACAGATTTAGGTTTAGGGACTGAACTGTCCTCTTCAAGGTGGCAGTTTCAGGTAGGAGTTGAGGCATATAGGCAATGCATTCTGGCGAAGCTTGCATTGCATCAGTCTATGCTGTGTATCTTTTTGGGGACTTGAGGACTTACACCTCCAAGGCTTCCGTCTGCTCACCAGTACTAAAAAGGGGGAGAAAATCATGTGCCTCCTATATAGCAGTATGAAACACCTACCATTAGCCTGCTGGAATAATAGTTTATTTGAATGCCTTTTGACCACCAGGATCTGGCAAGAGCATATCTATTATCCCTGCAAGTGACTCAGACATTTCTATGTCCGCAGAAAGATTTTGTGTTCATTTCGTTTTTAATGTTACTTCACTTTTAAAGAACACCACCAAGTCCCTTTTTTCTGTAGTCTGTCAGAATTTTTTTCATCCAGAATGATAGAATGGCTTAACTGAAAACAGCTTAAGAAGTGCTCCTGTCTCCAGCACTCAGATACCCAGCTCTCAGTGGGGTCCAAACCCCAACTAAATACGTTTTATCCTGTATAAAGCTTTATACGAGGTAAACTCATAAATTGTTCGCCCTCTATAACACTGATAGAGAGAGATGCACAGCTGTTTGCGCCCCCAGGTATTAATACATACTCTGGGTTCATTAATAAAAAGTGATTTTATTAAATACAAAAAGTAAGATTTAAGTGGTTCCAAGTAATAACAGACAGAACAAAGTAAATTACCAACAAAATAAAATAAAACACGCAAGTCTAAGCCTAATACAGTAGGAAACAATGCAGGTAAATCTCACCCTCTGAGATGTTCCAATAAGCTTCTTTGACAGACTAGCGTCTTTCTAGTCTGAGCCCAATCCTTTCCCCGGTACAGTCCTTGTTCCAGCTCAGGTGGTAGCTAGGGGATTTCTCATGACTGCAGCCTCTTTTGTTCTGTTCCACCCCTTATATAGCTTTTGCACAAGGCGGGAATGCTTTGTCTCTCTCTGGGTTCCCACCCCTTCTTCTAAATGGAAATGCAGAGGGTTAAAGATGGATTCCAGTTCAGGTGACATGATCACATGTCACTGTAAGACTTCATTACCCACTTGCCAGCACACAGGTATACAGGAAAACTTACAAGTAAACAGAGCCATTTACAACCAATTGTCCTGGTTAATGGGAGTCATCAAGATTCCAAGCCACCATTAATGGCCCACAATAGGACTCCAGAGTTGTATTTCATATTTCTGGTTTCAGATACAAGAATGATACATTTATACAAATAGGATGAACACACTCACTAGATTATAAGCTTTGTAATGATACCTTAGAAGAGACCTTTTGCATGAAGTATATTCCAGTTACATTATATTCACGCTCATTAGCATATTTTCATAACATCATATGGAGTGCACCGTCACATGCTGCTTGTGCAAATCAACACAAAACACTGTAGATTCTCTCATGCTGTGTGATGTGTTTTTTAACATTTTGCTAACACTGGTGGGGTTTATAATTATTATTTTTTAATAAATGTTTAAAATAGAAAGGGCATTCCTCACCAGATCACTTTGGGGCTTCAGCTGCCTGAAATGTTCCGTTACTGTGCTCATCTATTACAGCAAAGGGCACCCTGGAAATACCTAACATAGGTACGTGCCATTGTCCTTTTTAGTGCACACATTTTCTTATGATATATTAGGGTATTTTATGATTTTTAATTTTATTCCCAGGCAAACAATTATTCTTGACGTTTCTGTTATGTTTGTATGTGTAGCTATCCCTTAGTCCTCTTTCTATTTTTATTATATAATTCTATATCTCATTTTCTTTTGTGCTACCTACTATTCCAAATTTGGGTTCTCTCTAACATCTCCCATCATCATGGTATCCGAATGCAGAAGGATTTTCCTTTACAACGTTTCTTTTGGGTTTTGTTTTGCTTTTTGGTCTTTGGCTGGATCTTAAGGAGGGTTCAGCCATTCAGGAATAAGGTGAACGTTCAAAGCATGGTCAACTTCCTGTAATTGTAGGGTGTCTCTAGCATTGTGCACCTTCCTGTCTTTTGTTTCGGTATGTCTTTATTTAAAGTGGAAATAAAAATAGATGTCAGACGGCTGGAAATAGAAATGAATATTTGGCATCTGAGCACAAATGTGTCCATAATAATAAACAACTTAATCCCAAAGGACCCTGAAATGTTTACAAACTGTGGTTCAAAACTTGTCACTTACAAGTAATTCTGTTGAAGTCCATAGGAGTACTTGTGTACAAAAAGTGAACTGGATTTGGGCCTGTGTACATACTTACTACAGGACTGTAATGCAGCTGCCAAACAGCGAAGAGCACAAGTGACAAGAAGGAAAGTTTTGGCTAAGGACACTAGGGTATACTCTTCCCAAAAGTACAAATGGATCTGTTAATAGCTTAGCCAAACAGATGGGACCATTGTGCTAGAAGCTTTACAAATACATAGGAAGACACAACCGCTGTCCCAAAGCACTTTCAATCTAATGAAAGGCAAGATGTGGTAAGGGTGTGTAGCAACCAGGAGGGATGTGGGACAGAGAAACAAAGTAACAGAAATGAGAATATGCATTTAGATAGGCTAGATGCATAACTTGAAATGACTTAGAGCAATCATCTTATGTTTTTAACAGAAATAAACATTAGCAGTCCCCACTGGCCCTTTACCTAGCCATTATGAATTGGTGATCTTTTGTTGGCATCACAATAGAAGTAGATCTCGAAGAGAGATCTGAAGAAGGAATGGACAGTGGTTTTATCACCTAGTTCAAAGTAGGTGTTCCATGCATAACGGTGGCAGAGAAGAAACCATGAATATGATGGTAGGAGAAGCAGATCAATCAAAGGTCAAGCCTGGCATCATTGGTAGAGTGGATGAGGCTACAGGGGTGGTAGGCCTCCAAAAAGAGCGAATCAGTAAGGAGGAGCAGAGTTGTAAGGGCCTTATAGGTGAGTACTCGATGATTGAATTCAGTGCAGCAGAAAATGGGAGCCAGTGGAGGAATTCAGAGAGGGGATGTGTTCAGAACCATGATCAAGTAAAACCATTTTAGCAGCTGCATTTTGAATGGACTGGAGGAGGGGTGATGTCTGGTGCTAGGGAGGCCAGAGGAGGAGGAGTTTTCAGTAGTCAAGATGGGAGACAAGAGTCTGGGAAGGAGTTCTAGCAGGGTGGACAGAAAGAGAAGGTTGGACTTGATAGGTGTTCAGCCTACCTTCCTAGTCTAGATAGGATCTTGTTTGAAAATGTTTTCCCAACCTCTTTTCCTAATCTAGTCATACCCTTATGGAGGAAGAAGCAGCATGATGTGGACACAGCTTGCATGTGCAGTGCAAACAAGAGGGAGGAGTCTGATATGACCAGGCCGGCTCTACCGTTTTTGCCGCCCCAGGCAGCGCGCTGAATTGCCACCGCGTATGGCGGGGGCAGTCCATGTGCCGTTAGGGCAGGGCCGCCCAGAGGGGGGGGCAAAGGGGGCAATTTGCCCCGGGCTCCGCAGGGGCCCCCAAGAGAACAGCTGAGGCTCCCGCCTCCGCCCCTCTCCTGGAGCCCTAGCGCATCAAGCGGCATCTCACACAGCGCCGCAGTGTGTCTCCGTCGGAGCCCCTGAGCTCCGCCCCGCTCAGAGCCGCATGGTCAGGGGGTGGAGCTGGGAGCTCCGGGCTGAGCCCAGCTCCCTCCGCTCGGCGTGGAGCTCCTAGCCCCGCCCCCTCCCCACGCGGCTCGGAGCAGGGCGGAGCTCAGGCCCCACCGGGGACATGCTGCAGCTGTCGGGCGAGGCGCTGAGACTCTGGGTGAGGAGGGAGCCGGGGGTAAGAGGCTGGGGCCGGGGGGGTTGGCTAAGGGGCAGGGAGTCCTGGGGACAGTCAGGGCACAGGGAGGGGGCGGAGGTTGGGGGAGTGGTCAGGGGGCAGGGAATGGGGGGGTGGATTGTGGGTGTTCTGGGGGGAGGGTGGATAGGGTCATGGCTGCCCAGAGGGGGCGGGGCAAGAGGGCGCAGGAGCTTCTTCGTTCCCAGTCTTCGCTCCGGGGCGGAAGGACCCCCCACCGGCGAATCACCGCCGAAGCGGGACCCGCCGCCGACGTGCAGCTCGGTCTTTGGCGGTAATTCGGCGGCGGGGGGCCCTTCCGTTCCGGGACCCGCCGCCGAAGTGCCCCGAAGACCCGCGGCGGGGACCCCCCCCCCGCCGCCGCTGAATTACCGCCGAAGACCGGGCTGCACTTTGGCGGCGGGTCCCGCCGGCGGTAATCGGCTGCGGGGGCTCCGCGCGGGTCTTGGGCGCCGGCGGTGGGTCCCGGAACGGAAGGGCCCCCCGCCGCCGACTTACCGCCGAAGCGGGGCCCCCCGCCGCCGAAGACCCCAGGCCCCTGGAATCCTCTGGGCGGCCCTGCGTTAGGGCGGCTTGCGCGTTTCTGGGGCGGCAATTTGGCGACAGCTTCTGTCTTCAGCTGGAAGACAGAAGCTGCACCGCCGCGGACAGCTGAGCATAGAAGCTGCTGCTGAATTGCCACCGCCGTGGAAACACTCATGCCGCCCTAACGGCACACAGACTGCCCCCCGCCATCCGCGGTTGCAATTTGGCACGCTACCTGGGGGCAAAAACACACTGACTGCCGCCCCTTGCAGATTGCTTGGAATGCTGGTGCCTGGAGCTGGCCCTAGATATGACACCAGGTTGCAGGCCCTAGTGGCAAAGAGGTTAATGGTGCATTCAACTATGACAGAGAAAGAGGGGAATTGGGAGGGTTGGAAAGTGAGATTTGAGGCTTAATCCACTATACCATCCACTCTGACCACTGGCTTTCTATGTAACTAACCAATATTGCATGTGCCTGCCTCCTTATCTATACAATGACTATATTCAATGGATTAATTTCCTAAGAAAGAGACCATGAGAACATATAAGGAAATATGTTACTGTTTGTATTTAAAACACCTCTCCCTTATTTCTTTCACACAGATACAGAATTCCTCCTGCAAGTATCTGGTTCTGCAGAGATTTAATAGAAGACTGCACAAGCAGCGTCTAGAACCAAAGCTCTCACTAAGCCTGGAGAGTACACGGCACTGACGTATGGACCACTATACCCGAATATGGGATACTTTAGAGATGGAGGAGGTAAATCAACTGGAGGTGACAAATTGTTATTGCTGTGCCCTTTTTACCCCCATCTAATTTAATAGATCCATAGTTTTATTCAGAATCATGATAATCAATAAACAAGGGCGGCCCTAGACTAGCTGCCAGCAGCTGGCACCGTAGGCGAACCATGCAATCGGCGCCTCCACCCTCAAACCCCAGTGGCAGATCTAGGCTGAGGTTTTTCATAAACTGGAAAACATTTTGCTCCTTTTTTTCCTTTTAATGTTTTTTAGCTTTTTTTTTTTAAAACAGAGCCTAAATTATTCAGTTTGTCCGTCCATCTATCCAACCAATGTTTCTGAGATCAGTTAAAATAGAGACAGAAATTTTCAGAATAGATTTGTACACGACAGCTAGATGATATTTCAGTCCAATTTCAAATAAAAATGCATTAAAAATGTTAATTATAATTTGGATTACAAATCCAAAATCATCCATTACGCTGTCCTGCTTTAACTACCATTACTACCACATCCAATACAGAAAGAAATAAGAAAACTCTTCAATGAACTTTAACTTCATTTACAAAACACTCTGAATAAAAAACATTCTGTGCTCTTAAAACATAACTTTTCTTGCTTTAAGTTTTGAAAATTCAATCACTAGTTCTTTTAGATCCAGTTTTCCAGCTATTTCAAGCTCTATTGACATTGTGGCAAGTCCAACAAGTCTCTCTTGCACCATTGTTGAACGCAGATATGTTGTTATCAATTTTAAACTTTGAGAAGCTCCGTTTTCCCACTAGCTACGGAAACTGGCAAAGTTAAAAGAATGCGTAGAGCTATAAAAATGTTTGGAAAACTGTCTGAGAGTTTATTTTTGCAAACAAACTTCAGTACTTCTTCAGGAGTGGAGTGTTTCTTAAGTAGTCTTGAAAGAGCCTGAAGCTCACTACACAAATCTGTAGCATCAGTGTCTTTTGAATTTTCATGAGTCAATGCCAACTCAAGTTTTATACAAAATTCTCTTATCTGTTTTGCTGTTTTCTTTTGGAAGCTGTGGATATCATATAGAAAGCCAAATACTGACTCTACTGCTGTATCTGTTGGAATCTTTCATCAACCGAGTGAATAGCAGTATCAAGGACATCACTGGCAAGGAGGGATTGGACCTGCTGCCTTGGCCTACCTCTGGGCTGCCCTCTGCAACCCCTAGTACCCCTTGGCCTTCTGCTAGGCTGCAGCCTGGGGCTTTCCAGGCTGGAGCTCCCCAGCTCCTCTGCCTTTCCCCAACCCTGCTCCACTCAGGTACCCTGTCTCTAGCTTCCTGCAGCCAGGCCCTTCTCCCTCTACAGGAAGAGGAAGACTGTCTTTTATAGGGGCCAGGTGGGCCTGATTGGGGCATGGCCACAGCTGAGTCTACTTTCCTCAATCAGCCCAGGCTTCTTGCCCCAGCCACAGCCCTCTCCTGGGCTGTTTCAAGCCCCACAGGGCAGGAGAGGGTAATCACTCCGCTACAACCACAAAATGAGTGAAGTCACAAATTTGAACTTGGAAAAGCCATTTGCAAGAGCTTCTGCATCTGAACATGCCATATTGCCAGATGATCCAGTAAAGGTAGTATCATCAGAAATTTCAATTAGAGTATCATAAATGCTTCCAAGTTGATAGCAAAGAGGCTTCAAAGCATCAATGCAACTCTTCAATCTTGTCTGACAAAGTGGTTTCACGGTTAGAGAATTCACATGGTGAGTCAGAATCTCCCAACGGTGTGTTGAGCCTGAGGAAAAACACATAAACACATTGCACCAGGTCAAAGAAACTGCTTGCCTCCAAACAGCATCTAGCAGCATCATTGACAACCAAATTCAGAGAATGCGCACTGCAAGGAACGAAAAAGGCCCTAGGATTGATTTCCATCATTCTCCTTTGCACACCATTGTCTTTACCCTTCATATTACTCCCATTATCATAGCCTTGGCCACATAAGTTTTCAACAGATAATGACATTGTTTCAAGCTCTTGTAGAATAGTTTCAGTCATAAATGATCCAGTTGCCTCCTTCACTGGTACGAAACCCAAAAAATGTTCCTTTATGAGCACTTCAACATTATCTTCATCTGCAGACTTTTTCATATCCACAAAACGAATGATCATCATCATTTTGTTCAACATGTCTCACATCTGGTGTACAGTCCAGTATTATTGAAAAGTATTTTGCAGAATGGACAGCTTCTACAATTTTCTTTTTAATGGCATTTGCTAGGATTTGAATCAGTTCATTCTCCATATTTTTTCCTATGTAGTGAACCTGTGTTTCATGATCAGTTATTTTACATAGATGCTTCTTCATGACTGGATCAAACAAAGGTAGGTATTCAGCAGATTTTAAAAAGTTTCTATTACCTGGAGTGTATAATTTTTCATTTCTGCCACGGCAACAGAATGCTAAATTTTGCCCACCAAAAACTCTCACGAAAGCAATCACACGCTCTAATATTTGTTGCCAATATTCTTCTTTTTCCTTGATCACACGTATATTTTCTTCATCAATAGTTTTTCCTTTTTTCAATAGTAATTCAAGTTCTTTCCAAATGTTCTATACCTCTTTCATATGAAGAGAGAATTGAAGATATGTTTTTCCAGTCCTTCGAACCATTTTCAGTAAATGATCTACCAATTGCTTGATTTCTAAACAACTTGCAGCAAAAGCAAAACACAGAGTCCTTCGACACTGAATATTGTAACCAGTTTTGATGAATTTCTTCCCCATTCATGAGTTTCCTCTTGTAATACTGAGCAGAATTTTTTTTTATTTCCATCCTTAGGGAAGGGAAATTCATGAACTTGTTCGGGTCCATGTTCCACAAGTATTTGCCGCACACTGTCATCACATCTGGGCCATGAAGCTGGGTCCCCATGCTGTAATTTGTTTGTAACTTCCTCATCCTTTCCTCCTTCTACTTCATTTACTTCAATTTCTGCATGTGTCTCTGAAGGTGAATACATTTTCTCCACTTCCATATCAGTCTGATGCTGTGAGCTGCCTTCATCTAGAAGTAAGTTTCCATCATCTTGAGTTTCCAAACTGCTTTTTTGTGGATGTGAGCTACCCTCATCTCAAAGTAATATACCTTCATCTGGATGTTCCAAACGGCTTCCATGTGGATGTGAGCTAACCTTCTCTCTAAGTAAAATTCCTACATCTGGATGCTATGAACTGCTTCCAACTTTATTTGGATTAAAGAGAAGATATTTCAGGAAGGATCCCTGCTGTTTTGCTCGGTCCTTTTCCTTCTGAGCCTTTGGTTTACGATACTCAGCTCCTGAGGGTTTTCTTTTTCCTTTTTCTGCCATGGGGCATTTGAATAGTGTTATGTACTGTGCTCCCAACTGCAAGCATTATAGCATTAAGGATGGCTGACACACCACATGGTTGGCGATTTTAAACCACATTGCAGCCATCCCAACACGTCTTTTCACTGCTTAAAGGTTCAGTGATTAGTAACATACACTCACTTACCTATTAAGAGAGTTAGTTACAGTGTTTACATGGAAACAAAATTACCTTTTTCGATGTTGTAGCCCGACGCCAGTTGTTTGGAAAGTAATCCCCTTCCTCATGGTTACCCGCTTGAAGTGTGACATCATCACTTTTGTAGTCTATTAAACGTTAACACTTACTTTTCTTTTATGGACCTTATTTAGTACATGTGAACCAGTTATAACAAAAGTTCATAATTATACAGCCCGATAACGCCAAGGTTTAATAACGCTTAAAGATAGTCACATTTTGGATTTATAATGCTGAAAGACATTATTCTTTATTCTTTGGCACCAAGAAACACAATTTTCCACAGTATTCATTCAGTTCTTCACCATCTACCTGCGACGTGTTAAAATAACCATTAGACATGTATCAACTCACGATATCTCTGCTCTACATTAATTTCTGGCTATGCAACCTTGATGTATATTCGAATTAGGTGTCACTAGCATTGCAGCTCTTGCCGCTGGCGGATGTGTTTCATGGTGGCTGAGTTATTGCTTATCAAAATTGCAGAGTGGGTCATCTTGATCCTATGTCACAAATTGGAAAAAAAAATTCGCTAAAATATTTATTTTGCAGTAAGTAAAAGATTTGACATATTAATAAATGCTCAGAAATGTAGAGAAATGAATTATAATACATATTCCCTCTGTACACGCACAGGAATTGAAATAATGTCATCTTCGTCATTTTATTTGTATTTTTTTCATTTTCTTTTATTTTTTAATTTTATTTTTTTCCTCGAATTTGGTGCCCCATTTAACTTATCATCCTAGGTGACTGCCTAGTTCGCCTATATGGACAGGTCAATAAAGCCCTGAAATTTCAGTTAGGAAATGAGCAGCAGATGGAAACAGAGTTATGTGGTTGTAGAGAGCAGCATATTAATTTCAATGTTGTTTGTTCTGTATGTCTTTTTAGTTCCATTGTTTAAATTTGAAGGGGAGAGCAAGGAGCAGTGCTCAAAAGAAAATTGTAAAGAATGGGGAGCTCTGATATAATGGTGCATAATGTTGTGTTCAGCTCTGGAGCTGATGGTA
The DNA here is from genome assembly GCF_016161935.1 of Mauremys reevesii. NCBI lineage: Eukaryota > Metazoa > Chordata > Testudines > Geoemydidae > Mauremys > Mauremys reevesii. The sequence goes on from NC_052630.1 coordinate 55,187,445, forward strand.
CATGGAGGTAATAAAGTTATACAGGATGGGATGAAATCGGGTAGAATGAATGCTGCAAAATAGATTCAAAGGGGCACGCTGATATGTAATGAATTCTTACTTCACTTTAATGTTCTCCACTTTGTTCCAGTGAAGCAGAAGAAGATGGTTGAACTCCAAGAAAAAGAAAGGGTGAGGTCCCAATCCAGCTGAAATATTAGAGTCTTTCTGTTGACTTCAAGGGTAGTTGGACTGAGCCCTAAATCCTGCTTTCAGTTACATCAGCGAGACTCCATTGACTTCAATGGATTTACATCATTGTAACTGAGAACAGAATTGAGCTTAGTGTGCTCATTCTGATTCACAGCCTGTGAGTGCCTTCTCCAGGTCCATTTGAAGAATGGGGTGACCTGGGGAGGAAGTTAAGGAATCCAAATGCAAGATTCTGGATTCCCTGACATTTTGAAGCCCTCTTATTTTTCTAAGATTGTCACCTGGCAAAGCTCTCAAAATGCTGGATTTCTGAATGGTTGGCCAGGACGTAAACTATTTACTTCCGGCTGAAACATCCCATGGAAGAGTTCAACCTGTGTTCGTTCTTTCTTTCTACCTACCTACCTACTATAATAGAAACCACAAAATAGTGTAATGGTTGATTATCAGTTTCTCCCTATTATTGATTCCGACTGTCTTAGGGGACAGGAAGGTAGTGTTAGCATATGGCTCAGCTTTGCTTTGTGGTTCTGGGCTGGTCCCTACACCTACACAATTAACAAGATGATACTTTAATGTTCTAATTAAACCTTTTGAACCTAAGATGCAGAGTTAATTTTGGAATTTAAATCCTGGTCTTTGAAATAGATATTTTAGAAACTATTAACTAATTCTTAGGGCAGTAGCTGTTATAGGGGCAGCTAATAAAACTGATCTCTGGAACTAGCCTCTTTAGGTAATAAAACTAAATTATTGAATTGGCTTCTTTTGAAATCTGGGCATCTTCAAAGTGAATGAGTCAAACTAAAGACAAGCCAACTGATTGCAATTGAATGGGTGGGAGGGGCAAAGTCCTTTTTGCTTTGAACTAGTTAAGATATAAAGACAGAGCTAACTGGCAAAAGTCTGTCCAAGAGCAGAGATAGGCCCCAGATAGAGTGAAAGGTACTGATAGTGCCACTGAATAAGGGAGCCCACAATGTACTTACTAAGTTCAGCATCCTCTGGGGAATAAATGTAATAAAACTAGCACTGTTATGCAAAATTTTAGACAGGGGAATTAAAGAAAAAATAAGGCTTGTCAAAAAGACCCTAGAATCAAAATTAAGGAAATTAAAATCCTTAGTCAGCATGGATACTACTTAACCATATCATAACAGAGTCATAGAAGGCATGCATACCCCAAGTGAAAAAGGGAAGCAGGAAGACAAGAAGAAAAACATTATGATTAAGTAGGAAGTTTCACGAGGTTATTCAAACTGAATCATCCTTTAGAAAATGAAAATCAAACCTGTGGAAGAAGAAAGGATCCTAAAGTATGGCATATAAAATGGAAATTAGAAGAGTGTTTGAGAAGCAAACAGCCAAAGACATACCCAGCCCCACCCCCCTGCCAGCTTTGTAAGTTTATCAAAAGCAAGAAGCTCACTAGAGAATTGGTAGGTCTGCTAGACTACCAGGGAGTTAGGGGAGCAATTAAGGAGGATGAGGACTTTTCAAAGTTTTTAACAATTTCTTTGCTGTGGTTTTCACCACAGTGAATGTGTTTGTGCCTGCTGCTGATTGGAGTATTAATAAGTACTTGAATGAGGAGGAAAAAATCCCTGAGGAGGCCTATAGAGAAGGAAACAGTATGTTGGAAGTTACTCTTTAAATGGGTACTTGTATCAGAGGCTGGTTTGGGTCTCAAACCATGAATAAGCTCCCCGCCCCCGCAACTCAACTTTGCAAGCAAAAGGAGAAACTGCTTGCTTCACCACCAGAAAACTTTTCCTTTTTCAGTAGTATGCTATCCCATGAAGATGTCTTTTAATATTACAATATGTTTGTGTAGGACTCGATAATAGGATGTTATTTTGGGATGGAGGAGGAAATCTGGTTTGGATGCCTTAGTAGAGCGGGGGAGAGGATGGAGAACACAGTTCTTCCTCAAAAAGGAAGGAGGGAGGTGGAGAAATGAGCAAAGTCCCCTTTCCCTCTCTTCTCCTAGCAATACACACCTGGCTATCCCTTCTTGGGTCAGTAGTGAGATGAAAGGGTTGGAGGACTGTTGGCTCTCTTGTTGTTTTCTGGGGGAAATGCTCTCCAAAAATCTGAGCAATTTGTAGCTTATTAGATTTTTGAGAGAAAAAGAAACTTATTCTGGCAGCACAAAGCGGATTTAAAGCTGATTTATGACATCAGCTCAGTCCTCCCACTGCACAGAGGAATCTTCCAGTGCCCTAAAACTGGTGTAGTTTTATGCTGTTCCCTCACAGTCCAACATATATGGGGTATAACTAGGAATAAAGGGATTATGGCCAGAGCATTGCTTCACTTCTGCAGTCTATGGCGGTTGGAATGCCCCTGGAGGCTGTTGCAGCCAGCACAACTAAGAGCCACCCTAAGGCCACTCTATGTTGGTCATTGGCGGCAGCCTGGCTGTTCAAGGATCAGGGTGCTACAAAGACTTAGTGTCATGTTTGTGCTGTTCTTCCCCAAGTTGTGCTGGTGGCAGAAGGGACAGTCCTGAGGATCTGGCCTGCAGTATCTAGTACTTTGTTTTATAAAGTACTTTGAGATATCCAGGGTATGAAAGGCACTATATAAAACCCGACTGGTCCACATGAATGCACAAGAAGCATACTGAACAATAGGGAAATCAGAAACATGTGTGTATAGAGCAGGCTAAAACATTGCTGCAAAATAAAAAGCAGTGGGGGCTAAGCATCAAGGACTAAAAAATGAAAGAGAAGATAAATCAGAAAGGGAGGAAAGAGTATCTGGAAGAGAGACACTGAGGGGAAGGGTGTGACTCATAATTGAAAATAACAAAGATGCCTAGTAAGTAGCAGAGATTTGTACTATGGAACATCAGGTGACAAGGGAGAGCAAGAACCAAACGAAACTAAGGCAGGAGGATGGAGATGTTTAAATGCTGGATTTATTTTTTAAACTCCCAAAATACAACAGCTAGCACAACTAAGAAACACTAACAAATATTACTGTATAAGGTGTTTTGGTTTTGTTTTGTTTTAACCTGAGAATGGAAAGCAAACAAGATGGTGCATGTGTATGTAATTCCTGGCTCACTTAAATTTGACTGAGACAAAAAGCTGAAGAATCTGTAAGTCCCTTTCAGGTGTGATTCTGTCTTTCACATCTCAGTGGAGTCTCTTGATAGGTATATCTCCATATAATAATCTCATAGAACTGGAAGGGACCTTGAAAGGTCATGGAGTCCAGTCCCCTGCCTTCACAGCAGGACCAAGTACTGTGCTTGGCAGATTTTTTGCCCCAGATCCCTAAATGGCTCCCTCAAGGATTGAACTCGCAATCCTGGGTTTAGCAGGCCAATGCTCAAACCACTGAGCTATCCCTCCCCCAATAATTGTAATGTGTGACATCTTGGTGCTGCTCCAATTATATCAATATCTTACAAGGGCTGAACTCCACTAATTTGACCAAAGACATTTAAAAAGGAAAATCTGTCCAGCAGTTTGGAGTTTCACAAAACCGCTGATTTTTATGAGAGAAACATTTTATCCTCTTTTGAAAACAATTGGGTTTTTTTACAAAGAAATTACTGAGTGGAGCATGTCAGTGAGTGACAGCATGTTCATTTTTGCTTTGTGTTGTGATGTAACAGTGGAGTGGTAGTGACCACTGTTTTTATAGTGATGTAAAGGTTATATTACCCTCCTGTTTTCAGTCAGCCATCATATTCTGAAAAATACTAATTTTGGGGTAGTTGGATTTTTCCTGTCATTGAGGTGGATTCTGGTCTCCCTGCAATGTAAATTGATAGGAGCTCCACTGATGTCAGTTGTTACCTATAGTCAGACTGAAATGTAACAATGACTTTTCTTTATATCTGCTGAAAATCTGAAAAGTATCAACAACGTTTTTTTAAAATGGTGCAAATGAGGGGAGAATCAGGCCTTTGGACTCTAGTCAAAGAGAATTTTTTTGGAAAGTTTGAACAAAACATTTAATCCATTTGTGAATATGAGGAGAGAGGAAAAATATTTTTTGCTCCCTTCTTTTGAACAGCTCTACAGCCTAAGTGGCTGGGGGCTGTGTGCTAAAATCTGGCATGGAAATAGCCCTAATTGTGGGGAAGTGCCTTAGAGTTTTTGGCTTTGATTTGACCCAATTATGAGCCTTAGAAAATCACGTACAGAGCATGCACTTTAGATCTGTCTTTAAAGCTTGTAAAGGCTGTAGCCGAGGGAAGATTTGCTATAAATGCAGGCATGCATAGCCAATTAGGTAGTAAAAACTAGTGAGAGATATTGGTGTGAAGAGATGGGGACACCTGGAACTGCAGAAAGGGCTGCAGACCTTGTAAGATTCATAGGAGTTGAGGGAAGATTCTTAAACACTCTGTAATGTCTCACTGTGCGCAAGGGCTCCTAGGAGCTCTTGCCACTGCTCTTACAGATATTGTAAGTCCCAACGGGGCAGAAGAGAGGTTCTGTGGTTCTTGTAAGGAGTGGAGGAGGCGAGAGAGGATTCCTGTGCACTTTGTAATGTGAATCGGAAAGAGTTCCACTCTGACACACCTTAGCAGCTCCATAGTTTATACGGCTCACAGGACAGGGATTTCATCCTGGGTACCTCCTCAAGTGCATAGACTAGAATAATCCAGTGTTTCTAGACAAACCGTTACAGATTATGAAGCTTACCAGTGTTGTTTTCCCCTTTTTTGTTTTGTTTTGTTTTGTTTTTTGTTTTTGCAAGCAGCATTGTTTCAAAGTCTTGGCAAGTGAAACTCCTTATGCATGCACAGTAGTACAAGGTGCTTCACATGCAGGAAAAGTATATCCTATTATATTGTGTACACTGAGACACAGTACTTGCCCATGTAACTGTAGTCTCTATCACATAAATATGCACAAGTCATAGAGTTAAGGTTGCATGTTCATTCTTAACTTTGGTGTTTCCTGATTTAGAGCTCTTAACTATGCAACCTTAATGTTCTGTTAACATAGTTTTGTGTAGGGAATATATATTGTATTTCCTTTGGCATTTTACAATCATGCTGGGGAATTTAATGACTTTAAGGCTTCTGCTACCTACTAACTTCACAAGAAGAGTTGAACTGCTCAGGGCTAGTTTTAGGGGCAGGTGAGTTGGGGGATTGCCCTGCATGCCAGCTTTCAGGGGGATGCCACACTGCTTTTTTCTTTTTGCTCCATTGTTTCAGGAGTGATGGCTCCAATATGTTTTTCTGCCATGACTGGCAGTTTTTTCCAGTTGATCCATTGTGTGTGTACTGGGTGTCATTCATTTGAAAGGTTTCAGAGGGGTAGCCCTGTTACTCTGTATCAGCAAAAAGAATGAGGAGTCCTTGTGGCACCTTAGAGACTAACAAATTTATTTGGGCATAAGCTTTTGTGGGCTAAAACCCACTTCATCAGATGCATGCAGTGGAAAATACAGTAGGAATATATATATATATATATATACACACACACACACATAGAGAATATGAAAAAATGGAGGTTGCCATACCAACTCTAACGAGACTAATCAATTAAGGTGGGTTATTATCAGCAACAGGAAAAAGAACTTTTGTAGTGATAATCAGGATGGCCCATTTCAAACAGTTGACAAGAAGATGTGAGTAACAGTAGGGGGGGAAATTACCCAGCCACTCCCAGTCTTTATTCAACCCTAATTTAATGGTATCCAGTTTGCAAATTAATTCCAGTTCTGCACTTTCTCGTTGGAGTCTGATTTTGAAGTTTTTTGTTGAAGAATTGCGACTTTTAGGTCTGTAATTGAGTGTCCAGGGAGGTTGAAGTGTTCTCCGACTGGTTTTTGAATGTTATAATTCTTGACGTCTGATTTGTGTCCATTTATTCTTTTGTGTAGAGACTGTCCGGTTTGGCCAATGTACATGGCAGAGGGGCATTGCAGGCATATGATGGCATATGTCACATTGGTAGATGTGGAGGTGAATGAGCCCCTGATGGTGTGGCTGATGTCATTAGGTCCTATAATGGTGTCTCTTGAATAGATATGTGGATAGAGTTGGCAACGGGCTTTGTTGCAAGGATAGGTTCCTGGGTTAGTGTTTTTGTTGTGTGGTGTATAGCTGCGCCGATGTAGCTCTTCTGGTATAGATCTGCTCTAAGACAGTGTAAAGGGGCCTTAGTGTTAATGAGAATCTGCCAAGTGACTGCCAAGTCAGTCTAAAACGCTACCTTTCTGGTGTAAATGACCACATAATAAAGTGCAGGGCAACAGAGAATCAGGTCTGTACAGTATTAAAGGAATGCTAGTGAATGACTTTATGTATATTTTATTTAGTATTATTATTATTATTATATTTATTATTATTTTATTATAGTAGGATGGTGATACTATTAAAGGGGAGTACATAATAGCCACAGCCAATAAATCACTAAAATTCTGTATAAAATGTAAAGGTTTGTGTTTTGCTTTTTATAATGTGTGCATTCTAGTTCACTTGTGAGTCATCTTTTGTGCACATTTATTTAACTTTCTTTTAAAATGGTTTAAATCTCAAGAATTCTACAGAACTCTCTCTCTAACCAAGGCTTCCCTGCATGTGCTGCTTTGCAATCTGGTCTACTTCTTCTCTCCCTGTGTTGCACATGCTTTCCGGCTGTTTGGTTCCCTTCTCTCCTGCAGATGCTGTCTAGCCACTAAGTACTCTTCATCTACTGCCTAGAGTCTGGCTACCTTGTTCCTTTTTCCCTTGCTCTCCTGGACATTCTTCTGCTAGTGGCTGGTCGTTCTGGTCCCTGAAGATGGTCCTCTTTCCTCTTCTGTTAGGCAGGAGTGGCCCCTGTTAGTCAGCAAGGTTGGTTCCTCCTTGTTTTCAGGTACTGTTGTAGGTGTTTTGACTTGTCTTTTCAATGAAGAACCTGTATGCTAGCTATAGCAACAACTAAAAATGAGGAGGGGTCAGCACTATGTAACTATCTTAGTTCTCTGTGGGCCATCCGTAAGTGCTCCATGAACCACACCAGTGATCCATGGTTCACAGCTTTGGAACTTTCCAGGGTTAACTATATTTTATAGTGTCACACAGTGAAAAGGGTGAGTTTGTATTCACAAATGGATTTATAGTTCATTCTCTTGCAAGGGTGAAAGAATGCACAAAGAGAGGCATTAGCAGAAACGTATATAATCTATACAGCAAAAGCGGCAGAAACACATAAGGCTTGTCTTCACTAGAAAATGTTATCATGTTTGAACACAATTATAGAGAGTCAAATTAGCTAACACATTGCTGACCAGCGTATAGACCATGGCAAATCTTGTTTAACTAATCATTATTAAACCTTGCTGGAACTACAAAATAGTAGGTGTAGTAACCCAAGCTGCAGTTGGTTCAGAATGGGTATTCTTTTCTGTATTACCATCAGTCCATGAGATCTTTATGGATCATCCTTTATATTAATCAGAGCCTGGATCCTCTTGGTATTGTATATGCATTCTGATCTCTGCTTCTCATCTTGAATAGGTTATCAGATACCACAATGATGGGGGACTTATAATTTCCTAGATAGGCAGAAGAGAAATCTTCCCTGTGCCACTTTAGTGTTCGTATACTGGGTAGGTCTTTACATACTTAAATTTAGCAGACACTGACTGTGTGGTAACTAGAAGGCTAAAATAAAATGAGTTTATTTTTCACTTTTTAAAGTTAATTGCAAGAACAACATTTACAATTGTCTGTCTCTACTAACCTCTACAGGTTATATACTAGAGCACAGAGTAAAAATGGGCACCTGTGTTAGATTTCTAGCCTGTACAGTGGCCACGAGTAAAATGTTTCCTTCCTCTTGAAAAATTCTACTCGTCTGAGAGAGATTCCTTGTACTTAATGTGGGGAATACCACTGGAACCCATCATCTCTCAAAATAGAAGTTTAAGGCTGAGAATTTTAAAGCTGGCTAGGGGATTTGGACACTCAGTTTTTAACTAGGCATCCAGATCCCTTAGTTGGCTTTAAAATCCATTTTAAAGTGTGATAATTGTTAAATAATATTGGAGAGAGGGCTTAATCCCACCAGGTATTGAGCTCCTTCAATTCCATTGAGTTCAGGATCTAGGACCCGATTCAGCAAAATACTTACGCCTGGGCTTAAGTTCCATTGGGTGTTAAGCACATAATTAACTTTAAGCACGTATTTAAATTCTTTGCTAAATTGGGGCCTTAGGTAGGGACAAATGTCAGATCAAATGAGTTGGTTGTTCCAGGCTTCATGTTAAATTTTGATTAGTCTTGGCCACGGTCGTTTTAATTTTTTCCTAGCTACTAAACTAATGTGGGGAAATAACTTTAAAAACTAAAAAGAATGATTTAAAATGATTTAAGGAGATAGGTAAACAAAAGTCTAATTAAAGTCTCAGTTCTGATCAAGTAAACATTAAAGATTTCCAGATAAGACTATTGTATTTTTATCTTGTTTTCCATTTCCCCTCTTTCCTACAAAGCGACAACTCTTATTGTGGAATCTAACTTCTTCCTCCAAGCTGATCCTGACACTTCCCCTCAGGATCAGCTGACTGAGGGCACTAGGGAACAAATACGCTCTGTCCTATTCCCTACTTCCCTTTGGCTGCATCACACTTCACCTCCAAGACTCACTCAGAAATCTACTGTTTTGAAAATGTATTTAAATATGAGTGAATTTAGTGCCTATGAAAGTGAGAGATGGATGATGCTGGAAAGAGCTGGATGTCTATACCTCAATATTCCCTGCCTCATCAGGGAAAGGAACAGGTTGGCAGAGGAGGGGGTTGGTACGATATGTACATGCTCTTACATGCTAACCTAAATAGTGGCTGTGTCTGATAATAAGCCTGCCAAGATCTGACATCTGTGATTAGACTCTGTGAAATCATAGGTTCAAATGTAGGAGAGTCCAGTTAATCCTTCATCTTTGCAAAGTAGATAAATTAAGTTCTATGCAGATTATTGTGTTGTTTTTTTTTAATCAGTCCTTAAAATAGAGCTTCTGTCTGCTTTGCATTGACATTAGATCCCATGACACTCTGCTGCCCTTGACCAAAAATTTCCCTTTCCCACACTGTTATGAAGTGTTTTGTCTGCAGTGGTATGGTTTGCTGCCTGGCAGCCCAGAGGTGGCTGCATTTCTCCGAGGCAATTTGCAGTTCTTCAGAATGAAAAATGATGTATAAATGCAAATTGCTGTTATAAAAAAACAAGCCATAATAATTTGGTAAACAAAGAAAAGGCTCAATGCATACTTGAATATTATCCTCCCTTCTACTGGTTTATTTGTTTAGAGAGTATATCCGTGCCAATTACTGAAGCACCTTGGCACATTACATAATTAAAAATAACAATTTACAAATTAATCAGCTTTGTGAGCCCTTTACAGTTTCCTAGAAGAACCCCTTCTGCACTTATAGAATGTCCATCCTGACCTCTGCTAATAAGTAAATCCATGGATCTGTCAAAATCATAACCAAATAACTAATGGCCGGTTGAATCAATTACAAGGCTGGCTGGCTGTCTCACCTGCTATCTGGATGTGGAAGTGTTGACTGACATCCCTGCCTCATCTTCCCCATGGTGCGCCCCCCCCCATTTCTTTCAGATATCGGCAACCAATAGGATTCATAGACATGCACAGGAGGAGGGATTACACCCTATTTTGAGTGCAAAGTGACCAGGCAATCACGAAGGCCCCAATCTTTGTCACTGGGAATCAATGGGGAGTTTTGTCATTGATTTCAGTAGGAGAAATATGGGCTTTCTTCTTTTTTGCATCAACTTGTTGCCAATTTCTTGCAACGAAAGCACAATGGATTAGAAGTACTTGCCTCTTTGGTGACTGCTAGCTCTGGTGCTGGAACATCATACCTCAGTGTAGTGTCAACTGGACAGTTGACCAAGAACTCATCTTTTTTATAATAGATAATTGTCCAGACTTGGTGTTTTACTTTTGGCAGCATGAATCCTCCCCTCTTCATGTGGGAACCTGTTATATTTTGCTTCTTAATGAGCCAAATTTTTAGAACCAATTTATAAAATTGCTGATTCAGTTTTATGTATTCAACACAAATCCCGGTTTTTGAATGTGAAAAATTATGTGCCAACTTTCAGCATGCAAAATTTTCAACTCAGCTAGCCTGTAAAACTGCACCTAAAACATGGTTCTAAATTTGTAGGCTACCAGACTTAGTAGTTGCTTATAACACACAGAGAGACATTATCTGATATAGCATAGAACATATCCTGGATCATTTTGGTATTACACAACCAAAAAATAAACACACACATAGCCTGGAAAATAGTCAAATCAGTTCAACCATGGCAATACACTTCAGTCTTAGTTTCATAGCTTAAAATAATGTTCCTTGTTTCCTGTTGTAGCAGCTGCAAGTGGTAGTCTCCCTTAGTTAGCACCATGCTTGCCCTAACTGGTAATAACACCAATATGTATAAGTAAGTCTACCGGTAGTTAGAGCAGGGGTCTGTGCTCCTTTATTCTGTGCTTGGCTCTGTCTCACTGACTGATATTGTGCACTTGACTTCTGTGTGCTTCAGTTTATTCATCTGAAAAAGGGTTACTAATACTATACTATTTACTTGCCTCACTGAGATGGTCTGAGGAGAACTTAATTAGTGTCAGTAAAGTGCTTTGAGATCTTTAGATGAGTTACATTCACATCTGTGCCTATTATTTGTACATTGGCAAGGTTCAGAGTGGATATCTGATTGAATGTGTAGGGCAGGGGTAGGCAACCTATGGCACACGTGCCAAAGGCAGCACGCGAGCTGATTTTCAATGGCACTCACACTGCCCAGGTCCCGGCCACTGGTCCGGGGGGCTCTGCATTTTAATTTAATTTTAAATGAAGCTTCTTAAATATTTTAAAAACCTTATTTACTTTACATACAACAATAGTTTAGTTATATATTACAGACTTATAGAAAGAGACCTTCTAAAAACATTAAAATGTATTACTGGCACACGAAACCTTAAATTAGAGTGAATAAATGAAGAGTCGGCACATCACTTCTGAAAGGTTGCCGACCCCTGGTGTAGGGTGAGGTGTCGTGGACCCACATTATGAAGAAAAGTAAGTCGCGTTTGTACAGCACCCACCACAAGGGGTTCCCAGTTCATGACTAGCGCTCTTAGGTGCTATGATAATACAAATCGTAACTGTGCAGGGGTCTCTAGTCTATATAGGGTAGTTAAGGCTTTGTGGCATATAATGGAATGGTAGATACTGGCCAGTGTTGTTTATGGATTGTATGTAGAGGGTAAGATGTGACAATGTTGTTGTGTTTTCTTGGTTAATAGTGGGGAAGGTGGCTTACAAAGAGAAGGTGAAAAAAAAACCCTCTCTTGTTTGATGGAAACTCCTGAGTGTCATTTTGCTGAAGTGAGAATGTGTTATGTTTAAGTCCTTTAAGTGAAGTTTTCAGAAAGTCTGTTCTGTTCTGCCATCAGATCAGTGCCCTATTAAACCCATTTTGAATGTCTTGTTTCTGAATGGTTTTCAATTCTAAAGGCTTTTAGAATATTGAGGTACCATTTTTGTGCTTCTGAAAGATAAAGATAAACTCCTCTATTGGTATTGCAGCTTTACATTGTTAATGCCTGGCTGGAGTCACTCTGATTTAATTATTCAAAGAAGTCTACCCAAGTGGATAATAGCAGTTTATTTAACCCTCCCCCTTCACCACTCCCCTCTCTTTGTCTCTTATAGTTAAGGAAGGGGGGAAAAATTACTTTGGTACCTAGTATGTATCAAGAAACTAAGATAAATTCCAGAGGCTTAGCACAGTGTCGAAAGGTCATTAAGCACTGAAAGATTATTTTATAGTAACTTTATATATGGTGGTGCTTAGAAAGGGGAGTTTAAATTCATAAGCATAAACAGGAAAACCTTACATCACAGTGTGTGTGTGTGGTGGGGGAGGAGTCTCTGTGTCTCTCTCTCTCTCACTCTCACTCCCAGCGCACCACTCACAGTTCTTTGTGGTCATGAATTGACTGCAGAACCCAAGCAATAGAGGCAGAGTGCTGTCTACTGAGTTGAGAAAGTATGTGAGAGGATTGTAAAAGCTATTTGCTTCAGAACAGGATCCATCATGCCCCGTCGATGTCCTGAAGAGGAAACTGAGAATGAAATTGCTTTGGAAAGCTAAAATGGTAACTAGAGCTCCCTTACTTCTCTAAAGACTTTCTAGATGGAGAATCCCTATTTCAGGACCGGATTGTATTCTTTCTGAGTGAATCTGGCACACTGATGACATATTTGTGTGCAACTTTTTGTGTCTGCAATCTCTTGAGACCCACTTTTAAAGTCTCCTTCTCATTGTTCTGTATAATTACCTCTCAGTGTGCATTACTGATTTTAAAATGATGCTTATCTGCAAAGTAATTGACTTTCTGTGTGTGTTTGTGGAGTGGCACAGAAGAGGGAAACATTTGAGAAAGGGAAGTTAGATGAGTCCTTGAGGATGAATTCAGGATTTTTTTTTTCTGGCTCAGCAATAGTGGTTTGTCTTTGTTTTTCTATTTCGTTCTTTAGATTAGGAAATATAAACTGGAGAATTATTTCAGGTTATGTTTCAATTAAAGTTTTGGTGTGATATTATGGTGCTGCTTCTGCTTTCTGATATTTGTAACTTTCAAAGTCTTAGCCCTGGGAAGTTTTTGTAGCCTGAAATAATATTAAAAAACAAAACAAAGTGCTTTTAGTCCCTCATGTCAAAAGAAATAGACACACTGTATTTTAAATAATTTTTAGTTTCTAAGTTTAAATGATCTCAGCCTATGTAATTCCTCTTTTTTAAAGTACAATTCTTTCCATAAAGGAAAACCAAAGAGAGTAATTGCTTTAAAAAATGTTTACTAATCAAAATGGAATCATTTCCTTCAAAAAAGACTATAAAACTATTTAAAATATGTGCAAGTCTAGGAAAAAGAACTAAATGGAAAGTCGGGGTATCCTGATACCATCGGAAATGGCAGCTTGCCAAGAGCATTCCCTCAATTGAAAAGTGTCCTGGATTGCTTTGATTCTTATATTTACTTTGTACAGCCCATCTTGTGCGCTGAGCTCTGCAATAAGCAGTATAGCAGCTAGTACAGATTGTGGTTAGCAGAGAAGGGGGAAAAAGTACCTTTTTTTTTTTTCTTTCTCTCTTTTTTTTCCCTTCCCCTTCCATGGCAGAGCTCAATTCAGGACGGGGGTGAAGAGGTAGAGGAAGGAGCTGTTTACCATGTCACCCTCAAAAGAGTGCAGATTCAACAGGCTGCCAATAAAGGAGCAAGATGGCTAGGGGTGAGTAAAACCGGCACAGTGGCATCTTGAGAGATTACTTGTAGACTTTGGAGCCCTGGTCCAAAGAGCTGAATTCCACGGCATAGTTATGGTATTAACTTTTAGCAGAGACTGGTTTTAACATTAAAGAACAACTCGGTATCTGCATTGCCTGAAAAAAAGTTATATTGTGTTCAACTCTTAATCTTCTGGATGATATATAAAACTAGGATTTGATCAGTTGTGGTCATGGGTCCCATAGTACTTTTTGCAGGTGTAGGGATTTTGGTCCAGGGTCTGATCCTGAAAATTACTGAGCACTCTCAATCATTTCACTAAGAGTGGTATGTGTTCTCTACCCCTCAGGATCAGGCCCCTGGACCTGGACACATTCTAACTACTGTACCTACGTTCTATCTACCTGTGGACTCAGTCCAGCACCTTTTGAAGTCAATGGAAAAACTCCCATTAATTACAATGGGAGCAGAACTGGGCTATAATTTCACTGCTTTTTCAGTTGCTTACACCATTCATCTTCTCTTTCTGTCCTACACAGTTGTGCAGTGTTGCTATGTGCTGTTACACAAGTGCAGTGTTTCATCCCAAAGGCAGGTGCATTTTAGTTGTGGGTGAAACAAGGCCTGTATAGAAGGTCAAATACTGCAAGGTGCTGAATGCCCTAAACTCCTATAAGGTCAGACCCTCCATTGGTATCAAATGCCATCACTCCATTAAAGCCAATGGAGCTATGTCACTACACCACTTGAGGATCTGGCCCATATTTTTATCTATTTGTAAATTTCCTTCAGAATGAAAGGCACAATACATATTCTAGATCAGATTTATTTACCAGTTTGAAAAACATCTTTCCTCAATCCATATAAGGTCAATAATTTAAAGGCTCTTAGGGCTACCCTGAGATTTAAATAAAATAGATTTTTTGTCAAGTATCATGGCATAAAGCAACATGTGAGACAGCAGCACCGAAAACACAGTCTCGAAAGATAAGCAAATTTTGCCCTGCATGCAGATAGTGTTCAGAATTTCCCCTTTCCCTATTTCCAAGAAGTACACAGAGTTCTAAGCAGAACAGATTATTTCAAATCTGCTTCCTTTGATGAGTGGCAAATTTCCCATCTCTGCCTCCTGTTTATGGCAGAGTTGGGGGAAAAATAGCGGAATGTATTTTTGAGCTTCTGTTAATTGCACAGATGGTAGTTTTTCCAGAGGTCAAAACCATTTTGAGTGAGATTGTCCCACAGATGTAGTCACCACAATTGAAGCACTTTTCAATTGGAGTCACTACTGTTCAGTAGCGTCCATGTATGGGAAGTGGGGTGCTCAGACCTGTAATCAGTGGACAGGTGTCCATGTTACAGAGACCACCACCACAACTGGCAGGAGTTGGTATACTACTTTGATTGTAGAGAGAGGTCAAGGACTGAAGCATCATGGAAAATGAACTATCCTTTATTACTGGATAGAACTGGTCCTTCCAGGTAAGGATTGAAGTATATTTGTGAGCAGGGAGGCTGCATGTTAGAAAGTCTGCAGCTATTCTGTTCATAAATGGATAAATTCAGTCTCCTGGGCTGTCAGGCTGGCATCTTTTATGAGCAATAATCCTGCACAATTATTTTAAAATCAAAACAGTCCCACAACCTTTTTGTTCACTTTAAGCACTTCAGAACGTAAAATATTTTAAGTCCTTCAAGTGGATGGGACCTGAGCCTGCTCTCGCTGTTGACTTCAGTGGGAACAGGACTGGTCCCCTGGTCAATAAACAGCCCTTATGCTGGAGCACTGGTAATTAATGTGCACTCCATCAGCAATTCTGCCTTAAAAAGAAGAACTGTTTTTTAGAAGTGTCATCAGTTTTGTTTTGCTTTACTTTGAAATCTAGAGCTGATGTGGTTTTATTACTCTACGTGTTTAACTTTTTCAGCGGTTTGTAATTGATAGCACAGTATAAAATGAATTACTTCCAAAAAGCCATTGGGTTTCCCAGTGTTGGAGTTCTCTTTCTTTTTAATGATGCTGTAAGTCCTGCCTGTGTGGGTTGCTGATTCAGGGCCAAACTGAAGACAATGGAAGAGTAATGCATACATATCCAACAGCAGGATGTGGGCTTTAGTTTGGAAAATACAGGAACTCTTTATGATTAAACAATTTTTCCTTTAAAAAAGTCAAGTTGAGAGTGTCTAGGCTCCCTGGAACTACCAAAGCAAATCCTGTAAAGGTCTACTGAGTTCTTCATCCTTCTAAGAAAGAGAAATTGAGTTCCTTGTAGTTTATTGCAGTGGGGTAGGTGTCTATCCTTTGTGACTTTAAAAACTGAAGGCCTGTTTACTGTGCATGGATATTAAATATCCTGTGGCATTTTTCATCAGAGTAGTGGTTTGATCCAGTAACCCCAAGTAGCTGCTTTTCAGTGGTGCTGTGTGTATAAAGTGCTTTGTAATCCTTTTAGATGAAAGGCAGTAGGTAAAAAGTAAATTATTGTTTACCATATTGGAGAGAGTGCTGCAGAATTCATACCGAAAATGTCAGTGAATTAGAAATCTGCTTGTTTATTTCAACTATATCAGAATTTTACGCTTTACAAAGTACCATTGAGTATTGACAGGCTTGAAATCTTGGACAAATTCATCCCTATTGTTATGACACAAAAGACAACAGAGTGAGACTGTGTATGAATCTAGTCCATTCGGTCTGTTTCAGCCTTTCATATTTAAACTTCTTTTTTTTTAAACAAAATTCCCCACCGTAGAGAGCATCCAAAGACACCCATCCCACTGGACCCATTACAACTGAGCGGTCTGCAAAAAGGTCAGTTATAGGGTCTCAGTTAAGCATCTTAACACTTTGCATCCCTATAACTCTAACTAATTTTTGGTGTTTCAAATTTTTGTAGTAATAATAAAAAAAGACTCCTTGGATGAGGTCATGTAAGTAAAGGTCTGCCAAGAGTCAAATGCTTATAGCACTAATAAACCTTTCTGAAAATAGGAGTCTGGTATATAAACATCCAACCACTCAGCTTTTGTTTTAGCAGAAGGCTGTGTTTAAGAAGGTATCCTTCACCAGAGACAATGTTATGAAAGCTAGCTGTAATACTATAAATCTCCATAAGATCATCAGTTTGATCCATTAGATTTAGCTTTAAGTGGCTTTAAAACTTATAACTTGCTATTATTAATTATTTCTGTTACCGTAATGCCAAGGAACCCTAGTCACGGATCAGTATCCTGTTGTGCTAAACACTGTAGAAACACCTACTCCTGCCCTGAACTGCTTTCAGTCTATATATAAAGCCTGGTCTACACTTGGGGGAGAGGATCAATCTAAGTTACGCAACTTCAGCTATCAGAATAGCAGCCAAGTTAGGCTGTATCCATAAAAAGGACAGGAGTACTTGTGGCACCTTAGAGACTAACAAATGTATTATGCTCAAATAAATTTTTTAACTTCAGCTATGTTATGTGGCTGAAGTCAACGTACTTAGATCTACTCATCACGGTGTCTTCACTGTGGTAAGTCGAAGGCTGACGCTATCCCGTCGACTCCACCTGTGCCTCTTGCCCTGGTGGAGTACTGGAGTCGACAGGAGGCGCTCAGCGGTCGATTTATCACATCTAGACTAGACGCGATCTAGACTAGATTGCTGCCTGTTGATCCAGCAGGTAATGTAGACAAGCCCTAAGACAAAAGACAACAGATGGATACAGACAGACGGGAGGACTACAAGGAAACAATGAGACCGTATTGGTCCACATGATATGCAGTATTCTCTGCATACCAGCAGCTTAACTGTTTTATGGATGTTTATGGGTAGCTCCTCCCAGGCATGAGGGGCAGCATGAGAAAGCACGAAGGTGCTTGTTTTAAAATGTAACAATTGGGCTATGGAGGCTGGCGTCATGGGCCGATGGGAGGTGGAAGTCGACCTCTCAATAGTCAATGAGAGATGATGGGTGGAGTGGGGATGGGCTGTTGAAAGACTTTCAAAGTGAAGACAAGTAGCTATGTTTGATGCAATAGAGAAGGGTGTGCCACTGGATGGAGGTAGAGAGAGAGGAGACATACTCAAAGTGACAGTCTAGAAAAATGATCTTTGCAGTAGCATTCTGAATGGGTTTGAGTGAGGTTTACATTTGTCAACACCAGAGAAAAGGATGCTGCAGAGAGAAAAGGATGCCGAAATGCAATATGACGAGATCCTGGGTGAGAGTTTCATCTGTGTTCTGGATAGGAAAGCTTGTATCTTAAAGATGTTATACAGAAAGAATCTGCTAAATTTACACTTAGCCTGGAAGTGAAGATGTAGAGAGACAGAGAGAAGTCCAAGTTGAAAATGACACTCAGGTTGCAGGCCTGCATGTCAGGCAGGATGGTGATATTGTCCACAGAGATTGAAAAAGGAGGTAGCAGGGAGGATTTGGAGGGGAGAAGAGATTAAGAATTCTGTTTTAGTCATGTTGAGTTTGAGCTGATGCCTAGAGATCCACATGATTTTAGTTTTGGCAGAAGGAGACGGTTTGGATTAGAAAGGTAAATCTGAAAGCTGTGAGCATAGAGATGTAGCTGAGTTTGTGTTTGCAGAGGAGATTACCTAGATATGAGGTTTGGGGAGGGGGTGAGGAGGATTGGCTGATGGAGGGATTAGAAGTAGGAGAACCAGGGGAGGACAGAAGAGCATGGTTGGTGGTGTTGAAGGCAGCTGAGAGGTCAAGGAAAATGAGGATGGAGTACTGGTTCTGAGCTTTGGCTAAGAAGAGGTCATTGGAGACTTTGAGAGTGGTTTCAGTGGAGTGCAAGGGGTGCAAGCCAGATTGGAGTGGGCCTAGGGTGGAAGTAGAAGAGAGGACACCAGACAGCAACTGTAAACAACACGTTCAATGAGCTTAAAGATGAAAGGCGGGGTGAAATAGTAGTTGGAGAGGCAGGTGGATCAAGGGTGTGTTTTTTGTGATGGCAGAGACTAAAGCAGCCTGTATTGCCAGCTGAAAGTCAGGCAAAAGTGAGAAGTTAAGGGGAAGAGTAAGGGAGAGGACAAGAGTGGGTGTGAAGACCAGAGGGTGGGATAGGGTTTCTAGGGCAAGTGGAGGGGTTAGAGGAGGAGAGCAGGTGAGAAGCTTCTATGTCTGTGATGGAGAGAAGAAGGAGAGAGAGAGTTGTGGGGGTAGGGAAGGAAAATCAAGCCACGGGGAGGAGGAAGCTCTCATTGTATTTTGTCAGTTTTCTCTTCTGAGAAAGAAGTGGAGGTGGGAGAAGGGGAGGATTTGAGGAGTGAGTAATGGTGGTGAAAAGGTGGCTGGGATTGCGGTTGTGTGATCCAATTAAGTTGGAGAAGTAGAGTTACTTACCTAGGAAGATGGCAGAATTGAAGGAGAAGAGGACAGAATTTTGTAGTGGAGGAAGTTGACCTAGCACAGGATTTCCACCAGAGTAATTCCGCAGTGTGAGAGCTGAAGCAAATGAAGTGGATATTGGGGGTGTGGCTGGGCTGGTGGTTGGTAGGGCAGACCTTGCAATGAGAGAGAGGGGCAAAAGAGTCAAGGATGGAGGAGAGTAAAGTGTGGAGCGAATCAACAACCATATAAGTGAAAGAAAAGGGGAGGGAGTGCAGGGAGAAGTCTGAGAGCGAATGAGAAATCAGCAATGCTGATGGACTGGAAGTCATGGAAAGGCTGAGTGACCGGCATAGTGTGGGGGACTGATGGGCAGTGCTGAAAGGCATGAGGTAATGGTCAGAGAAGGGGAAATCAGCAACAGACATAGGTGCTGATTCTGTGGGTGCTCTGGGGATGGAGCATCCACAGGGGATACTGAGCAACCACTGGCAGCACCCCTAGCAGTTCCCCCCAGCGCCTCCTGGCAGGCCCTGCAAATCAGCGCCTCCCTCTCCCTTCCAATGCCTCCCACCCACTGCAATCAGCTGTTTTGTGGTGTGCAGGGAGGAAGGGGGAAGGAGCAAGGACGCAGTGTGCTTGGGGGAGGGGGAGGAATTGGGTGGGAAGAGGTTGGGTAGGGTGGGGCCTTGGGGGAAGAGGTAGAGTGGGGGCGGGGCCTGAGGAAGAGTACCCCCTGACGCTATGGAAAGTCAATGCCTGTAGCAACAGACACAGGAGAATGAGCTGTGCTTGGTGAAGACCAAGTCAAGTGATAGGCTCTTTTGGTGAGTGGGAGAACCGAGCCAGGGCTGCAGGTTAAATGAAGACATGCAGGCCAGGAAATGTGCAGCTAAGGGGTCAGGTGGGTCATTAACATGGAGCTGAAGTTCTCAAGGATGACTATGGCAGACTGAGAAGAGAGAGCTAGGAACTGAAATCAGAGAGGAAGGTTGATGGGGAGGAGTGAGTTGAGTGGATGGTAGATGACAGCAACATGGAGGGACAGAGGAGAGATGATTCTATACCTGCGATAGGCAACCAATGGCACGTGTGCCGAAGGCGGCACGCGAGCTGATTTTCAGTGACACTCACACTGCCTGGGTCCTGGCCACGGGTCTGGGGGGCTCTGCATTTTAATTTAATTTTAAATGAAGCTTCTTAAATATTTTAAAAACCTTATTTACTTTACATACAACAACAGTTTAGTTATATATTATAGACTTATGGAAAGAGACCTTCTAAAAACGTTAAAGTGTATTACTGGCACGCGAAACCTTAAATTAGAGTGAATAAATGAAGACTCAGCACACCACTTCTGAAAGGTTGCTGACTCCTGCTCTATGCAGTGCTGTTCAAATGAGAAGAAAAAGGGGGATGGGGGAGGAGGGACGGGTTGGAAGCGGTAGGAATGGGAAAGGAGAAGCCTGACAGCTCCACCATGGTCTGATCTAGGCAGGGAGCGTGAGAGAAGGAGAGGCCTCTGTAAGAGAGGGCAGCTGCAGAGTCCCCTGACAGAGGACGGGATTGAGGTCTGAGAGCCAGGGGCTGGAGGGATTGAGCTATGCACAGGTTGTGAATGACTTTTATCTTTTTAGACATGGATTGGGCATTCCAGAGACATCAAGGGAAAGGAGGGAATGGGCATGAGGCTCAGAATGGTGTCACAAGAGGGTGGGGATGGATATGGGAAGTGGAGAGGGCAGGGATGGATGAAGGGCCAGAGTTGGGACAAATGTTACCAGAGGGGAAGAAGAAGAGGGGTGGAGCTGGAATTGTGCTGATGGGAGGAGAGAGGGGATGGGGGGGGGAAGAGGAACAGGTAGAGCTAGTGGGAACTGTAGTGGGGTGAAGGTAATAAGGATAGGGATATGGAGCCAGTTGGTGGACGCTGAGAGGAGAACGGATGTTATGATGCAAAAGAGAGGCATGATGAGAGTCATGGGTGAGTGACAGATGGTCAAGATTACAAAAATAAAGTCTGAAAAATGTTGTGAAGCTTTACTTCTAGAAGGCAGCTGGAGAGTGTTGTTTCACCCTGCCAGGGAGGAGAAAGTGGAGGGCCATGCTCCGACCTGGAAAGATCTGGTTGGGAGGGAAACATCCTGGAACAGAAGTGGCTCTCTGGTGCTTGTAGAAGATAGAAACCACGTGAAGCTGATTTCCCGCACCTTACAAATGATAGCTAAGCTTGAGAGACAATCTTCAAATCATAATTTCTCCATTTCTTGATGGGAGATACAGACTAATGTACTGTAATAGTGGTTCTTACAAAGGATCTCAGATGTGCCTTAAGAAGACAGGGAACCTGCTGTGATGAAGTGGTACTGTTCTTACTGTGGTCTGTGAATGCTGTGTTGGTGCCTCAGTGTCCCCTAGGCAGTTCTTAAATATCTATCAAAGCAAAAGGCCAGTGCACCTAAATGCCTGACACTCTGTCTCCTAGCAACTGATGGCCTGGGCCCCTCCTCTGCAAAGGTGCCAATTGAAGGTGTTGGAGACAAAGGGGTCAGGTGACCTCCTGGCCCCGGGAAAGGAGAGGAGGAGGGGCTGGAGGGGGTTGGGGAGTCTGGAGCTGGCTGGGGGAGGAAGGGAAGGACAGACAGGGCTCTGATCCCCCAATGGGCCCCAAGATGGACCTAACAGGGGGGATCCTGTTGTCTGTGCCTGCAAGACCTGTGTTGGACTGTGTTCCTGGCATCTAAATAAACCTTCTGCTTTACTGGCTGGCTGAGAGTCCTGGTGAATCGCAGGAAGCCGGGGGTGCAGGACCCTGACTCCCCCACACTCCATGACACCTGCTAAATAAATAACTGGCCAGTGAGATCAATTTCAGTAGCCCATTCAACCTAATTCACTTAGCTTTATGGCTTTGTTTACTTCAAAGTGTGAGGTTTCAGAGATGTGACTATTTCTTTTTGCTTAGTTTTTGGCCATAGTTAAGCTTTTGTTCTGTGGGGTTTTTATGTTTTGGATCAACCTGTCTGGGGGGTCTTTTTGATGTTGTTGGACTGGGTATAGAGTTGAGCATGCTCCTCTTTTAGATGCTAACATATAATTGAAATAAACGTTAAACTGCAGTGGGAGGGTAGCTTAATACAGACCTGGCCACTTGCAGTTTTGCATTGGATCTGAAGGGCTGTGAAGTATTTGGTAAATATCTTTTTCTGAGAATCTCATATTTTGGTTTCAAAACTGGATTACAATTAATTGCCTCACACACAGAAAGCTGGATATGATGTCTTGCTTGGCTTCTAAGCACAGCTTCAGTCACAGGCATTGCCAGCAAGGTTATATTGGGTAAGTCACTCAGAAAAACATCATTGGAACGTTAATCTAACTTTTTACTCCCAATGTGGTTCCCTCTGTCTGGGTCTCTAGCCACATTTTTAGCTTTAGGAGCAACCATCCCATTGGGGTTTTGAAAAAGATCTTTGAAAATAAGTTATTTTTTAGACTGGATTTTTGTCTTTCCCGTCCCTGCCTGCCAGGGATAGATTAAGATTTAAATGGAATCTAGATCCACCAAAACTTCAGGAACACCTAAAACTTCACCCTGTGGACAGACTTCATCTGAGCCCACCTTACCCTTGGACAGACTCTTTCTGCCAGCTTCAAGATGGCCTTTTATCTTAGGTCCTTGAACTTCTTATTAAGTGCAGCTTCCTAGCCCACTCAGCGGGCAAGGGCTTGACATTTGTTTTGTCACCGGCTTACTGCTGCATCTGGGCCACTTCTGACTAAGGCAGCTCAGATTCCTGTGGTCTGTCCCTCCACTGCACAACTGAAGGCAGGAACTGGTGGGAGCAGTTCTAATGATGTGTTTGGCAAAAGCAGCAGAATAGTTCCCAGGGATCTGGCAGGCATTATCCCAGCAGACACCATGCTGGGTTACTGTCTATAGCAGAGGTCAGCAACCTTTCAGAAGTGGTGTGCCGAGTCTTCATTTATTCACTTTAATTTAAGGTTTCGCATGCCGGTAATACATTTTAACATTTTTTAGAAGGTCTCTCTCTATAAGTCTATATATTATATAACTAAACTATTGTTGTATTGTAAAATAAACAAGGTTTTCAAAATGTTTAAGAAGCTTCATTTACAATTAAATTAAAATGTTGATCTTATGCCGCTGGCCCGCTCAGCCCGCTGCTGCTCTGGGGTTCTGTTCACCTAGGCTGGCAGCGGGCTGAGCGGGGCCTGCAGCTGGGACCCCGGCTGGCAAGGGGCAGGCAGCCAGAACCCCAGACCAGCAGCGGCTGTGCGGGGCCGGCTGCTGGGACCCTGGACCGGCAGTGGGCTGAGCGGCTTAGCCTGCTGCCGCTAAGGGGTTCCATCCACCAGCTCCTGCCAGCCGGGATCCCGGCTGCCAGACCCGCTCAGCCTGCTGCCAGTCTGGGGTCCTGGCCCTGCCCACATACAGTGGGTACCTACCTTCTCCCTGGTTCTGGCCCATTCTCTTCCTCCCTCTGCACTGAGCTGAGGGTGGGAGTGCACTGAGCACAGGGCTGGGGATGAAGGGTCTGGCCAGGAGTTAGAATGAGGGAGGGGGCTCACGCTGACTCTGCTCCTTCCCGACCCCCTCTCTCGCAAGGGCCATCAGCTGATCAGCCAGCAGGGAGGGAGGGGCAGGAACCCAGCACACTACAGGAAGAGGCAGGGGAGCCGGCAGGACCAAGCTTCTGCCCATAGGCGTGCTCAGCACATTTCATTAGGGTGTGCACCCAGGGAGCCCTGCCCCCCTCCCCCATCCACTCCCTCCTACTTCCCGCCCCAACTGCCCCCCTCCGAACCCCCCCCCCCCGCATCTTGTCCCCTGACTACCCCCACCCGGGACACCTGCCCCTAACTGCCCCCAGGACCCCACCCCCTATCTAAGCCTCCCTGCTTCTTGTCCCCTGACTGCCCCCCTAGGACCCTACCCCCTACCTGTCCCCTGACTGGCCCAACCCTTAACCACAACCCCGCCCCCAGACAGACCCCCAGGACTCCCATGCCTATCCAACCGCTCCCCACCCCCGACAGGACACCCAGAACTCCTGACCCATCCAACCCCCTGCTCCCTGCCTGCCTGACAGGCCTCCCCTCCCCAAGAACTCCCAACTCATCCAACCCCTTCAGCATCTTGTCCCATGACCACCCCGGCCCGAGACCCCCACCCTAACTGCCCCCAGGACCCTCCTTGCTCCCTGTCCTCTGACTGCCTTGACCCCTAGCCACCCCCACCCCTGACAGACCCCAGGACTCCCATGCCACATCCAACCCCCTGCTCCCTGACTTCCCCTTCAGAGACCTCCTGCCCCTAATCCCCACCCCAGGATCCTACCCCCATCCAACCCATCCTGCTCCCTATCCCCTGATGGCCCCCACCCTTATCCAACCCCCCCAGCCCCAGACCCCTTACCATGAGGCTCCTAGCAGCATGTTCTGCTCCGCGCAGAGCCAGACACGCTGCCCCACAGGAGCGGGCAGCCCTGCCCCTCAGAGCGCTGCATGTGCGGCGGCATGGCTCCAGGAGAGGGGGGAAGGCGGGAGAGGGGCCGGCAGCTTGCTGCGCTTAGCCCCGCGCTCTGGCCCAGGAGCGTGGACCCCGCGGCTTGCCGCCCTAGGAGAGTGGGGCCATTTGCCCACCTCTGCATTAGGGTGTGCCTGGGCACACCCTGTCCGCACGCTTATGTTTCTTCCCCCTGCCCCCGCGGGGTGGGGGAGCAGAGGGCGGAGAAAAGCGGGCTGGGCTGGGCAGGATTTTTAATGGCACGCTGCTGCCTGCTGGGACTCCGGCAGGCAGCAGCGTGCCATTAAAAATCGGCTCTCATGCCATCTTTGGCATGCATGCCATAGGTTGCCAACCCCTGGTCTTTAGTGAGAGAGATTTTTCTCCTTCTGCCTTCTTTCCTATGAGACTATCTTGGGGATGAGCAGGACACCACCCTCCTTGTGTGACTATATAAGGACATCTTGCACTAGCTGTCACTATGCTCCCTGTGTTCTGGGGAGCCCCAAAACTATTCTTTCCTATTTCTTCCCTCCCCATGACCCCCAAGAACAAGCCATCAAAAAGAGGGAAAAGGAGGCCTTACTGTAGCAGATGAACATCTTGCCACCATCCAGAATGATCACTTACTAAGCTTTTAAATTGTCATTGTGTAATTCTTGCACCAGTGGTGCCTATGAGGAGTAGTAGTCATGTTAAAGATTTGACTGTCGATCTGACTTGAGAGAATTGCTTTAATTCTAGTTTATCTGTGATACACAAGAACATAACAGCACCTTACACAATAATTGAACTTCACTGGTATCTTTCTCAGGAAGTCTGTG
Organism: Mauremys reevesii; assembly: GCF_016161935.1. Classification (NCBI taxonomy): domain Eukaryota; kingdom Metazoa; phylum Chordata; order Testudines; family Geoemydidae; genus Mauremys; species Mauremys reevesii. The sequence goes on from NC_052630.1 coordinate 55,212,617, forward strand.
GTGCTCACCTGCCTACAGTATCATTCTCAGCAGGACAGTGGGTTCTTATTTACTTGCAGTGTCTTTCTCAGATGATCTGCAGTAATAACACCAGCTCGCTAACACCACATTCTACAGGCCATTACCCTCTGATCCCACTGAGGGTTACCAAAAGAAACTACACCGTTTGCTCAAGAAACTCCCTGAAAAAGCACAGGAACAAATCTGCACAGACACACCCCTAGAACTCCAACCAGGGGTATTTGATCTGCTACCCAAGATTCATAAACCTGGAAATCCTGGATGCCACATCATCTCAGGCATTGGCATCCTGACAGCAGGATTGTCTGGCTATGTAGACTCTCTCCTCAGGCCCTATGCTACTAGCACTAATAGCTATCTTCGAGACACCCCCGACTTCCTGAGAAAACAGTCCATTGGTGATCTCCCAGAAAACACCATCCTGGCCACTATGGATGTAGAAGCCCTCTACACCAACATTCCACACAAAGATGGACTACAAGCCGTCAGGAACAGTATCCCCGATAATGTCACAGCAAACCTGGTGCCTGAACTTTGTGACTTTGTCCTCACCCACAACTATTTCACATTTGGGGACAATATATACCTTCAAGTCAGTGGCACTGCTATGGGTAGCTTCATGGCCCCACAGTATGCCAACATTTTTATGGCTGACTTAAAACAACGCTTCCTCAGCTCTTGTTCCCTAGCGCCCCTACTCTACTTGCGCTACATTGATGACATCTTCATCATCTGGACCCATGGAAAAGTAGCCCTTGAGGAATTCCACCATGATTTCAACAATTTCGATCCCACCATCAACCTCAGCCTGGACTAGTCCACACGAGATCCACTTCCTGGACACTACAGTGCTAATAAGCGATGGTCACATAAATACCACCCTGTACCAGAAACCTACTGACCGCTATACTTACCTACATGCCTCCAGCTTTCATCCAGACCACACCACATGATCCATTGTCTACAGCCAAGCTCTAAGATACAACCACATTTGCTTGAATCCCTCAGACAGAGACAAACACCTACAAGATCTCTAGCAAGCGTTCTTAAAACTACAATACCTACCTGCTGAAGTGAAGAAACAGATTGACAGAGCCAGAAGAATACCCAGAAGTCACCTACTACAGGACAGACCCAGCAAAGAAAGTAACAGAACGCCACTAGCCGTCACCTTCAGCCCCCAACTAAAACCTCTCCAGTGCATCATCAAGGATCTGCAACCTATCCTGAAGGACGATCCCTCACTCTAACAGATCTTGGGAGATAGGCCAGTCCTCACTTACAGACAGCCCCTCAACCTGAAGCAAATACTCACCAGCAATCACATACCAAACAACAGAAACACTAACCCAGGAACCTATCCTTGCAACAAAGCCCATTGCCAACTCTGTCCACATATCTATTCAAGGGCCACAGTCATAGGACCTAATGACATCAGCCACACCATCAAGGGCTCGTTCACCTGCACATCTACCAATGTGATATATGCCATCATGTGCCAGCAATGCCCCTCTGCCATGTACATTGGCCAAACCGGACAGTCTCTACACAAAAGAATAAATGGAAACAAATCAGATGTCAAGAATTATAACATTCAAAAACCAATCAGAGAACACTGCATTCTCTCCGGTCACTCAATTACAGACCTAAAAGCAGGGCTGGCTCTAGGTATTTTGCTGCCCCAAGCACGGCAGGCAGGCTGCCTTTGGCGGCTTGCCTGCTGGAGGTCCCTGGTCCCGGAGATTCGGCGGCAGCCTGTGGGAGGTCCGCCGAAGCCGCGGGACCAGCGGACTCTCCGTAGGCATGCCTCCGAAGGCAGCCTGCCTGCCGCCCTCGCAGCGCCGGCAGAGCGCCCCCCGTGGCTTGCCGTCCCAGCAACGCGCTTGACGTGCTGGTGCCTGGAGCCGCCCCTGCCTAAAAGTCACAATTCTTCAACAAAAAACTTCAAAAACAGACTCCAACGAGAAACTGCAGAACTGGAATTAATTTGCAAACTGGACACCATTAAATTAGGCTTGACTAAAGACTGGGAGTGGATGAGTCGTTACACAAAGCAAAAACTATTTCCCTATGCTAATTTCCCCCCTACTGTTACTCACACCTTCTCGTCAACGGTTTGAAATGGGCCATCCTGATTATCACTACAAAAGTTTTTTTTCTCCTGTTGATAATAGCCCACCTTAATTGATTAGTCTCGTTAGAGCTGGTATGGCAACACCCATATTTTCATGTTCTCTCTGTATAGATATCTTCCTACTGTATTTTCCACTGCATGCAGCCGATGAAGGGGTTTTAGCCCACAAAAGCTTATGCCCAAATAAATTTGTTAGCCTCTAAGGTGCCACAAGTACTCCCCGTTCTTTTTGCTGATACAGACTAACACGGCTACCACTCTGAAACCAGTAATAATTGTGTTGCTGTTAACTAGAAAGGTAAAATTCAGTGATGTTATTTCTTTCAAGATCAGATAAACTGAAGAAATAACAAATCAGTTCATGCTGAAAGGAAATTACCATTTTTGTTCTGAATGTTATAAGATGTAGGTCACTGTTAGGGTTAAAGCAGTGTTGGCAAGCAGTGTGGTTATGTGTCACTGGAAAGCCTCAGAGAAGCAACATATGAGCTGCATTGAGACATTGTAAAGACAAGAAACCTGGAGTAACCATTAGTTAGAATTTTTTTTGATGTTTTCATCTAAGGAACAGGCTGCTGTACAGTGGATATGTTAGTCACGCTTGGTTTTAAATTTAGCCTTTGTAAAGTTAATTAAAAATATGTTCAGTGACAATCTAGAAATGCAGGCTTTCAACTTGTATTTTTCATTATTGCTTTAGAACTCTACTTGCCAAATAAATACTCTACTACAAAAGTATTCTAATAGTCTGAAATCAAGAGGGAAATGCAGGCAATAATCATGCATTAATAAGCAAATGTTATAGTGCTGCTTGTCATCAGACTCAGAACTATTCCAGAACTGGTAAAATACTAAATTAATTCATAAAACATACTTCTCGTCTCCAAACACTAGAAAGTACCTAACGGGTTGAGACCATTACATCTGCTAGGGACCAGTTCTGAGCCCATTAAAATCAGTCACAACACTGCCATTAACATCACTGGTGCAGGATTAGGCCTGTAGTGTCTATCCTTTAAAGGCTAACATGAGCTTTATGTGTTTCTGTAAAGCCCCTTTTGTAAACCTCAAAGCATATCACAGAAATAGAGATAGAAATCACCAATACGTATAGAAATACATTTAGGGCCAAACTGTGAAGTCCTTTTTCTGGTTTTACTTAGTCATTCTCAGGCAAAACTCATATTGAAGACTGTGGGAACTTTGCTTGAGTGAAGACTGAGGAAAATATTCAGTAAGGACTTCTGGATTTGGGGCCATGGAAATCAAGATCCTACGTATAACAATCACTTCACTTCACATAGCTGCTGCTTAACACAACACAGTACCGTACTATCAATAATTTAGGGACTGGAAGTGAAGTAAAAGAACATAGGAAAGAACAGAATTACCAGGAACATAAATGAGCATGATTTGTTGGGGAAGAGTCAACACGGCTTTTGTAAAGGGCAATCATGCCTCACCAATCTAGTAGAATTCTTTGAGGGAGTCAACAGACATGTGAACAAGAGTGATCCAGTGGATATAATACACTTGGACTTTCAGAAAGACTAGGTCCCTCACCAAAGGCTCTTAAACAAAATAAGAAGTCATGGGGTAAAACGGAGGGTACTCTCATGGATCAGTAACTGGAAAAACATTGATTTTTATGCTTCTTTTTTAATCAGAGAATTTTGGTTTTTTTATCACAGAAAACTAGGATTCCTGCTCATAAATGATCTGGAAAAAGAGGTAAACTGTGAGTTGGCAAAGTTTGCAGATTATACAAAATTACTCAAGATAGTTAAGACCAAAGCAGACTGCAAAGAGTTACAAAACTCGGTGATTGGGCAACAAAATGGCAGATGAAATTCAGTGTTGATTAATGCACTTTGGAAAACATAATCCCAACTGTACATACAAAATGATAGGGTCTAAATTAGCTGTTACCTCTCAAGAAGGTGAACTTGGAGTCATTTGTGGTTAGTTCTCTGAAAACATCTGCTCAATGTGAAGGAGCAGTCAAAAAAGCTAACAAGGTTAGAAACGTATACTCAGTTCATGGAGGATAGCTCCACAATGGCTACTAGCCAAGATGGTCAGGGGTGCAACCCCATGTTCCATGTCCCTAGCTTCTCACTTTCAGAAGCTGAGTGTGGACGACAGGGGATGGATCGCTCAAAGATTGACTATTCTGCTTATTCCATCTGAAGCACCTGGCATTGGCCAGGGTTGGAAGACAGGATGTTGGGCTAGATGAACCATGGGTCTGACCCAGTATGGTTGTTCTTATATCCAATTAAAATGATAGTGGTCTGGCATTCTTACAACACCTATCATCCAAATGCTTTTCAAAGCACTGCCACAAATATTGACTGGACAGACTAACTAGAAAATCTTATGGTGTGATGTGGTATAAAGGTTTCATATGCATACATTTGGTTTGGGCACGTAATTTATGAGTGACATTGTTACCTGGGCTTTTGTGCGGGGTTATGTTTTGTGGGGGAGGAGGAAATATTTCTGGGGTAGCTTCAGGTCCGGCTCCAGGCACCAGCGCAGGAAGCAGGTGCTTGGGGCTGCCAGTGGAAGGAGGTGACACATCCAGATCTTTGGCGGCAATTCGTCGGCGAGTCCCTCAGTCCCTCTCGGAGGGAAGGACCGGCTACCGAATTGCCACCGAAGAATGAAGCAGCGCAGTAGAGCTGCCGTCGAAGTGCCGTCGATCGCGGCTTTCTTTTTTTTTTTCCTCTTCGCCACTTGGGGTGGCAAAAAAGCTGGAGCTGGCCCTGGGTAGCTTGTTTTTTGTTTTTGTTTTTTAAAAAGGAGCTCTTTAAAGTTTCTGAGAAGTTTGAAATGTTAGTATAAATCCTGGGGGAGATGGATTAGTTGTCAAAGATGCAAAGCATTATTTATTTCATGGCTCTATAGTTTATCATGAGTATCTTCTCCACGTGTGTGACATGTGCAGCATAATTCCAGTTATCTAACAATCCTAATTATCTGAATCCACAGTGTGTCCCCAGTGTAGCCCTTAGTAAATAGCACTTCCATTTATCCAAATGCCTGGTAATCCAGAACTTTTGGTTATCCCCCAGGCCATTTGGATAAATGGGAGCGTACCATATATGGAGAGCAACAACTATTTAATAACGCACAGCATCACAATGATACATTTTAGAACAGGAAGTGTATTAACTATAACCCTTAGGGAAAAGATCTAGGCTTCATTGTGGACAGTTCTATGAAAATATTTACTCACTATGCAGTAACAATCATGAAACAAAGCAAATGTTAGGTTCTGTAGAGGAGTATGTGGTGGGGAGAAAACACTGCTAAAGATATTGTAATGATGTTAGATAAATTGTGTTGAGATCTTATCACACCATCTCAAAAAGATGTAACACAAACAGAAGAGGTCCAGAGATGGGAAATGAAAACAGTTAGAGGCCTGGAGAGACTTTCAAATGAAAAGACACTGAAATTTTTAGGATTGTTTAATTTAGGCCCTGACCTCATAAAGTCTTGTGAATTGAACTATAAGCACAAGTATAATCCTTTGCAGGATTGGGGCCTTACAGCAGAGATGAATAAGAGGGCATAAGAAAGGTATATTAAAATAATGAATGGTATAGGGAAGGTAAGCTGGCTGCTCCTGTTTTTCTTATATCAAGGGGATGTTCAATGAAATTGAAAAGTCATAATTTTAAAATGGAAATACATTTTTATACCAGCCATAATAACCTGGCGGACACATTGCCGGAAGATGTAATTGCACAGCTTAGAAGGATTCAAGAAGAAATAGATATTTATGTGGATAATGAGAACAATCACAGTTACATTAGATAAGATTAGAAGAGAGAAACTTTCATGCTTCAGGGCATAAAACAGCCACAAAATTCCTGGGTCTAGGAAAACTCTTTCCCAATGGGCAGGTTATTCCACAATGTCTGTTATGAGAATTCTTGTATCTTCCTCTGAAGCATCTGGTTCTGTCCATTGTCAGAGACAGTGTGGACCACTGGTTTGGTCTGATGTGTCGATTACTTTGTGCCTATGTTCATCAATTTCTTTTTCCAGTTTATCCGTGGTCAGAATTTAGGTAGGCAGATTACAATTATTCACAGTAGAATTTGACAGGACACCATGGCTAATACCTTTAAACTCATGAAAAGCGCTATGAGAACTTCAGTGACCAGTAGATGCTAGGATTTTATTATAACATAATTTGTGATTTCCCTGTGGGCCTGTTTTTCAGAAGTGCTGAGCACCTGCAACCTCATTTCTAGTCAATGAGACCTGTGAGTACCCAGCTCCACTGAAATAAGTCCTGTATTATTTTCTTTCTGCAAAACAGGCTGTACCCACTCATGTTCTGTGTGGGTTTGCGTGTATCCAGGAATCATGTGGCTTGCTCTAATAGCCCTTATTAAAAAAATAAAAAGGCAGCTAGAAAATAGCACACTACATGTGGCCTCATCAGGCCTTTATGCAATGGAAGAATAATGTCCTTTGACTTCTGTTCAAAACCCTTTATTTATACACTGCAGAATTGTGTTTGCTTTTTGTTACTGCTTCTAAGCATTATGCTGAAAGATTTAATGTTCTGCCTACTTTAACCCCTCAGATCTTTCCCAATCTGTGTTCAGTAGTGCATGACCTTTGAGGGTAATACTTTTGACAGATTTTCCTGCTAGCCTCTTACATTTCTCTACATTTAATTTCATACGCCTTCTGTTGCCCATTCTCCTAACTCATCAGAATGAGGCTGCCCTTTGATTTTGATGACAGCTTTTGCAAATAAAGTGAAATTGGCAAATTTGGTAGTTCCCACCTGGGTGTGAAAATGTCTGCCATTTTGCATTGCAGCACTGACCTGTGATCAGCCTTTTGCTCCATCAAACAACTATGGCTAAGGCATGATAGGCTTTTTTGGTCCCAATGTGATACTGATGTACAAACTAAAGCCCTGATTTTACAGTCAGCTCTGTAGGGGCAGAGTCTTGCATTGGTAAGGTGCTCATTGCTGGCTTGAGCACAAATGAGATTATAGCTGCCATTCCAAAACGCTTCCTCCTGCATCTTTACATCTCCTATCATTTAAAAAATAATGTGACATAAGTATCACCAATGTTCATTAAGAATAAACTGTATATTTCATTATCTTGAATACATTGTATATTAATTACTATACAAATTTATGGAGAACATGAATACCCAAAATGTGTCATCTAAACTAGAGATACATGATGATCTGGGAGTCAAGAGTCCTAGATTATATTTCCAACTGCTATGGACTCTCTGTGTTGCCGTGAACAAGCTATCTGACTTCTCTGTGCTTTCGTTTCCTCATCTGTGATAAGCTTACCCATATTTGTAAACTACTTTGAGATCCTTGGATCAAAGTATTATATTTTATTATCGTGGCATAATGTACATGCCCCTGAGAAAGAAGTCTTATACAGTACATATGTTACAACAAGCAGTTCTGTACCGGGGCAGAATTTTCTTGATCCACACTATGAAACTCTATTGTGTATACTAGTAGTGCAGTGATTGTGTAGATAAATACATTCAAAAGCTCACACACAGACACAGTCTTGAATATTAGAACCTGTTCTGTTAAGAGGAAGGATTTTGGCAAAGGCACTGGGGTTGATCCCCCCACTCTTTCTAAAAACTGCCCTTTGACTTCCACGCAGACCCCACCGGAGTTGAGCAAAAGCGTATAGTTTAATGTACACAGGATAGTACTTTCCTGGAAGGGGGCTGCTGTGTCAGCATTTGGAAGGCATTCAAGTGCTAGTATGTGACCTGTACCTCAGCCTCATGGGCCAGAGCCAAGAATGCTACCCACTGAACCATAAAGACACCAATAAGGTGTCGGCATTTCAAACACTTCCTCTGCGTGACGTTGCTGTACTCCACTCTTTCATCCATTTTTTCTTTTAACATTCTTCCCACCCTTTGCTCTGGGGAGCAGTTTAACGTCTAAGTATTGGTTTTTCCTTTCTTTCTCATATACATATTACAGCTCTTCCATGGAGGTTCCATTCTTGTGCCTGTTCTTTTCTCCACACCATTAGCTTAAGATATATACCCAGCAGCTTTTTCTTCCTTCTTGGACAGTTCATGGGTTCTCTGTTCAGGTGCAATAATAATATAATAAATATTGTATATTTCAGTTATATATATAGTAACATCTTTCATCCAAGGATCTCAAAATAATTTACCAGCCTTAATTAAGCTTCATAATAGCCATGTACCAGGAAGTAGGTATGTCAGCCCACCTTGTAGAGCCCGTGTCAACTCTTCAGAGAGCCCCTGTGCCTGTTATCCCAGCATTAAAGCTTATATAGTAACTACTGTCACATACACTAAGTCCAGAGTAGTGTCCTCCAGAATGAGCTGTTCCAAAAGGCAGCTAGCCGTATGTTGTATTCACCTGTATATAAGGTCATTAGAGTCGCTGATGAGACTTTTGGGCTGCAGCGTTATCTGAGTGCAGATACAGTTCTCTGTGTCTTTCTGAATTAACTCAGATTCCACAGTTTCATTACTTCCTCGATGTGTATGAGACATTTGTTGAATAATGGCATGCAAGAGGGGAAGTTGGAGGACAGTTTAAGTATCCAATAGAAACAAATACACTCAGCAAATATTTTATTTTGAAGACAGCCATTCATCACTTCTACCACTTTCTTTCTGTGTTGTACCTCCTGCCCTTACTCTTTGTCCGTTTGTTTTTTCAGACTGGAGGCTCTTCAGCACAGAGATGGTTTCTTGTATTTTGATACAGCAACTAATGTGGGTGCTGTTGGAAACAAATAATAAGTACTAATAATGCACTCCATTTGGAAATCAAGTTCCTTGCATTTTTAAATCCCAGTTCTTTTCTCCCATTGAGTACTCCAGATTGATGCTGGCTGGGTTGTCAGTGTGCTGGCTGTGTTTGCTGTACAAAATGTGAACGAACTCTTGCGCACTTACTCAAGCCACAATACTTTAATTCCTCTCTATGCAAAAACAATTCTCTGTTTAGAAAAACACTGATTGGCAAAAAGCGCTAGAGCAGAGAAGAGAAGAACACAGGGTGCCAGCTCCTGTTGTGACATTTAAAAAAAATATCAAACTGGAAGATGTAATAACGCCCGGGAGAGCACTTGCTTTGTCTTACGCCCTCATGTTAATTGCTTTGCACGTAAGCGATCCTTGTTTTACATCCCCATTCGATGCCATCACATGTGTGTGTCTGATTTAGCTTAAGTGATTTGAGCTAAAGTTAAACAAGCCACTCTTAAAATAAAATAAGAGTGTCTACACAGAATTCAGCATGGTAGCCGTGTTAGTCTGATCAGCAAAAACAGCGTGGAGTCCTTGTGGCACCTTAGAAACTAAGAAACCAAATAAATTTGTTAGTCTCTAAGGTGCCACAATGACTCCTCACTGTTTTTATAGAATTCAGCATTGCCTTAACCAAGTTATCTGATTTACATTAAACTAGTGCAATTTTCTCATATAGATGAAGCCTATGTCTGAGGGGATGGATTAGTGGGTAAGGGATGCAGTCATAGGTATGTGATAATTTGCACAGATAAGTGATATATTTGTTAACCATATGCCTATGCAATGTACCACATGCCTTTAGCATTTAGAGCATTGGTATTACATACATATGTATGGCAGCTATATACTGTATATAGTATATATGAATAATACTGTTTTTTTTCATTTTTGTTCTTGTGAGGAAAGAATCTTACAAGTGTGCATGGTCAAATCTCTTGTGACTACTTGGTAGTTAAGCCAAACTGCATTTTGATCATGTTAATTCTGTTGAAAACTGAACAAATATATTTGGACTCTGTGTTTAAAGAAATGCTGAAGATGGTAATTTTTAGTATTGGGTAACAACATGATCTTCTTATTACTTTCTCTGCTCTGGCCCCATCCTTGAGAAATATCTCACTGTTTCAAAATACAGGGCAGTTTAAAAAAAAAAGCCACTGAAATGAGGTTTATAATGTACCGATCTTTTATTTATGCTTAGTTGTACAAATTCTTTAATGCTGACCTGTTTGTTTTTTTAAATATTTTTTTAAAAGGCCGGTGGTAGAGATTTTGCATTGAGCAATTGATATAAAACATATCAAACATTTCCTTTATTTTTCTCAGTAAAATGGTGTACGTTACCTGCTCAATTTAATTTAAAATATGATTACACATACCCCTCTTTCAAAACCCATTTAATCTCACCTCAGCTACAGTGTTATTTCCCAGCTCTCCATTCAGTGTGTGTGGGTGATTGATTGCTAAAGTTAAATAATCCACTCTTAAAACAAAATAAGAGTGTCTACACAGAGTTCAGCGCTGCCTTAACCAAGTTAACCGATTTACATTAAACTAGTGCAATTTTCTCATGTAAACAAAGTCTATGTTTTAGGGAGATGGATTAGTAGTTAAGTGATGCAGACAGTGAAAATCTGTCACTCCTGCATGATTATTTACATTGGATTCAATAGCAGTTTTCTCTGATTTCTTGAGTCAATATGATTTTAATTTTCATTCTGTGCCGTACAATGCTGTGTACTGTTTAAATAAGCTATGTAATCTGAAAGCAAAGCCACAGATCCAATCAGAGTAAATAAAGCTATGTAGACTTATGCAATATGTTTATATGCAGTAGTTCTGCAATAGAATTATTGCTTGCAGCATCTTTAAATCCATCTCAAGTTCAGCAGTATTGTTTACTGTCTCCCACAGTCGTTCTTTGTTTCTAGCAAGTGAACAGGAAGTGATTATTAGCTTAACAAATAAATTAAATCACATTCCTGGAAAGAAGAATGTTGTAACTTTTCTGTTTATGGGGTAAGGTATTGCAATTTTTGAGAACCCAAAAATATAATTACTACTTAAAAAAAAAAAAAAGTCCTTACTCCTTTTGACTACACGTGAATCTTGTTTTTCTTGATGTTGACCTTGTATTTTCATACAGTGAAGTGACTTTTGCCACATTAAAACTATCTGAATATATTTGCCATATTGATAATTCCTATGACCAAACAGGACAGTGCAGATCTGGGGGAAAACCATCCCTGTGAGCAAATGTTGAGTGTGGTTAAGAGATTAGAATTCCACTTTGACAAATTTAGCTTCTGTTTCTATATCTAAATTGTGAGCAACCTCCTGCAGTGGAAGTTTTGCAGGAATAAGGAGAGCAGGATCATTCCCTGGAAAATCTCCACTCTGTGTATGCACGGTGTAATCAGTGTAATCTGTAACGTCTGAGAGGTTGAGAAGGTGAGGATTATGAAGAACTTTGGAATCACTGAGTACAAGCTTGCTTAATGCAGTTTGGGAAGGCATGAGTTCATGGAGTGCAGCTGGACAAGGGGATGGATTTAAGAAAGCCAGTTCTGGGAAATGATGACGTCTGGGTCCATGTTGTCCTCTCCTCTGGTAAAACCAGTAGGAGTAGCACAGAGTAGCACAGAGGATCAGTAGAGTTTCTAATGAAGATTTCCCTTAAGACAGAGGGAGTGGGGTACTGCAGATGAGCTGGGGGAATTACTTATTTTATTATTTTATAGCACCTAGTAGTGTGCTGGCTATTTCACAATACAGATAAGACATGATCCCTGCACTGAAAAGATTCCAATCTAATTTGTCACAATGGTAGAATGAAGAAGTAACAAAACAAACAGGTGGAGATTAGGGAGGAAAGAGAAGGGGACAAAACAGTAAGATAGCACAGTTAGTCAGTAAAGGCATGTGCCCAGCACAGTGAAGTTGACTCACTTCTTGTGGCATGGTGATACAAATGAGTCTTCAGGAGGGATTTGAATGTGGAAAGGTCTCATGGGGTGATCTCTGGTAGGGCAGTTCATCTGTATGGAGTGGTACAGGAAAAGAGATGGAGATAGCCAAGGGAGAAGTGGACTAATGGGGCACTGAAGCTGGCATCATTGCTAAATTGAAAGGTTAAGGGTGGTGCAATAGGAGACTATGTAAATGGGCAACGTTATGCAAGGATTTGAAGATGAGAATAAGAAAAACTAAATGGCATGGAGAAGGAGAAGCCAGTGTAAAATTTCAAAGATGGGGGTGGCACAAGCAGATTGACAGGCTAGGAAGATGATTTTAGCAGCTGGCGGGTGGTGAGTGAGTGGATGTCTTGAAGGCATGAAAATTCTATCACAGGGGACTTCTAAAACTAGATTAGATAAAACACCAGAAAATGTAGCCTGGGAAACTATGCTGCAGTGATAAGGATATGGATTAGATTAGCTAAATGGTATTTCTTTCTGTAGTTTCTATAATTCTTCCATGCGGGATCTTTCTAATACACATAGACAATGTGATTCTGGAAAGACCAAACGGGAATAAGGCTAACTGGCTTTTCCAGATCAGCTCTTCAGACTGAGGTGTGTAAGTGGTTAAAGTAAGGAAGTAAGATTACTAGTAACTTACCTGAGTTAGACTTGCTGCTAAATTGGTGCAATTTATGTTAGCCATTTAAGCAACCTTTTCACTTAGTTATTCACATGATATATCGTATAGTCTGCCTTTGCGGCACATAATGCATATCTAAGTATATTATGAAAAGGCATTATGGTGGTGTTGTAAAGGCTAATGTTTTATTTTAAAAGATATGTATGTTGTTGTCAGTTTTTCTTGTTCATTTAGGGTAGTTGGATTTGTGCTATTGCCTCTTTTATGGGCCTTTTTAATGTAGCCTCATTTCCTGGCCTGCCTTCTCATCCTGTCAGGAAGGGTTATGATGGTATTCTGTAATCAGTCTTTTTTGTCGCAGTAGCAGACTCTGAGGCCCTGTAGGAATTCAGGGCTCTTCTGTTGAGATCACTCAGATGCTAAAACCCTATATTAAGATCCAGACTAGTTATGCAGAGGTGGTCTTGGAGGGAAATCCTCGAAACAGCCAAACTTGGGAAGAAAGTCAGGATGAAACGTGTGTTGCTCTGTTGTTTTTGAGTTACCAATAAAGCCAAACCTCAGGAAGGGGTGAGTTTGGACATTGGCGCAGAGTCTGCATGATCTTTGAGAGAGGGCATGGACACAGCTGTTTTGCAGTCACCACTTGTAACTTCATTCATCTGCTTGTTAAAATGAAACTGGAAGTAGGGGTTAGGTTTGGGATCCTCAATATCTGTGAGATTGAATCTGAGTTTGGGAATAAAGGCCCCGATTCTGCAAAGTGCTGAATGCCTCCTGAGAGACCACTTGGCACCTTCAGGAGGTGCTCAGGGCCACAGCCTAAGGGCCCAATCCTACTGTCATTGTAATTAATAGGAATTTTACTATTGGCTGCAGTGGGAGCAACATGAAGCTATAAAACAGCAAGGAGTTAGGCCCAGATTTTCAAGTGTGCACTAATCTTGAATGCCTCAATTTTTAGGGTATGGAAGGGCTCTCAGAAACATACAAATTTAGCCTTCCTTGAGTATGTTTGATTTGCACAGCTGATTTAGAACAATCTTTCTAGTCAATGTCTTTTTGAAGATGCATTCCTGGAGAGGTGTGAAATGCCAACGGTTAACATACTCCTACCTGGTTTATTTTACACTTTCTTTTGTTCAAACATCACTATACTTTAATCTCCCACCACCCCAAAAATATTTTAATATGTGGTATGGATGTAGAATCATAGAATCACAGAATATCAAGGTTGGAAGGGACCTCAGGAAGTCATCTAGTCCAACCCCCTGCTCAAAGCAGGACCAATTCCCAACTAAATCATCCCAGCCAGGGCTTTGTCAAGCCTGACCTTAAAAACCTCTAAGGAAGGAGATTCCACACCTCCCTAGGTAACCCATTCCAGTGCTTCACCACTTGTAACTTGTGTCTTGCTTACGGAGGCACTTGCTCCAGGATTGGCCCGCAAGGATTTTATAAGTACATCTTGTAGGCAATGTTCCTTTTATATTTCTGCTTCCTCTAGCATGTGCAATTTTAAGATTCGCAATGTGGGGGAAAGTATATGTGAGAGAGAATGGGGTACAGGTTAACTGTTGAATTATGAAATCTGATTGGACTGTGAAAACAAAGAAAGAGAAATGATCCATGCTGATCTTTCAGATCCAGTTGTCTTGGCTCAGTGAGGGCAGAGAGTTGGATAGGAGAGGCGGGTGAAAGTCCTTGTGAGAAGCTAGGCAAGAATCAGAATGATGAGGGATTTTTTTCGTTTAGTTTAGTTTTTGTAGGAAAGGTTTAGGAAGTTTCACACTTTTTTGGAAACAAAGGGAAGGTAAATATGTAAATCACATGAGACAGCTAGAGATAAAGGCTGGGACTGAGTGATCAATGCATCTACAGTCGTTTTGAAAAGTTTCTGTACTGCATAGTGAACCTCTCCATTCTCAGAGGACATCAGTCACCATGAGTGACATAGTGTGCACTCCTTAGCTACATAGAAGCTTGCAAAAAATGGGCCAAATTCATAGGTGAGTCTAAGTAGACTTAGTTGGCTGAGACTTTCAAAGCCACCTAGAAGATTTGGACACCTAATTTCTATTAATTTTAATGGGAATTGCGTAGGCACTTCTGAAAATCCCAACCACTTTTGTTTGTTTACTTATTTAAACTCTCTTAGATTGTCCAGCTATGCTGGAAAAAGGACAGGAGACACTGGATGTGGTTATGTAAGCTGCAACTTATATCCTAAATGTGTCTGGGAGTACCTGGCAGATAAAAGCATGTAATTCCATAATCATTTACATATACCTGGTGGAGGCTGCTCTCAGCCCTCCACTTTACCCAGCCTGGGCCCCCAGCCAACTCGCTGAGTATTAAGGGGAGCTATAAAGGGGGAGAGGGAGGTTGACACCCTGCCATACCAGTCATAGGACCCCCAAACTCCCCTCCTTATAAAGGATGACCTCATTTATATCCTGTACCAAACCATTTTATCTGATCACCATATCCCTTCCCTCTGGAGTACCTGCACTGGACATCCGCCCCAAGGTTGCATGATGAGTTGCGACATCATAGCCTAACCTGCGTTTCATGTTTGCCCCAACTAAGCCCCCAGTCCATTGTGGGGAAGGCAAAAAATACAGCAACCCAACCCTACCTTGCCTTGCCCAGTGGTGAGGGTGGCGAGGGGAAAAAATTCTTTCCCAGCCCCCTGAGAAAGGAGCAACTAGCGTAATGCCCACAACCTGCCATTTAATTACTTCCATGGATGGGAGGGTTGGTGCTGCTCCACCTGGTCCAGGCAAAAGAGAGCTTTTCCTGCACCGGCAGGGACCTAAATAATCCCCCTTTTCTTCCCGTCATCTGGGGGATGGGTCAGCATCCCCATGCCGACCTAGTCTGAAGCTGCCACAAGAAGTCATTCTGGCTCTCTGTCCCCTTTAAGAGGCCATACACTTCTTTCAGACAATGGCCCCCACCGCTTAATATGTGGTGAGATCATTCATGGAGACCCTTAAACGTCACCTCTGAAGTTTGCTAAGCTTGCGTAACTTCAGAAAAGTGCACTGTAAGTTAAAGTAGCCCCTGTCCCACTTTAACTTGTGTCTTCTACCAGATCCTCAGTATGTAAGTTACAGAATCTCTTGTGTAAGTAGTAGGCTTATAGAATATAAAATTGACAAGTATTTAGGAGTGTATATTTGGTATATAAGTAAAACATGGCTGTAATGCAAGGCCTATAGGCTGAGGCCTATAAGATTTTAGCTTATCCGTACTAGGCTTTAGGCTTAAGAACACTTGACATGAGTTTAATAAAACTCCTTGAGAATAGTTACTACACAATATTGTAGATCCCCCCTTGTAATTTTCCTTGGTCAACTCAGTCTTCATCTTCTCTCCTAAAATACTCAGGGCCGCCCAGAGGATTCAGGGGGTCGGGGGTCTTTGGCGGCGAGGGGCCCCCGCTGCCGAATTGCTGCTGAAGACCCGGCACTTCGGTGGCGGGTCCCGGGGCGGAAGGACCCCCGCCGAGGGTCTTCAGGGTACTTCGGCGGTGGCTCCTGGAGCGGAAGTATCCCCCCACCACCAAATTGCCGCTGAAGACCCAGAGCGGAAGAAGCTCTGAGGGCCTGGGCCCTGTGAGAGTTTTCTGGGGCCCCCAGAGCGAGTGAAGGACCCCGCTCCAGGGGCCCCAAAAAACTCTTGTGGGGGCCCCTGCGGGGCCCGGGGCAAATTGCCCCACTTGCCCCACCACTCTGGGCAGCCCTGAAAATACTCTGTTGTGTGTTGTTACCAGGGCAGAATAGCTGCTACCTGTTGCGTGAAATGATGATCGCCATATCTCCTCAGAAGCTCCAGTTGGCCGGTTGGGTTCACAATACCTATGCTGGTTTGAGTCAGTTACAGTCAGATTCTCAGCTGCTGCTGTAGATTGCCACTAGCCATACATGTAAGCGAACGTTTTACACACTTACTTTCAGAGGGCAAGCAACTGAATATGCAGTTTATGAAGCATATTTAGATCCTTCTGGAATTAAAAGCACTCTGTACATGTTAGTTTCTTGTTAATTAATGATCTTTAAAGTAATTCTTTGAAACAAAATTGATTGAAATGAGGTGTGTATTTTGCCTAGTACAGTGCTAGAGTTGTTGTTCCTTGGAGGTTCCTGTTCTGATGCTCTTTGCTGTGCAATTCAGTTGTATTATTTTTTTCTTTACTCTTGTATTGGGTTTAATCTCTCTTCATGACAGTTTACAAAGCTGTATTTATCGATGTAGGTCCCTTTTAACATTTCTGTAAGCAACAGATAAATTTATGAATCTATCTGTGAAGTTTTAGACTAAATGTGCCATAGATTTCCTTTGTTCTCCCAAGACAAATTACAGCATGGTTTTACGAAAGGTAGATCGTGCCAAACCAACCTAATCTCCTTCTTTGAGAAAGTAACAGATTTTTTAGACAAGGGAAATGCGGTGGATCTAATATATCTTGATTTCAGTAAGGCGTTTGATACGGTACCGCATGAGGAATTACTGGTTAAATTGGAAAAGATGGGGATCAAAATGAAAATCCAGAGGTGGATAAGGAGCTGGTTAAAGGGGAGACTGCAGAGGGTCGTATTGAAGGGGGAACTGTCGGGTTGGAGGGGGGTTACCAGTGGAGTTCCTCAAGGTTCGGTTTTGGGTCCGATTTTATTCAATCTATTTATCGCTGACCTGGGAACCAAGAGTAGGAGTGGGCTGATAAAGTTTGCGGATGACACCAAGTTGGGAGGTATTGCAAATTCGGAAAAGGATCGGGATATCCTCCAGGGAGATTTGGATGACCTTGTAAACTGGAGTATTAGTAACAGGATGAAATTCAATAGTGAGAAGTGTAAGGTTATGCATTTAGGGATGACTAACAAGAACTTTAGTTATAAGCTGGGGATGCACCAGTTGGAAGTAACGGAGGAGGAGAAGGACCTAGGAGTCCTGGTTGATCGTAGGATGACTATGAGTAGGCAATGTGATGTGGCCGTTAAAAAAGCTAATGCAGTCTTGGGATGCATTAGGCGAGGTATTTCTAGTAGGGATAAGGAGGTGCTAGTCCCGTTATATAAGGCGTTGGTAAGACCTCATTTGGAGTATTGTGTGCAGTTTTGGTCTCCCATGTTTAAGAAGGATGAATTCAAACTGGAACGGGTACAAAGAAGGGCCACTAGAATGATCCGAGGAATGGAAAGCCTGTCGTATGAAAGGAGACTTGAGGAGCTCGGTTTGTTTTCCTTAACCAAAAGAAGGATAAGAGGAGATATGATTGCACTCTTTAAATATATCAGAGGGATAAATACCAAGGAAGGAGAGGAATTATTTCAGCTCAGTGCTAATGTGGACATGAGGACAAACGGATATAACTTGTCAGTCAGGAAATTTAGGCTTGAAATTAGACGAAGGTTTCTAACCATCAGAGGAGTGCAATTCTGGAACAGCCTTCCAAGGAAACAGTGAGCAAAGGACCTCCATGACTTTAAGATTAAGCTAGATAAGTTTATGGAGGAGATAGTATGATAGGATAACGGGCTTAGTCAATAGGTCAATTAAGTGCCACACTGGTAATTAGTACAATGGGTCAATGATAGGATATTGTTAGCCTTTTTCCAGAGGGTATGGCTGGAGAGTCTTGCCCGCATGCTCGGGGTTCAGCTGACCGCCATATTTGGGGTCGGGAAGGAATTTTCCTCCAGGGTAGATTGGCAGTGGCCCTGGAGGTTTTTCGCCTTCCTCCGAAGCATGGGGCAGGAGTCACTTGCTTAAGGAGTGGGTGGATCGGCTTATGTGGCCTGCATCTTGCAGGAGGTCAGACTAGATGATCATAATGGTCCCTTCTGATCTTGAATTCTATGATTCTATGATTCTTCTATGACAAGTGGCAGGTATGTTTGCACTTCTGACTGTTGTTCTTTTGATGATTTAAAAAAAATGGTGGGACAATTTATTCTCATCATCTCTAAAGATGAAAGTAGTTTCTGCACAAATTTGCTAAATATCCTATATTTAAAGGTGCACGGTTAATTTCAAGACCATGAGTAAAATTTTCAAAAGTATCTGAATCCCATTGTCAAAAGTGCCATAGGTACTTAATAGCCTACGCATCAAAACAAGTCAATGACACTTAGGTTCCTATGTATCTAAGTCACAGTTAAAAATGGGTCTTCAGAGTTAATCACATAGGTGCATTTGAAAATTCTACCCCATATCTTTTTAATCAAACAAATCTTCTTAGATGTTAACATTTTAAATAATTAAACTGGAAGAACGTTTAAAATCCAGTTTACTTGTCACTGTTTATCCTGTTTGTTTTCTTTCAGTATTTCTCTCAGCTTGGATATTGAAAATGAATTAAATCAATTTCACTTTTGTTCACAGTCAGTTTCACTTTGAGTCCAAAAGCTACCTGTTTGGGTTGCAGATGCTGCAGGGGAATGGTTCTTTGTTTCAAAACAACTATTTCCAAGGGCATATATTTTAAATAGTGAGAACCTTCTATATGTCTTTGTTTTGGTAAAAGCTTGGTGTAACATCATGAAGATATTGAGCAAATTTCAGTTGGTGATGTCCTTCTAAGTTTGTCAGTACTCCTTGCTACTAATATACACTGTTAGCTGAGTGACACCAATATACCATTCCTTTATAATGCCATTATAGCTTGATGGGTAGCATTCTTGTGTTTAGCCCGCAGGATTAAGAACATAAGAATATAAGAATGGCTATACTGGGTCAGACCAAAGGTCCATCTACCAACAGTGGCCAATGCCAGGTGCCTCAGAGGGAGTGAACCTAACAGGTAATGATAAAGTGATCTCCATCACCACCCTCTGACAAACAGAGGCTAGGGACACCATTCCTTACCCATCCTGGCTAATGCCATTAATGGACTTAACCTCCATGAATTTATCCAGTTCTCTTTAAACCCTGTTATAGTCCTAGCCTTCACAACCTCCTCAGGCAAGGAGTTCCACAAGTTGACTGTGAGTTGTGTGAAGAAGAACTTCCTTTTATTTGTTTTAAACCTGCTGCCCATTAATTTCATTTAGTGGCCCCTAGTTTTTATATTATGGGAACAAGTAAATAACTTTTCCTTATTCACTTTCTCCACATCATTCATGATTTTATATACCTCTATCATATCCCCCCTTAGTCTCCTCTTTTCCAAGCTGAAAAGTCCTAGCCTCTTTAATCTCTCCTCGTATGGGACCCGTTCCAAACCCCTAATCATTTTAATTGCCCTTCTCTGAACCATTTCTAATGCCAGTATATCTTTTTTGAGATGAGGAGACCACATCTGTACACAGTATTCAAGATGTGGGCATACCATGGATTTATATAAGGGCAATAAGATATTCTCCATCTTTATTCTCTATCCTCTTTTTAATGATTCCTAACATCCTGTTTGCTTTTTTGACCACCGTTGCACTCTGCGTGGACGTCTTCAGAGAACTATCCATAATGACTCCAAGATCTTTTTCCTGATTGTGGATTCAAGTCCTATACCATGACTTGGGCACATACCGACTACTTAAATTGTAGTGGACTTGTATAGCCTAGGTGCTGCTTTCCTTTCGGTCCATTTTTGGTGGTGTCTTTGTGGAAATTAAAGCGTCTCTGGTATTTTGTGGAAGGAGCAGCAGATAACCTCAGCTTCCTGGCCAGTAACCTCGGGCGGGGGGGAAAGAAAGGCTCTAATATCATAGACTGTGTGATCTGCTATTGAACTCACAATGCCTGTCACATTTGCCTATACATTTCCTGCTGTGCCAGTAACAAACTCATTGTAATTTAGGACACTCTGAGTATGGTTCTGTATTATTACTATTTATTGAGTTCAGAAGGTGTGTGTTGGGTTCTGTGCTAACAGAGAAGCTGGCACAATCATTGCCCTAAAGAATTTACAGTCTAAGTCCCCAGTCCTGCAGCTAGTTGTGTGGTGGATCCCTGCACCTACATGGAGCCCAATTAAGTCAGTGGGACTCCATGTGGGTGCAGACATCTCCCTGCATGATGGCAGTTGCAGCAGGGTGAAGGCCTCAGTTGTAAATGACAATTAGGGTGACCAGATGTCCTGATTTTATAGGGACAGTCCTGATTTTTTTGGGTCTTTTTCTAACATAGACTCCTATTACTCCCCCACCTCCATCCCGTTTTTTCACATTTGCTGTCTGGTCACCCTAACGACAATGGAACCAAACTCTGTTCTGTGGGTGACCTTTACGTTAATGTTATATGCCAACCAGGGCCTAATTCTACTCTCTTTGAAGTTTATGTGAGTTGAGGGAGCTCAGCATCTCACAGAATCTTAACCTAAGGGACTTTCAGTCCACATGGAGCACCATTGTTGTGGGGGAGGTGTATGTATGGATGAAGTTGCGTGCTATAAAGCCCTAAGAATGCAGAATTAAAATTGGATTGGCCCCTCAGAGTACATAACATTCCAAGGGGTTTGGTAGAGATTGTTAGAAACACGTCAATTTAATAGCTACCCTATTCTGATGAATAAAGGATATATCTCAGTTTACTCTTAAGTAGTTTCATCTGGTATTGAGAGATTCTCCTTACGTGGCAGGAAGCTGTTTGCTCATCAAGCACATGCACAAAATATCAGTGCTAGCATTCTTTTGACTGGAGGAAGTCACTGTGAAATTGAGACACGTGGCCTGATTTTCAGTTGTTGGGTCCCATGAATCTCAGTTCAGTTAATGCAAGCCTGAGGTGCTCAGCTCCTTTGAAAACCAAGCCATTAGACATTCATATTGAAAGAAACTTTGGGGGTAAACTTTTCAAAATCGAGCTTTTGGAATTGGCATGTGACCTCCCGTGACTTTAATGGGTGTCAGCACTCTGAAAACTTGTCCAAGGGCTTCAGAGGCCCCTTTTAAAAAGCAGTAGATACATTATTCTCATAGGCAAACAGCTGGCCTAAAGCAGACATAAAAACTCCTCATGCTTTTGGTTATCCTGGTCATGTCAGAAAAGAGCTGGTCTCTGATTAAATCCAGATTGAGCAGTTTCCTGTTAGCATGCTAGGTCAGCCCACAATGTCTTATTCTATAAGTCTGTGTTACTGAACTCTTGTCTGCCAAGTCTTTTTTCCTTTTAAACATCAAGGCAGAGTTGCTGAAATAATGCAAATAAAAATGGTCCCTAAAAGTCCCTTAAAATGATTTCTAGCAGCTTGATCTTTTGCTGGCAAACTCAGTTTTGGGTTGTCAGTGGTTTTTTGTTAGCATTCTCGCAGTATGATGTCTTGGGCAAGTCACAATTAAAGTGTATTTTTGTGTGTGTTTCAATCTTAGAGCCAGATTCTCCCCTTCATCTGCATGCTGACGTGAATGGGAGTGGAATGCGTGTGGAACAAGAGTAGAATATGGCCCTAACTTTAATGTAAAAGGAAAAAAATTCTGCTAGATAAAAAAGGTTATTAAGTTAAATACAATGAAGCACAAGTTCGTCTTCATGAAGTGAAGGGAACTGTGTTAAATAATTAATAGCTGATTTGAAAAATCAAAACTTTAACAGTGAAGTATCAAAAATGAGGTTCGTTTTTTTTTAATGTGCAAATTGTTGTTTTAGTTTATTCACAAAACTTAACTTTTGCTTAGAAGTTTTTTTTACTTACAAAAATAATAACATCGTGTTGCTTTATGCCTTTTCTGGGTGGGGTTGTTGAGTGCCATGGCAATTCACATGCTTTTCAATTGCAAAAGGTTAATAAATAGCAATTCTAAGATTTTTGTGGGACAAAATCTTCAAGTTTCAGTGGTGTCACTCCATTTGTTTCAGTGGGGTTGCATTGACACCAATGCACTTGAGACCAGGTTCTGCCCCATACCGCTATCCATGGTGTAGACACTCCATGCCAGCGAGTTCACAATAAGGTCCTAATCTGTTTATAATGTTAGCATTACCTTAGGACACAAGAACTTATGGATATAAACTGGACACTAGGAAGTTTAGACTTGAAATTAGACGAAGGTTTCTAACCATTAGAGGAGTGAAGTTCTGGAACAGCCTTCCAAGGGGAGTAGTGGGGGCAAAAGACATATCTGGCTTGAAGACTAAGCTTGATAATTTTATGGAGGGGATGGTATGATGGGATAGCCTAATTTTGGCAATTAATCTGGCAATTGATCTTTCATTATCAGCAGGTAAGTATGCCCAGTGGTCTGTGATGGGATGTTAGATGGGATGGGATCTGAGTTACTACAGAGAATTCTTTCCTGGGTGCTGGCTGGTGAGTCTTGCCCACATGCTCAGGGTTTAACTGATCGCCATATTTGGGGTTGGGAAGGAATTTTCCTCCAGGGCAGACTGGCAGAGGCCCTGCAGGTTTTTCGCCTTCCTCTGCAGCATGGGGCACGGGTCACTTGCTGGAGGATTCTCTGCAGCTTGAGGTCTTCAAACCACAATTTGAGGACTTCAATAACTCAGACATAGGTTAGAGGTTTGTTATTGAAGTGGATGGGTGAGATTCTGTGGCCTGCATTGTGCAGGAGGTCAGACTAGATGATCATAATGGTCCCTTCTGACCTTAAAGTCTATGAGTCTATAAGTATTATCAGGATGTGGTTATTAACTCCCTTGACCCTCTACTTAATCTACATATACTTTCTCATTATTCTCTGTTGATCTTTTATGCCCCAATCCTGTAACCTGCTTCAAGCAAGGAGAAGTCAGTGGGGACTTCTCCAGAGGCATGGCGATCCAGCCACATGGAGCAATTTGCAAGATTAAGACCTTAGATAACAAGCTCCTTGGGTCAAGGATCATGCTTTCTTTGCAGTTTAGAAAGCCTAGCACATTGTGGGATGCTACTGGAAATAAATGATGATAATAAATAATTTCCCATGGACTTTAGGGATGTAGAAGTTATTGCTCATTGCTATTTTGGTTCCCTGCCTGAATCATCTGTATAAGAACAGCTAATGATATTTTAATGCAATAGGGAAGGCATGTTGTTCCTTGTTCTACAGGCCCAAAGCATATGCTAAAACAAAATAAATGTCCTCATTCACAAGTGAGATGCTGCTGCTTTAAAGTAAGATTTCAGATAATGCTCATTTTCTCAAACTGAAGGAAGGATTTAGTTTTTAAGTGATTTATAAAAAAAATTAAAGGCTATATTATAAATGTAAAAATGATTTGCAAGGGGGATTAAAGCCACTTAAGGGGAAATTTAGCAAACTAAAGGTTTTGCATTCATCTTCTCACCCTGCATATACCTATCACTGAATGATACAAATCCACAGTTTGTTCCCAAATTGGTTTCTTACCACTTAAGATTGTTCATCATTAGTAAGTCTTCAAACTGTCTGGATTGTTTCAAGATAGTGAAGTAAAATAAATAAATACATACATACATAAATGTATTCATGTATGTAAAATCTTCTGTTAATCTCCACAGTCTAAAACACGACAGTGACCAAACCTATATATAAAAGAGATCTGAAGACTAAAGAAAGATTGCTAGTTAGATCCTTTATTATAACATTGGTCTCTGATTTTAAAGCAAAGTAGCAAGAAAGGCAAAATGGATCAAGATTAAAAATTCATGACAGTGGCTTGATAAATATTTAAATTTATATTTTAATTACTTTCCTATTGAGGACGGTGTGTGCAAATAATACTTGTATCCTATGACTGTCTAATCACTAATTATTTATATAGCATCAGAGGTGTGCTAGGTATTATTATACCCATTTTACGTATGGGTAAACTGAGGCACACAGGCTAAGGGCTGGATTATGACTGGCATTGCATATATGAGCTGAGTGAGTAAGGTGCAAGGAGACGTCTGCTGCTCATAGCCCCCTGCAAAGTAGCTAGACACAGTTGTAGACCACCTCAAAATGGGTGGGGAGAAAACAGGGCTATGTAGCTGTCTGGCCTCAAAGGGAAGCATATACTGCACCCTCTGGAAAGAATGCACGGCAGATGTTCTCCTCCCATGCCAGGGAGCTCTGCGAGATATTGTGCTTCCCTGAGCTACCTTACCTCCCAGAATTCCTACTGGGGCAGCGTGGCCCTTCATCTCCCACCTACTGAGGGCTGTACCTTAATGACACAATCTGTCCGTAACTGACTAGCCCTGGCCACACAATGAATTGTTGGCAGAGTGAGGACCCTAAAGCCCTAACTCCGACTTTCCTGGCCTGACCCCCAGACAATAGTCATCCTCCCTAGCCAGCTACACTACCAAGAAAAAAAGGAGTTTCTTCTTGTAAGAAGAAGTGAATACAGTTCCACGGATATCTGTCATTATATTGCCAATACTTACACAAAGGCTAACTCAGCAGCCTTATAGGAAGATCACCACCACACCAAGTTAGCAGATAGGTCTGATTCAGCATCCCGTTAAAGTCAATGGGAGTTGGATTGGTCTCCAAATTGTGCATTACTTAGTTGCACAAGTAGTCCTGTTAAAGCCAACAGGACTACTTGTGTGAGTCAGGCCTGATCTACACATACAGTTGTACTGATTTAACTAAAGGTGTGTTTTAAAGTTAGATTTAGTTAAATAGGTGGAACTTTGCACGTGGACACTTTTAAATCAGGGACTATCTTTTTGTTCGGTTTTTGTACAGTGTCTAGCACAATGGAATTCTGGTCCTTAACTGGGCCTTCCAGGCACTACCACATTACATAAAATAATAATTTAAACCTGTGAAAGGAGAAGCAGCAGTGGTGATATTATATTGCTGTTAGCTGGGGAGGGAGAGGCTGGGTGTGGGGAAACCAGCTGTGACACTCTCTCTATCTTGAATTTCGGTCTCAGTAGAATGTCGGGTGTAAGCTAGTGTCTGAAAGCTACCAGAAAACAAACTATTCAATGTCCTAGTTCTGAAGTGTAACGGAAATAGCTTGAACTCATCCTATTCTGTCTTGAGACTGTAGCAAAAAATAATGATGGATACGACTAATTAGCTCATTTAGACCATCCTTGGTCAGTGCATGGTTATTCTCTACAACATATTTTAGTGCTCCATCCAGTCTGATTTTAAATTAGAATTAAAATGTCTAAACAATGGGGCTTCCACTACTTCCTGTGGGAGATCATACTACAGTCTAATAGACCTTGTGGCCATGAAATGTTTCTTGATGGCCTAAATTTTCCTTTGCATGATCCCATTACTCCTCAAATATACATTTTTTCCTACCCTAAATTGTACACATCTTGTACCCATATAAAAGTAACTTGATATTTAAAAGAGCTATTTTCATTTATTCAAACTGTATTTCAATTGTTAATTTATACAAGTCAGACTATGTTGCTTGCTGGTGCTTGCTAACATTTTTTCGGATTGCAGACTCTCACAGACAGGTATGAACCATCTACTTCTCTCCAAGGAAACAGCTTTTTTTCCCATTCGTGAAAGTTTATTGGTATTAACAGTAGGTAGGCTGGATGACACCTACACACAGCATTCATTACAAGGTAACTGAGCAGCTACACTTCAGCATACATTCCCCAAGTTGAATCTACAGTACCTCAGTAACACTGGCACACGGTTTTTTTTTTTTTTAAAGAAAAAAACTATACACCTTACTGAAGTCTCCTCTTTCCTGCTCTCTGCCTTTTTATGCCAATAGTCTCTAATAAAATTCTTCCTTAATATTGGGCAATTTAAAAGAAAAAAAGGGAACTTCTCATCAAATTGATGGAGTCATTACCATTATATTTTATTTATTAGTGTGTGTATTTATATCTTTCATTTATATAGCACTTGTAATCTCCGATACCTTTACAAACAAGTATATGAACTATTCACAGGGATCATTTTCCATTACTGACATATAATCAACTCTAGAATGATAATGACAGCTATTTAAGGCCTGATCCAAAAGCTATTGAAGCCAATGGAACTCTTCCCATTGACTTCAACAGACATTAGATCAGGCTCTAAACGGTACACAAAATGCTATACAAAAATGTAGACGTGATGAGAAACATTGCATCTCATTGAAACAAAGAGAAATAGTGACAGAATGTAATGATACATTTGGGATTGACCAGGACACTAGAGTTAACACCCTCCTTTTGCAAAAAGCATTATGGAATGTTGGATGACCACAAGTGTTCAGGACATCAGTTTTACATCTCATCTAAAATTGGCACTTTCAGTGCATAATTTCCACCCCCTGCCTCAGTGCTCCAAACACTCGGCTGTGGGTATTGGTTTTAATACTGATTTAGAAATATGAGAGCCACTGAATTACCAGTATTATTTCCTCTCGCACCTAGATGTTCCTTACAGGTCTCTTGTCCAAGTACTAGTCTGGTTTAGATTGTAAAATCTAATGGCATCATAAAGTGTGGTGGTTTGACTACAGTCAGCTACTGAAACATCAGGTGAAGGATGTCAAAGAAATATTTTTAAAAGGGTAAACAATTCTGAAGTGTTTCATCAATAGACCCATCTTCTAGAGTTCAGTGGTCATCAAAAATGACAGAATATTTCAGGACTTGAAGGCACGCTGTCATTTATCCCTTACCCAAAAAGCATAGTTTAACTTGTTGTTCGGTGTGGTAATTCTTCTCATTTGGGGTATTTGGTTTCTCCCATGCTTTTGATCCTTATTTCATAGGTTGAAGGGGACCAGTTGCCTCCAGGACATACCGTCAGCCAGTATGAAACATGTAAGATCAGAACAATAAAAGCTGGCACTCTGGAGAAACTTGTGGAGAACCTGCTGACAGCTTTTGGGGACAATGACTTTACCTACATCAGCATCTTTCTGTCAACGTATAGGGGCTTTGCCTCTACTAAAGAAGTACTGGAACGTCTCCTCGACAGGTAAGAGTTAGTGGGGAGCTATAGAGAAAATAATAATATGGAAAACTGTCATGTTATGTACATGATGAGGAACATTGCAAGGAATTAGCTCAAATGTATTGAAGATGTATTTGAAAGGCTATATGATATTTAGATATTTCAATATCAGTGCTGATTCCTACAAGCTTGGAAAATCCAGTATTTCAGCTTAACCAATGGGTTGGTAAATGTCTCTCCTCCTCACTTCATAACGCCATCACCATCAAATAGGGAGAGATGGCTAGTTTGGGCTACTAAAGAACCAAATTGTGACTACTGTAGGGAAAATGACATAACCAACCCCAAATAACTGAACAGATATGCTGCAAAGTCAGAATTATCACTGAATTCAAGCCATTAGTATCCCCTGGCACAGTCTCCTGTATGCGGGCTACACAGAAGGGTCCATTGCCGTGTCAAGACATAGACTGTACAGGCGTGAGCATACAAGCCTGTTCCATATCTACTACACTGTGCCAGAATACTCATCCTTATCTCCTGTCGTGAAAGGACAGCAGTTTGGCCTTTTTGATTTTTGAAGAAAGTCATGACACAGGCACTGGTTTTTTGGAGAGCTCAGTGGTTCCAGAATACAAAATCTAAGGTAGAAAACCATTTAATCTCAAAAGAATCCAAGTTTAGGTGGAGTTAGTAAGGTGATTGGTCCATACATAAAATATATCAGTTATCAGTCTGTAATATTCCATGCTGTTTATTCTGCTTATAAGTTAAGAATGGCTTTTTTGGTAGGAGTACTTTAAGTTGTTTACATCACCATAGTGTAATCATTTTGTGGTCTCAACAGTTTTTTTCCTCTTTCTCTATTTATGACTTGACCTCCAAAGGGATAGAGGGGTATTTTATTTCTTGTGCTTATTTAGTTAGCATGTTGTCAAAATCAAGTGATGTACAGAAAGGCTATAGCACTGTCTTGTAATTAGAGCAGGAGACTGGGAGTTGGGACTCCTGGTTTTCTAGTCTTAGCTCTCTCACTGACTTCCTATGTGGTACTGGGCAAGACACATACATTCTCCATGCTTCAGTTTCCCCATCTGGAAAATGGGTATAATGCAGGGGTCGGCAACCTTTCAGAAGTGATGTGCCGACTCTTCATTTATTCACTCTAATTTAAGGTTTTGCGTGCCAGTAATACATTTTAATGTTTTTAGAAGATTTCTTTCTATAAGTCTATAATATATAACTAAATTATTGTTGTATGTAAAGTAAATACGTTTTTTAAAATGTTTAAGAAACTTCATTTAAAATTAAATTAAAATGCAGAGCCCCCGCCCCCCCCTCCCCTGGACCAGTGGCCAGGACCTGGGCAGTGTGAGTGCCACTGAAAATCAGCTGCCATAGGTTGCCTACCCCTGGTATAATGCTTATCTCACAGAGTTGTTGTGTGACTTTGTTAATAATGATGCTAAAGTGCTTAGAAGACAGGCCCTGCGTGACTCTTGTGATACAAAGTACTGTTCAAATACAAGGAGCATAAAGGCCATGTAACATGTAGGAATTGTGAAAGAGAAGCCACACTGGGGAACAAGAATACAAGGTTAGCTTCAGACTTGAGAATGTCCCTGTCAATCTGCCAGGATCCAAAGGTGGAACACAATGGGTGACAAAAACCCACAATGAGGAGAACACAAATATTATTCATGCAGAGAACTAAAGATACTATAGGATTCCTTCCTTTAGTGTGAGCAACTCTTTCCATAACCTCAGTTTCATGATTCTTTGCTTCTGGTGTAAATAATTTTCAACAATAAACATGAGGGGACACCAATTTTGTGTGGAATGTAGGGAACTTCGGAGCTCCAAGGAGCGATGACTCTCAAAATGAGGAACATTAATGTGGTGTGCCTTGAGAATCTCTCACCCATAAGCTAATGAATTGCTAAAATGATTTAGAGAGTGAACAAACTGGTATATGCATATAGATTGGCTTGTTTGTTGTGTCACATCCAATAATGAAACTTCTATGGCGTATAATTATTTTATAGGGATATATTTCTATCAGCAGGAACTTTTTAAAAAAATTATAAAATGTTGGAATTACTAAAATAAGGATTTAAAAATTCAACTTGACTTTGTTTAAAAGCATCTATTTTAAACACAATTTCCCTGACAGTATAGTTGCTTTTGATTTGCCTCCTGGTTCCCAAACTGTCCTCTCTTCCATGTCTTTTATATTCTCCTGTATTGATCAGATGTGTACAACAGAAGATTGCCTTTATGCTATGAACAATTAGAAGTTACCAGTGTCTACATTAATCCAAATCAGCCGGTCAAAGAGGGCTTAAAGCCAGATGACACAGTTCTACCTAAAAATGGTTTGATTTGAACTAAAATACATATTTCCCCTTTAAGTGCCCAGGAGATGTGTGTGTTCCCTTTTTTGCATGGGTTTTTAATTTGGTTGCTCCAACTCTTTTTTTATTTCTTTGTAGTTGTCATTTAGGTGCTGTTGAGATTATTATACTCAGTTTAATAGGGGGGAAACTGAGGCACAGAGCGATTAAGTGACTTGCCCATTCACACAGGAAGTTTGGAAATTTAATCTAAGTCTTCTATGTCCAAATCTACTGTCTTTACCACAAAACCATCCTTGTTCTTTGTGTTACCTTTGTTCTCTTCCCAGTTCACATACTGCACATTTGTAACTTACCAAGGTGTAAAAACAATCGTGCACTGAGGGGCAAATCCAGAACCCACTGCGACATCTAGGAGACTAGATTGGGTGCTGAGCAGATGTGTTGGGGTTGGGAGGAAGGAATCAGTCCCAGGCTGCAATGCAACACTCTGGAGAATAGCTCAGCCTGGTAGCTGGAGTAAACTCTGCAGGCCCTTATGTGCCGCCTGAGAAGCTCTTGCCCCGTTTTGGCCTACTACAGACTACTGGGCAAGCAGGGGTGGCTCTACCTTTTGGCCGCGCCCCAAGCCAGCAGGCGCCGGGCGCCGGCGCGGGCGCGGGGCATGACTGCAGCCTGCAGAGGGGTCGGCTAGGCTGGCTGCTGGAGGCTGGACCGCGCGGGCGGGCGCAGGCAGGCGCGCTGCGCGGAGCTGCCGCGAGCTGCCCTGCGCGCGGAGGTCCAGAGCCAGCGACCAGCCAGCGAACCCGCCCGCGTCTCATGCTGCGCAGGGTCGGTCCTCTCCGGCTCTGTGGGGACCCTCCAGGCATGCGCGGCAGGTCGCTGCTGGCATCCCAATCCCCCCACGGAAAGGGAGGCCCCCACGCGTGCTTGCCGCGCTGGGGTCTGGAGCCGGCCCTGTGGGCAAGGCACTCTCATGGACTGGTAACCTATTCTGTTCACAGGTTGTGCTTGCCATGTGTAACCTGCCTATATCCAGTTTCAGCCCTTCTGCAGCCAAAACTGCTTCTGTTCCACCACCAAAGGCTCATTTGAGCCCACACAGAAGGCTGGATTAGCCCCTTATTGCTGGGCACTCTGCTACATTTGTATATTCCCTGCAGTTTCTTGTGATTCATGCCATAGGTCACTATGGAAAATGAGCAGATAAGGACAACTGATACATTAGGAAACTGTTGTAGAAGGGAGCAACTGCTAAGGACATATTTTTCATTATAAGTCACTCTGCACATTCCTACTACATGAGTTTCTACATCTGAAAACACAGTGACACAACTGGCACTGACTGGCACTGTTGTTTGTAATGTTGGCCAAGGACTGGTCATCCCTGGGACGTCTGTTTAAGTCAGGGTTGATTGAGGCATGTTAGCTGGGAATGGGGTGGGGTAGGGTGGGGAGGGGTAAGGTGGAGGCCTGCACTCTGGGTGCTCATGCTGTTCCTGTTTCGTGGTTCAGTAGGGAACATCAGTCTCCAAAGTTGTCACTCCAGCACGTTCATGAGTGCCAGAATAAATACAGTAAAATTAACGCCCTTCAGCTGGGGATTTAAGAACTCTAAACTCAGGGATGGGAATCGGGGGATAATCTTTTGCAAGAACAGACCATACCAAAGCCATCAGCCAAGGTTTTGGGTGTTTGGTTTTTAACCATAAAAATGATCAAACTCCAGTAAACTACATTTAATTAATGGAATCACAAAGAATCGTTTGGAGACCCTTGGTTTGCCAGGAAAGCTTGTAGGCTCTTTCAGATTGCTCTGGTTTTTTTTTTTTCCTGAGAGGAGATGAACCCAAGGAAAATGAAGTCTAAGTAATGCACATTAATGTCATGTTGAGGTTATGACTTTAGATTCACAAAGGTTAGGAAATTGGAAAAAAGTTTGTTTCTCATGGTAAAGTTAACACATCGGGGTTGTAGTTTCTATTTCTACGTTGCTTTGTAAATGTGTACATTATAGCAGGGATTTTCAAAGCCACCTAAAGGAGTGAATTTGGGCACCTAACTCCTTAAGCTTCCTCTAAAAATCTCAGCCTAATATATTAATGTTTGTTGCTAAACCTATCCCCTAAAATGTACACTTTGTGCAGTGGGGCTGAGTTAACATTACCATGAAGTCTGTAATATTTTGATATCCCTGCTTTTGAGTATTTCAACTTGTAATCTTAGTGTTAGACTGACCAATACTCTGGTGTTTTAGTATATTTTATACCAGTCTCTTCCCACCAGCATAAAATTGCCTTGTCCATGCTTCAGTAAAAAGAGTAAAAAAGAAAAAAGGAGGAAGTGGCGGGGGGGGAATTAAAGGGTATATTTTGCATATAGGGCTAAGTCTTTAGCCAGCTTTTAAATTTGAGCATGTGCATTTTGTATGATCTCTGTTCAAATGGCCCAGATTTTCATTTGACTGTGCAAATAGATAGATAAGCAGTTACCCATGTTGCATGTGCAACATTGGAGCCCACTTCTAAAAATGAGACCCTTATTGTCAGGGACCTACAGCTGGTTAGTTCCCTCAGCTGGTTCAGCTAATGACTGGTTGGCTGAAGACTCCAGCAGGCACATCATTAAACCCTGCAGAAGGCCTGGGTCCCTGGCTGCACAATATTGTTCCACTCCCACATTGCTGTGTCCTGCTCCTGCTCTCAGGTCCTTCTTTGCTTCTTCTGAGCCTGGCAACTGACTTCTGCTCCTGCCTCCAGTTCCTAGTTGCTGCTTCTGGCTCCTGCCCCTGTTCCGGATGATGCTCTGACCCTTGGCTCCTGATTCCTGACTCTTGGTACCATCTCGTTCTCTGAACTTGGTATTTGGCCTCTAACCATGGCTCTGACACCTGTCTACTGGCTCTCGCTCTGGCTCACTCCTTATACTTGGCAACTTGACTCCTACTAGGTCTGGTCAACTCTGTTCCAACCATTGGGAAGATTCCTGCCCTGACCATTAGGCAAGACCACCCACAGCCTGGTCTCTAACACTTTAGTCACTGCTGTGTCTTCTGTTAGCTAAGGTGAAAAATACAGTGGGAGCCCACTTCTGTGAGGTGCTGGGCACCCTCAATGCTTTGAAAGTCAGTGGGACCTATGGGCATGCAGCACCCCAGAGGGCTGGGCTTTCTCTCTTTCTTAGATAATTTGTATTGCAGTAGCACCTAGAAGCCCTAGTCACTAGATGAGATCCCGTTGCACTTGGTGCTGGAAAACATGAGTCAAATCCTGCAACCCTCACTCAGGCAAGTGAATGAAATGAAGTTAATGGCACCTCCTCATGTCAGTAAATCCTGGTCTACACTAAAATTTAGGTCAACCCAACTATGTCGCTCAGGGGTAGGAAAAATCCACACCCCGAAGCAGTGTAGGGAAGCTAACCTAACCGCTAGTGTAGACAGCACTAGGTTAATGGAAGAATTCCCTACTCACCTGGTGCCTGAGTCAGCTGACATGGGCCAGCCATGGGTGTTTAATTGCAGTGTGGACATACTCACAATCACTTAAGCCCTACATTTACCCTTAGTGGTAGAAGTGGAGGACATGGTTAGGGGACTATAGGTGGAGCAGCTGTGCAGGGAGTGTCAATGTTTTGTCTGTACCCTTCCCAAGTCCTATAAAAAATGGTGATGAGACCAAGCCAGAACAGGGGCTACTTGATCTGAGATTGTTGGATACACCTTGTAGAGGTAGGATGTAGCTCTATGACCTGGCACCCAGGTTGGGAGGTGAATTTCACACTTGTAGAAAATAATTTTTGCCTGCAGGAATGGTATGTTTGGGGGAGTGGATATGGTTCATATATCAGGCATGGTTTTCATGGTATCATGTTTGATGTATTATAAGCATACTCCGAATTCTGGGTGTGAAAAATGTGTTCTAGCTAACAAGAAATAGGCAAGGTTGTAATTATGCTGAAACCCATTACTGTAAGCTATGTTTGATGAATGGGAAAACCATAAGGAAACTGATGCCAGAGAAAAGACAAGTCAGAAAAGGTATTTTGATATATGTGCAGAAAGTTCAAAATAACTTGTGCTTTGGTTAAATTAACCTGCAGGTCGATGAGAGATTCTCCCTGAGAAACTGAAAAAATCCAGGTTTATCCATCTTTTCCCAACCCAGGCTTTTCCTAAGGCAGTGGTTCTCAAACTTTTTTTTCACGGACCACTTGAAAATTGCCGAGGGTCTCGGCAAACCACTTAATGATCTATCCAAATACTGTTTGTACCATTAGTTAACTATTGTAAAGCGCTTTGGATAAAAACGCTATATAAAAAAAACTTAAAATAATAATAAACTTTTTTTGTTCTACAAATAAAAGCACACAACTCATATTTTAATATCAGTAGTCTTACCTTTCTAATGCGATGGATGTACCCTCTCTCCCCCGCCGCAGCACCCCCCAGGCTGGGAAGGAGGAGGAGTCTCTCCCTCTTTCCCCTGCTGCGGCAGCCCCCGAGCTGGGCCTGGGAAGGAGAGGGGGTGTCTCCCCCCCACAGCAGCCACAGAGCTGAGGCTGGGAAGGAGGACTGTCTCTCCCTGGCAGCCACAGCCCTGGAGCTGGGGAAAGTTGCCTTTCTCTGGCCACCGCAGCCCTGCATGTCCCAAATTCCCCCCACCCCTTCTTCTCACCCCACTGCCCTCTCCCATCTATTCCCTCTTCCAGCCAAGACCATCACCTCACCTTACATGTGCACGTGGCTCTACTAATTAGGTGGGTGGCCCTTCATTTTGTCGTGTGTGTCCGCCAAGGCGCACACCTTAGAGGGAACTATCTGCGGACCACCTGAATGGAGCTCGCGGATCACAGTTTGAGAACCTCTGTCCTAAGACACCCGACTGATTAAAATATGGATGTTACTTTGCCTTACCAACATTAAGAAACAAGTTGTACAAAATCTTACTAGGTCTTTCCAGACTACACGTTGTGCTCTTCATTTCGTATATGGACATGGGGGAAGCGGCTGTTTTTTCTCCATATATGGCTGAATGCACAAAGAGCCACATGTAATTTATGCTCCTTTTAATTCTCTCTGCATGACATATGAAAGCAGGATCCTGCTCTCAGGAGGGGGTCCCCCAAAATCAAAACACACATGGGCTCAATCGTCTCACAGCAGGAGGCATGAGATCACATGTGGCTTGTACTGACGGTTTTCAACTCCAGCATCAACCACTTGTGCTGTTGTTTCACAGACGCACCAAACCAACTATTCAAAGAGATGAGAAAGATGAAATTTAAGGAGGAAAATTCTGAATGGTCTATGTGTGACTGTGGGACATGGACTTAGGAAGAAAAAGTCAGATGTAAGAACCACAAAAACCCAATGGAATTTCAAATCTAACTTTTAAAATGTGTAAATTGTTTTAATGAGAAATGTTTAATTTCTCATTCAAACAAATGCAATTGTTGTAAAAATATAGATCTCAGATTTTTTAAAAATATGTAATACAGTCAAAGGCAGTTTTTGATTTTTTCCAGTTAAAGGCAGGTCTCCCACTCACCTGAATAAGCTTTAGATTAGGCTCTTTAGCAGGTGCGAAAATAAATATTAATCATAGCCAAGGTTTTACCATGTATGCTTTGAGTAAAATTTAAATGTTGTGGAAGATTACATGTGAATCCATTCCACACTTTAGGAGCTCAAGGGAGTTTTTGTGTTATACTTAAGAAATGGGAGGCTTAATTTTTATTTTTTTGGATCCCTCCAAATTCTAAAGGCTTTCTTGTGACCCTTTAGGTTGAAGAAGATTTAAACAAAATCTTGTGCCTATGCAAGTGCATTAAAAAAATAAAAACAAAGGTTTGATTTTCAGAGCTACCTAAAAGGAATTTGATATCCCCATCTCTTAAAATTAATGGGTGTTAGGTGCCTGAATCCCTTAGAGCAGTGTTTCCCAATGACCAGTCTGTGGACTGGTACCGGTCCCTGAGATCTCCCTGATGTAGTTTAGAAGGCAGCAAACTGGTCCCTTGTATAAAAAGGTTGAGAAATACTGCTCTAATGGCTTTGAAACTCTCTGCCCAAGTTACTAGCATTTTTTCATCGTAATGGTGTCTGTTTGCTCAGCATAAGCTGATGAATAAAAAGAAAATTATTCCTCCAGTTTGACTGTCAAACTCTCCTGTGTAAAATGTTTGATGTGAGTTCTTTTGAGAGAGAAATAATAGTGCCTGGCCAGCAGAGCCCAAAGAATCACTGAACTTAGAAACACAGCAGGACAGGCGCCTTGGCTAGCACTGCACCTCCTCAACTACCCAGTGAGAGCTTAATGGGAATTGAGGACACTCAGCTCCTCAGATGAGTGCTCTGAATCTTGCAGGATGAAGCTATAGGAGAGTTTATCTGCTGGGTACTTCATACAGTCTGAGAAATAGGACTCCCAGCCTGCATGTTTTAGGAGGCAGGGGCGGCTCTACGAATTCGGCCGCCCCAAGCAGGGCAGCACACCGCAGGGGGCGCCGGTCCTGCGCCTCCGCGGGACCTCTTGCAGCTGGTCCGCGGCTCCGGTGGAGCTTCCGCAGTCATGCCTGCGGGAGGTCCACCCGAGCCGCGGGACCAACGGACCCTCCGCAATCATGCCTGCGGGAGATCCGCTGTCCCGCGGCTCCGGTGGACCTCCCGCAGGCATGACTGCGGAAGCTCCACCGGACCCGCCTGCCGCCCTCCCGGAAAAATGCCGCCCCACGCGCGCGCTTGGGTCTAGAGCCGGCCCTGTTAGGAGGTGCACAGAGACGGTATAGAATCATAGACTATCAGGGTTGGAAGGGACCTCAGGAGGTCATCTAGTCCAACCCCCTGCTCAACGTAGGACCGATCCCCAACTAAATCCCCAAATGGCCCCCTCAAGGGTTGAACTCACAACCCTGGGTTTAGCAGGCCAATGCACCAACCACTGAATTATCCCTCCTCCCCATAGCTTCAGGTCTGCTGACCACAGGAGCTTCCGGGCAGCAGGGCTCCCCTTCTTCTCTTAAGTTGCTCAGGAGGGGAGCCCTGCTGCCTTGAACTTCCTGGTACTGTAGAAAACAGGTGGATATTATTTCCTATCGGAACTTCTAGGACTTTGATGATAGGTCATCCATTCAGTTATTGGCAGTATAGATGTGAAAATTGGCCTTATGCATTCCAGTAATGACTCTGATCGACAAATCACCAACCCCCTTTTCAGTGTATCATCACTGGTTACACTTACATGGTCCAAGACATACATATAAGGTTGGTTTGACAGAATTCAATTTTTATTTTTTTTTATCACTTTGACAGATGTTTATTTTTACATATTTTTCCAATGTTTATCAATTTACATTTTCATAGTTGTGCAAAATTATGGGTTTTAAGCATTTTATTTTATTTTTGTTGATTTAAATTTTCACAGTTGCAGGAACTTGGTGGGGGTGTCAGACAATTATTTAACGACAGTAGATGTTTAGATTCAAAAAGTTAAAGCTTTTGTAACTGTTAAAACACAGATTGTCAACATCACATATCAAAATATATTGAGTCAATTTCAGTTTAATCAAAATCAAACTCTAAGTTCTCAGGCAGCATTCTGACAATTTTTTTGTCTGGGAATAATAAACAGTGAGTGGGCCTCTGAGATTCTTAAAACCTGTAGTACTGCTCACTTTGCATTAACATTAAGGATCCCAAGGCACTTTTTTTAAGAAAAGGGATTTGGCTCAGTGTCATTTGCCAGAATATTTTCCCCTT
Source organism: Mauremys reevesii (assembly GCF_016161935.1). NCBI lineage: Eukaryota > Metazoa > Chordata > Testudines > Geoemydidae > Mauremys > Mauremys reevesii. Next base: position 55,250,102 of record NC_052630.1, read on the forward strand.
CTATATTGTTTTGCTGTATACTGGCTGGTTGCTTCCTTCCACTTCTGAAGTGGCTGCATTTCAGTAGGGCAGTATTTATACAGTTTGAAAGTGTATTAGGATCCTTAATGAATGAAAGAAGCAAGATATATAATATATATATATATGAGACAGTTATGTAATGTTTATTTTGTCACATGCAAGCATTGTTTGGGTTTATGTTTGGGATCCACACTAAGGGCCACACTTTTTATGACTCCCTAACCATTAAGTGGCTAAACAGTAGGTCCCTCCTCCCCTAAATAAATAAATAAATCCTCAATGGATAGGATACATTTCTTATTCCGTTGTTCAGCATTTAAAACTTAAATACTGTGAATCACATTCTGGTTTCATTTGCTCATTTAGTGCCTCTGCATGAAGTATATAATCTTCCAAACACTGGACAAAGTTGAAAAGTTCCACAGGCTGTGGGATCCTTTTGTTTCGCATGTCTTTTTGTATGCAAAGCATTCATACAACGCTATTCAGTGAATAGATCTTTGTCCAGGACCCGATGAGGGCAGAGTAGTGGAAGTCTGCAACAATGCTATTCTGTATGTTAGAGGCATTGTAAACTCCACCTCACCCATATTTAATGTTCTGTTGTACGTCCAAAGCCCTTTCATAGTGAGACAGGCTGTGATTTGGGTTTTGGAAACCAGTGTAGTGTTATGTGGCATTCTGTTTTGTTATGAATAATTGCCTGCTTGTATTGCTATTTGATTGTTAAGTTCAACATTTGTTTCACTAATGGGATTTAGATGTGTGTGCCTGACATTCTGTCAGCGTTTAGCTAACATTTCATGTAAGGAGGATTTCTAGTACTGGAATAATGACACTGTTCCACTGCTTATTCAATTTTGTTGAAAGAATTAATGGTGAATTATAAAAACCAATATCTATAGGTAATTATTTGCTGCCATTCAGAACTGACGTTATCTTTGCCACTGCTTGCAGGGAAAGTTTCTGCCTTTGCAGATCATTTGCATATTAAAGGTTTGCCCCCGTTCCCATTTTACTTTTAAAATATACTTTTTAGTGAATTTACTTCTGGCATAGGGTGCCCAGTGGCACTGAAGAGTTAAATCCTCTCTTTATCCACAGATCTTGGGCAGCAAACAGGGCAAGCTCCCTGCATGCTGCCCCATCAGTGTGCCTGACCCCTGTTTTGGAGAGCTCACCCTTAGGGGTTGGGAAGAGCAAAGTTCATTCTCCAAGCTCTTTTCACGGCTGTTAGCTGAGACTGACAACTGTGGTGCCGGTTATCACCTGTCATTGTAATAACTTTGTGATATGGGACCAAATTCCGACTGAAGCTAATGAATGTGGGGAAAATTCAGCATACTTTCTTTTTTTAAAAGATGGAATTAATTGAAATATATTTGGGAATATATTCAGGGTACAGTAACGCCTCACTTAACGTCCTCCCGCTTAATGTTGTTTCGAAGTGACATCACTGCTCCATTAGGGAACCTACTCATTTAAAGTTGTGCAATGCTCCCTTATAACGTTGTTTGGCTGACTTTACAAGGGAGCATTGCACAAGTTCCTCTTCTCCGACTCTAACCCCTTCCTCTTCCCTCCCTCCCAGCTGTTTGGCGGCACCTAGGACTTTCTGGGAAGGAGGGAGCGACGGAGCAAGTGGGGAAGCTGCCCTCCCACCCCCCGGCAGGCAGGCAGGCAGGGCAACCCGGAACGCAGGGGGCTGAGGGGCTGCAGGGCCCTGGGCTAAGGGGGCCCTGGCCTGCAGCTCTAAGCCCCTTTCAGAATGCAGCCCTGCGAGCACAGGCCAGAGGACTCAGGAGGAGAAGGGGCAGCCATGCAGCTGGAGAGAAGCGGCGTTTTCCCCTTCAAAGCCGCCCGGAGAGAAGCGGTGCTTTGAAGGGGAAAGCGCCGCTTCTCTCCGGCCACGGCTGCGCGGCTGCCCCTGCTCCTCCTGAGTCCTCCAGCCCGTGCTCACAGGGCCGCATTCTGAAAGGGGCTTAGAGCTGCAGGCCAGGGCCCCGGGGGCTGGGGCCCCTTAGCCCAGGGCCCTGCAGCCCCTAAAGCCCCTGCATTCCGGGTGGCCCTGCCTATCGGGGGGGGGGGGAGCTCCCAGAATCGTGGCCATGGGGGCGGTGCTGCGCCGTGTAGAGCCACCTGCACACCCACTGCACCAAACAGGAGCTGCCCCAGGTAAGTGCTCAGCACCTCCTGCCTGCCCCAGCCCTGAGCCTCCTCCCACACCCCCACCCTGAGCGCCTTCCCACACCCTAACTCCCTCCCAGACCCTGCACCCCCAGCCCTGAGCCCCAGGGGTAAGCCAGGGGCACCTCCCCACCACAGTACTGTACAGTATATAATGCCTTTTGTCTGCCCCCCAAAAATTTCCTTGGGACCTAACTCTCTCATTTACATGAAATCTTATGGTAAATTTGGATTCGTTTAACATCGTTTCACTTAAAGTTGCATTTTTCAGGAACATAACTACAAAGTTAAGTGAGGAGTTACTGTGCTGTCTTATTTCATTGCTGCAATAAATTGTTAGGAGGTATAGCAAATAGAGTTGTTAGTATATATTTTGAATTACAAATGCTGGAAATGAGGATTGAGGGTTATGCTAACAACTATGAGAGGCCAAGTAGGATTCAGTGGGGAAGACTTAGGTAGCGGAGACTCAGAAAGAAGGCACACTTATGAAAAAGGATATGTATCAAATTATACACCAGTAGTGGTGACACTCCGTGAATGGGTGCATAGACTTCAGTGGCACCACTCATGGAATAAAGTGCTATTTAGCATGGGTATGGATATAAGGATCTGCACCTATCAGTTTAGCCTTGCTTATTTTTTTGCATATATTAGAATCTATTCAATGAAAGCATGACAGTTCTAAGCAAAATTGAATACACTTGCACTGATGTCTAAAAGCTTGTTCAGAGGATCAAATTCCATGCTCTCTCACACTTGTGAAATCCCACGGATGCAGTGTAGTTGCACTAGTATAACTGAGAAGGATTTAGACTTTAAAGAATGTAAGAGTCTGCAGATTTTTGTGCGTGGCTTTTGCCTTCTGTCCCAGACGGATAAGGTGGAGTGGTGAGATTTCAGAAAGTTTCAACACTAGCATGGATATAGACATCAAGTAAGAAGCACAGTGTAATTTAGCAGTAGAGTAGAGGACTGGGGATCAGGAGATCAGGATTCTATTTCCAGCTTTGTCACAGATTTGCTGTGAGAGCTTGAGTAAGTCACTTACCCTCTCTGTGCCTTAGTTTCTCCATTGGTAAAGCAAGGATGATGAGAACACTATACCTGTCTTGCAGGGCTGTTGAGACTTAACTCATTACTATTTGTAATGTGCTTTGACGTTCTCAGATTAAATGTGCTATAGAAGAGCAAATCATTTTTACTAGTAGGGACAATAATGCTCAAACATACCTTTCACCATATAGCAGATAGCGGCCAGCAGGTTTTGGGAGGAATTCTCAGGCTTAAATGTCAACAGTTGACCTTCACAACATCATCATGGCCTTGATGTAAAATCTTCAGATTGATGATGCTGTGAAGGAGCATAAAGAGGCGAGCAAACGCTGCTCCTTCATCTTTCTCCTTTTAAGATGGTTTGGATGAATAGGTCTCTATTTTTCATTGGCTGCATCTTAGAGAAACAAGCTTTTTCAAAATGATTTAATGATTTTGGGTGCCTCAGTTTTTGGGTGCCCAGCTTGAGACATCTTCAAGTGACATGGTTTTCACAAAGTGTTGAGTACCGGCCCTCTGAAAATCAGGCCCTTTTAAAGCATCTCAAGTTGGGCACTTAGATATTAAGGCACTCAAAATTGTTAGTAACTTTTTTGAAAATCTTGGCCAAGATTCTCAAACTTACAGCTGTAGCCAGATCTCTCTTAAGCCTGGATTTTTACAGTAATTGTCTCTGCTTGGAACCACACCAACTTATGCCCTCATCTCTTACAAGCCAAGGGTCAGACTGTGCCAATGGAGTAAAAGGAGAACATAGAGGGGATCAAGGCCAGGTCTTGACTCTTCCCTGTCCCTTTTGTGATAATATGCAACGCTGAGGATCAACAGAAAGCAGTCTCAATTCTCTTGCAAGCTCTGAGGCTGGGACAGGCCTTTGCATATGTCTTATATTTTCATTTGTAGCCCAAGATAAGAAAGCTTTTAAAATTATTGCAATAATTATAATATACCAATATTCCAGTAGGTGGAAACTGAGTCCTTATAACCTTTGAGTCCTTATTATTTAGGCTTGATTTTTAGCAACAGCCTGAAATATCCATCTTGTTGTATAGGTATGGAAACCTGGAGACCTCAAACTGTGAAGAAGATGGGATCCAGAATTCCTCAGAGTCCAAAACAGTGCTCAGAAAGTAAGTGTGGCTTTATGCTGTACAGCAAAACCTCAGTCAGGATTGGATATTGAGAAAGGATGTGGTCAACATAATCCTCTTTTCCTTTGAAAATACGCAGAAATCCATACTCGTTTTGATAACACAAAGCAGTAACTCTGTCATAACTCTAACAGATAATACAAACATCAAATCTCTGAGGGAGGCAGGGGAACTTTCCCAGAACAGATCAGACATGTTTCATGTGGTGGCCAACACATTATAGTGAGAAACTAAACATGTTTGTTTCCCTTGCTTTTCTTATCCACAGAAATATATGATTATTATTGATTTTATATTGTATTGTGATAGTGCCCTGAGACCCCAAGTGGAGATGAGGGCCTGCTTGTGCCAGGCTCTGTACATGATTCTGAAATCATTTTCAAGTTTTGATGGCATGGTATGTTGTGTGCAAAATGGTGAAGCTATTTAAAAATACGAAATGTAAAAGAATAGTTGTCTTTCTCTCTTTCTAATTTCATGTGAAATATTATTTATCTTTAAGAGTCAAGAGTAGAATGAATCTTAGGTCACAGTATTCGTACTTTGACACCTGAATGATCTACAATTTGCATCTGCAACGGCAGCATAAAATAGCTGGATGATTGTATTTGATTACCCTGAGTAAAGACCTTTGACTCAGCTCTGTACAGCGTGTCAGTGCTGTCAACTTCCCCATAATACTGTCACAAGTTCCATCGATGGGAGCATTATTAAACGATTCTTAATTTCATTTTGCTGGTTTGTCTGTGGCATAACTGAAGAAACGAGTCCACAGCTTTCAAGTTCTTCAGTTTGTTTTGAAAACAGTATGTCCAGCACTCCTTTCCCATCACATGCCATGTACAGCAGAACCAGTGTTCCAAGCTCTTACTCTAGTATGTGTTCCTGCTAGAAGTAACATTTTAACTAATGTTGGGGTTTTTGGGAGGGGGGAGGAGGTGGGGTTTGCATTCCCTATTCCAGCATTGTCTATTCCTAAGACACAGGTAGATGGGTTTTATAGAGTATGGCATAGTTTTTCAAAACAGCATTATCTTCTAAAACACTGCCAACTCATCTGACACGCCAGCCTCACCACAGCCCAGCTCCTTTCTCTACTGGGTCTCTGTGCTCCTTGTGATGTCACAGCATAGCATGCTGTGGGGCATCTTATTGAAGCTGAGCTGGCAAATCTGTACTTGAGATGGTATAAACCCCACTCAAACTGTAAGTTTGACAGTGGGATCCATACCCTGGTGCCCTTTGCTGTGTGGGTTTAACAGGAACAGAATGTGGGTTAGTGGTTAGGGACCATGCTTTGGAAATCAAGACTTCCTGCTTCTAATGCCCACTCTTAAATGGAGAGTTTGTCTACATGTGAAACACTACAGAACTGTAACTGTGCCTCTTTAGTGCCTCAGCATAGACCCTACCTACGCTAATGGGACGGGTTCTCTCATCGGCATAGGAAATCCACCTCCCCAAGAGGTGGGAGCAAGGCTGATGGAAGAATTTTTCTGTCAACCTAGTACCATCTACATGGGGACTTAGGTGGGCTTAACTATATTGCTCAGGAGTGTGGATTTTTACACCCTGGAGCAACATAGCTGAGTCAATCTAATTTTTTAGTGTAGACCACCCCTGATTTGCTTGGTGACCTTAGGCAAACTGCTTAACCTCTCTGGGCCTTACAGTTTCCTCATCTGAAAAATACCAGTAATGAACTTACAGGAATGTAGTGGTGCTTAATTAATGTTTGTAAAATACTATGATATCCTCAATAGAAGGCTTTACTCAGAGATGAAGTATTATCCTGTAGTAATTTTTAGTTATATACTTGTTGATCACCTTTAAATAAATGAGGTCAGAAATTAAGAGCTAACCATTGATAGAAGAAGTGTACTGGCTGTCAAGGCATTTGTACTGGGTTCAACATGGCAGCTTGAGTCTCTGATTCCTCTCTGCTTGAGGGAAAATAGAGGTAGCTGTATTGTCCCCCCATTTTGTCATAAAGCAGTCTCATTCAAGCACATGTGGTAGCTTTTAAATATGTCAGAAATACAGAGAAGGCAGTAAAATGTGGTGGGTAGAGAAAATGGCTGAAGGCCAAAGGGTCCTGGGCTCCAATCCAAGCTGAGCCATTGAATCCCTTATGACTTTGGGCAAGCCACTTGACCTTTCTGTGTTTGGGTCAACTCAGCCATAAAACTTGAGCTAAAGCAAGATCTTGTTGCAAAACAGATGATGGATTTGAGTGTGTTTCATGGGAAAATAAACAGCTGAGGACCAACTATATATGTGAAGTATAGGGAATATGTAGTGGTGTGGTATAGCATAGGGGTTTCGTCAGCATGAGTTTGAGATGGGGGTGTTACTCACGAGTGGTAAATTTTAAAATGTACCATTGAAAAACATTGGTACCATAGGAAAAACAGATATTGAAAATGTGCTTGAAAAATATACTAACATAGAAGGAAAAAATGTAATATAAGGAAAAAATTGAAAGCAGAAGAGGGAAAGAGGCGAGAACAAAAATGGAGAAGATACTTTCACCAATGTAAATCCAGAGAGACTCCAATGTCTTTGTGGAGTCACTCTGGATTTATACCCATGTAGGAGTAAAATTTGACCCTGGATGTCAATTTGAGAGAAAATGGTTGAAAATAGTGAGGTTTTTCACTGATATTGTCATTCAACGTGTGTGCAAAATGACAGTCAATTGCATGTCAAGTGTGTGGAAGTGAAAGAGCAACAGAAGTAGCAATTAACAAAAGCATGTGTTGTGGGGTTTTTTAAGCAGCACTGCCTCGCACACTTCATCACCTTCCTGCTATTTGCTTTTCCTGCTACACCCGTAGCTTCTTCCCTCTTGATACATAATTAGTGCACTTTTGCACAGCCCCGAATGCTAAATTGGTGCAAGTTGCATTGCTTTATCACTTAAATACTTCTTCTTGTGAATCTACATCCAGCACGTAATTTACACTAATATTTCCAGCACCGCTGAATTTGATCCCGAGACCTCCATGGGAGTGGTAACTTCTTACAGCATGTCTGAATATTATCCACATTCTTTTTTTATTATTAATTTACAAAAAGTTTCATACTAAAAATTTATAACAAAACGCATCCGATTAATAAATCTATGAAATGTTTACATGCTTTACACAGATGTTTTATAACTACAGATTCACACTCATTCCTCGCCATTTCCCACTGTGTCCCCCTTGGCTGCTCTGGCTACTTGCCTCTAACTTTAATGATAGATTCTAGGAGGAAGTGGATAGCTTTCTGGTCATCTTGTATAACACGTACTGGTAACTCAAACTTTCTCTTGCCTTGCGATTCTAATTCAGATACGATTTCATAACTCATTTCTCATAGAAGAGAAAAACGATACATCTTATGCTCACATTTTTCTAAGGATGAAAGAAATAATAATAAGAATTGGTAGTGTTGGTCGCTAGAAATAAACCTGTCTCAGCATTTCTCTGTGGACAGTCTCACAGGGAATCATAGTCAACAATTTTTTTTCTTTCTCATATACTTTACTAGTCTCCTATTGTGACAGTTCAGAGTTATGTCTGGGATTTTAGTACCTCATCATAAAATTTAAAACCACAGTTCCGCTGGTTTTGTACAAATATGCTACATAAGAGTTATGATTTTAAAAACAACTTTAGGATCAGACTTTAAAAAATAATGGCCTGTCTGCTCTCCAGGGCTAGTAAAGATCTCATGGTTTTTTGTTTTTAATAAAAATAGAGATTTGCTCTGGCATTTTGTGTCATAACAACCCTGTCCCACACTGTTGTCTATTGTGCTGGGCAAATAAGGAGTACGTCAGTTCAGGATAAAAGAATACATGAAGCAAGGCAAAATAAGAATCCATATCAAGAGTAGAACTAAGAGAAGAAATAAGAAAGCTTAATAAAGGTATGACAATATGATAATATTCAATGCCTAGAAGTTTACACAATAGACCAGTTAGCTTTTTGACAACTAGGCTGTATAGTTCAGATGTGTGCCTGGGTTGTCTTGTTACCTTGTAACCAATATATAGGAAAATGCTACATTATTTTTTGCTATATTAATATTCCCGGTGCACCTCTGGTACAAAGACCCCACAGGCTACATTGGCGTTCGCTGTGGGACACTAGAAAGAGAAAGTTATATCCTCGAGCTTTCGTGCCCCTTTTAAGTATTCTGTGGAGTGGATCAGCCAACCCAAGCTATTTAGGGGCCCCAGGTTTATTGAAATTGTTTAGTGTATTGTGCATAAGAAAAACAAGCTTTCAAGAGATATCCCTCGATCACAGAATAGGTACCAGAGCAGTGGTGTTCAGGTCCTGAATCAACTTCTTGGCATTGATAGAGGTTGTACTCTCTACACATCTCTGAAAAAGCTCATTTTCCATAATAAGTTTGAATTCAGGGCTAGTTTAGTGCTGACAGACTGCTGTACTAATACCCACAACTTAGACATATGGGCACAGTCCCAAATCTATTAAAGAGGCAACACATTAAAGAAACTGAATATTTCCCATACTTAAGATAGCAAGCATTTAGAGTTGGCCAGAGCTCATTCAGGACAGATGGAGACTAGTAAAGCCTTTGCAGTACAAAGTGTTGCATCTGCTTGTCTGGGTTGCAGATCTGTGCTTTAAATGGATACTGGAGAACATTTACCAGTTGTCAGGGTCAAATGTAGTGCTGAGATCATGTGCCTGTGGTTCACTGCTGGGGTTGTGACACTGGGAGTGCTTGGTAAGTGGCACATTATGCACTCCAGCTAAAGGTGTTTAGAATCTAGCCATCAACTTGAAAGGCTCATAGTAACGTTCGTTCATAGAAATGGTGCATTAGACTGCAGATTAGAAGTGTCTAATCTAAATTTAGAGGTTCATTTGTGATGTTTGCAGTAAAGGGGGACAAGTTTAATGTTAATGGGTTGCCACAAAGCCACTGATTTGGTCATATTTATTCAGTGTCCTGATATTTGCGTATGTCCACAGAGAAATGCTGAGTCAGGCTAGGCATTTCATTGAGTAATCTGATTTGGAGAGATATCAGAGGATGTTGTCTGTAAACAATATGATCTTATATTCTTACCTGTAGATAGAAATGCCTCATATATTTAGGCCTGGTCCACACTAGGACTTTAATTCGAATTTAGCAGCGTTAATTCGAATTAACCGTGCACCCGTCCACACCATGAAGCTATTTAATTCAACATAGAGGGCTTTTTAGTTCGACTTCTGTACTCCTCCCCGACGAGGGGAGTAGCGCTAAATTCAACATGGCCATGTCGAATTAGGCTAGGTGTGGACGGAAATCAACCTTAGTAGCTCCGGGAGCTATCCCACACTGCACCACTCTGTTGATGCTCTGGACAGCAGTCCGAGCTTGGATGTTCTGATCAGGCACACAGGAAAAGCCCCGGGAAAATTTGAATTCCTTTTCCTGTCTGGCCAGTTTGAATCTCATTTCCTGGTTGGACATCGGGGCAAGCTCAGCAGCACCGGCAATGATGCAGAGCTCTCCAGCAGAGGAGTCCATGCAATCTCTGAATAGAAAGAGGGCCCCAGCATGGACTGACCGGGAAGTCTTGGATCTGATCGGTGTGTGGGGCGAGGAGACTGTGCTTTCGGAGCTGCGCTCCAAAAAACGGAATGCAAAGACCTACGAGAAGGTCTCCAAAGCCATGAGAGACAGAGGATACAGCCAGGATGCAACGCAGTGCCGCGTGAAAATCAAGGACCTGAGACAAGGCTACTAGAAGACCAAAGCGGCAAACGGACGCTCTGGAGCCTGCCACCACTGCCCCACCAGTGACCGTGGACTCTGACTATGGGATAGTGTCGACGGCCGGTTCCTCGGTGATGTTTGCGGGCGGGGAAGATGAGGAAGGGTTTGTGGAGGACGAGGCAGGCGACAGCGATTATAACGCTGGTTTCCCCGACAGCCAGGATCTCTTCATCACCCTCACGAAGATCCCCTACCAACCCTCCCCCGCCGTTAACCCGGACCCTGAATCAGGGGAAGGATCAGTCGGTAAGTGCTTTAAACATGTAAACTTTTATTATTAATGGAACAGGAATCTGAACTATGTGAAAAGGAGGTCTATATATATGGGGATAGAACAGAAATCCTCCTGGGAGATCTCCACGAAGCTCTCCTGGAAGTAATCGAAAAGCCTCCGCAGGAGGTTCCTGGGGAGAGCTGCCTTATTGGGTGCTCCGTGGTAGCACACTTTTCCGCGCCAAGCTTTCAGGAGGTGTTCAGGGAGCATTGCCTCCCCGAGCATGGCTGCATAGGCCCCTGGTTTGTGCTGGCTTTCACGCAGCATGTGCTCTCTATCTCCTTCAGTGACCGTCCTCAGGGTGATCTCGCTCGGAGACTCCTGCATCTAATTAGGGGAATTACTGTAATGTTACGCCTGGTCCAAAGTATTTTTAAAAAATCTCCAGACAGACGGCGTAGCAGAGACTCAGCACGCTGCTGCGTGACAAGCGTAACGGAAAGCCAAAGAATCAAATGGACGCTCATGGAGGGAGGGGGGACTGAGGATGCAAGCTATCCCACAGTTCCTGCAGTCTCCGAAAAGCATTTGCATTCTTGGCTGATCTCCCAATACCTGTACGGTCAAACACATTGTCCGCGGCGGTTCAGGGCATAGCTTGTCAATGTACCCCCCTCCCCCACCCCCAGAAGGAAAAGGAAAAAAAATAGTCTCTTGACTCTTTTAAATGTCACCCTATGTGTACTGAATGCTGCTGGTAGACACGATGCTGTGGCACTGTACTGTAGCATCCTCCCCCCCCCCCCCCCGCCTCATGGGTGGCTGACGGTGCAATATGACTGATATCCGTCGTCATCATCATCAGCCTTGTGGTAGATGGTGTAGTGCAATACGACTGGTACCCGTCCTCGTCATCAGCCCATAAGTAGACGGCCTGCTAACCGTCTTCATCATAGCCACAGGGGGCTGAGCTCCATCAGCCCCCGCCCTTCATGTGTAAAGAAAAGATTCTGTACTGCCTGGACTGTCATAGCAGCAGGATGCTGTTCCCCTCTCCCCCACACTGCTTAATGTCCTGTCTGGACAATCATAGCAGCTGGAGGCTGCCTTCCCCTCATTTCATTTCCCTAACAAGTCACTGTTTCTTATTCCTGCATTTTGTATTACTTCAGCACACAAATCAGGGGATACTGCAACGGTAGCCCGGGAAGGCTGGGGGAGGAGGGAAGCAACAGGTGGGGTTGTTGCAGGAGCACCCCCTGTGAATGCCATGCAGCTCATCATTCCTGCATAATCTGACACAGAGCGGCTGTGCTCTCTGGTTCTCTGATACACTGGATCTCTACTACACTTGCCCCATATTCTATGCAGGAATTATTCTATTTTTAGATATCATAAAGGAGGGATTGATTCGGGGAGTCATTCCCAGTTTTGTCTTTTGCGCCCCCGGCTGATCTCGGCCAGGGGCACCTATGACAGCAGCAGAAGGTATAATGCAATACGACTGGTAACCATCATCACCTTGCCAATTTACAATGGCATGGTAGACGGTACAGTATGGCTGATAACCATCTCTGCTGTCATGCAAAAGCAAATGAATGCTGCTGAATCGCCTCTGTCCGCGGCATCTAGTACACATATGGTGACAGTGACAAAAGGCAAAACAGGCTCCATGGTTGCCACGCTATGGCGTCTGCCAGGGTAATCCAGGGAAAACGGGCTCGAAATGATTGTCTGTCGTTGCTTTCCCGGAGGAAGGAATGAGTGACTACATGTACCCAGAACCACCTGCGACAATGAAATTTGCCCCATCAGGCACTGGGATCTCAACCCGGAATTCCAAGGGTCGGGGGACAGTGCGATGGGGTGGAACAGGGGCAGAGTTTATGCTTTCCGGATTGCCTGCAGCAGGAGTGCACACGAGATAGGTGCTGTGCATGCTCTTGTTCACAGACACAGACTAGACTGTGTTCATTGTTCGCAAAAATGTATCTTTGCAAGGAATTCACTCCCTTTTTCCCATCACACAGCTTCGACTGTCTCCAGACCTGCCACAGCATCCCCCTAACAGAGGCTGGCAAAGATTAGGCGGCGAAAGAAAAAGACACGGGACGAGATGTTCGCTGAACTTATGGGCTGCTCCCGAGCCGAGGCGGACCAGCAGAGCCAGTGGAGGGAGACCTTCTCTCTGTACCAGCGCTCACACAGCGAACGGGAGGAGAGGTGGCGTGAGGAAGACAAGCAGGCGACTCAAACGCTGCTTGGACTAATGAGGGAGCAAACGGACACGCTCCGGCACCTTGTGCATGTTCTGCAGGACCGCAGGCAGGAGGACAGAGCCCCCCTGCAGTGTATCTGCAACCGCCCTCCCCCGCCACAAAGTCCCATACCCCCCTCACCCAAAATAACCAGAAGGAGGGGTGCCAGGGGGCATTAAAACTGTCACTGCACCCCAGCAGAGTGCTCAAGTACCCAAAAGCTCTCATACCCTAAATTTTGAGAAGTCCTTCCCTTCCAGACTCACCCAAGCCCCAATCCCAGTTTCATCCCCTAACTGTCTAGTTAATTATTAAAAATACTTTGCTGTTAATTACTGTTTCCGTCATGGTTTTTTCACAGAAAACTGTGTTTGAAGGGGGTGGGGTGGGGAAGGGGGTTGGTAATTGCATAGGATGGTCACCTTTACCAGGGTACAGACACGGGGGCAGGATCAGCAGCAGGTCACACACACAGTGCAGTCAGTAGGCACCCTGGTCGGTATGGGAGGTGGTTTCCAGGTTCTGTGTGGGTGGGGGGGGACGTGACTTTGTAGCGGGGGAGGGTGGTTACAGATCTTATACAGCGGTCCTTGTCCTGGACCGCAGAGTCACGCAGCAGAGGAATCTGTATCCGTCCTCCTCCGCCACAAGGTCACATAGCCCCCGCACACAGAATCCCAAAAAGGAGGGATGGCAGGCTCCGTTGAAACAACCAGTCCGGCACTGCGGACCGCTCTAGGAGCAGGAGCCTGTCATTCCTCGAGTTTAGAGGCGGTCTTTGCATCACCGCACACCCTACCCAGCACAGTCTGTGTCCCAGTTTCAACCCTTTAACGCAAAGTCATTAATAAAGCAACCTTTGTTAAGTAACAATGGAACATGTATTTTATTTTTACACGTGTGTTGGAAGTGGGGGAAACGGGGTGAACAGGGTATGTAACTGCAGAGGATAGTCAACAGTAACTGGGTAAAGAAACAGGGGCAGGTTCAGCTTCTCTGTAAAGAAACTGAACAGTCACAGGTCACGCTGCTCGCTGGTACTTGAAGAGTTCCTTGTCGCTGTCCAAGGCGCCTGTATAGGGCTTCATGAGCCAGGGCATTAGCGGGTAGGCTGGGTCCCCGAGGATCACTATAGGCATCTGCACATCCCCAACAGTTATTTTGTGGTCCGGGAAGAAACTACCTTCCTGCAGGTGTCTAAACAGACCACAGTTCCTGAAAACACGCGCGTCATGAACCTTGCCTGGCCACCCGACGTTGATGTTGGTAAAACGTCCCCTATGCTCCACCAGTGCTTGCAGCACCATTGAAAAGTAGCCCGATTTCTCAGCAGCTGACTGTGGAAGAGGTGGATGATAAGGTGTGAGGAGGTGAAAACGGCCATAACTGCAGCGGGCTCCATGATCGCAGTGCTGTGGCGTCCGCGCTGTCACTGACCAGAAAAGTGCACGAACAGATTGCCCGCAGGCACTTTCGGGGAGGGAGGGAGGGCGTGATTGACGGTTCAATGATGACAGTTACCCAAAACCACCCTCGACATATTTTTTCCCCCAGCAGGCATTGGGGGCTCTACCCAGCATTCCAATGGGCAGCGGGGACTGCGGGAACTGTGGGATAGCTTCCCACAGTGCACCGCTTCCAAAGTCGATGCTGTGTTGGACTCACAAAGTCGAATTAGTGTCCTTAGTGTGGATACACAAATTCGACTTCGTAAGGTCGATTCTACAAATTCGAATTAAGTTGAATCGAACTACTCTTGTACTGTAGACATACCCTTAGCCAGTGAAATTACTATTCAAAGGGTATCAATAGACAGAGCAAACAAAATCTAATAACGGTAATAATGGAAATGTTTCACATATGTTACAAAGTAAAGAAAGTGAATCACATTTGAATCCATTAATTTACACGGCTGCTCTTGAGTCGCAATAGAAAAGCTAAGAGTTTCAGTAAACCCTGTCCAAAGTTATATTTCTCAAAGATACTGAAAAGAAAGCTTCTGAGTCAGAAAAGCAGCCTCCTGATTGTGGTATCAGATATTTAGTAGGCATTTTTAGTTAGCTTTATTTATTTTAATTATTTGATTTTATTTTGCAGCATAGTGAAACCACATTAAGGGTGCTATGAAAAAGGAGATTGCTTGTCTCAACCAGACTAACTGAGGTTTGGGAAATATACAAGCTCGCTTTTGTAGTGAAAAGAATCAGTGAGCTTCACACTCACTGGAAGCCCCCAAACAGTTCTCTTCTCCCATATCCCCGAGCATTACTGTTGCACCAGCATGACAGAGGATTGAGGTTTGAGTCCCAAATGAACTGGAGCCACATCCAGGAAGATGCAAACAGAGAAGACTGTATCTTTCCTTCTAAAATTGATTTCAATTTACCAGTTCGTGACATCCCCTATGTACCCGTTAAGTGACAAGGAGCAAAAGTGAATCAAAACATCTCTAAATGCTTGGTGCCTTTGTTTACTGAGCTAATGTCGAATCCAACTGAATCTGCTTTAGCTAGAACTATAAAAGGAACTTGGAATCTGATGCAGGAAATGAATCAGGCATCAAGTTCATGTCTAACCCCTCCTTCTCCTGCTGCACAGGAGGCTTCCACAAAGCCTCTCAGTAATAATGACCATGTGACATTCTTAGAGGTTCAGCTCTAATAAAGTACTACAGTGTTCCATGTTAATTATCCAAAACACTAGAACCTTCAATACCAATGCTGCAATGTTTTGGGCTATTGTTATAGAATGCTTGGGGCTGGGGAAAGGTTATTTTTAATAAACTATTGATCCAGACCCTTTTGTGTCTTTAGAGCTTTGTGACAGAGAATTTGCCTTTTGTTACCTGTAAAGCTTATTATTTCAGCTGCTTATAAAAGGGTTTGGTGTCCTTAAAGAACCAGATACTCTGTGAACCTTTGGCTGACATTTGTACAAGTTTTTCCCTGGCTTCAGGAGATGTTCCTGAGGATTTGAAAGTAGCAAACAACATGATTCCCATATTACTTTAGACACGGTAAAACTGAGACAATATGGTTGGGTTAACTTCATTTGTGAGGGAAATCTTGGAAATCATGTGAAATGGGAATGGTGGGACTGGCCCTTGCAAAGCACAGTTTGGCTGTTGGTATATAGCATGGATTTAGGAAAGGGGAGGTCATAGGAACAAAAGCTTCCTGTCTGGCTGGCTGATTCAGTAAGAAACTAGTCAGCCATCTTATATAACCCCTTATGCAAATACACTTAGTGCTGCACAGAGCTGAAAGCATAGCTTATGTTCATAAAAATTTCTCATCCTGGGAATAATAGTGGTGGACTTGGCAGAATTTTTAACCTCAACCAAGCCACTAAGATCCCCAAACTCTTTCTTTAATACCAATTGGGGTAAGAAAAATGCTGTGTGGCTACCTTCGCAGAGAGAGGTCCTCAAAATTCCCATCTGGACCTCTGCATCCGCACTTGCTCCGTCAAGGCCCCATGTCATAGCTATCCTTCCAGTCAAGGAAGATTGGGCAGAGGAGGTGTAGCTTATCAATGCCACTCCAGAATGAATTGATGGAGTTGCAGTTAAGAGATATGAGTGACTCTCTCCCTCTGATTTTCCATGTGTTTCCTGTCCTCCTAGCTCTGCTCGCTGGGTGTAACAGAATCTTTGGGGCCTCTGCAATAACGTCATAGCATGTCACAGCGTTGGGATATTGCATTGCCTTGGGGCGGGGGGGGACATAATGTGAGGTGATGAGTGGTGTCCTGTGGACCCATTTTGAAAGGTGACAAAACTACAGCTCTCTTCCCATCCAGCAATGGGCTGAGTGAGGGATTTAAAATTTTAGGGATAGGGTTCATACCAGTGGAGCAAGGAGAACCTCTAGACTAGTGAATAACAGCTTGAAAGCATTACTGAACGGAGCCCACATTGTGTGGCTCTCAAGACAGGAATTTAAAATCTAACGTTCTGTGGAAGCCCACAAAAATATGCAGTACAGTGTAGCAGGGGTTCTCAACCTTTTTCTTTCTGAGCCCCCCTGACATAACATAAAAACTCCATGGCCCACCTGTGCCACAATAAATGGTTTTCTGCATATAAAAGCCAGGGCCAGCATTAGGGGGTAGCAAGCAGGACAGTTGGCAGGGGCCCCACACCACAGGGCCCCTGCGAAGCTAAGTTGCTCAGGCTACTGCTTCAGCCCCAGGTGGCGGGGTTCAGGGCCCTGGGCTTCATTCCCAGGCAGTGGGACTTCGGCTTTCTGCCCTGGGCCTCAGCAAGTCTAACACTGGTCCTGCTTGGCAGACCCCCTCAAACCTGCCCACAGCCCCCCAGGGGGCCCCGGACCCTTGATTGTCCCCACACTGTATACTGCAGTGGTTCTTAGACAAAGATTTATGGCTTGCAATCTCCCCATGAAGAATGGATTCTATGATGTTGCTTTCCTGTCTGAGATCTTGGAAGTCTCACATTCCTATCTGTTTCTTGGCCTATCAAGTACAGGGAGTTTCTTCCCAGGGACATCAAACATAAATCTGCTACAAGAGTTGGGCACTTGTCCAGCCTTTCTTCAGAATGCTTCCCTCCCTAATGTACTGATTGTTTAATCAGCCGATAGGAGGTCAGTGGGATATAGCCCCTGTCTGCACAATGTACTTTTTTTTTTTCTTTTCCCCTCTTGACTGAAATTATTTTGCTGGCAAAATCAGTGTCTGTAACTGCTGTGAACTTTTCAACTCCACTCTGAGAGATTGGGCTTGTGTTAAACTCTGTTTACTTTTCAGTGTATGAAAGTGCCCGTCATCAATGGCACTAAATATAAAAAAAATGTGTTGAACAGTATTAGCACTAAAAAAACAAACAAACAAAAAAAAAACCTTCTCAGAGCTATAAATGAGCTCTCACTTGCAACTCATCTCCAAATGGGCAGAAGCCTTGATGAAAGGTCAACTTACCCTGGCCCCTGAATTCAACAGACTAGTTGTTTATTGTAAAAGTGGGTTAAGCCACTGGTACTTCCAAAATAGCAAGACATCTCTTTAAAATGCAGTATGGACATTGAAATAAAAATAATTTTTAAACTAACCTCTGACTGAGGAATGAATGAGCTTGTTTAATGAAAAATATTAATAGTGAAATGGAAGATCCCAGGCTGTTCAGAAGAATAAAGCTGATAACCACAAAGAGCTTAGATCCTGAAGTCCTTACTCGGTCGTTAATCAAAGGGATTGTTGACTGAGTAAAGATGACAGGATTTGGCCCCAAGCAGGGGCGGCTCCAGGCATCAGCATGCCAAGCGCGTGCTTGGGGCAGCAAGCCACTGAGGGCGCTCTGCCGGTCGCCGCGAGGGCGGCAGGCAGGCTGCCTTTGGCAGCTTGCCTGCGGAGGGTCCGCTGGTCCCGCGGCTTCGGCGGACCTCCCGCAGACGTGCCTGCGGAAGGTCCGCTGGTTCTGCGGCTTTGGCGGACCTCCCACAGGCACGCCAGTGGGAGGTCCGCCAAAGCCGCAGGACCAGCGGACCCTCTGCAGGCAAGCCGCCGAAGGCAGCCTGCCTGTCGTGCTTGGGGCGGCAAAATGCCTAGAGCCGCCTCTGGCCCCAAGTGAACCACCTGAGTTGTATGGTCTTTGTTTTGAGTTTGTAATGAACCCCCAAACCAAGAGAGTTTTGCGTGTTTTCATCCTTGGTTGTTAATGTTTTGTGCAGCTCGGTTCTTGTAATTCTAGAGTTACCCCTGCTGGCTGCTCTAACCAAGCAATATTACTGTCAGCTTTCAAAGCACTCCTTCTGACCAGAAGAGCAGATTGCTTGCCATGTTATAGAAGGGAATGGAAGAAACATTAGTTGAAAATACGGAAATGTTTGTAAAATAGCAAGTCAGCATAGTCTTAAAAACATACTGGCTGTATAGGGAAAGAACGTGCAGTATGGCTAGAACATAGAACAGAGGGTGGTAGACAACCCAAATGCTAACGCTTTTGAGGTTTTATTTTGCATGCTTAGTTGAAGCCTATCCGAACAATCTGCATTTCTTGTGCCTGCTAAACTGAAAGAGAAACTTTGCAAAAACAATTTGGTTTGTATTTTGAGTGAAGGTTGTGCGTGTTTGGAGCAGGGATGTTTCTATTATTATCTGAACCATTTCACCCAGGTCTAATGGTACCTTGTTTGATAGAGATACTGGATTAGATAGGTGGGTTTTGGTGCTGCTAAAAATAATGGATCTGATTTGCCACTGTCTTGCATCTTTGGGGAGTGATTGCGCACCTATTTACAATGGTGTATATAACACCACTGTAGTCAATGGTAAAAATCTGTGTAAATGAGATTACAATAAAACTCATGTGCAATAAATCTCGTGTTTAAAAATGGCACCAAATCAGAACTCTGTGTTCACTAACAGCAGTGGTAATATATTACACTTATTCTGTACCCTCTTTACACAGGTATACATAAGTGGATTTTTTTATATACCGTATATAATCAATCAATCTTTTCCAATGTATTTCTTTTCAGTGCAATAGCCTCAATCTTGAGAGCCTGGCTTGACCAATGCTCTGAAGACTTCCGAGAGCCACCCAATTACCCTTGTTTGCAGAAATTGCTGGATTACCTTAAACGGATCATGCCAGGCTCTGACCCGGAGAGAAGGGCACAAAACCTCTTGGAGCAGCTTCAGAAGCAAGAAGTGAAAAATGAGAGTAAGTTATATTTTTGCATGGCTGTTACTGCCTAATCTCCCAGACTATCCTGAAGAACCTGAATTTTCAGGGTAAATTTTACGGGGTGTATGATTTTGATCTCATTTACAGTGATGTAGATCAAGAGTGACTCCACTGAAGTCAGTGAGGTTACAATGGATGTAGAATCAGGCCCTCTGGACTTTTGCTTAGCTGTTTGCTTATTGAATCCCACAGAGATTGTAGCTACCGTAGGGATGAAATACAAACATGAAGTGTGGAATCATATGTCTAGTAATTCTGATGGAAATTTGGGGAACTCCAGCGTTTCTAAGAACTCTGCCAGTGCACAGAAGTTGCTGCAACAGCGATATAGTTAATTGCAATTGCATTCTCTGTCTTCAGAGTAAAACCACAGCTGCTCTTTAATTAGTTTTCTCATTAAATTAATTAATTAATTAAAATCCCATCAAATGTTACTATGCTGTGACCAAATGCAGCTTCAGTCACAAGCCTATTTGTCACGAAAGCTTCTCTTCCCAGTTACCACCATGTCAAAGGAAATGCCTGTGGCTGTTTTTTCCTATTTGAGTGACAAGCTGCTGACATCCAAGGACAGAGGAAAATGTTACTTTACCAGGTCAAAGATCCACTGAAACAATAGTGAGCTGTAGTAACACACAAATGCTATGTAGTGTCAAACTTGGCACATAGTCCGTACCCCAGTTAGAAAGTTTCCTGTGGCATAATTAGCATAGCTAGAAAGTTACCGGAATTTGTGCAATGTGAGAACTAGATTCAGTGTCCATCTTTGACAGATGAATGAAAGGAAATGATACACGGAATAAGAAGGAAGAAGGCAAACAACAAAAAAGTAGCATTTCATCTCACAAACATTACCTGCCGGATGTTCCAGAAGTGAGGAATTATTGCATAATCAGACACAATACCAAATGAATTTATGCATTTAAATCTGTATAAAAAGGCCTATTGCATAAAATCCAAATGTTTTCCTCGTAAGAAAAAAGCAAGTCTACAGTGTTGCTAATATGTGTCTAATGATGTTCTTTCCTGGATTTGGTTCTAGCAGGCCAAACAATGAAAGTCCAAAGGCCCTGTTTTTTAGATCCAACTGTTGTCCAAAAGGAGCAGAAGTTCCCAGGCACTCAGCTGCTGCACTAATTTCCTGAAGTAACACTTGAAAAGGTTCCTATTTGAGTCACAGGCACTTCACTTGAATGAGAATAAAATTACTTGAATGCTGCAAGGATAAAGGCAGTTAATAAAAATTAACAAGTTATTTTGAGGATCTGATGAGAGCTGCTTTATAGTGGTGACTCATTTTATTTCATGTCCATTCTACGTCTGCTCACCTGATACAAAACTGAAACAATAATTTGTTTCAAAGTTCAGATTTGAATACACGATAATAATCATTGTTATAATTTAATGCTATCTAATGCCATACATTGACATGAACTTTACAAATATAGACCCGGATCTGACAATCTGATTAATATGGGCAGACCTCTATGGGGCTTTGCACAGGTCCACCCTTTGTGGATTAGACTGCCAGATTGTGGCAATAGAGACTACATGTTCTCTGCCCCAAAGAGCTTGCAACTTTAAAATATACAACCAGGCAAGCACAGGAGAGCAGTTCAGGAGCAGGAATGTATGGAGATTACTAGTGATGTCAGGAAGAGAATAGCAGGTTTGAGAGATGGTTGTTAAAGAAGGATTTGAAGGCAGAGAGTGTTCTTCGCAGATGGGGACTGGAAGGCTGCTTCAGGTGTAGGGACAACGTGAAGGTGTGAAAATGGGAGTGGGAAAAGAAGATAAAGGGGGCTGTAAAGGAAAAGACTGGAGGGGCAGGAAGGTATGTAAAGGAAATGAGAACAGAGTTGAAGACAAGATTGTTTAAGATCTTGTGGGTGTCATGGAGTTGATTTTGATAATCTAGGATGCAAAAAGGCAGCAAGGGGCAGTGTGCTCAAAAAAAAAAAAAGAGGAAAGAGGTGATTTTCATAAACTGTTATGAAAATTTGGGCTGTCAATTAATCGCAGTTAACTCACATGATTGACTTAAAAAAATTAATCACAATTTTTCACAGTTTTAATTGCACTATTAAACAATAGAATACCAATTGTAATGTATTAAATATTTTTCCACATATTCAAATGTATTGATTTCAATTACAACACAGTATACAAAGTAGACAATGCTCACTTTATTTTTAATAGAAATATTTGCACTGTAAAAATGGCAAACAAAAGTAACAGTATTTTTCAGCTCACCTGATCAAGTACTGTAGTGCAATCTCTTTATCGTGAAAGATCTACTTATAAATGTAGATTTTTTTTTTGTTACATAAGTGCACTCAAAACCAAAACAATGTAAAACATTAGAGCCTACAAATCCACTCAGTCCTACTTCTTGTGCAGCCAATCGCTAAGACAAACAAGTTTGTTTACATTTACGGGCATTAATGCTGCCTGCATCTTATTTACAATGTCACCTGAAAGTGAGAACAGGCGTCCGCATGGCACTTTTGTAGCTGTCATTGCAAGGTCTTTACGTGCCAGATATGCTAAACGTTCGTATGGTCCTTCATGTTTTGGCCACCTTCCGGAGGACATGCATCCATGCTGATGATGCTCATTAAAAAAAATAATGCATTAATTACATTTGTGACTGAACTCCTTGGGGGAGAATTGTATGTCTCCTACTCTGTGTTTTACCTGCATCCTGCCATATATTTAATGTTATAGCAGTCTCGGTCATCATGATGACCCAGCACATGTTTGTTTTAAGAACACTTTCACTGCAGATTTGACAAAACGCAAAGAAGGTACCAATGTGAGATTTCTAAAGATAGCTACAGCACTTGACTCAAGGTTTAAGAATCTGAAGTGCCTTCCAAAATCTGAGCGGGACAAGGTGTAGAGCATGTTTTCAGAAGTCTTAAAAGAGCAACATTCTGATGCAGAAACTACAGAACCCAAACCACCAAAAAAGAAAATCAACCTGCTGGTGGCATCTGACTCAGATGATGAAAGTGAAAATGAGTCAGTCCGCACTGCTTTGGATCATTCTTGAGCAGAACCTATCATCAGTATAGACACATGTCCTCTGTTATGGTGGTTGAAGCGTGAAGGGACATATGAATCTTTAGTGCATCTGGCATGTAAATCTCTTGTGATGCAGGCTACAACAATGCCGTGTGAACGCTTGTTCTCACTTTCAGGTGATACTGTAAATAAGAAGTGGGCAGCATTATCTCCTGCAAATGTAACCAAACTTGTTTGTCTGAGCGATTGGCTGAACAAGAAGTAGGACTGAGTGGACTTGTAGGCTCTAAAATTTTGCATTATGTTAGTTTTGAATGCAATTGTTTTTTGTACATAATTCTACATTTATAAGTTCAATTTTCGTGATAAAGAGATTGCACTACTGTACTTGTTAGGTGAATTGAAAAATACTATTTCTTCTGTTTTTACAGTGCAAATATTTGTAATAAAAATAAAGTGAGCACTGTACACTTTATATTCTGTGTTATAAGTGAAATCAATATATTTGAAAATGTAGAAAACATCCAAAAATGTTTAAATGGTATTCTATTATTAACAGTGCAATGAATCATGATAATTTTTTTAATCGCTTGACAACCCTAATGAAAATCCATTTCCATGTGCTTATTTTTATAAAATATCTGCAGATAAGTCTGCAGAGGACACTTCCACATACCTCCTTTAGCTCTGTCAATAAATTGGTGTATCTGGATTCCTGTCTCTGCCTTCCAATAGTTCTAATTTGTTACAGTAGAGTCTTGCACTAATGACTGGGAGACCCAATGTGAGCAACTAGAGTTTGCAAGGTAGTGAACAAAGAGAAAACAAACATTTTGGGGGAAAAGAAAGATCCATCACATAATGTCCTTTGTTATTTTGACATTTGTTTAGTTGTAATTTGATATGAAATACTTCAGAGATACTCTGAAATGTATTGTATATTTTGTCAAGCCTTAATAATCGAGACCTCATTACAACAGCTTTGCTGTTAAATCTTTGTTGAGAGATGGGAGAGTCCACCAATTTTTGTATTTTTTTTTTTTTTGGACTGGATCTCCTCTTCCTACAGTAAAATCCGTGGGATGGGGACTTAGGGAGAATGAAATATCTTCATGGATCCTTTAGGTGAGATCCTCCCTAAACCTTGAGTGGTGGGGAAAGTTTTCCCTGATGGACTAAACCATGGTTTTCTCCCCAAACCTGGAGAGTCCTCTAGGATCTTTGTGCATCTTGGGGGAGCCACAGGCTGTCAGAGCCATCTGCATTGAGTCCCTGTGCCTCTGCACCAGCTCTATTTCCCCACTCCCAAGTAATGCTGCTCCTGTGGAGTCTGTAAAGGAGGATCTTGCCATGGAGAGACAGCATCAACTTTGCAGAGCAGGGCCACCCAGAGGATTCAGGGGGCCTGGGGTCTTCGGTGGTGGGGGGCCCCCGCTTTGGCAGTAATTCGGCGGCGGGGGGTCCTTCTGCTCCGGGACCCGCCGCCAAAGTGCCCCGAAGACCCACGGCAGGGGCTCCCCACCGCCGAATTACCGCAGAAGACCCGGCACTTTGGCGGCGGGTCCCAGAGCGGAAGGACCCCCCGCCGCCGAATTACCGCCGAAGTGGGACCCGGCGCCGAAGTGCCCCGAAGACCCGCGGCGGGGGCCCCCCACCGCCGAATTACCACAGAAGACCCGGCACTTCAGTGATGGGTCCTGCTTCAGCGGTAATTCGGTGCGGGGGGTCCTTCCGCCCCGGAGTGGAAGGACCCCCCGCCACCAAAGACCCAGAGCAGAAGAAGCTCCGAGGGCTCGGGCCCCATGAGCGTTTTCCAGGCCCCCTGGAGCAAGTGAAGGACCCCGCTCCGGGGCCCCTGAAAAACTCTCATGGGGGCCCCTGCGGGGCCCGGAGCCTGGGGCAAATTGCCCCACTTGCCCCCCCCCTGGCGGCCCTGTTGCAGAGCAGGGAGGGGAACCATATTGGGTTACTCTCTCTTCTCCCCAGCTTGAGCCACACCAGGACTTCTATAGGACCCCAGGAAGGAGAGTTTGCTACCAAGGAAATGTCTAACACCCCACCCCTCCATACAGGAGAGTCTAAATCTGAATGCAAAAGGTCCCCTATGCACTGAATGTGGGACACTATCTGGCCCTTTGATAGTGCGATTTTTTTAGGTTATAAAGCATACTGACTATCAAAGGGTGGATTAATGAGGTTCTGCTATAGGAGGGAGAAATTTTTATACCTGCAAGTCTTGTCTGTGCTGGTTGTAAATTCTTCAGAGGAAGGACTTTCTTCCATCATGTGTCTCACTACAATGCCTAGCACAATAGAGCCCTGACATCAGTTAGGATCTGTAGGCTTCACTATAATACAGATAAATAATGGTAATAATAAACAATGGCCTTAATGTACTGTTTAGCATGTGTATTTTACTAAGTAATATTATATTTTCTATGCTGGACAGATGGGTTCCATAGCACCTTCGCTTTCAGCTTTGATGAGGAAGAGGAAATGGAAACTGGAGGGCCAGAAGAGTTCTCTTTTTTCCCAGAAGACCTTGTGGCAGAGCAATTAACATACATGGATGCAGTAAGTACTGTGCACATTTAGGAGGAAAAGCTACCGGGGAAAATGCTAAGGTACTTAGTGTTGTTATTTTAATCTTTTTTTTTAACTCATGTTAACCAATACAAATGTAGTGTTTCAGAAAGCTGTTAGCCTTATCAGGGCAGCAACACAAAACTCTCTTAGGTTATCTGAGCCTATTTCAGCCAGTTGGATTGTTGCATTCAGCCAAGGGTTTTTAAAATTGTGTGTGTGTGTGAATATATATTGCTAGTTCATGGCCTTTTTGTAAAGATCAAGGAGAGCATAGTATATGTTTAATATCTGATACTGGTTGTGACTATATCTCACTCTTACATAGACATCTATAATTACTATGCTCATACTAGCCTGTTCTTGTGGATAGTATTGGCAGAGGTGAAAGTAAGCTGGTACGGGCCGGTACGGAGGACCGGTAAGAAAAGGAGACTGAGGGAGGGAGAGAGAAGCCTGCTCCCTGCATAAGAGTAGTTTAAACTCAGCTGTTCCCTGATGGTTCAGCCCCCAGGGCTAGGTTTCTGGCATCCTTGTTAATTTCACTCACAGTAGCTGGGGGGAGGGGGTCGAGGGGAGGGTGTGTTTGACCATGGCAGGGGCAGTCCTTTTCTGCCCCCGGGATGAGGAGATCTCTCCAATACTAATATACACAACAAATACAAGCATTTGGCTGCACAACTTAAATCCAGAGCTAATAAAAGCAGGTGGAAGGGGAAAACTCACTGTCACATTGGTTTCTCAGCTCCTCCCTCCCCCTCCTCCAGCCAGGCTGCAGACAAGGCTCTGCATTCCTTCCCCACCCCCAGCAGGGGTTCTCCTCTAGGCTCTAGCTTGCAATAGGGACACTGGCTGAGATGCCTGCTGCTGCTGCCTGCAAAAGAACAGTTTAAACTCAGCTGTTCCCTGTGCAGTTCAGTGCCCAGAGTTAAGAGCCGTTTCTGGCATCCTTGTTAATTTCTCTGCCAGTTGTTGGTGGGTGTGTGTGACCATGGCAGAGGCAGTTCTTTTCTGCCCCCGGGATGAGGGGATCTCCTAAACACAATCAAAATCAGGAACCATTTCCAAGTTCAAATCTATCCCATTCCTTCCCCAGCAGAGGATCATGGTTGTGATGTCCAAACTGCTTGCAGATCCTCTTTGAAATGTTACTGTTTAAAAAAAAACAACACAAAAAACATGGAGAACATGGTGGAAAGATGTGTCATGATGATTAGGGTTTATTTTGGGCAAAGCAATTTTGCTAAAGCAACTAAAGATTCACAAGGAAAGCAAATAGCCCCCATAGACAAAACCACAAAGGGATTGGAGGGGAAAACTGAATATTCAGGGAAATTATTGTGCCTCCTTTGAAAGAAATAGTAGTTTTCATTCCAATCCACCCTCTTTATATATTGATTTAAGCACCTGAAATGTCCTTAGGACATTGGGTGCAATCTCAGATCTCTTTTTGTTTTGTCCTGCCTGCAGAGTGCAGAGGCTGAAATTGACAAAACTTTCTGTAAATATCTTGTATATTTCATGAAGGCTATTCCAGTTGTCCTTCATTCACCCCTGACGACCCCCCCCGCTCCCTCCCTGGCTGGCTGTGGTTTTTGCCTTGGTTACTTACTCCTTGGCAGACCCAGCCCAGCGGCACCTGCTGGCTCTCTGCAGGCAGCAGCCCACAGGGGCCGGTTGCTGGGGTCGCTGCTGGTCGGTGGCAGGCTGCAGCTGCATTGTTTGTGACACATTCATACACATACACATACATACAGTCAGAGGTGAAAGTAAGCCGGTCCGATCCGGTGTACCGGCAAGAGCCAGTGCGCCGTGCTGGACCGCATCGATTTCCACGGTGGCTGGGCTGGGCTGCGGCCAGGATTTAAAGGGCTCCGGGCTTCCCTCAGCGGCAGGAGCTCTGGGCCCTTTAAATCCCTGCCCCAGCCCCGCAAAGCTCGGGGTTCCCCCTGGAGGCCAGAGCCCCGGGCCCTTTAATTTGCCCCTGAGGGCTCCCAGCCACCTCTACAGCTGGGAGCCCCTGGTTGATTTAAAGGCCCTGGGTCTCCCAGCCACAGCTGGTGCCCCAGGGCCTTTAAATCTTGAGAGGCCACGCCTCTTCTGGATGAGGCCACACCCCCCTCAGGACTCTGGCAGTACCGGTAAGTCCTGTAAGTTACTTTCACCCCTGAGTATTGGTATCTTTTGATATGCAGATAAAGGTGTGTGTGTGTACATAAATAGATATATTCATACTGTATATGTGATATGTGTATACACAAGACACGGTTCCCCCCACCCCCTTTAGCTTTTTGCCAGCCAGGGGGGGGAACATTTAACCCCTACCCGCAAACACACACACACGGTCATACAGTGAACCAAAGAAAAAAAGGCTGGTCAATCAGCATGGGGGTAGGGGGGAACCCAGCTGAACATGACAGTGGTAGAGCACCCCCTGGAAGACGGCATCCAAGGCGACTGCCCGGCTTCCCCTCCCCGAGAACCAGCCCTGTGCAGCCGTCCAGTAGCTCAAACAAGCTAAGTGTTCTAAGTACTTTTTAGCTGACCATGATACATTTCCTTTTTGTCCTCAAGTATATATGGAGCAGAGTAAATTTTCATATCAGAGAAAATGAGCATTTATCTGTTAATACACTCTGTTTTACTGTAAAAAGATGTATTTCTACATACTAACAATAGGAATCTCAGAGAGCCCTGTTGATTTACAAACCTCTTTCTTGTTCTAGAAGCTCTTTAAGAAAGTGGTGCCCCACCACTGCTTGGGGTGCATCTGGTCTCGGAGGGATAAGAAAGAAAACAAACACTTGGCGCCCACCATCAGAGCTACCATCTCTCAGTTCAACGCAGTTACCAAATGTGTCGTCAGCACCATCCTGAAGGGCAAGGACCTCAAAACACAGCAGAGAGCCAAGATCATTGAGAAATGGATTCATATTGCGCATGTAAAGCATTCGTTCTGTCCTGTTTCAGTTAATGGTTGTTTGGGAGGTGGGGGGTCGTGTGCTTTGTCCATGGGTTATTTTTCACACTGACTCCCTTGGTGGCCTTGGGCAAGATCCTGCATTTCCCCATCCTGAAAATGGGGTTGTTAATGCTGCCTTATCACAGCGTTGTGGGTGTTAATGAGTGGATGATGCATGTGCTTCGAAGGTAGGAAGTGCTGTGTCAGTGTTATTATTATGGTGAGAGAGGTTTGCAAAGTCAAACAATTCATGTTCCCTAGGAAAGAAAAATGACTAATCTTCTTGATGGAAGTGGAATTCTGTCGAGGTCCTCTTAAAGTTAGATGCATTAGGCCATATTTCCCAAGGAAAGTGTAACAGGAATGTAATAAGGTCATTGATGGTGCCCACAAAACCCCACATAGACTGGGTGGTTGCATCTACAGCCCATTTGCTCACTCAGGTATGTGTTTTGCTTACACACAGTCAAACATTAATCAGTGCAGAGGATGCTGCTCATTTTTGTGTGTCCCCCCGTTGCATCCTTATTTGAAAGTTTGTCCCATCTGTTGTTTTGAGAGGGGAGTTCTCCAATATCCTCTAATTTTTCTGCCCTTTTACTCCTCTTCACCCCTTTTAGAAAAGGCCTCCACACTGCTGATGACCTACACCATAATCTAGGGCAGGCAGGGTCTGGATGTAGCTCCCTCTAGAGCCTCGATCAGTCAGAGGGGGTCAATGGAAAGCGATAGGTGTTCTCCCTTTGACGGACTCAGTGCAATGATTCTGCAGCGTTCTTTCTTAGTCCTTGATGCCATGAAGGTGCGGAGTAGGGGTGAGAAACCAAGCTCGATTCCAAGTGAGGGCCTTCCCACATGGTAGCACTCTGTGTTATTAATAAACTAATGGACCCCCAAGGCCTAAATTTATTAATACTTATTTATCAGTTATCCAGGAATGATTGCATCCCTCTTGACGCTTCATGACTTCTGAGTAAACTGTGTGAGATGATTCAGGGACAATCTTTAAATATCATAAGAACATAAGAATGGCCATACTGGATCAGAACAATGGTCTGTCTAGCCCAGTATCCTGTCTCTGACAGTAGCCAGTAGCAGATCTTCAGGGGAAGTGTTCAAAACAGGGCAGTTGGAGTCATCCAACCCTGTCTTCTCATCCCAGCTTCTGGCACTCAGAGGTTTAGGGTTGTCCTGAACATGGGGTTGCATCTCTGACCATCTTGGCTAATAGCCATTGATGGACCTATTTTCCATGGATTTATCCAGTTCTTTTTTCAACCCACTTATAGTTTTCGCTATCACAACATCCTATGGCAATGAGTTCCACAGTTTAACTGTGTGTTTTGTGGAAAAAGTACTTTTGCTTGTTTGTATTAAACCTGCTACCTGTTAATTTCATCAGGTAACCCCTATTTTTTGTATTGTGTGAAAGGGTAAATAACACTTCTCTATTCACTTTTTCTATACCATTCATCATTTTATAGACCTATATCATATCCTCCCCCCCATCATCACTTTTCTAATCTGAACAGTCCTAATCTTTTTAGTCTCTCCTTGTATGGAAGCCATTTCTTGCCCTTCTCTGAACCTTTTCTAGTTCCACTGTATCCTTTTATGTGTGTGCCAAACAGAACTGGACACAACATTCAAGGGGTGGGCAAAGAAATATGAGTAAAACAGTAAAAGATGCTTCCTGTGCCCTTTGCTTTAATCCCAGTTTGTGTTTCTCCTGTTCTAAATGGGAAACTGGGCTTTTGAGCAAATGGAAACTATTTTGAAGGAATCGAATGCAAGTGAGAGTCTATGTTTCGGCTACTAGAAATACAAAATCCCTTAGAAATAATTCATCTTCGTCTTCAACAGGTAATTGTAATTTCTTTCCTTCCCCATTTATAAATCCTATAAAACTAGAATTTAAAACATGAGATCACCAAACTAGATATTTACTTACTTAAACACAACGTATTTTAAAGTAAAGTAAATGGTCAGACTTGGGTAAATGATCAGACGCAAAATTTATAATAATAATAATAGTAAAAGTATTTTGGAGAAAAAGCAGAAAAATGAAGTTCTTGCTCATAGCGTTGTTGTTTTGAATAACCTTTGACACTGCAGTATATTTGCTTACGGACTCATTTACTTTGTCCATTGGGCATGGTCCCTTACAGATTTACTCAAAAGACCAGAAGAAATGTTAGGAAAGGTCGTCTGGTTCAAGATGCCTGCCCTTTCTTTGCTTCATCTTAATCCTATTTCTCTGCTTTTCTCCATACCCCAGGTGTCTCTAGAACTCCTTTTTACTCTTTGTTTCAGTTGCTTTCCCTAGTAATTGATTCCATATGTTTCTCACTTGTTTGCATGATATCATTTTGTCTGAGTTCCTTCGGCAGCCCTGGCTTCCTAATTTTTTAGATTGTATCTTCTATTTGTTGGATGCTTTATGAACTGTGCTCATGAGGGCTGGGCTGCTGGCACTGAGATAGTTTTGTTTGAATGCTTCAGTGTTCCTTTAAAAATAAAGCTAACACACATTAAAGAATCATGGATTCTTGCAAAGAGATACAAAATAAGCAGTACTTAAAAAATCAGGACAAATATTGAGTTTTCCAGTCTTAATTTGTTTTTATGCCTCTAGAAGCAAAATTGTTAGTATTGGCATCTAGACAGGTGGGAATGGATGGCTCAGGGAACTCTGCTGGCTGACTCTAGGCACGTTGCTTCAACTTTCTGTCCCTCAGTTTCCCCACCTGTAAAATGGGGCTAATGATCGCTCCTTTGTAAAGCACTTTGAGCTTGACTGATGAAATGGGCACATAAGGACTAGGTGGTATTATGGGAAGTAGAGTCTTTCACCTCTACATTGGCAGTTCTAATTCAGCCTAAATCAGTAGGTGATCAACTTGTGTTATCATCTGATGGTTCTTTCATGGCCAGTGTGAAATGGCTTAGATGGTGTCAGTCTTGTTTTCTGGTACACAGGTGTCAATCACAAAAACCATCATCCAAGGTATTAATGGACACCCTTGTTTGGGAGTTAAGAGGCGAAGAATTGAATAAGCTACCTTCTCATTCCTGGGGTGATCCCTCAAGGACAGGGGATGCATATTGAGAGGGTAGTAGCAGTGACAGGGGAAGTCTGGACTGTCACTGCCCACATAGTATCTGATCTTTGACCTTCAGCCTCCAGGACTATCAATCTATCATCTTTCACCAATCCTAAATTCACACACAAAATTAAATACTGCAGCCCTAGTTAAACCCATGAAGAATGTATGTGCACACTCAGTCAAGTAATTGCATGGGCAGAATGGCTAGCTACACATACAGTTCCCTACTTCTAAATAGAATTTCTTATTTTGCATGCACAAATGAATGTTTTGCATATTTAGGTGCCTGTGATTGAGAATCTGCCCATTAAACTGGAATTAGTCACTATAAAAATGACTCTGTAAATAAGGCAGTGTGGGGTTCCATGTTTGTCTGTCAATGACTTTAGAGCCAATTTGATACGTTTAAAAGTCAAGATATGTTTTTTCTAACTGCCAGCCCTTCAGACTCCATCTCGGATCTAAAATTACTGAGCAAGAACGGCCAATTTTCTACATTAAATATTTTCTTTCAAAATAAAAAAGGAATCACTAATTGCCTGTTAACCTTGATTTTAAAAAGGAATTTTATTTTTGAGTATTTCAGGTACAGGAAAGCTTCTGATTGTTTTATGTTTGTGTCACTTAAAAAGAGGCAAAGCAATTCTTAAAAAAAACCCTGAGGCAGAAAAATGTTTAGCCTGTAGTGAATAAAATGAACATCTGAAAACATGGATATAGAATGGGAGTCCTGATGTTTTTCTTAAATCCAGTGGAAGCTGTAAACTAAAGATGGGCCCACACTGGCACCTACTTTCCCAACCTCTTTCATGTTTGGGGAGCAGAGTGTTTCAGGATCAGGTTTCTGGCTCCAAACCATCCCCTATGGTTTGGGTTCTGAGCTGAGCCCGAACCAAGAAGAAACTTGTTTTCTCCTGTTGCCAAAGATCTTGTGAGAAAGCTGTTTTGTGAGATTTTGGCACAAGGTGCCAGCAATCTTACAAGAATAGCTTTTGAGCTTTTGGTGTCATCAGGTCTGATCCCGAACTTTGGCCCCAACTACAGTCTTTTGACACCAACCTTAGTACAAACATAGCCCAAATGCCATCACCATATGCTCTGCTACTGTCTAATATTAACATTATAAGGTAAATTCTTAAACCGCATCTAAAGTTGTGCATAGCTTGTGCTCATAAACATGTGACTAAAGTTAGAGGCTGCATTTTAAAATGTGACTTTTAATGTTAATATTAGAGACTAGCAGAGCAGGTGGTATTTGCATGTGCGTGCATGAACTGCTGGGCTGTGGACACACTTTCATGAGTTCTTTGGAGAGTGGGTTAGTCAGAGGATGCTTGTTCTTTTTCCACCTCCTCCTTGCTTCCATATAAGCCTCAGTTATAATTGCCACAAAGATGTGGTGTGATCCCAAATGGGAGGAAGATGTCTTTGAGCCAGTCTCTCTATTCAGATGTGCTCCCCCCATGGAGAGGTTTGAGAGCCCTTACTTTAAACAACGTACACCCCTGAATATGTGTATTTTTAAATTGTCATTTAGTTTGCCAAACTTGCAAATAGGCAGGCCCCAACTGTCCCCAGCAGGGGGAGAATGTAATTATAAAGTGCTTGTTAATAGGATAAAGTTTGTTTTCTTTAGCTTGACTTCAGAGACCCACCTCCACTAGTATTTTTACTAGGAGAGCTGGAAGCTATACAAAAAAATGAAAGTGAAGAAAACAAGGATTAAGTGCCAAAACCTATAAAGGTTTTGGTAGGTGGGGAGGGAGAGGGGAGCCATTTTTGATGCACTGTATTTGTACAGCTGCCTATTGAGCAGTAAGAATTCACCGCAGCTGTGAGATTAGAAAAACAGGAAATCGCCACCTCACTTGTAATATTGATCTTTAACTCTCCTTTATTTTTTAATCCCTCCCTTTACAGGAATGTAGGATCCTGAAGAATTTTTCCTCCTTGAGGGCTATTGTTTCAGCACTACAGTCCAACTCCATCTACCGGTTAAAGAAGACCTGGGCGTCTGTTCCAAAGTAATCCTCCCACTGTCCTTTTAGCTCCTTTCCTCTGATTGGCCCACAACAAAAACAAAGTACAGTTATGCTTAGGGCAGGTCTATAGTACAAACTTTTGCTGATGCAAATAAGAAGACCGCCACAATTAGTATATTGTTTGTGAGTGTGCATACTTGGCTTCTTGCATTGGCAGTGTGCATGCTCACCACGAGTGTTTGTGTCGATGCATGGTAATGTGCACCATGGGTAGGTAGCCTAGAGTGCAGCCCTCCACCATCCAATCCACGGTTTTATGGGAAGTTTTGGCAAAGCACGGTGGGGCAGATGTGAGTCACGCAAGGGTGACTGGGAGTAAGGGGTCAATTTCCCAGCATGCAACTGTCTCCATTCCATAATGTTATCTAAATCTCATAATTTTCATGCCTTTTTTAAAAACCCCACAAACCCATGCAGCCCTCCTCACTATCTACCATCTCTGACAGGAGTATGGAGCCTGCACAGCTCTGCACTACTGTCATAAGCATTGCAAGCACAGGACGCACAATCCTGTGGTATTTGCAGAGCTGTAAGAAAAAACGAATCAGCATGGAACATGAGGATTTCTTGGCGGACAGATTGCTGTGAGACATAGCGAGAACCAAATCAAGTTGATTGGTGGCATTCACTGGGTAGCTGCCGATGTTGGAGCATCACTTCTGGGCCCAAGAAACAAGCATGACTGGTGGGATTCCATCGTAATGCAGGTTTGGGATGATGAGCAGTGGCTGCAGAACTTTCAGATACTCAAGGCCACATTCCTGGATCTGTGTGCAAGCTCACCCCAACCTTCCAGTGCAAGGACGCCAAGATGAGAGCTGCACTGACAGCAGAGAAGCAAGTAGCAATCGCACTGTGGAAACTTGCACTGCCAGATTGCTATTGGTCAGTGGGCAACCATTTTGGAGTTGGAAAATCCACTGCTGTGTGTGCAGGGCCGTTATGACTGTGACTCTCGGCAACATGCAGGACATAGTGGATGGATTTGAAGCAGTGAGATTCCCAGGCTGCAGTGGAGCAATGGATGGCATGCATATCCCTGTTGTGGCACCATACAACCTTACACAGAGAACAGCAAGAGAAAGGGTTATTTTTCATGGTTATGCAATCTTGCAAAATGCTGAGCCAGCAGCAAGAGGAGTTGAGGAGGCTTAGCACATCAGTGAATGAGTCTCTGTCCTGACCCACCTTTTACATGTTTGATTGTTCTCTAGTCCTTCATCACTGTGGAAAATTGGATAATAATGATGTAGGCTTGATTTAGGTTGCTTTGTAATCAATAATTGACTTAATTCCTCTTCTGCCTAGGGACAAGATGCTGATGTTTGAAGAGCTGTCCGATATCTTCTCAGACCATGACAATTATCTGACAAGTAGAGAGTTGCTAATGAAGGTGAGAATGAGGCTGAGAGCAAGAGTTATGATCTGTGTCAGTGCTGAACTTTGTTGCCTGTCCAGTCGCCCAACCCCCTCCCCCCCCCCCAGGCTCCATTGTAGGGAGCCTTACAGAGCGCAGTAAGGAGTGTGCATGCCTGCTTCCTGTGTGACCTTTCTGCCCCCTAGCACAGCAGAATTGCATTGGTTCCACTGGCACTGATGCCATGCACAACTGGAAGGTTGGGATGGATTATGGGATTTGTCTACTAGTGAACAGGTGCTGTAGAAGGTGTTGAGATATCTGTTGTCTCACTGAGGAGTGCAGCTCAAAGAAGTTGCAAAATAGCACAACAGCAAAGGATGCAGAAGTACTTCCCAGAAATACAGCTGTTCTAGATAGCCTTTCAATTAGTCATACGTTCATCTAGAAAGGTTCGGTACTGATGAGCATAAAAAAAATACAGAGACCAGATTCTCAGCAGCTGTAAATTGTCACAGCTCCTTTGACTGCAGTGGGTGTTATGTCATTTTATTCCAGCTGAGGATTTCATCCAAGATGTTTGTCCAAACTATCCCCACTTTCTTGGAACTACAAAACAGGGCTGGGAATCTGGAAGGAGCAGGCTTCCTACTGTGTGTGTGGCCAGAAATGCCACAAAACAGTCTGTGTTGCAGTAGTCTGGGAATTCTGCTGTCAGACCTGGGTGAACCCCAAAAGTTCAGAGGCCCCTGAAAATGAGAAATATTGGTAGTGAAGCATGTTGGTATGAACCTTTTAGAAACTAAGGGAAGGTTCAATTAGATTTCTCTGAGCTCTGTCTAATTCAGTCTGTTTCTATCCAGTCTATATCTAGTCTGTCTGTCTAGGAATTTATATTTCACCTCAGCATTATAATGTCAAACACTGAGTTTTGGGCAAAGGCTCAGTGATGGTGGGTGATTGTATTCAAACTTGGTGGGCAGTAGCTACTTATGAGACATTTATCAAAATGTTTTACAGCACGTGAAGCAGTAATAAATATTGAGAGGAGTCCATATCTATCCAGAGCAGTTTAATTAACTAAATGTTAAACATCCCCGAGGACAGACCTATTGGCTCCTGCCAGATCTTATTCTGCAAACCATTCTGAAGGCAATGAAATGAGCTTATGATGATCTCGTTCAGCTGTTTTATTAACTTCGTTCCACTTGTGACAACCCGAAGACTAGCTTCAGATGAAGCCTGGAAATCTCTTTTTCCTAATTATGAGGACTGCCACATCCTTGAATAGTCTTCCCGAGGACGTTGTAGCAGACTTATCACTTGAGACATCTAAAACTGGAGTGGACCAAAACAGCTGAACATACTTTTGACAGGGCAGCATCTCGCTCCTGTCTCTTTTCTAGATACAAACTGCTTGGGGACCCCTTCAGTTCAAACACCTTGTGCAATTTATTTAGTGTTCCCCCCAGCACTGTTACAAACCTGTGCAGTGTTGTTTTATAAGCATACTGTCCTTAGTTCACTCAGCCAAGAAGCGTGGAGACAGAAAAGATTTTCCCCTAAGAGATGTCTCCTGGCTCTGTCTTGCAAAAGCCTGTCAGTCTCTTTCTGCTCCCCTCAGCATTTCCTTCCTGTGTCTTTTCTATTTTCTAATCTAATGAGCTCATTAGCCTTTTGGGCTCTCCTCAGCCCATCCCAGCCTATCAATTAGGCACAGCTTTACCCCTCAGGTTTATTCTGGGGTGCTATAATTGGTGGTCAGTGATCAGAGTGCTGGTACAGCTGCTGTTGCCCAGCACTCTGTCACAGTACTGTATGGAATAAGCCAGAAGTGGCTTGGTGGATGAACCAAGAGGTCTTTCCAGCTCTAAAATTTAGAGCACTACAAGCCTTCTGCACCATGTGCATGAGTAATTCTTCTGTGGTTTGTAACTTATCATTTAAATCAGCTTCTGTACCAAATGACTAGAGGATAACTAATGTGACACCAATTTTTAAAAAGGGCTCCAGAGATGATCCCGGCAATTACAGGCCAATAAGCCTGACTTCAGTACCAGGCAAATTGATTGAAAATATAGTAAAGAACAGAATTGACACATAGATGAACATAATTTCTTGAGGAAGAATCAACATGGTTTTTGTAAAGGGAAATCATGCCTCACCAATCTACTAGAATTATTTGAGGGAGTCAACAAGCATGTGGACAAGGGGGATTCAGTGGATATAGTGTACTTAGATTTTCAGAAAGCCTTTGACAAGGTCCCTCACTCAAGGCTTGTATGCAAAGTAAGCTGTCATAAGATAAGAGGGAAGGTCCTGTTGTGGATCGGTAACTGGTTAGAAGATAGGAAACAAAGGATAGGAATAAATGGTCAGTTTTCAGAATGGAGAGAGGTAAATAGTGGTGTTCCCCAGGGGTCTGTACTGGGACGAGTCCTATTCAACATATTCATAAATGATCTAGAAAAAGGGGTAAACAGGAAGTGATAAAATTTGCAGATGATACAAAACTACTCAAGATAGTTAAGTCCAAAGCAGACTGTGAAGAGCTACAAATGGATCTCACAAAACTGGGTGACTGGGCAACAAAATGGCAGATTAAATTCAGTGTTGATCAATGCAAAGTAATGCACATTGGAAAACATAACCATAACAAAAATGATGGGGATCTAAATTAGTTGTTACCACCGAGCAGAGAGGTCTTGGCATCATTGTGGTTAGTTCTCTGAAAACATCCACTCAATGTGCAGCGGCAGTCAAAAAAGCTAACAGAATGTTGGGACTCATTAAGAAAGGGATAGATAATAAGGCAAAAAATATCATATTGCCTCTATATAAATCCATGGTATGCCCATATCTTGACTACAGTGTGCAGATGTGGTCGCCTCATCTCAAAAAAGATATATTGGAATTGGAAAAGGTTCAGGAAAGGGCAACAAAAATGATTAGGAGTATGGAACACCTTCCATATGAGAAGGGATTAATAAGATTGGGACTTTTCAGTTTGGAGAAGAGACAACTAAGGGGGAATAAGATAGAGGTCTATAAAATCATGACTGGTATGGGGAAAGTAAATAAGGAAGTGTTATTTTCTCCTCCTCATAACACAAGTACTAGAGGTCACCAAATGAAATGAATAGGCAGCAGGTTTAAAACAAACAAAAGGAAGTATTTCTTCACACAGCGTACAATCAATCTGTGGAACTCTTTGCCAGAGGATGTTGTGAAGGCCAAGAATATAACAGGGTTCAAAAAAGAACTAGATAAATTCATGGAGGATAGGTCCATCAATGGCTATTAACCAGGATGGATATGGTGTCCCTAGCCTCTGTTTGCCAGAAGCTGGGACTGGTCGACAAGGGATGGATCACTTGATGATTACCTGTTCTGTTCATCCCCTCTGGGGCACCTGGCATTGGCCACTGTCGGAAGTCAGGATACTGGGCTAGAAGGACCTTTGGTCTGACCCAATATGGCCATTCTTATGTTCTTATGGGAGTTCAGGCTTCTAGATTCCATTTCTGTCTCTGCAACTTACTGTTATATGACCCTGGGCAAGTCACTTAAACTCCTTGTTTCCCCAACTATAAAATAGGTGTCATATTACTCACCTATCTGATAGGAATGTTGGGAGTCTTGATTAATTAACATTTATAAAGTACCTTGAGATCCTACAAAAGGAGCTTTACAAATGCAAATTATTATTTATTATTGTTTTGGGACTCACTAGAAAAAGGGGGTCATAATCTCAGAAATAAATTAACATCACAAGGCAAAGGCTACAGAACTGTTATGAAATATGGCTCCCATTCATATAGTTATTGGAAAACCTAAATCCCTCAGGCTCGAATTGTGCAAATCTAAAACAAACACTTTTATTTCCTGAATGTCTCTGTATTACTCGGAAAACCTTAGAGGTTAGTCATCATATCATAGAGTCACTGTATAAAAAAAGAAAAACGGCAGCGTGTTACATAACAGAGGGGAGATGTTTGTTTGTAAAACTGCTGATTGCGAAATAAGTTAGAGGTCTAAGGACAAAAGGCCCAGATGCTGCGTTCGGATGAGAACCCAAATGTATGGCGCATATTCAAGCTTCTTGAACTTAAAAATCTCAGTTGATTTGTGGTTCTTCTAAGCTTCGCCTGGGCCAGGACTGTTTTGCAGACAAACTCCCTTGTGGGAATTTGGTATGGTTTTCTCCAACAAACCCCAGCAGTGCAGAAGCCTTAAAGTTTTTTTTTTAAAACAAGCAAAAAAGCACACATTTCTGAACCTCAGGGCAGTGTGGATTGGGCTCAGTTGGGTGAATTTTCATGTATTTCAATCCTACCAATAATGTTCTCCATTAATTGCCCTTTCATTCACTCCATAGGAAGGAACATCCAAATTTGCAAATCTGGACAGTAGTGTGAAAGAGAACCAGAAAAGGACCCAGAGGCGGCTTCAGCTCCAGAAAGATATGGTGTGTTCAGCATGCTGTTCTCTCTTCTCTCTGAATTTATACCTGGGATAATAGAAGCAAAATCCCAAAATGCATTTTAAGAAACAGAGCAAATAGCACATTATACCATGCAAAAACCCTAGAGTCAATACAAGAGTGAGGTTGATCAAGCAAGTACACAGTGTCAAGGAACTTAAACAGTGAAGATTGAACACTCAACCTTAACTTAGCTCACGAAAGCTCATGATGAAATAAATTTGTTAGTCTCTAAGGTGCCACAAGTACTCCTAAGCTTAACTCTGCCCCTTTTAACATATGGCCTATAATATTCTTTCTGTATAAATGTCTATGTATTAATAAACAGACATTACAGTATAAAACAGAACATGAACAGGAGTTTGTAATACATCTTTATGTACTGTACAGATATTATATGGTGTGTGCTGAACTGCCAAGCTGTAACAGAATTATTGTATGCAGTGGTGTTGTAGCCATGTCAGGTCATGGGATATTAGGGAGACAAGGTGAGTGAGGTAATATGTTCTATTGGACCAACTTTTGTTGGGGAGAGAGACAAGTTTTGGAGCTTGTGCAGAGCTCTTCTTCCAGTTTGCCAGCCCTGAAATAGAGCTCTGTGTAAGCTCAAAAGTTTGTCTCTCTCACCTGCAGAAGGTGGTCCAATAAACAATATCACCCCCCCCCCACCTTGTGTCTCTAAACTGTCACAAGGTGACCAAAGAGCAAGTGTGAAAAATTGGAATGGGGGTAACAGGTGCCTATACAAGACTAAGCCCCAAATAATGGGACTGTCCCTATAAAATCGGGACATCTGGTCACCCTAGCTGTCACTGAGCAGATAATTTGAGAATCCCAGCTGTCCTGTGCTCCAAAAACTCCCATAAAATTTACTAAACTGCCACAGGAAGTATATTTACAAAACATAAGTATCTATCAAATGCCTGAAATGAGGAAGTGCTGATGGCTGTAAAAGACTGCAGGAGTTGGAGGAGAAATGGTGGTGCCAGAGTATTTGCTGTTGCACCAATAGCCACTTATCTATCCACAGCAGGAGTAAATAAGGGTGCCTAGAGTTACTTCCTTCGCTTCCAGCTCCATCTACCCAGTGGCCAGCCCAGCTTCTCAGGATTGGATGCAGGACTGAGGACTTGGGCCTTAATTTCAAAACTTTCAGAAATTTATTCAAACCGCCGCATGAGACAGCAATAAATGATGAATGGCTGTAGTCATATATCCATAGCCTCTGACTGGCTGGTCGTCTTTCCTAAGGAAGCATAGGAGCTTTGATTCAGACTCCAGTAGCAATCTCTATTACCCTTTAAACAAAGCTGTGTGAAAATAACCAATTTTTACTTGGTAAAATGTTTACTGCAAAAAAATGAAAAGTTATGTGATGTTACAGGAAAATTAGTTCTGGTCAAAGGGAAATTGTCATTCACGTCAGTGAGTTCATGAAACACGCAGGAACTCCCAGGATTTTTGAGAGATCTGCTTAATTTTTATGGACTTTGCACAGATTTTTACAGGAGATGATTCCATAAGACCATAGGCGCCAACTTCCACTGTTCCTGGTGGGTGCTTGACCCCACCCCCACCCCTGGCCCCACCCCTGCACTGCCCTCACCCCACCCCTATTCCACCCCCTTCCCCCAAGTTTCCACTCCTGCCCTGCCGCTTCTCCGCCTCCTCCCCTGAGCGCCGCATCCCCGCTCCTCCCCGCTCCCTCCTAGAAAGTTCTAAGCGCTGGGAGGTAGGCGGAGAAGCAGGGATTTGGTGAGCTCCAGTGGGGGGGGGGGGAGGTGGTGAGGTGTGGGGGGGGGTGGGGAGCTTGGCTGCCAGTGGGTGCAGAGCACCCACTAATTTTTCCACAGAGTCGGCGCCTATGCATAAGACGAGCCTGTTTCCATTTTTGCCAGTGAAAACTGCTTTTTACCCTGATGAAATTGGGAGTGGAACGTTTGCTGAAACAAACGGCTTTCTCAGACAAACTGACTAAGAGGAGAGATCTGGAAACAGGGAAATGGAAGCAAAAACTGCTAAATATTTTCCATTTTGGTTGACTGGCAAATATATGAATCTTTTTGCTGGTTTTAGTAGCAGTGAGAATTTTTTCCTCACTGATATAGAAACAACCCTGACTCCAAATAAGGTAGAAGACTTAGGAAGGTTGAAAGTTTAGTCCTGAGTTAATTAGAACACAGTGATTATCCCAAGGCGGACGTACCCAGCTTGAAGGGAAAAAATGGGAATGTAATCACATGATTTTATAATTTCATTAAAAAGCAAAGACCGACTGAAATGAGCCACAGAAAAAGGCTATTTACACAAGGTGTTAGGAGCCATCTGCACAGTCTGAAGGGAGCTGTGGGATGCTGGCGTTTGTGCTCCTTCTAGTATATTTTACACTCATTCCACCTGTAGGACAGCAGTAGGAATTCTATGTGCAGGAACTAGTGTTGGAGAGGCCCTGAATATATTCACTCTTCAATATCCATTCATTTGTTTGAATAACAATGGCCCCATCTCACTCCCGTTGAAGTCAATGGCAAAATTCCTATTGATTTAAATGGAACAGAATCAGGCTCAGAATTTTGCTGCAGGCTTTCAGCTGACTACTCTGTATAATATATTATCTCATCATGTACCGGCTGGAATTCATAGCCTTTCTCTGACAATTAACCAGACACTGCTCTGATTGTCTGCAGGGAGTAATGCAGGGTACGGTCCCCTACCTTGGCACTTTTCTTACAGACCTGACCATGCTTGACACAGCGCTGCAGGACTATATAGAGGTAGGTTTGAATTCTAACCCCTCTCCCTGCAGTTGTGATAATTGGGCCAACAGATTTACTAGCCACCACTGAGGACAAATCCTGATGGTTCTGTATGTTTCGCTTTTGTCACGTCCTCATATGAAACATTCACAGACATATAGAGGAGTTTGCAATGTCAAATGTTATAGATGGGGAGGATGAGCAATATTTTTATTGCTGAATTTAATAATGGAGCTTATTTACTAGGACATTCTTAAGTGTGGTACTTCATGCTCAAAATTTATGTTTTTCTTGAAAAAATCCTAATGAGAGTATAAAATTTTTTATTATTTTAATTAAAACTTAAAAAAAAAATATAAACTTCCCCCTTCCGTGTTGGGAAACTCAACACCACAACATTGTCTTAAGTTCAGCTCTTCATAGCGTTCCAGAGGTGAATAGAATGGATGGATCTGAGGGGGAAGGAGAGAATTGGACAAATCACAAGTGAATTATGAGTGAATGGGACACGTGTGGCCACGTTAGTGTGAGTGTGACCAAGGATCAATGAAAAAGAATGTGGGGGGTGATTTGCAGGAAAATGGGTTGCACTTTAGGGCCAGCATTTTAAAACTTGGCTGTTTGAAGTTGGCCCCTAAATCCTTATTTAGGCACCTATGTAAAAGTGGTCTGATTTTCAGAAGTTTTAAACCCCTCAAATCCCAAGGAAGTCATTGGGAGCTGCAAATACTCAACACCTTTGAAAAGCAGCACACTTTTTTGGGTGCTTTAATATTGTGACAAAGTTCCTCCTCTACCTTGGTGGGTCCTGCGCTTATTGGCAGATTTGCTCACCTCAGTGATCATCTCCACAGTCTGGGTCAACTCCTCCTGTGTTGGATCAGGAGTTGGGAGGTTTGGGGGGAACCCAGGCCCACCCTCTACTCCGGGTTCCAGCCCAGGGCCCTGTGGATCGCAGCTGTCTATACTGCCTGCTGTAACAGCTGCATGACAGCTACAACTCCCTGGGCTACTTCCCCATGGCCTTCTCCAAACACCTTCTTTATCCTCACCACAGGACCTTCCTCCTGGTGTCTGATAACACTTGTACTCCTTAGTCCTCCAGCAGCACACCCCCACCATCTCACTCTCAGCTCCTTGTGCCTCTTGCTCCCAGCTCCTCACATGCACTTCCTCTCCTCTGGCTCCCCCACGCCTGACTGGAGTGAGCTCCCTTTTAAACCCAGGTGCCTTGATTAGCCTGCCTTGATTGGCTGCAGGCGATCTAATCAGCTTGTCTGCCTTAATTGGTTCTAGCAGGTTCCTGATTACTCTAGTGCAGCCCCTGCTCTGGTCACTCAGGGAACAGAAAACTACTCATCCAGTGACCAGTATATTTGCCCTGTACCAGACTCCTGTACCCCACTGGTCTGGGTCTGTCACAATATGGAATTAGGAGCTACACTTTAGGTATTCAAGTTTGAATATTTTGGTGTTGGTGTTTGTAGTGAGGATGGGCTAGAGAATGTTTTTGGCTGGGCTAGTAAATTTTCTTGATAGTTTTGCAAGGATCATCTAAAGGAAGCAGCTGTGACTCAGAATACACACAAAACATAATTCTGTACTGGGTTTGTTTGCCAGTTGTGTGTGTATATGTATCGGTGTGTTCACTTGGTGCTTACA
This sequence comes from Mauremys reevesii, assembly GCF_016161935.1. Classification (NCBI taxonomy): domain Eukaryota; kingdom Metazoa; phylum Chordata; order Testudines; family Geoemydidae; genus Mauremys; species Mauremys reevesii. The sequence continues at coordinate 55,293,464 of NC_052630.1, forward strand.
AACTCAAGGTTTGGAACCCTGGCTTGAGCCACTTGTAGTGCAGGCAGAAGTCAAGCAGAGTTCTGACAGCACAGCTCAGCCAGACCTGAAGCATGCTCTACCTGTTCCAGCACTGGAGCTTCCTTCTTAACCAAACTGCCGGTCAGTCCAGAGACAGAGCTCCAGTAGGGACTAGCATGCAACTGCCAAATTCTTTACCCATCAGAAAACTCAGGCCTCTAAAAGGTCCTTGCTCAAAGAGACCATGTGACTTTCACTCTCTGACTTCATTACACTGCTGTTGAATATATGCACGTTGGATTCTTCAGTGATCCCTGTTCTCTTTGCTTCATACAGGGCGGGCTGATAAACTTTGAGAAGAGGAGACGGGTAAGTCTGAACTTCTTCCATGACTAGCATTTTGTTGCCACCCTGTTGTAGGGAATCCTAGTTGTACTTTACTCTAGGGGCTTACTCTTTTTCCCCTGGTGCATTCCCAATGACCATTGACTTCAATGGGTGTTACCCGCAAATAAGGATAGAACAGTAGACCGCTATGTGTGTGAGCCCACGCAAGCCTGAAGAGGCTGGGGAGTGAAGGAAGGACTGCCAATAATTGAATGGGTGTTATGGGGGAAAGGAAGTCCTAAGCACTAGTCAATATACTTCTAGAACATTTATGCATGGGGACTGTACATTCACTGCCCATGAGCATCAGTGGAAGAAGGCTGTTATCTCATAAATCCAATGTATCAATAGCAGAACAGACGTGCTAGTAAGCGAAGTTTGCTTTTTAGAAAGCATAGCATGAGTCTCGTAAACTTCTTTAGTTTGCTGCATTAATCTGCTTCATTGGATCCAAAGAAAGGATGCGGAGGAGAATGAAAGGGTGATACGGGGTGGAGAAATAAATGCTCTCAGCCTGCCCTTTCAATCTTCCCTGCATTGGTTGCACAGATAAAGAGGTAAAGAAAAGCCGCGTCGAAGGCAATGTGCTTGGGTCATATCTGTCTGAATAAAGACAAACCAAAGGCAAATCTCCTTTTCAGGGACTCAGCGCAGACTTTGATTTTTGCTGTGATAAGGCCCATTTCCTTACTCTTAACTGATTCCCAGCTCCATAAACCACATTTTAAACTTCCCTTTTATTTATGACTGGGTGGCTCAGGGTATTGATAGTGGGGCACAAAAGCTCCTTTGACTAAGTCATCAGCCCAGTTCAGCCCAGATTGGTAGTAAATGAAAGTTGTTGCCATCTGATGGATGGTTGGTTGGTAGTCTCAGTCCAGTTCCTAGGTGCTGAGTCTGCTCTGCCTTCCACCCTGTGCTGTAATTTACACCTCAGCAAAGCATGTATAAAACATTACCAAATCCGAATTCTCCATTCGTTCACACCAGGGGTAGCATGTCACACTCACATTACACAAGTATAAATGGCTGCACAACATACAAGGCAGTGGAAGGCAGATTTCTTCATCAGTCAGCACTATGGACAGCCTTGTTTGTAGTCTCAGCAATGTAAGGACCAAAGAAGCACAGAGAATGAACTCCCTCTAAGGGTGGTCCGTCTGGGTCAGGGATGAGGCATGTGAGTGGGACAGTGTGTGGAAGCTTCCACTGCTATTTTCCATGATGTCCCTAGTCTATAACTTCAGTGTGCAGCACTGTCATTCTGGCATCTGATGCCAGTGCTAAACTCACGTTAGAGTTTGTCTCTCTCAGAATCAGTTGTACCGAAAGACAGAGTTCCTGGTGTTGGGAGTTTGTCCTATTTTTCCATATTTTAACCTATGGAGCTTTGATGAAACTTGCAAAAACCAAAACCTGTGTGGGAAAACAAAAGACGGATTTTGTTGTTGAAAAACTGCTTTGTGGTGTCTAAAATTGCCTGGGTATTCAGTTAAGAATGAAGCACTCTTTAGTTCGTCCTGTGATTATTGGTGCATGTGTTCTGCCCACTTATCCTTGCTTTGTATGTGAATGAGTCTGTATTTGGCTTTGTTTTGATTTCTAATTAAAATTCCTATTTGATTATTTGTTTCCTTAGGAGTTTGAAGTAATTGCCCAAATTAAGCTCTTGCAATCTTCCTGTAATAGCTATTGCATGACGCCAGACCAAAAATTCATCCGATGGTTCAGGAGACAGCGGCTGTTAACAGAGGAAGAGAGGTGAGACTATCAATGCACTCAAGGGAGCATGTTTTTCATGTCCAGCCTTCCATCTATGTGTATGACCTATGTCTGTCTTAGATAGTCTCATAGTATTTAAATATACCGTAAATCAAGGATACAGCATGTATGTGTGCCTTTTAGCACACAGCTGGTGAAAACTTGGTTAACACTTTGCAGGATTTAGTTTTGAGATTGGGAATTTGGTTTTCAACTTTAAAATGTTATAGCGTGTTGTGTCTGACCTGTATGTCTGTCGGTCTGTGTGTGCGCATACATATACACTCAATATTACCTAGAGGTGTGAACCTATGATACATACTTCACAGTACTATAAAATTCATCGTCAAAGGACACCGATTTCAGTTTAAACATAGTGACAGTGTTCAGTCCCGTCCTGCACTGTATATATAATCCCTTTTCTTAGATTGCTTTTATGATATAGTTCAGGGGTCGGCAACTTCTGGCACGCGGCTCGCCAGGGTAAGCTCCCTGGCGGGCTGAGCCAGTTTGTTTACCTGCTGCGTCGGCAGGATCGGCCGATCGCGGCTCCCACTGGCTGCGGTTTGCTGTCCCAGGCCAATGGGGGCGGCGGGAAGCTGCGGCCAGCACATCCCTTGCCTGTGCTGCTTTCCGCCGCACCCATTGGCCTGAGACAGTGAACCGCGGCCAGTGGGAGCCGCGATCGGCTGAACCTGCTGACGTGGCAGGTAAACAAACTGGCCCAGTCCGCCAGGTTGCTTACCCTGGCAAGCCGCATGCCAGAGGTTGCCGACCCTTGGTATAGTTAATATGATCAAAAAACACATTTGAATTCTTTTTAAACTATTATAAAAAAAAAGCAAATACTCCTTTCCTCAAGCTAAAATGCGTGCAGGCTGATGTTTCTCTGTGCTGCCTTGCGGTAATCTCTTGTTGAAACTGGAGTAACTGAATAGCTCTCTTTAAATTATTGCTAGTCTGAGGCCATAATGCATGATGATAAAATGATATTTAACTCCCTCAAATAAACAAATCTTCCCTGTTGTAGTTATGGCCTCTCATGTGAGATAGAAGCAGCTGCTGACACTAACACCACGTCACCGAAACCTCGGAAGAGTATGGTGAAGAGACTCAGCTTGTGAGTATGACAGAAGGGATAATGGCATCTGGTGAATTAGTAGAGGAATGACCTGAATAAATCAAACAAGAAAAATGTATTCCACCAGACGAGAAACTTGGCAGGGAATCTGATAACTTTAAAGGGACATTGTCAGCTATAAATTCATAATTACATCTGCAACTGTTTATTGAATTATTGTTCCAGGTAATACTTATGATGACTACAGCTGAAAAAGATTAGAAACAATTAATGCAGTGGTTACCAGCCTTTTTGGGGTATAGGAGAAGTAACAAATTTAGGGCCCACTTATAAACTCAGTGACGCTGATGTTGGTCAGGAATAACGTCACCAAATACAATGGAATTACACCGGTGCAAAAGCAGAGTAAATGAGATCAGACTGAGGCCCACAGTTGGTTTAATTTATTGTATGTGCAAAAATTTCCTGCAGAATTTTAACATGAAAATTAGTTACCTAATTTATTTATTTAAAAAATAAAAAAGTCTCCATGCGCTGCCCTCAACCCTGCCGCGAGCACCGACTCCGTAGCTCCCATTGGTCAGGAACCATGACCAATGGGAGCTGTGAGAGCAGTGCCTGCAGGCAGGGGCAGTGCGCTGAACCACCTGGCCACCCCTGAGCCTAGGAGCTGGACATGCCGGTCACTTCCGGGAGCTGCCCGAGGTAAGCGCCACTCAGAGCCTGCACCCCTCACCTCCTCCCACACCCTAACCTCCAGCCCTGAGCCCCTTCCCGCACCCAAACTCCCTCCCAAAGCCTGCACCCCCTCCTACACCCCAACCCCTTGCCTCAGCCCTGAGCTCCCTCCTGCACCCAAACTCCCTCCCAGAGCCCACATCCCCTCCTGCACCCCTGCCCCAGGCTCAGCCCGGAGCCCCCACCCACACTCCGAACCCCTCAGCCCCAACCCCGAGCCCAGAGCCCGCACCCAAACCCCCTGCCCCAGCCCAGTGAAAGTGATCAAGGTTGAGGGAGGCGAGATGGAGTGAGCAGGGGTGAGGCCTCAGAGAAGGGGCGGGGCAGGGGCGAGGCCTTGGGAAGGGGTGGGACAGGGGGTGGGGCAAGGGTGTTTGGGTTTGTGCAATTAAACAGTTGGCAATCCTAAAATCATCCTGTAAGGTAGGTACGTACTATCAACCCAGTCAAACGTTCATTCTAGTTCAGACAGATGATCAGGAAACGGTGCTTAGCAATTCAAGCACAAGATTGTGGGGAGGGGAGAAAGAGTATGGAGCCAAGAGTTGACTAAAGAGACAAAGATTAGGGAAAGGAAACAATAAAGAGAGAGGATCTGAAGGGATGTAGGGAAAACAGGGAAATGGGAGCAGAAATCAAGGGGGCTCAGCAAAAATGTATAGAGCCTCAAAGGTCAGTGTGATATGAGAGAAAACAGGAAAATATTCATGGGGGGGGGTGACATGGTCAGGACAAGAGGAGAAGATCAATTTTACAGCCAACATCAGAATTAATATGAAGACTGAAACCTGGTTATTAACTCCTCTTTTCCTGCCTTGGTCTTTCACCCGGCTTCCTCAGAACAGTGGACCAAACATAAATTCCATGCAAGCTCTGTGGCAATCTAGGATCCTCAGCAATAGACTCTTGATGGCTGAGTGTGTCAGTTCTGGTCCTCATAAGATCAGGGTAGCTGTTTAGACAGGAAGGTGTTCGTGTTTGGTTTTGTCCCTTTAAGTTGGTTATGAAGAGGTGTGGGAATGGCAGAGTTGGAGACTGAAGCTGCTGTGTCTGAATCGAGTTTTTTCTCTCACTCCTTCTCTCTGGCATTTTGCCTAAACTGTGTCACTGTTGAGTACTGGGTTTATCCTTCTATTTCCCACCATGTTTCAGTGTAGCTCTTGTGTTATAAATTAGCATAGGATAGTTAGGCTGATGTATTTGTGTTTGCTGTGTAATCTTTGTTTTAAAACTTGTGGTACCTGCAATCTGAATATATTTTGCAAATTAATACTATAATAGTGCTTGGCATAATTCTTCTCCGGATGTTACGTGGCATCATTCTGGGTTCTGTCCACTGATGAGATGCCTTGTCAGCACCCAACTTAATTTGCCTCACCCCTTCAACATATTGTTATACCAAATTAGATTCCCTCTCTAGACTCCTTAGACTGACTTAGACCCAAACTCAGAGGTGAGTTTAAGTGAATCTCCAAGAATATAAAATCATGTAATTTACACCTTCTTCTGGCCTTCTCATTGTATCTATAAATTATATCCCTTGAGAGTCTTAGAGAGAAATTAATCTCTGGTGTAACCCTGTTGAAGGCATTAAAGTCGCACAAGGGATGAATTTGGCATTTGTAGGCTTAGTTTGAGTCCTTTGTTCGGTTAGACTCCCACCCACTCACTTAATCTCTCTTCTGAATTTTGCCCCACCCCCAAGTCTGAGTGCAAGAGATTCTATGATGATGTAATTCACATGTCAGGGGGTCAGAAAGAAGCAAGAAAAGCAATTAACAGGAGAGTGTAGAAATGTGTGAGCTGAAGTAGGCCGCCCCTTACTTTAATTTACCTTTTTTCGGCTCATTGGTGTGTAAGTTACATCAAATTAATCACTCATTGGTCAGATGATTTAAATAACTGTAATGGAGTCTAACTTACACCACCTAGTACATTACCCCTGACTCTGTCTCTGTGGTTGGAGAGAGAGAGAGAGAGAGAGTGTGTGTGTGTGTGTGTGTGTATATATTATATTATTGGCGTATTAATGTGTTGGTGTTTAAGGAATTCTTATGTCAAATCTTACATATAATATGGATGGAGCCAGGACACCAGACCACTTGAGAAACAAAATAACACACCGGACATATGAATCAAGCGTCATCTCTTTGCTCAGTCCAGTAACATGCTGTAGTTGTATTATTTACATGGTATGTTTTGTGTTCTTTGCCAGACTGTTTCTGGGAGCAGATGTGATCACCAATAGCACACCCACCAAAGAGCAGCCCAAATCTACTCCAAGTGGGAGCTCTGGTGAAAGCATGGATTCTGTCAGTGTATCATCGTGTGAGTCGAACCACTCTGAGAGTGAAGAAGTCTGCATCACCCCCATAGACACTCCTGATGAGCCTCAGAAAAAGGTACTGTGTAGACCCTTAGTTCAGAAGGCTTGCAGCATGAATTCCCCTGATGAATAGTTGACCTTTCTAGTATAAGCAATAGCTGAAATTTCAGTTGCATTGCACACTCATGTCTACTCTTATAACTGACCAAGGCACTACTTTCAAGGAAATGGGAGTATCCTTAAAAATAGATGTGATGAAAGTAGAAAAGATCCAGGTCAGGCTTTTTATATGATTCCTTTTATGAGCAGCTTTTGGGTGTTGCCAGATCTATAGCATGTACACACGGGGAACCATTTTTAATTTCTTGGGATCAGCTTTTCTTGTGGGGTCCAGAGGGATTTTTAGATAGTCATGTGGCCATTTAACAGCACTAGATCTGTCTCTCTCAACACACCAGTTGTGGGAGTGACGGAGCTGTCTGTAATGGCACGTTTATGCTGGGAGGTTATTGGCTTCCTGGCAGTGGGACCAACAGACTGAAGAGTGTGTGTGCAAATATCAGATTGCTTGCGATTTTCCTGAGGATGGGATAATGGCAGTGAGAGGAAGGTCCTAGAGGATTTCCAGTCTCCCTTTTTTAAAAAACCAGGGAGGCAAAGCCTTGTGGGTGCGAATGGAACCAGCAACAAGCATTTCCTCCTAGAATATCTCAGGTTGAATGAGCTCATCTGCACTTAGCCACAGGGTGGTTGGACTTTCTATTGAGCCCCTGGTTTTTCTACAGAGTTACCTCTTCTGGAAGCAGCTGCCTCCACTGGTTCAGCATGATGAAAGTGGCTATGTCCTCACTTCAGAAAAGGCAGGGTTTTTACAGTGCAATAGCTCACCCGCATTAACTACACTGCTGCAAAGCCCTGGTAGAGAGAAGGCTCCTGTGGTTTTTACCGCGAGGGAGCTAGGTGAGGTCAACACTATCCCCCTGCTTGTGGTTAACCTCACCTAGTTCACCAAGCAGTAAAACTGCAGTGCTTTGTCTCCACTAGGATTTTACAGCAGGATAGCGAATGTGCATTTGTTCTGTAGAACCACACCGGTTTTTGGCAGTGAAGACAAAGCCTAACACACTGTGCAGGGGAAGCTGGGGACGTGTGGAAGTGGGTAGCCGCACTGATACAAAAAGGTGTGGGTAAATGATTCACAATAAGGTAGATTCTGCCCATGCTGCAGGCCCTGGGGAGACTCCACCAATATGGCAGGAGGAGAGAAGAAAATATCAAAATGAGAAGCCAATCAGAGGGGAACTGGAGAAGGGAAAAACCAACAGTGAGGCCTTGTCTACACACACACTTGCACCAGTATAATTAAACTGCTTCAGTCAAGCTGGTGCAAGCCCCTCTGTGGACTCTCTTATTTCAGTGTAAGAGTCCTTTGAGTGATTGCACATGTGCATTCCACTCTTTGTGTCTGTGCCCCCAGTGCACAGCCCTCGGAAACTTTTCCCCTCAGCAGCCCCCATTGGGTGGCTCAAGCTCCCCCTGCTGCCGCATGCCACTGCATGCAAGTATAAAGGGCAAAGCTGCCCCTTGTCCTTCTTACGGCCCGCGATGGTCGTTGGAACTCTGTTCTATACCAGAACAGTTATCCTCTTGGCCTTTGGGGAGGGAGAGAGAGAGAGAGAGAGTGTGTGTGTGTGTGTGTGTGTGTGTGTGTTTAGTCCTATTCTCACCCACCGCAATGCTCATTAGACGTGACAGCAGCTAGTCAGAGAGAGCGTTAAGTGCACCAGGCTGCCACCCTCAAATCAAAGGCTGAGTTGCCAGTGAAGAAAAGGGTGTTTTGAGGATATTTGACTGTTTGTGTTTCACCTAATAAAAGAGCCCACTTCCCCTTGATTTCTGCTGACGTACTCTGCTGTTCGGGAACTTCTTCCTAGACCAGTTTCCTTCTGCAGTCTGGCATCCCACAACTTCCTTTGGTTCATTGTATCTGCTGCCACCTGCTGGTCTGTTCTCCAAGAAGCAGCAGAAAATGTAACGTGTATCTAGTAGTGGAGTCCAGCAGCACCCATACAGGACTGGGTTGGCGAGTGGGAAAGTTTTGAATGTGCATAGTAAATTGTCAGATTACTCCCTGCAGAGGTGAGAATGCCACTAAGAACTTTAGAAACCTGGCATGGATTTTGCAGTAACTGAATTCCTGATTGTGCCTCTCTTGTCCCTTCCCCCACCCCAGAAATGACAATTCCATGGTCATGTTTCTAATTGTATGTTGTTTTTTCTTATTTTTTTTTTCATTACTTAGCTCTTTGAATCCTCCTCCTCTTGTTCCTCCATCCATTCCATGGACACGTCTTCCTCAGGGGTGTCATCTTTAACCAACACTATCTCACCCCCTCCTTCCTTAACCTCCAATCCCAAGATCCACAAGCGCTCCATCTCCATCACATCCATTACCTCAGCAGTATTGCCTCCTGTTTACAACCAGCAGAACGAAGACATGTGCATCATCCGGATCAGCATAGAAGACAACAATGGCAACATGTACAAGAGTATCATGGTCAGTGATGTGGAAAAGCTAAATGTTTTTCTTAGTACTGAGATGTTTTTGTTCTGGGTGACCAAGTATATGCAAGGTCTCAGCCTTGGTGCAGATCAAAGCAGCTAAGATTTTAAATGCTAAGGGCCACATCATGCCCTTGATTCTTGCATTCCAGTATTCACAGTATGTTCCATCTTCTGAAATCCCTCTGGGGTTTCGGTTGGCTCCAGTTCATTGTTTGTCCCAAATTGTTGTGTCATGCTAGTGGTAAATATGCACTGCATTCCACTTTTAGCAGTAGCTGCATTTTAGTAGTGGGCACTCCCACTGCTCCACACACCCATTCCTCCCCCCGCCCCACATCCCTCTTGAGTTTCAGTTCTTTTGAGCGAAAGATGTTATTTAAACAATACAGTGGAACCCCGCTATAACATGATAATTGGGGTCCAAAACATTTGATCGCAGTAAATGCGAGGTCGCATTATAGCGGGGTTCCACTGTACTTGTGTTCAGCTTCCAGTTTCAACTTACAACCATTAAGGAAGTTTTGTCCAAGGCAGGAGGAGCAGGACAGCGAGAAAAAATAAAAAAGGGCAGCTGGAGTGGCAAAGCAAAAAAAAAAAAAAAAAAAAAAACGGCACAAACTTTTGGTGCCACTTACTTGGCGGCTTGCGGCTGCCTCCCCCAGCCGTTCTAGTGAGCCTCTGGGTGGGCGGCGGCTGCACTCTGGTTAGCGGGACTTCCTGCGCTGCAGACATGCCCTGGGCAGCAGAGTGCACACCCCAGTTAGTGGGAGGGAGGGAGCAGGGGGGAGAGAGAGAAAGGGGGCGGCCAGGGCTTCCTTCAGCCTCCTCCATGCTGCCGCCCCCTACAGTGGGGCACTGAAAGTCATCAGTCGGCGGGAAGGGAAGGACACGGGCTGCGGGCGGAGCCGGCCCTGCCGGGGACAGAGGTGAGAACCCCAGGAGCGTGCCAGGGCTGCAGGGAGAGTCGCTCCTGCTGCAGCCGCCAGGGCATGGATCCCAAACGCCCCGCGCCCACCGGACTTGCACCACGCCCACCACAGCCACCGGGGCCAGACTCGCCCCGTGTTATAACCGAATTCGTGTTATCGTGGGGTGCCTTATAGAGGGGTTCCACTGTACCTAGCACTTAGCTATATAGGGATCTCAAAGGACATATAATTGTAAGGTGGTGGTATAATACAATATCCTTCTATCATATCAAATCTATTTCTAATGCATCCATCATTATGATATTTGGATTTTAATCATAATCTTTTTGTCCCAAATTCAAAGTTTTATTTGTATTTATTAGAATTAGTAGAAAAATCAAAATAAGTATTGTGAATATTTCAAACAGGGTTTTATTGTATGGGTTTTGGAAACTGATCTACTTTTAGTTTTTCAAAACTTTCCCCAGAGATTTTCAACAACTGTAATAAAAACACTTTTTTTCAGTATCAAAGACTAAATTTTTTAAAAATAAATATTTTTGATTTTGAAAAAATCTCATCACATGATTGAACAGATGAGTCAAAACTGGCACTGGAAAGGAAGCCCTGAAGCTAGAAAACCAAAATGGCAAACAGAACCCCCCTCTCTCCCCAAATCATAAATAATTAAAAACAATAAAGGAAAACTGAGAATGAAAATTTTTAAAATGGAAAAATACTGAGAATATAAGAATATTTTTCTGAAAATTTCATTGTGAAAAATGTCCAAATTTCATCCCAATTTTCTCCAAATGAAAAACGTTAACCAGTTCCGGTGTTGGTTTTGGGGATGGAAGATACAAATAACAAAGTTTTATACTTGAGGTTCGAAACTCAAGGGAGGAATGTGGCAGGTTTGGCTGAGATTGCATGTGCCAACTTTCTGCCTGGAGGGAATTTTTTGTCTCGGTACCTCCTGAAACTAGTGACTGTACAATGGAAGGTCTGACAAGCTGTTGAACTGAGCAGTGTTCCCTCTATAATGAAAACTACCAGCAAGTGTTCAGCAATGCTTCCATCCTATAGCTCCCTTTGGAATCCCTCTCATCCAGCTGTAGATGATCCTCTGTGAAACATTTCCATTTAAAGGGAAACTGTCAAGATATAAACCATGGACCAGATGCAGCTGCTGCTGGCAGAAAGTGGTAGCAAAGCTAATGGATCTAAGCAATGCTCTGATGGCACAGGACTGCTATAGTCACTTCTTTATCACTCCCTCATTCCAGCTTGCAGCAGAGTGGTCATGACTGGGACTCTGTTATGTCCAGAGGATCCCAGTTGATTGAATGATCTCCTACAGCTAGAGACATAGAAGAGAGCAGCCTTCATGGTGGTCTCTTATATCAGGGACTCACAAGACTCAGAGGCTCTAGGATTGGTAGCAGCATATACAACAAAGTACGTACAACAACGCTTTGTAAGTGTCACTATTGACGATGCTATCAGTAAAAACAACCAGGAGTACTTGTGGCACCTTAGAGACTAACACTAAAACCCACTTCATCAGATGCATGGAGTGAAAAATACAGTAGAGAGGTATAAATACACAGTACATGAAAAGATGGGAGTTGCCTTACCAAGTGGAGGATCAGTGCTAACGAGCCAATTCAATTAAGGTGGAAGTGGGCTATTCTCAACCAAGGGAGGGAAAAATTTGTAGTGGTAATGAGGCCAATGTAATCAGGGTGGCCCATTTCAAACAGTTGACAAGAAGGTGTAAGTATCAGTAGGGGGAAATTAGTTTTGTCAATTGTTTGAAATGGGCCACCCTGATTACATTGGCCTCCAACCCAGCTACCACTCTGAAACCTGGTGTTTCTCTGGGCTGGGCCATTTTCCTGTGTTGACTTCTTTACATACCTCACCTATGACTCACCCACAAGCCATGGAACAAACACTCCATGTATTTATTTATATATATTTTTGAATGGGTGAACCAAATAAATATTTTGCAGCTTGCAGGACACCTTTTTTTAAAGGAATTGATCCCTCAGGTGCTGCAAAGAGCAGTGAACTACTATGGGCCTGAACCAAATCTCACTATGGGAATTTTTCTACTGATTTCAGTGTGTTTCAGATGAGGCCCTAGGTTAGTTCAGAACAAGTGACACTTCCACGGCAGACTGCAAACTAGGTACAAGGCCAAAAAATCTTCACAAGGTTTCAAAGCATTTACCCCCATTAGATTCCAAATTAATTGCTGCCTATAAGCAACAGCTGGAGAAATTATTTATGTGGAAATTTTAAGCCTAGTACAAATGACACCTCATCTCTCAACATATTTGCTCAAGGGAGCTGATTATGTTATTTACTGATCTCTCAGTTGGTGCAGTATCTATCTTCCTGCATAAAACAAATTATTTCAAAAAAGTCATAAGTAGCACATTTCAGTGCCCACCAATAGCTACTATCTAATTCCTAAGAGGCAATAATTTCTTAGTGCTTTGGGAAACTCAGCCCCAGACCCAGTGATGCATTCAAAGCAGACTTTTATACATCAATTACAATGTTTAGAAGAAGAAAAAACCCTCATTGCAAAATTCTTTTTCCAGTTGACTAGCCAAGACAAGACTCCGGCTGTCATTCAGAGAGCTATGTCAAAACACAACCTGGAGGCTGACCCAGTCGAGGATTATGAACTTGTTCAGGTCATCGCTGAGGACAAAGGTAAGAAAAGAGCAATGCTTGCTGCTTAAAAAGCTCTTCAGATTTTGCAGGAAGAAAGTGAATATGAAGCAACTTCAGAAACACAGTGGATTTTTCTTCAAACAACCAGTTTTGGTAGATCTGTGATTGGTTCATTGATCACTGCAGGCCTGTCCTCCGCTTTGGACGTGAGCAAGTGCAGAATGGGAGGACATACAGTCCGAGATCCCAGCTTCAGAGTGTAAAGAGATGTGAAGTCAGGGCCATAGGGGAATGAACAAAGAGCTGGGAGTGTAGCATGCAAATTCTATGCTGCCAAAAAGTCACAGGGAACACCTGGCCATTTCCCTGAGATCTCTGGGACATACGATTTGCCTAGCTGCATACTCCTCCCAGCCTGCCCCTGCACTGACAGCATGGCAGTTTCCCATTAGCTGGACTCCACCACCTAGGTGTTTCCACCCTCTTCAATGGCATGTGCAAGCCACCGTGGGGAAGTTAGTCCTGCCTTGAACAGCAGTGGTTTCTGCAGCAATTTGCAATGAAAATTCTCTTGCAGTACAGCACAGAGAGCAGCTGCTCCCTGGCTCCTCCTCACTCAGCCAGGCCTGATTCCTTTTTATCCACAGAGCATTGCCCACAGAGGGTTAGTGTGCAGGTATTTCCTCGCCCTGCGCCCTCACCTTCTGGCTGTCTGACTTCACTATCCTTTGAGTCCCTACCATGGTACAGAGTGGAGTGAAGCGGAGCCTACCTGCCTCACTATATAATACAGATCCATGAAGTAGTGAGCACGACAAATCAGATAGGCACATGCAAAGCAACGCTTCCGTGCAGACATAAGAGTTGTGACACTCAAACAGACTGTCTGGAGGTCTGTCTAGTCTACTATCCTGGCTCTCACAGTGGCCAGTATTGATGCTTTTAGCCTTCCTAAATTCCCAGCAGTTTCAAAGGGGCACAATATACTTTGCTTCCTGTTCTTAATTGCTGTGCATTATGGCGGCACACTGTTAAATAGATGTGCTTCACCCCAAACAAGGCTACGCTTCAGTGATCACTGAAATGATTCCTCTACTGTATGTAGTTTGTGAATCCATTGGGAAAGCATATTAAGATCCGTTTCCATATAAGATCATTATTATGTATTATTACTAGAGTTAAAGATCAGATGGCTAAAGCATAGTTTAGAGTCAGTATAGGGATGATGTAAAAATGGTTTTCATACCTTCGTGCTTAGACCCTCATTCAGCAAGGTATGTGCCTAAAGTTGAAGCATGTAATTCCACTGGTGTCAACTTAATGCCCCATACTAGCTCTCTATGAATCCTGTCCTATTAATGTGCTGAATTAAAAGTAAGATGTTACTCCTGTGATTCCCTGGAAGCCCATTCATATGCAGAACAAACTGGATTCTCTTCTGCCTAATGCATCCTCTACAAACTTGTCATCTAAGCTCTGGTTCCGAATCCCTATTCTGGGCAATGGATGTAAGAGGCAGAAAGAACCCAGCCAGGTTTGTCAGATGTCAGGTGGAGTTCTAGGTCTGGTAGTTAGAAAAGGCTTGTTTGGACCTATAAATTGAGCTGATTTGAACAGCTACAGAAGGATAATGACCCATGATGTGAGTGCTGTGCTCTCACGTTTCTAACCATGGCCTCCCTGTCAGGAAATCACTGTATTAGCAAAGCTCTGCCTCATTCCCTAGGATCATTCAGTCATGCTATGCAGACCCAAGAATGTATACCAGACATGAAAAAGCAGCTCTCTCTGAGAGCCTTTTCATTATTATCTGTTGGAGGCATTCCAGCCCACCCCTTCCTCCCTGCGCAGGGCGAACCTAGTGGGACACTTCATGACTATGCAAAAGAGGGAATGATTTATTTAAGGCTGTGAAATTGCATTTAGTCTCAGCTGCTGCAGAGATTCCTTGGGCTGCCACGCAGGGAAACTATTTATTGATAGTCTAATAGCCAGATTTATAAAGGGGTCTTGTTAATGAGTTAGGGTAATCCATCAGCTAGAAAAATTTCATTGCTATCACAGCCTAGGCACATATCTGATGATCATCAACAGGGAGGCTGTAGATGGTAGAAGTGGTGCCATTTTTCTGTATCACGTAATGTATGGACATTTTCAGGCATCCAATCAAAAAATATTGTTTAATTGCAAAAAGGGCCATAACTCGAAGAACCGTAGTCTGATTTTGACCACAGTTGGCAGATAGCTGCATTATCAATTGTATTTAGAAGCTATGTACTTGAAGTAGTACTGTTTTGGAAAATTTGGGAAATATTTAGCCCCATGTGATATACTTTATGCATTTTCACATACTTTTTGCCATCGGTTAAAGCAAAAGTCTGTAGTCATACGACAGTATGAGATTGTTTGTTTGTACCATGTAATTTATCAAAATACTTGTCATTCTTTGTAGCATGGATTGATTTGAGGGGGAAAAATTGCTATTTTACATTTTATGAATATTGGCTACTGTCCAATGACTCCTTCACTGGCAACTGATGTTAACACAGTGCACACCATGATGAAATATTTTCAGGATATGTTCCACTCTCTGAACCAAGACTGGACCTATGTCATGTATGGTGAAGCAATCTACTGCAAAGCACTGTTGATTAAACAGAGGAATCAAAACAGATTTGACAATGACCACCTTGAGATGGGAGGTATGCATCATGCAGCAAATTTCATGGGTGATACAGCATCTATGGTGCTTCAGCCATGCTCTAAGAGGGAAGGCATATAACCATGGCATTAGAATCCATAAACTTATGAATGTTTGAAGTGGGTGGCACTTGGCAATTCCATGAACATTGATGTTCTCCCAGAAGATGAGAAGAGACACATCTTGGAGAAGGCTCGAACACACACTGAAGCTTTTGAAGATGTGGAGCAGGCACACTGAGAAAACAGAGTGGAAGCACAGAATGCTCTGGCAGACTTGATGAACAGCTCCCAAGCATTGCACGAGCTCATGGACACTTACTTTACCCAAGGGAAAAACTGTTCAGATACATTTCCATCCAGGGAAAACTAGGTAACACATTGCTCCCAACCACTGATGGATTACATAGCAACAAAGAGAGTCAATAACAAGTCCATGGAGCGTGAGACATTTGCAGAAATGATCCCACTATGACAGTGTGGTCATATGAATTATGCCAGATGGGTTGTGTAAGTGTTAGCAGAAGCTAGATCTCTGAAGGAGGAGAAGCCGAATATATATCGTGCCCTAGCTGATAGTAAGGGAGCAATGTATCAGACTGCCAGACTCTTCAGTGGTGTACTTACACCGTGACATGGCCATTGAGCAATCTCTGAACAAGAACTGTAGGAATCATCAGCATCTTTGCACAATAGATAAGGCTCTGACCAAGGATTACCTGACTGTACGTTTTAAGGCAGCTGTAACAGCTATGACAAAACAAAGGTGTGGAATGCAGCCTTCAATCTCCACAAAGAATCTACTTTAAAAGCACATGGCTGCAGATGAAATTGCTGTCCAAGATATTAAAAAGTGACTGAAAGAATGACAAATCCTTTTAGCACTGAACCTGGAACAAGCCCACACAACAGTCACTTTTGAACGTTGCAACATCTACTGTGGGCCCACCTGAAAGTGCAGAAGGTTTGTGCATGATGAGAGAGACTGGCAAATGATAAATGAAGCCGTTCGTAACCAGGAGGCTGCAAAGAGACAAGGGAGACCTCTTTGAGCCCATAGAAAGGCAAAATCTCAAATCATTTGGTAGTCTCAACAAAACAATCAAACAGAAGAAGAAGCAGTCAGCACAAGCGATAACTATTGATCGTCAGATATTCAGCAAGCTGACAGCTTTTTTGCCCAGTCCAGAGATGTTGCTATCCAGGATTTGATGACACGTGAGCTGGCACCTCTCCCACTTTCCCTCTTCAACTTGGGTGGATCTCTAAGAAATGCCCAAAAGAGGAACACACTGACTTGGCTGGAGAAAAATCTGTCAGTGGTTGAGCTACCAGCATCTGATAAGCCAACGTCAGCTATTCTTGAACTCGGGATGCTTCTGCAGATGGTGTGCAATGATACTGCCAAGTGCAAAACTACTGGGGAGCTGTCTGATCAGCTGCTGCACTTTACCGTCGGACTGCAATGTCCATACACTGCTATTGTGGGTGACAATTATGCAAATGAAGAATCAATCAAATCTGGTGAGAGAGCCCGCAGGGGGAATGTCCAAATACAAGATGTTCAGAGCCCCCACTCTGTTCACACCATTACCAAAGCAACGCTTGCAGATGATATCAAATTCAAAGAATAAATCTAACATTGCAAACTTTCTCCTCAGCGACTGGATTGTGGAGTGTGGACACAGATTGTCACCTGGTCATTACATATAACGACCTGTCATTTATAAACTTGCTCCCGGTACCTACAGCGTGAGCAGTTTTCAGGGAAAAGAGCAGATACGCTCAAGATGATATGACAGTCTAGAAGGGTAAGTTAACAAAGAATCGAGCAGTAGCTGAATCAAGTTGTCCTTGCTAAGGATCACTAGCAAGATTTGAAGGTAGGTACCTGCAGTCCAACCTAACTACAGCTTTTTCAGTCAGCAGCCTCTGGCTAACAGGTATCTTTATTGTACTGTAGTACAATCTGCAAGCATCTCTGGCTAACGTGTGCTACAGGTTTTTGCTACGAATCAAAACAAGTGAGAAACTGCCACCACCTTCAGGCAGCACCTGAAATGTGTAAATTATAATTCATAGACAGGAAATCATGCAACAGTTCAGTGTCTTTAGGTGGCCCCTGTCAACAGATGGGTGATGGATAGCACGGGACATCTTGTTCTGCCACTTGCTCCAGAAACCATCTTTGCCTTTGTGCAGCATAGCTGGGAAAGTATCTGTGCAACAAAGAGATGCAAATACCACCACGAAGATTTGGTGTGCTGCAATGCACTCAGTTGTGACAGTGACGAGTGCAGCAGAAGAGCACTGAATACATCAGACAGATTCTGAGGGGGAGTGGAAATGGTTCAGCTATCTGCAAATTACTGAGACTGTTTTTGAGAATAAATATAGCTCTGGGGAGTGTTGTATTAGACATTCAGTAGGTCATAGTTATATGTAGGAGTTATATAAGAGTATACAGTTATACATTATTTACACAATACATTCACATAAGATATTCTATAGTCCTACTACTACGAATCATTACTGTTGTAGAGTAGTTTACGTGTATTATCACTGCATTCAGTGATAGGAAGATGATGATTACAGTTGTACCACGTGTGCTTTAGATAATATAAAAAATATGTTTTGTAATTAAGAGGTAGGGGGCTTAGTATCTGCATAGATGCATAAAAATAGCAGACAAAACAAATCTTTGCTCATATCAGTCCATTCTATAAATGATGACAGATGTTTTGAGGTATTACATGGCACAAACAAGCTCTTGCTATCATGTGACTACAGGCTTTTACTCTAACTGAAGGCAAAAAAGTACAGGAAAATGCACATATATCGTCAGGGGCTAAATATGTCCCAAACTTCCCAAAGCAGTACTATTTTGAGGGCATTGGTGCATTATCAATTTATTTAGAAGCTTTCTGCCAATTTTGGTCAAAATTAAATTCTGCGTGATGGCCCTTTTTGTGATTTTTCATGACTTTTTTTCCAATTGGATGCTGATAACATTTAAACATTATGGCGTATAGGAAAACGGCTCTGCTTACAACATCTACGTCCACGCTGGTGTGATGACCATCACATATGTGCCTAACAGGGGGTAGCAATGACATGGTTACCTCTTAGTGCCCAAAACAGGTGCAGGCTGGTAGACTCTGAGGAAAAGTGTCTCATGTAGTCAGCCTGGAATGCTTTTTTTCCTATTAGTATATTATTTTTACAGTGACTCCTCACTGGTTCTCTTTTCCGGTAGGTCTCCCTACCGTGAAATGCATTAGTGGTGGTGGTATGTGTTGAGAATGGCAGCAGCTGGAGGTGATGCAGTGCTCACCCTGAGAAATACAGTTTCAATAGTCAGACAGAACTGCAGTGGGAGAGCCAGGCCCAGAACCTACAAACCACTTATGCACATGCTTTGCTTTACTCATCTAATGTTTGCAGGATTAGAGCTTAAGAGTGGGGGGTTAATTTTATTTTTTTGCGGGGGGTGAGGGCAGGAAATCTATCAAAATCACTGAACACGTCTGCAGCAGGGAGGGGTTTGTTATAACTGCACATAAAAGATAAAGCCAAATTCTGTTATTGAAAACACCAAAGACATGCCCACACCCAAAGCCTACCAAACCACACATATCAAAATGCACTAAAAGCACATTAAGATTGCAAGGACACGCACTTGACAGTTAGGAAATGTCAGACTTAAAGTTTCCTATGCTGCAAATTCAGACCCCTTGCTCATCTGCATTATGCTAGTCTTTAATTACGTGATCACATCCTATTTCCCCCCCCCCCCGCCTCCTCACTGGAGTCTGAATTAGAGTTGCATGGGCAACTAGTAAATGCCAGTTTTACAACTTTCAAGGGCTTGACTTCGCAACCTAAATAATGTTTTTTAATTTAGTTTTTTGTCATCATAACATGTCCCTGTTCACAAGGGGAAAGTCTGAGAGGACAAAAGGCACTGCTGCCAAATCAGAGTCGCATGTGGGCATTGCAGCCAAATGCTGACATGAGATTTCTTTTCAGGCTGGTAACTGTAGTATCAATACTATAGCACATCACCACTGACTTTGTTTCCTCTCTTTGCAGAGTTAGTCATCCCCGACAGTGCTAATGTATTTTATGCCATGAACAGCCAGGTGAACTTTGACTTCATCCTACGGAAAAAAAACTCCCTTGATGGGCAAGTGAAGATGCGGAGCCGATCTAGTTTGACACTTCCCAGAACTGCCAAAAGGGGGTGCTGGACTAACAGACACAGCAAAATCACACTTTGAAGAGAATGAGCTAACACAAAGGAGATTTGGTTTAGAAAAAAGAAAAGACCTTTGATACCATCCAGTATTACAAAGTCATGGAAGATGAAGGTGTCCGTTTTAGACTTTGGAAAGATTTGAGACTGGAATGCGAAGTGTGCATTCACTATAGATACATAGAGATGAACATCGAGAGAGAGAGAGAGACTTATGGGACAGTCACTATGGAAATATATTTTGCACATTGGCCTAGGAAGGTGAGGTCACATATACAGGGAAAAATGGAATTGCCAACCAATTTTGTCTTAAGAATTCCACATAAGCTAAATCTCTTCCTTGGAAAACAGATTCTCCTTTGTGCCAGTATTACCTAGAACAAGAACTTTAAAGTTATTTTTATACTTTGGAGAAGAAAACTGTTGCAATTAAATTCCACCTGAATCAAGCAGGAGGATTTGAGCAGCCGTCAGCTAAATGATAACACCGATTTCCAAAGGGTGTGGATGAGTTGATGGCTGCTAGTTCCTCACCCTGTCTGACAAATGTTGCCTCCAGGAGGCTTTCACATCTGTGAAGAAGAAAGGAGGGTTGAGCCCCTCCCAAAACACTAGTCTAGAGACACAAGGAAGAATGCAATTGTGTGCATGTAGGTTGGTTTCACAGAACTGACAAACATTTTTTGCAGTTGTTCAAAGCCAGAAAATACATTTTGAGGGTTTTCCAAAGAACATTAAGAAAATGGGCCAGGGTTGCTTTTGGACGAATGTCATGTTTTGTTAATGAGCAAGGCAAGGAAACTCAACCAACATTACTTCTCTGGACCGTGTTCACATCTTAATGCCACTACAGTGTGTTCTTCCTTTGGCTTACCTAATCTGTTTAACAGGAATCAAGGCCTTTTGCATGTACAGTTGCAAGTTCTCCAAATTCACTGATGTACCTCGTTGTAATGTGCAATCCCTCTTCAGGTGCAGAACTCTACATTAATCCACATTGATTCAGTGAGAGGCAACTATATTATTTTGTGTTTTAAAAGTGGCATAAGACGTCTATGTCTATGTTTATTATTCAGTGCCCAAAATTACCACAGATCTTATAAACTTGTAGCATTATTATACATAATCTTCAACCACCACCCTCTCTTATATGCTTCTATTAACTGAATAGTTTCCTGACATGGTACATCCTTCCAGATGGAATAAAGAATTTAACCTTCTATAAAGGCTCCCATAGCTGCTATTCTCTGTGAAACTTTAAATGACGCATTTGTTAACTCGAAGATACGAGTCTCCCTTCAGAACACATGCATAATTAAAATGTCACATAAAAGATTTTAATTCAAAGCCATAAATGACACATTGGATTGTAAGCAACACTCTCAGAACAGATTGTCTTTTCAGAATACTAGAGTTGGTTAAAATAAACTCAGATCTTGAATTTTATACAAGTCTGGAGCATGTTTTACCAGTTCTGTAGCACTGATTGTCAAAGCTGGGCCTAGATTCCATTACCAAATACCCATGATGTACCAATAAATGTCTTAAATGGTGTTGGGTCTTTACTATGTAAAGAATTATTCCCACTTAAAAGGCAGCTCATTCTCTATAGTTTGGGAATCTTAAATCCAATTGTATTTTTGTTTTGGGAATGAATAGATCCAGTTTTGAACTGAGCCTTAGATGTGTCTAGTGTTGGGTCAGGTTTACAACAGAACTAAAGTTCAGTTTCCTTTGTAGTTCAGTAAAGGCAATGCATGAATGTGTTGGTGAGTTTTACAGTATGTCTATACAATATGGCATATAAAGCATAGCCCCTCACTCACACAATATATATAGAACTACAGAATCTGGATTTTATATTGCCAAGGTTATGTTGCTGAACATGTTTTTTCCTTTCTTACAGGGAAAGAAATTGCTGTTGGATAAAACTGGTTTCATTTATTTAAGATGCTCAGTTTTAAAAGTAATTTCTCATGAACAAAATGTTTTTGTAATTCTCCTTCTGCTGATTCTTCATCAAACCTCTGGTTCTAGCTGCCATTAATATTTCACTGAAATCAGACCATTAGGCGTTAGCTTGTGTGTGTTACCTAGCTGGCCCTGGAATGTTCAACAGGTGCTAAGGATCTAGATCAGACATCCATAGCACAGTGGAAAAACAAATCATTTGAAAGAGAACAATCTAAAAATGCTCTTCAGACAACTCAACTGCTGAATGACACCAGCGCGTATATTCGGTACTCAAGAGCTGCTTGGAAAATTCTTGTCAAAAATTTTGACAGAAATGGGGAAGACATACATGTTCATGATTTATTTTTCCTTCCCTTTTCCCACCCAGCACAATAGCTGTTTGGAAAATAGGCACAGAAAATGAGTATTCTACCTCTGAGCTACTGGGTTGTTCCTTGCTAGAGACTAGTGCACAAGCAGGAGCCTTAGGGAAGCCGAGACCCAGCTACTTCCATTAGAGCAGCCAAAGCTCTTTCGTAGAATCATAGAACTGAAAGGGACATTAATAGTTATCTAGTCCAGTCCCCATGGCAGACTTAAGTATTATCTAGATCGTCCCTGAGAGATGCTTGTCTAACCTGCTCTTAAAAATCTCCAGTGATGGAGATTCCACAGCCTCCCTAGGCAATTTATTCCAGTGCTTAACTACCATGACAGGAATTTTTTCCTACTGTCCAATTTAAACTCCTCTTGGTGCAATTTAAGCCCATTGCTTCTTGTCCTGTCCTCAGAGGTTAACAAGAACAATTTTTCTCCCTCCTCCTTGTAACAACCTTTTATGTACTTGAAAACTGTTATCACGTCCCTTCTCAGTCTTCACTTCTCCAGACTAAACAAACCCAGTTTTTAAATCTTTCCTCATAGGTCACGTTTCTACATTTTTGCTGCTTTCCTCTGGACTTTCTCTAACTCGTCCATATCTTTCCTGAAATCTGGCACCCAGAACTGGATTCAATACACCAGTTGAGGCCTAATCAGCATGGAGTAGAACGGAAGAATTACTTCTCGTGTCTTGCTTACAACACTTCTACTAATACATCCCAGAATGATGTTTGCTTTTTTTTGCAACAGTGTTACATTGTTGACTCGTATTTAACTTGTAGTCCACTATGACCCCCAGATCCCTTTCCGCAATACTCCTTCCTAGGCAGTCATTTCCCATTTTCTATGTGTGCAATTGATTGTTCCTTTCTAAGTGGTGTACTTTGCATTTGTCCTTATTGAATTTCATCCTGTTTACCTCAGACCATTTCTCCAGTTTCTCCAGATCATTTTGAATTTAATCCTATCCTCCAAAGCACTTTGTATTGTTCGCAAACTTTGTAAGTGTACTCTCTATGCCATTATCTAAATCATTGCTGAAGAGAACTGGACCTAGGACCAATCCCTGCAGGACCCCAATTGATATCCCTTCCAGCTTGTGAACTACTCTCTGGGAATGGTTTTCCAACCGGTTGTGCACCCACCTTACAGTAGCTCCATCGTGGTTGTATTGCCCTAGTTTGTTTATGAGAAGGTCATGTAAGACAGTATCAAAAGCCTTACAGAAATCAAGATATATTACAGCTACCATTTCCCCCTCCACAAGGTTTGTTAACTTGTCAAAGAAAGCTATTAGGTTGATTTGAACGCAATGTGTTCTTGACAAATCCATGCTGTTACTTATCACCTTATTATCTTTTAGGTGTTTGCAAACAGATTGCTTAATTATTTGCTCCATTATCTTTCTGAGTAATGAAGTTAAACTGACCGATCTGTAATTCCCCCTTTTTATAGGCTGGCACTATAATTGCCCTTTTCCACTTCTCTGGAATCTCAGTCGTCTTCCATGACTTTTTGAAGATAATTACTAACGGCTCAGATATCTCTTCAGTCAGCTTCTTGAGTATTCTAGTATGTATTTCATCAAGCCCTGCTGACTTGAAGACATCTAACTTATCTAATATCAGAGGGGTAGCCGTGTTAGTCTGGATCTGTAAAAGCAGCAAAGAGTTCTGTGGCACCTTATAGACTAACGGACGTTTTGGAGCATGAGCTTTCGTGGGTGAATACCATGCATCCGACGAAGTGGATATTCACCCACGAAAGCTCATGCTCCAAAACGTCTGTTAGTCTATAAGGTGCCACAGGACTCTTTGCTGCTTTAACTTATCTAAGTAATTTTTAACTTGTTCTCTCCTTATTTTAGCCTCTGATCCTACTTCATTTTCACTTGCATTCACTATGTTAGACGTCCAATCGCTGCTAACCTTTTTGGTGAAAACTGGAACCAAAAAGTCATTTAGCACTTCTGCCTTTTTCCCCCCTCATTGACTAATGGGCCTACCCTGTCCTTGCCCTTACTCTTGCTTCTAATGTATTTGGAGAATGTTTTTGTCAGTCCTTTGAGTAAGATGAGGGAAGGTTCTATATAAAGATGCATGAAGCAGCATATGGACTCCAGGCAGGACCCCATTTATTACATGAGAGAGAGAGAGAGAGAGATGTGGCGCTTTGTAAAGCTCCAGTCCTCTTTTCTTCTGTCCCTATGACAGTCCGCACCAGCTCCTGCCCCTTTTTTACCTCTGAAGTTTTCTGGAGTGGGATGTGTTGAACTGTGACCATTTCAAAATTCAGATCAAGTTTAGTCTGACTATGAAAAACAAAACTACAAAACACTACTGCACCCACACACAATCAGAGAAAGAGTTTTCTTTGGCTGTGATGCTGCAACCAGCTTAGCACAGGTGAACCTCTGTGCCTACACAGAGCTCATTACAAATGATCAGAGCCATAATCTGTAAGCTGTTTGGGGCAGGGGCTGTCTTGATATCTATGTTGTATAGGACTGAGCATGTTCTTAATACGTCCGCTAATAATAGGTTTCAATGAGATCTCCAAAAACATGCCATGTGAAGTTACTAGCTTCAGCTATTTTTTGACTTATGAATTCAGAGGGGAACATACAGGCAAGTGTATTTTTTCCCTCTTAGATATGTATAACAAAAAAACAAATGCATTAAATTTGCACTTCCTTTCCAAAAAGCCTTTACCTCTGGTTAAGCCAAAGCATGAACTGCCTCTAGAAAGGAATTCATTTGAAAGTAATGAGCAACTGCAAAAGGGAAGGGGGGGAAAAGTATTTATAATAGAAGTGGGAATGCAGCATCACATCAGGATGCGCCTGCTCCCACTCTGCTCATAAGTAAGTTTGGAAAGTAGTAGTTTACTGGGAAAAATCTGTTTCATTTTGCAGGGGAAAAAGGTGGGGCCACACTGAAGCATCTAGCTAATAAAATAAGACTCATGAAATTATGCAAAACTTGTTCTTTCCTTTTTCTGAAACTGGCATTTACAGCCCCTGCATCATTCACAGCGTAGTAATGAAATGAAATGAAAACATTTTTGATGGTTCAGTAAAAGTTTTGTTTCTAATAAAACACTATGACCGTACTTTACCTACTCAAGCACATAGGCGGCGAGCTATATATTCCCAGGTGGGGCCCGGGCCCAGCTCCACCAATACTTGGGGCTGGGTGTCCCCCTGGCCCCACCTGCCAGCCCCCTCCCCCGAGTGTCCCCTGGCCCTAACTTGCTGCTTCCACGCACAGCCCCCCAGAGCAGAGCATCTCTGTCTCTTCCGAGCAGCTCCATGCTGCCTCCCTGCAGCAACTGCTGCCTCAGGGTCCTAGTGCCCCCATCTTCTCTGCCAGGGCAGACTGACTCTGAGCCTGCCCTTCCACCTCAGGCCCGTCCCTTTTCCGGCGGGACCCTCCACCAGCACAGCCTCCCCCAACTCACTGCTCCTGCCCCATGCTTGGCAAGGAGGCAGCCCCATCCCTCACCCCCCCAGTGATGCTACAGTCAGGGGCAATAGTAGGGGAGGAGGTGCACACAGCACCCACCAGCGCCCTCCATGGGGGAGGTGAGGGAGATTCCTGGACCAGAGAGAGGCCCTAGGAGCATGCAGTGACAGTGGTGGAGGTGGGAAAGGGGGGGCTCCTCCCCCAGAGCTCCCTGCTGCTGGCAAGGAAAGGGCTGGAGGGAGTCCTCCTTTCTGGCCCCTGTCTTGGAGCAGCCTGCCTGCACCCAAACTCATCCCCACCCCAGAGCCCACACCCCCCAGCCAGAGCTTTCACCCCCCATCACACCCTCAACCCTCTGCCTGAGCCTTTCCAGCACTCCAAACGCCTCATCTCCAGCCCCAGCCAGAGCCCTCATTCCCCCACCCCAGCCCTGAGCTCCCTCCAACACCACAAACACCTCATCTCCAGCCCCAGCCCTCACCCCCCTGCACGCTAACCCTCTGCCACAGCCTTGAGCCTTTCTAACACCCCAAATCCCCCAACCCAAGACAGAGCCCTCAGCTTCCACACTCCTACTCTTGCCCTGAGCCCTCCCACACCCTAAACCCCTCATCTGCAGCCACATCCCCCTCACCCCTGCACCCCCTCCCATCTCCAATCTCCCTCCCAGAACCTGCACCCCAATCCCCTGCCCCAGCCTAGGGCCTGCACTCCAGCCCTCCTCCCCCATCCAAACTCCCTCCCAGAGTCTTGGCCAAGTGTGGGAGGGAGTTTGCGGGGCAGGCGTGGGTTCTGGGAACCACCAAAATTTCTGCCACCCCCGCCGCCCCCCGCTCAAGCACCCACAACATTCAACAGCTGTGCTTAACTGAGATTGTGCTGCACCAATTTGAGAGCATCCGCTTATCAGCCTGCCCCCCCGCCCCCATCTGAATTCCTTGCTTCATAAACAAAGTCTGTTATATACAGCTGAGGCTGTGACACAGTGCTTGGCCTGCCAAGCAGAAGCCTCACCTGACAAAATGTAACAAGCAATCTTACACTCTGTTGCCTCATCCTCCAGCCAGGGGTTCCCAAACTTCTTTCACCTGTGGCGCACCTGTGCAGCGGCAATACGCACAGAGGCCCACTAGTAACACTTCATGAGAAACATTACTAATTATATACATGGCAACGAGATATGCCAGCAGATGGCCAGTACTCATGGGGTGCATCATGCCACTATCCATCAGTGCTAAGCCTGAGGGCAGGTGCCATGCCTCCTCCCCAATGGCAGTGCGCCCCATGATGCCCAGCACCTAGGGGTGCCAGGCATCCTTACCGGCTGCTAAAAGTCTGGTTACTTGCAGTAACCAGCCTCTGCCGCCAGGGATGGGCGCAGGAAGCGCAGCAGCTGCTATTGGAACCTGGGCAAGCAGCTCTGTTTTAGCACAGGGGTTCTCAAACGGGGGGGGAGTCGGGCCCCCCTCAGGGGATTGTGAGATTAGTATTTAGGGGGGTTGGGAGCTGTCAGCTCCACCCCCCCCCACACACACACAGCACGCTTTGCCGCCAGAATTTATAATGGTGTTAAATATATTTTTAAAAAGTGTTTTTAATGTATGGGGGAGGGGGGTCACACTCAGAGGCGTGCTATGTGAAAGGGGTCCCCAGTACAAAAGTATGCGAACCCCTGGTTTAGCAGCTGCTGCGCTTCCCACCCATAGCCTGACGGCGAGCCCTGGCTGGTTCCTGAACCGGGGCTCCAAAGCAAATACTGGCGCCGTCTGGGAGTAACCTGTCTGCCCCGCCATGCCCTGATTTCCCCAGCCCATCGCTTCAGGCCCCCCACCCCCGCTGTGCCCCAATTTCCCCTCCCTGGCCCCTCACTCCAGGGACCAACCAACCCAGCTCTGCCCTGATTTCCCCACTCCACGGACCAACACACACGCCCCCCTGCACTCCACTGTCAAGCGCCACTGCCTCGGCCCCTCGTGCCAGGGCCCCCCCCTTCCCTGCTGTGCCCCGCGTTCTGGGGTGAGGAAATTGGGCAGAGAGGCTCCGCCTCAGCCCTTCCCAGCCCCGCAGGTGAGTCCCAGGGGATGGGGGAACCGAGCAGCGGGGCAGGGGTGGCGAGTGCGCGACAAGGGGGGGTGGGCGTGGGAGCGCTAGGTGGGGCAGGGCCTCGGGGGGAAGAGGTGTTTGGTTTTTCAGGGATTAGAAAGTGGGCAACGCTACCAGCACCCCTTCCCTTGCCATAGGCGGCAGGTTTGTATAATTTTTGGTGGGGCCCAAAATGGTGGGATATAAAATGAAGCTACAACGCGTCAGTGCCACAAGATTACAAGGGTCAATTAAAAGTGGAAAGTCAGAAGCAGCACTTGCCTACTTCAATATACAGTATTATATTTTGTTGCATCTGTTGTGATGAAGTGGGAATGTTCTTAATATTTTCTCTGAATACTGTGTGGGTGCCTCAGTTTCCCCTGCAAGATGCCAACTGAAGGTGTTGGGGACAAAGAGATCAGGTGGCCTCCTTGTCCAGAAGAGACACAGAGGCCAGAGGAGGGAGTGTCAGTTTGGAGCTGGCTAGGGAAATTGGGAGAGACCCAGAACTTGGTTCTGGGCTCCCCACCCCCCAAGATGGACCTGACAGAGGGGTTCTGTTTTCTGTACCAACAAGCTCTGTTTAAACTGTGTTCCCGTCATCTAATAAACCTTCTGTTTTACTGTCTGGCTGAGAGTCACATCTGACTGCGGAGTTGGGGTGCAGCGACCTCTGGTTGCCCCAGGACCAGCCTGGGCAGACTCACTTTGGAAAGTGCATGACGTGGAAGGGCATGCTGAATGCTCCAAGGTCAGACCCAGGAAGGTGTAAGCTTCTTGCCCTGGAGACAGTATGCTGAGAGAGGAGGCTCCCCAGAGTCCTGACTGGCTTTGTATGGAGATGTTCCAAAGCATCACAGCATTTCCTTCCACACTGCACTTCCCAGAAGTCCGCACAGGCACTGACACTCCTCCTCCGGCCTTTGTCTCTTTTCCAGGCATTAGGAGGCCACCTGATCTCTCTGTTCTCCAACACCTTCAGTTGGCACCTTGCAGAAACTGATTTGGGAGAAATGAAGTAAAGCTGCCCAAACCGAGCTTGAGCACTCCTGAATTTTGAGGTGTTCAAATCTGGAAGGCAGGTGCTGGGGTGGAGAGGGCTGTGGGCTCCATGGGGAGCATGGCAGCAACTGTCTGGAGCTGCATGGAGCCAGATACGCTGGTCTGAGTGGCACAGTAAGCGGTTTGGGGTTGGAGAAGAGGTAGGGAGTTCCGGGGGCAGTCAAGGGACAAGGAGCAGGGGAGTTGGATGGGGCAGAGGTTCGAAGGGGCAGTCAGGGACAGGCAGCAATTGGATAGGCATGGGAGTCTAAGAGGTTTATCAGGGACAGGTAGGGGTGCGGTCCTGGGGAAGTTGGGTGGGGTCTCAGGAGGGGCAGTTGGGGACAAGGAGAAGGGAGGCTTAGATAGGGGCTGAGGTCCCAAGGGGCAGTTAGGGGCAGGGGTCTCGGGAGGTAATCGGGAACAAGGACCAGTGGGGCTTAGATAGGGGTGGAGGTTCTGGGGGCAGTTGGGGCAGGGATCTGGGAGGGGGCAATCAGCGGACAGAGGCTGGGATTCAAAGGGCTCTGGGCTGCTGGCAGCCGGGATCCCAGAGCCTTTTAAATCCCAGCCGCGGCCGGGAACCAGAGAGAAATCTCAGCCGCGGCTGGGATTTAAAGGATCAGGGCTGCCTGCAAAAACTCAGCCGCGGCAGGGATTTAAAGGGCTCTGGGCTGCCTGCAACCGGGGAAATCCCAGCCGCAGCCGGGAATCAGAGGGCTCTGGGCTGCCTGCAGCCCAGAGCCCTTTAAATCCCAGCCGCGGCCGGGAATCAGAGGGCTCTGGGCTGCCTGCTGCGGGGAGCCCAGAGCCTTTAAATCCCAGCCGAATCAGAGGGCTCTGGGCTGTCTGCTGGCGGGAGCCCAGAGCCTTTAAATCCCAGCCGCGCCAGGAATCAGAGGGCTCTGGGCTGCCTGCAACCGCGGGAGCTCAGAGCCTTTTAAATCCCAGCCACGGCCGGGAATCAGAGGTCTGGGCTCCAGCCCAGAAAATCCCAGCCGCGGCCGGGAATCAGAGGGCTCTGGGCTCATCCCAGCCGCGGCCGGGAATCAGAGGGCTCTGGGCTGCCTGCAACCACGGGAGCGCAGAGCCTTTTAAATCCCAGCCGCAGCCGGGAATCAGAGGGCTCTGGGCTGCCTGGCCCAGAGCCCTTTAAATCTCAGCCGCGGCTGGGATTGGACTCTGGGCTGCCCAGAGCAAATCCCAGCTCAGAGGGCTCTGGGCAGCTGCGGCCGGGAATCAGAGGCTCTGGGCTCGCAGGCAGCCCAGAGCCCTCTGATTCCCTGCCGTGGCTGGGATTTAAAAGGCTCTGGGCTGCGGGAGAAACCTAGCTCCAAATATTGCTGGAGCAGAGCCCCTGTCTGTGAATATTCCTGGGGCTAAAGCCCCAGGAGCCCATATAAGTCGGCGCCCATGTCCCTTGCAGCATTAGGGCAAAAGCCCTGATTTGACCCTGCCCCAAATCGAGCCGAAGCTCCATGCCCCCCCCTTACCATCCGCAAGGGCCCTCGGCCCCCTAGGAACACTGGTGGCTGGCCGCGGCGGGCTGCGGGCCATTGGTGTTGCCTCTCACCGGGGGGGGGGCAGGTGTGGCACATTCTGCTCAGCCCTGGGACCACCACAGTGTCAGCACCAGCTCAGCCTGCAGGGCCCAGATTTTTTGCAGCAGTCGGAGGACGCCCCCCCCCCCCCAAATGAGCTGGGGGAAACTGAGAAAGGAAACAGAACCGGGTACCCCAGTCAGGTCAGGGGGCTGAGCCCCAGAGACCCCCCCCCCAGCCAGGCCCTGGGGCAGAGGTGTGTGTGTGTGTGTGGGGGGGGCAATACCGAGACCAGTTTGGTCCAAGATGGCTCACAAAGCCGGCTCACTGGGGACGGGGGGAAGGGCAGAAGCAGCGGTAATGGTGTTTCAGCGGGAGGTAGGGCAGTCGGGTGGGGGTGGGGAAATGCCATGTATCCGCGGGTGCCCTGGGGCAGGGGACTCCCGGGTTTGCCTCCCACCCTTCACCTGCCAGCAGCTCACTCGGATGGCTGTGTTGCGGGCCACCTTTGGGAGCCCCTGCTGTCACTCACAGTGCGATAAGCTCACGGCAGCCAAAGACCAGTAGCACGCAAGAAAGCAAATGAACAGCCAGCATTGTGCTTTAGCCCAGGGACTCGAAACCTTTTCTTGCTGTGCCCCCCCCCCAAATGCTATAAAAACCTCCACGGCCCAGCGGGGTGGGGGTGGAGGGACTCGGGCTCCGGACCGGGAAGGAGGTGCACCTTGGGGCATGGAAATAGTTTGACTTCTATGGGGGGGCAAGGGCTGCCAGGGCTTGAGCCAGCTATGCCCAGCGGTCCAGGGCGGGAGCACCATCTCTACCGCCTGACTCACCTCCGCAGGCCACCCAGGTTTTCTGGGTTGTGGGGGGAAACAAAACCAAAAACTATAACTCAAAGGGGTGAACTCAGCTAAAAAAGTTTGAAAAACGGCGCTAGGGGCTGTGTGCAGGCGGGGGGAGCTCAGGGTGCAGGGAGGGGGTAGCTAGGAGCTGTGTGCAGGCGGGGGGAGCTCAGGGTGCAGGTAGCTAGGTGCTGTGTGCAGGCGGGGAGCTCAGGGTGCAGGGAGGGGGTAGCTAGGGGCTGTGTCCAGGCAGGGGTAGCTCAGGGTGCAGGAGGGGGTAGCTAGGGCTGTGTGCAGGCGGGGAGCTCAGGGTGCAGGGAGGGGTAGCTCAGGGTGCAGGGAGGAGGTGCTAGGCGCTGTGTGCAGGCGGGGGGAGCTCAGGGTGCAGGTAGCTAGGTGCTGTGTGCAGGCAGCAGGGTAGCTCAGAGTACAGGGAGGAGGTACTAGGGGCTGTGTGCCGGCGAGGGGGAGCTCAGGGTGCAGGGAGGGGGTAGCTAGGGGCTGTGTGCAGGCGGGGGGAGCTCAGGGTGCAGGGTGGGGGGAGCTAGGGGCTGTGTGCAGGCGGGGGGCGCGCAGGGTGCAGGGAGGGGGTAGCTAGGGCTGTGTGCAGGGAGGGGGTAGCTAGGGGCTGTGTGCAGGCGGGGGGGAGCTCAGGGTGCAGGGAGGAGGTGCTAGGGGCTGTGTGCAGGCGGGGGGAGCTCAGGGTGCAGGGAGGAGGTAGTAGGTGCTGTGTGCAGGCAGGGGGTAGCTCAGGGTGCAGGGAGGGGGTAGCTAGGTGCTGTGTGCAGGCAGGTGGTAGCTCAGGGTGCAGGGAGAGGAGTAGCTAAGGGTGTGTGCAGGTGGGGGGGTAGCTCAGGGTGCAGGGAGAGGAGTAACTAGGATGTGTGTGTGGGCTGGGGATTCCCACCCAATGGAAGTTGCAGAGTTGGCACTCGGGATGGGGGCAGTGTGTGGAGGGAGACTCCCCTGGCTGCCCCTGCGCCTGGGACCTGGACATGCCACTTCCAGGAGTGGCGCAGAGCAGGGGCAGCTAGGGAGCCTGCCTTAGCCCTTCCAGACTTTCAGTGGCCTATTAAAATCTCCCAGATTGGTTTCGGTAGCCTCTGGGAGATCAAGGCCGATCCCAGGAGACTCCCAACTAATCCGTGAGGGTTGGCAACCCTCCTTTCCGGGGACTATGCCCCAGCCTGATGGCTTCATGCCCATGCTCCTTCTCTGTAAGCAACGAGCACCCATGCTGCCTATTTCAGCGGTGACCATGTTATCAGAGCTAATACTTAGAGCATCGTTCCACCTCTCTGACAGTTGCTCTTCTCTTCTCTGCTACCTAGCCCTAAGAACCCTCATCTACCCCCCGCCCCATTTATGCAAATACTGAACACGTACAATGGAGATGTGCCAAACCGGGGACTTTCCTTTGGCAAAATGTCCTTCCCATTGTGGTTTCCAGGGATTGCTCCTGTCTAAAGCAGTGTTACCGCTGAAGTGAAGAGAAATGGCTATGTGCACCATGAAAAGCATGCTAATATCAGCATTTCCATATTCTTCCTGGGCGAAGCCACCTATACACAAAACCTGACCCCTCTCTGACAGAAGCATGTGAAATATTTGTGATGCTGTGTTCACATGCATAATGAAATGTGAAAGAACCTGAATTCTTGCATAGTTTCCCCTTTCTAGCCCCTACTACTTTAAAAACTGATGTTTAGTTTCACTGTTGTTCTCCAAGTGGGCTTGCACAAGTGGGCTCTTGCTCCCGCACTGAAGTCAATGTCAAGATTCGTATTGACTTCAGTGGGTCAAGGCAAAGCCCCTTCTGATGAGCTGCAGTGCCACCATGTTCTGCATGTTTATATTTTTCAAATCTTGCTTTTAAAACAGCAGAGCAGAAAGCAAGCAGTGTCTCGCTGAACAGTGCCACCTGCTGGCCAGCCAGGCTCAAAATGGAGGTCAGGTCTGCCCTGCGGGCTGGAGAATAAAGACCTGATTATGGGGATGGAGGCTTTATAAAAAGGGAAAAACAACAAATCATTCACAATGGCCCAAGGATGCCCCACAATCCTTATTCCACGTGCCAAGTTTCATGGCTAGGCCACTTTCTTCAGCCTGGGGTGTGGACGAGGCTGCACCTCATGGAGCAGTTGTGGAACATGTGTTTGTGGTTAGGAGCCAGGGGAACAGGCTCACAAAATCTTAAATCCATGATGGATTTGGTTAAATGCAAGAGTCCCACTGACTCCACTGAGCACCACATGAGGTTCCAAAATGTTGTAGCTATGATATTTGTGTCTCTTTGTTACCTTTTTGTGCCTTATTTCAACACCCCTGTGAAGATGCCCCAAAGCAGCATGGCAGACCCCAGCCCTGCTCACCCAGCATTCTCAGTCCAAGAGCTCCACGTAAATTAAGACTCCACACAGCTAATCATCTTGCATCCAGTTCTATGTATTATCAGACCCGCTGATAGTAACGTCTTCTTTAGGAGAGAGCACAACATTATCAGCAATTGTTAAAAAAACAAAAACCAACCACACGCTCCAATGTACAGCTCATCAAGAAAGTGAAACAATCTCTTTACATTTTAGGCCAGGAGGATTTTTTTTTCCCCTTTCACCCCCTCCCCCAACTTTGTGTTGCACAGAAAAAGATCTAAATCTACATCAGCTAAATCTAAGAAGTGTAGCACAAGATCACCTGTCTTATGGGACACTTTAAAAAACAACAACATGACTTACTATGCTGACATCTTACCCAATACTGAATATATCAGAAGTCATCCTCCTCACATTTAAAAATATATAAAAGGCAAGTTGCCTTTTTGTCCTGCAATATACAATTCTAATGCAGCCATTCAAGAAAGAACAGCAGGCTCGACACCATTAACATTTTTATGGTTTTCTTTTTAAAGGGACACTGTCAAGTAGTTTAGGCCCAAACCTATCAGTGAGGAAACTGAAACAGTTTTTTTAAATATATTAATTGGGAAGGAAACCTAAAAGGTTTGTAGCCAAGACACAGGAAGTGAAACTGACCATTAACAGGAAGTAGGACTGGCTGATTTAGTTTCACTGTTCAGTGTGAATGAAACACATTAAAAAAAAAAAAAGAAAACAAAGCACATATGTGGCAAAAAAGTACAGTGGATTTTAAAACAGATTATTAAAACTGAAACAGCTAAGGCATCAGTTTAGGAGGTTGCAGACACATTTTAGGAGATTGTGACCATCCTCTCTTTCCTTATGGCTAGATGGGATGGGAGGGGTGTCTTGAAACGTAGGAGAGAGAGGACTCTGTCCTGAAACTGTTTTGTATTGCAACATGAAGTAGGGACTCACATTATGGAAGAGGTGTAGATAGCCACACAGATGAGGCCATTTTTGAAGTCATTGTGATCTTGACAGTGATCCTTTAAAACACACACACACACCCACGCACCCACGCACCCACGCACGCATACCTTCTCTCAGAGAATGGGATTAAAAAACACAAATCAACAACAGTTAATGTTATGCAGCAGCACAGTGACAACTATCTGGAAAGGACTTACACGTCAAACCCCCTATATATATTAATCTTTATAAATACAGTATTCTACACCAGGAACTGTAGAAAGACGTAATTCAAGGAAATTTTGTAATTACTAGTGTCAACTCAGTGCACCATGGAGCCAGCTCGCCACTCTACAGAGGTTTCAAAGTTACGAACCCTTGTGAGAATGGACTGGAGTTTAAGATACACTTTTTAGAAGTCTCTGTTTTTCTGCAATCTGGAATGTTCTGGTTCAAGCCCCTCCCCCACTCCCTTTCCCAAAAAATAGAGATTGGTTAGGTTAAGTCAGTCGGATCCAATCAATTTGCTTTGCCGCTAAAGACGGCGAGAAGGAGACCACATTGACGTCTCTAGAAGCTTCTAGGTGAAAGCTAAATTGTGAGGCAGGTTCCGCTGTTGTTGTCAGAGTCACTTAGCAAGGGGGGCAGTCATAGCTCATCCCTCGACGATGCTGCATCGAGAGATGGCTGGGGGGCCAAGGCATCTTTGTTCTGGGCATCGCTGTGGATCTGGCCCTGTTGCCGGGACTTCCAGGAATGGGCTCTGTCCCAGTCAGTCGACATGGTCTCATTGTCCCAGATTGTGGATGTCTCTGTGTCACTGAGATAACCCGGCTGCCCTGTGTAATGGGTCGGATAAACAAGCAAGGGCTCTGCTGAGAAGGCTTTCAAGTCTCTGGACTCATAGTACTCCTTGTACTTCTCTCTAAAGAAAGGAAAACAAATATCACTAGCAGAAATAACTCTTGCTCAGCACCACTGTGCTTGCTTTGCCTTTCCATGAGCCAATCTACTGAATTGGGACTAGTCAGTAGGGTTAGATGCTCATAAGAACATAAGAACGGCCGTACCGGGTCAGACCAAAGGTCCATCTAGCCCAGTATCCTGTCTACTGACAGTGGCCAATGCCAGGTGCCCCAGAGGTAGTGAACCTAACAGGCAATGATCAAGTGATCTCTCTCCTGCCATCCATCTCCATCCTCTGACGAACAGAGGCTAGGGACACCATTCTTACCCATCCTAGCTAATAGCCATTTATGGACTTAGCCACCATGAATTTATCCAGTTCCCTTTTAAACATTGTTATAGTCCTAGCCTTCACAACCTCCTCAGGTAAGGAGTTCCACACGTTGACTGTGCGCTGCGTGAAGAAGAACTTCCTTTTATTTGTTTTAAACCTGCTGCCTATTAAACCTGCTCATCACAGAGTGAAACCTGGGCAAATGATTGAAGGCTTGAGATGAACTGAGCAGTGAGGACACTATTAGTCCTTTTGGAAAGGTGATTTTATGTAATAAAATAAAGGATCCTAAAGAATGACAAAGTATTTCAGAAACCATGCACTTCACCTGTCACTAGGGAGCAGCCACCGCTGGAGCGAGACCCTGCAGCTATTTGAATAGCAACACTCTATGAGAGAACAGGACAGGAAGCATATTTGCCCCAGCATGGCAGAGATACCTGGATATGTGAGTTGGCATTTGGTATTCAACTGGTGAGCCCCTGTATCATTTCTTATTTGCACCATTGGGGTGCCATTTTTAGATGAGTTCAGGAGTGGCCTAACTCTGCTCGCCCTGAAATCAATGATAAAACTCCCATCGACTCTAGTGGGAGCAAAGTTAGGCCAAGAGATAACAAAGGCTTTGTCTATACTAGCAGTTCTCTTAAAATCTCCCTCTATGGCATTGCTACCAGCACAGCTCCCTCATTGCTAGCAAAGTGGTCAACTGGCCGCTGGCGTTTTAAGCGCCACAACTTCCAATCCCATCTAGACCTCTTCTGGGCAATCCAATGGTTAGTCAATGGCAGCCTGTCTGCATTAGTGCTCCCAGTGTCCCTACCACCAGAGAAGCTGCTCCTGGTCAGGGCCGGCTCCAGACCCCAGCGCGCCAAGCGCGCGCTTGGGGCGGCGTGCCGCAGGAGGGCAGCAGGCGGCTCTGGTGGACCTCCCACAGGCATGCCTGCGGACAGTCCGCTGGTCCCACGGCTCCAGTGGACCTGCCGCAGACATGCCTGCGGAGGGTCCGCTGGTCCCACAGCTTCGGTGGAGCATCCGCAGGCACATCTGCAGGAGGTCCACCGGAGCCGCGGGACCGGCGACTGCCAGAGCGCACCCCGCGGCGTGCCGCCCTGCTTGGGGCGGCACAATTCCTAGAGCCGCCCCTGCTCCTGGTGCAGATAAGGCCAAAGAGTGTACCCTGCTACCACAGAGTAAGTGGCGTGGCCAATTAGGGGAACTGGCTGTTGGAGGAGGACAAAGGCCTGTCTCAGATATGTTATCAAAGGATCACTAAGCCTGTATACAGGACTAGAAGACAATTGTCAGAGGGACACTGCAGTACCTGTTGGAAGCAGGGACCAATGATGTGGTACCCCAAATTCTTTTGGGGAGATGTCATAATGGGTAACTGGACTCTGGAAACAAGGTTAGGGGAGCTTTAGGTGAGAATTAAAAAAAACCCCAACAACCCGGTTTTCTTACAAAACAAGGAGATCCACCCTTGAAAACAGATTCCTCCCATATCTTGAGATCCACATCACTTTCCGGGGTTCTGCGTGAGAGCCTTGCAGAGCTCTCCCCACAAAGAGGGAGACAATGTTGATAAGTCTGGCTGGGAGCTGGTTAAAAGATGTGACTTCTTCCTGCCCCCCACACCTTTGAAATGAAAACCCTGGATTCTGCAACACAGCAAAGTAGGAAGGTGCCATGTAGATTCTGAAAAGGCCCTGAAAGCAGGGTTTTTTAAAAGAAAAGCTCTGAGTTGCACAGAGATCTTTCCCAGGTCCTATGCCAGGTAAGGTATTCCAAAGTAGGCACTATCTACATCAGTGGTCCCCAACCTTTTCATCTGGCAGGCGCCAAACAAAGGACCGTGGCAGCGGTGGAGCATCCGCCGAAATGCCGCCGAATTTCAGCAGCATTTCGGCGGCAACGCCTCTCAATGACGTCGTTTGTCGGCGGCAAGCAGCGTCATCGAGAGGCGTCGCCGCCGAAATGCCGCCGAAATTCAGCGGCATTTCAGCGGATGCTCGACCGCTGGCCAGGATCCCTGATCTACATAATCATAATAATACACCTATACAGTTACTTCCAATCAGAGATCACCAGCTGCTTCAAAAATACAAATTTATGAATCGCAAAAGACCTCTCTGAGGGTATTATTACATAAATTCAGGCACAGAAAGGTCCGGAGATTTGCTCAACATCTGCAGCAGTGCTGGCAATATCCAAGAATCATAATATCCAGTCCTCTGCTCTGCCTACTAGTTATGCTATGGAGATGCACTGTACAAATAGCAACACAACATCCAGTTTAAGATCAGTTAGCAAGGTACAACTCATGCAAAGCCAGCTGGCTTCCCAAGCAACGAAGGGGTTTTACTTACACAGGGTGCTTGTTGTACATGATTGGCAGGAATTCATCCACAGGCAGCATCTTGCTAAAAGGTTCGGCCCCAATTAGTTTCTGAGCCCCTTCAAAGGAGATTGCATACCCCAGGGTCCAGTAAGAGTAATCTGCTTCCACAAGGTTCATTACGTTAGGAACTGCCTTCTCAGGGCGCTGCACCTGCATCCTTTTCCGACCAATGTAGCTGAAGGGGAGAAAAACCCACCACAGTGGAAACTAAGGCCTGTTTCCATTATCAGCTCTGCAGTGCAATTATACTGTAACTGGGACATCAGGCATTCCCACTTCAACCAGGGCTGAGCAAAGGCCTTTTAAGTCAGTGGGAGTTTTTCCATTGACTTCGCTGGACCATGGATCAGGTCCAAAGTGCACCCACAAGTCAAATGCTACTCCTGGAATTCTCCAGTGCCACAACTGCCCATGCAGTCCAAGGAGACTACAGGTCCCAAAACCAATGCATCATCCTGACCCAAGCAAGGATTTGAATTCTCTATGGTGCGTATCCAGTGAGGGCTGGAGGCCTCTCAGGAGCCTCTTGTAAAAACTCCATCATCCTAGAGACAGGAGGGTTGGGGCGATTCCCAAGCCTCATCCCTTCTCTGGATGAAGCCCAGATAAATCAGCGCCACCAGAGATGGCTTATCCCTTATACAAATACATCTGAAGAGAAAACGTTTTGCTTTTGGACTGTCACAGGCACTGATCCAGGGGCCCACATAACCTGAGTACCAGAAAGCACCAAACAGCAGGGGGGTTATAAAATCTGCCTGGGGGAGGAGCCCCCTAGAAGGTCTTCTCCCCCTTCTCCAGCTGGCCAGTTTGAACTCTCTGCTCCCTTGGCAGTGAACTTGGAATTGTTTTCAGGAACAGGACATAAAGATTTCCAGCTCAGTCTGTTTGCTGGCTAGACGGTCCCATTCTCCTCTTGCTTCTCTTTGTGAGAAAGAGTTTATATTTAAATGACTAAACAAAAGAGTTCAAATACCCTGTTCCTCCCCGATCCTCACAGTGAGCACATGCACCCTGTGTCATGGGAATTAGCTCAGAGTGGGGGACTGGGGTTATTGGGAGGACATGGCTATATCACTGTGGGCACTTGTTTATTATCAAAGAGTACCCGCAATGTGCTTCATTCGATGGAGGTTTTAGCTACTCCAGCCCCTTTAAAATTAACCCCCATTACTGAGTCTCTGGAATTTTGCCGCATTCTTCACAGGCACCCTGTCTGATTATTATGAGGGTACGTCCATGTTACTGCAATGCTCAGTGCATGTGGGAGCAGGGGAGAGAGTTTCCAGGTGGTTTAGGGCAGTGAAAGCTCTCGGGACAAGACTACTTACATGAGCTCCCAGTCTAGCTGGACTTGCTCTATATCATCCATCAGTTTCACGAGCTTCCTCTTAAACTGATGCTCAAAGCGCACGTCGTCTTCGATAACGAGTGTCTTCTCCAGCTCTCTGTTCACCACCTGAAAGGGATGTTTTCAAATGAGACTGAAATGGCCCATATGCTATTGAGGAGCCAGTTCTGCACCCTCTGAAGCTATGCCAAGCCCCCACTGGGAGCAGGACTGAACCCCCATGCTCTTTGATCAGTAGGAAGGTTAATGGTCATCAAAATTGGTGACATTCAATTCTACGCAGGTTTAGAATCAGAAAAAACTCATAGGTGAAATCCTGCAACAAAATTTCTTCACATTTTTTTTCCCTTCCCAAGCACAACATTGCCCCAAACAGGCTGGCTAAGAGTTTTGTGAAAAATGTCATGGCCACAGTCCAGATGTGTGACACAGTTGCACAGGCTGGGAGCTGTTTGCAAACTGACAGCACAATAGGAGCTGCTCAGTACTCAGCACTTCTGAAAATCAGGCTGCTTATGTGCCCAGATATGAATTTAGGAGTCTAACTGCTGCTCCTGTTTTTGAAAAATCGGAACCTTTTGTGAGATCCTGGATAATTCACACCAAAATAAGAGAGACTATCTAAAAATAAAACATTACTTCCTTCCCACAGCATCCAGGTGTAATACATCTGCCAGAGCACAGACATTATTTACCTCTTTCCAGATATAATAGTGGCTAAGAAAGCAGCCAATTTCCCCCCTGGTTAGTGGCCTGGAAGAGTAAGGATCTTGGTAACCAGGTAGCATGTCAATATTCAGAGCTTTCAGCTGACTTGTATTCAGTGCCCTGAGGAAAGAGAGAGCTGCTTTCAGTATTAAGAACTTTTATAGATGTTACTATTTTTTACTCAGGAAAAAAACCAATGAAATTGTTTAGCAGTGAAAAGACTTTCCTGAGCCAGGGAAGTTCCCAAAAGAGGCTGTGTATTTGTAGCTGAACACAGTTTAATTTGATTTAAATCATGCTGAACATAAGATATTTTTTAGGACATTCACCCCCAACAGTTTCAAGAAACTGCAGAGTCTTAAAAGGGTCATTGTCATATTGTTAATAACACTTTAGCTATAGTCACACGGGAAGACTAGAGAACACCTAGCTCATCTTCCACTAAGAGTTTTGTTTGCTTTTTCATTTCTTTCACCTTGAACAACAGCACTAGAGCAGTCAGTATTATATTTGCTTATGGTCAGTTTCACTTTCAAGTTCTAATGCCCTAGCCCTAGAGAGGCCACTAAGGCAGAGAGACACCAGGAGACCCAAGATCTGTTCCTAACTGTGCCACTGACTTCCTGAGAATCCTTGGGAAAGTCACTCAGCCCTGGACTGTCAAATGGGATTTAGGCACCTGACTCCCTTAGTAAACCCCAGCCTTAACCTCGGTGCCTCAGTTTCCCCATGTATAAAATGGAGATTTTGTACATTACTTTGAGAGTCACAACTAAAAAAAAACTTTATCTGTGTTTACATTACTATAATGTAGCACAATGCTGCAGCATTGGGATTGGACATATTGCAGGGGAATATTTAAATGCTACAAAAATGTTTTCATTATCATACCCCTATTTAATTTTATGACAATGTTTCTATTCAGAGAACTTTGTCTTGAAGAAAACTTTACTTCTGGGCCTAAACTATCTTCTCGGATCTCTAACGGAGACTGATCAGAGTAAGAGAAGAATAAAATAACAGCATGAAAACTTTTTTTTGCAAAACTGCACCAAATAGTACATTAAAAATGATAACTCGTAATCACAGGGCATCAAAGAGAATTGACTGAAATTAATCAAGGTAGCACTTCTAATCAACAGTTCTGCTATGCAGAACCAGATCTTTCCAAAGACTCACTTGCCATCCACAGCCTCTACTATCTTGACTGCAATCTCCTGCTCATAGAGTGTCCGCAGCATTCGATCCCGCCTGTCTTTTCGACGCTTCAGGTTGATCATGAAAATCTGGGTTAAGAAAGACATCAGAAAACTCTGGCTCAATGCAAAGTGCAGATCCAAGTTTATGCCGGACCTCAGCAGGTTTTGGGCATTTCCATTCAAGAGCGTCATTTTGGGGTTACTATACATTTGTCAGACATTTATCTTTTGAGCTGCAATTCAGAATATTTGTTGTCAGTCCAGCTGCTGATTTTTATGGGAAGGCTGAGGAAAGAATGTCCAGTATTTTCAGAAATGAAGAGTGTAAGTGTGTGTGTGTGCATGGGGGCAGTGGGAAGAATGTACTTAAAAAAACCCTACAAAATCTGACCTTTTTGGATCAATTCTAGCAGCTCACCAAATTTGGAGCAGAAACCTGAAATCTGGCAGGGACATAAAGTGGACCCAGGTTTGTGGGGTAATTGGGGTCAGGTCAGTTCTAAAAATGACTCAACACTCTCAGGTCGGGTTCGGGTTCGGGTCCAGGTCGGGCTTTAAGAGTAGGCCTGAGCAGAGCTCTACCCCTAACTGGACAGCTAAGGATTCCAGGTAGGACGATGTGCAGTAAATGCAGCAGGGCTTCATACATTGGGCAGTGAGAATAAAAAACTAAATGAACAGCGCCACATTCCCCAGGCACCATCCACACTGCGTGAGGGAGGGGCCTGGAGGAGAAAACGGTATCTGACTGAGTAATTAGAAACTGGAGGGTGAGACAAATACACAGGGGGCAGAGTCAAGGTTGTGCGGGCAACATTAGCTTTGGCATTTCCTGACTTTTAAATGCTTCACTTTGCAACCATAATGCTCTTTTAATGCACAGTTGTATATTGGAATTAGAAAGCAGGTGCCAGGGGCCAGTTGTGCAGTTTGGAGCTGGATCTGAACTTCCCCAACACACTGGAATGTTTGGATCCAGGCTTTTGTTTGGGCCAATCTCTACCCAATACAATATATCCCTTTTGTATTCAAAGGGGGGTGGAGTTGGCATGTGGTAAAGAGCACAGATCTTTACCGAGTGCTGTGTCTATCTTTGGGATTACCAATGTGCCCATCACCCTAATAACTGGACACAAGTGGAAGCAGGTTCTGCAATGCAGGATATCTTTAATTACTGCAGATCCTGGACATTTTCTGCTGATTCAATTAGAATTAGGTGTGCTCCTGAGACACACCCTGGGCAGGAAAACAAATCTGCGGGCAACAGTTAGCCCAAGCTAAGCAGACATATTTTGCCTGGTCAAAGCCCCTCCAGGCACGTACATTCCTAGGTAAAACACAGAATGTCAGGGCCGTGTTTCTGTTCTCAGGCAGGCAAGAATAAATTCAGCCCTGCAGCCTGAGAAACAAACCTTGGCCAAATAAAAACCAGACTGAGTCCCAGCTTGGTGCAAAGGCAGTAATACTAATAAAATATCAGGCAATTTAAGTGCAGCCGCAAGAAACAGCCCAGAAACACACAGGACTCCAAACATAGAAGACCAAACAAACACAGTCACACAGAATCCGCACTTCATGACACAAGCCATATAAATAGAAACTCCAGACCAAGCCAAGAAAACAAAACATCTTAAAGACAAAAAACAAGGCTCCTCCAATTTTAGTAGCTCCCTCAGTGATTATACAACTGTCTCTGGCAGCTACACACTACACGGTCCTGTGCAGGTTTTTTTAGCTCTACACAAAATGTAAACCTAGTTTATTCACAGCACAGTCTCTCTCTGGAATTCTTCCTCCCTGGTCTCTTTCTGTTGGTACTTTGCCTCTGACTGCGGCTAGCCAGCTCTAGCACTTCAGGGACAGGAGTTTCTAGAGGGATGATTTATGCACCAAACTTCCCGGGTTCTGCTTCAAACATGTTCCCAACAGTCCTGAGTAAAATCAAAACAAAAAGGCCGCAGTGGAAATGTGGCTCCCAAACAGGAAAAGAAGAGTAGGACCAACAATATAGAATATTCAATTAATACATACAGACCCTGTCATAACCCAAGTTATGCAAAATGCTGTGTATTTACAGTTTAAACACCTGACTCTCTTCAGTCACAATCTCTACCAGCTTTGCAAGGTCATCAAAACAGTGTCCCTGCTTAACGGAAAACAGGAGAAATTTAAAAAAACCCATATGTGCTGAAGTTCTTCAGGAATAATGAAGCTATCTCCAAGAACCCTACCCATAGGAACCCTAACTGTAGGGCAGGGAACCCTACCCATAGGAACCCTAACCCAAGCTCCAAGAATCCTACCAATAGGAACCCTAACCCTAGGGCAGGAGCACTCGCCCATAGCAACCCTAACATTTCTTCCAAGTATCCTACCCACAGAAACCCTAACCGGAAAGCGGGGAACCCTACCCATAGAAACCTTAATCCTAGCTCCATGTACCCTACCCCTAGCAACCCTAAGCTAGCTCCAAGTGTCCTCCTTCTAGGAACGCTAACACTAGCACGGGAAGCCCAACCCACAGGAACCCTAACTCCAAGTGAACTACCCATAAGGAACCCTAACTCCAAGGCTGGGAGCTCTACCCATAGGAGCCCTAAGCCTAACTCCAAGTGAACTACCCATAGGAACCCTACCCCTAATTCCAAGCAGCCTACTCATAGGAACCTTAATCATAGGATGGGGAGCCCTAGCAATAGGAACCCTAATCCTAACTCCAAGTGGCCTACCCATAGGAACCCTAACCCCAGGGCTGGGAGCTCTACCCATAGGAACCCTAACCCCAGAGTGGATAGACCTATCCATAGGAACCCTAACCTATAGAAAGAGTATATAGAGAGCCTAATGGTTGCAGGAAGTGACTGGAAGTGAAGCCAAATCATTGCTGGCCTGATTAAATGACCATTTAAGTCATTGGAAAGACTCCCACTGGTATCCCTGGACGTTGGATCCAGCCAAGCTTTTCAAACTTGGGACATCTGAGATCAGGCACCTCAAGGCTTGATGTCCAAAGATGCTGAGCACCCACAGCTCCCACTGATGTCAAGTGCAGCTGCTCAGCAATTATGAAATCAGGCATCAAAATTCACATGTGGACACCTCAAAAGGATCCCCATTGGCTCGGGGAGTTTTAGTCAAATAAAGACACCAGGATCCATCCCATGGAAAATTTCAACCCAACATACCAACGTTTTGGAAAGTTATGATGAACATGTGAAGACAGGATAGAAATGAAAACTGATTTGCAGCCTTATCTGTGGTGGGAGTGACCAGGCTCCCTATATGATGCACATGTCCACACAACAAAATAAAGGTACATACAGGCACTATACCATGGTACCCCCATAGTCACCACTGTCATATAATTATGATATATTTTGTACAAAGTATAGCTTGTGAGGTATTATTCTAAAAGTCTTACTCTGCCAGACATTAATATCTCATTTGATTATATGTGCTATCATTGTACGTGAAGTTATGAAGTTTTACTATGTCTATGTTACTGAAAGATGTTGTGAAGTTGGAAACACCCACAGCTAGCCTTTCAGGTAAAACAGCGAAGAAGCTAGACAGTGCTGATGGCCCATCAGCAAAGACAATGGACCTTGGAAAAGGTTTGTCCTCATCTGGAGGCATTTCAGCCAGCCTATGAGTAATGGTTGCTATGACTCAGCAAGGCATGCAAGGGCATGTGACCAGATCACGTGACACTGAACTCCATTTTGGTACT
This sequence comes from Mauremys reevesii, assembly GCF_016161935.1. Classification (NCBI taxonomy): domain Eukaryota; kingdom Metazoa; phylum Chordata; order Testudines; family Geoemydidae; genus Mauremys; species Mauremys reevesii. The sequence continues at coordinate 55,338,141 of NC_052630.1, forward strand.
TGCATTTTTCCACAAACTGGGATGGGAACTTAGCTTGGAACAAAGGGTTCCCACCATATGCAGAAACTATATAAGATGGGGAGTGACATCATGATTTGTCTTCACTCCCCCACAACTCAACACCTGAAAGAACCTCTGGAAGACAAAGGACTTGGAATGGAGAAAGGGTACCCACGCTGCAAAGCAGATGCAGCTTGTGCCTCAAGAATCTGTAAGCCTGCTTGTATCATCAGTCAGGGTGAGATATTGCTAATTCATATCCTATCTATCTAGTATATTAGTCTTAGTTTGCGTTTTTATTTATTTGCCGGGTAATCTGCTTTGATCTGTTTGCTATCACTTATAATCACTTAAAATCTATCTTTCTGTAGTTAATAAACTTGTTTTATGTTTTATCTTAACCAGTGAGTTTTGGAGTGAAGTGTTTGGGAATCCTAGCTCTGTAAACAAAGGCTGTTGCCTATCTTCCCCACATCGAGGCGGGAGCGAATTAATTAATAAGCTTGCATCATACAGACCCCTGCGCTGTGCAAGATGATATAATTCTGGGTTTATACTCCAGTAGGGGTGCAAGTCTGGGAATCTGGGAAGTTGGCTGGGGGCCTCCTGTTTGTCTATGAGTGGCTTAGGTAAAGCACTCAGGTAACTCAGTTGGGTGTGTGGCACCACCTGCTGTCATGTTGGGTGATAACCGGGCCTGGAGAGGCTGGCTGAGTCACCAGCAGAGCACTGTGAGAGAGGCTAACTCAGCTGAATTGTTAGGGGGCACAGCGATTCCAATAGCTCCCAGAATACACCCGGGAGGTAACAAGCCGTCACACCTACCTCATCAAATCCCATCTTGTCTGGTTGTTTTGGGGGAATGGAGATGAATTGCGAGGGCTCGACTGGAGGATGATCAACTGAAAGAGAGAATAGAAACATCTACAGTGGCTGGTTACTGAACTGCGTAGTGGCAAAGAAACCCAGTAAAATTCACAGCCATCACGTTTCACTGTTTCCCCTGGAACAGAGAGGCACCTAGATGTGGAGTGCGATGCTATGGCCTAATCAGCATCATGCGCCAGAGGAGTGCCCTGAGAGGCAGAAAGCCAGATGCCACGAGACTGCAAACACCCAAGAGAACAGTGTATCAATGCACATACTGGAGCATGTCTTTCCGGCTGGGATGAAAGAGGAGCCCACATTTCAGCTCTGGCAAAATTTAAATAACAGTCGGGGGTGGGGGGAGGAGTTGCTGCTGGTGGCGCTTTCCTGTTGCTGTGGGGACTTATCAGGGGAAGGAGGTTGTGAGGGAATTATAGGCCAAAAAAACAGTAAAACCTGGAACTCTAATAATGATTTTGGGGCCACATTGCCTCTCCCCACTGCTGACCAACCTTCAGGATTGGGACAGAGGGGGTTGAGAACTCCCTGAGGACAACCCCACAGAGTTTTAAGGAAATTGTGCCCTCCAACAGGAGGCGGGGGAAAGATGATGTGAAGTGGGCAGGGAGCAAGGTGTCCTAAACACCATAGACTTATGGGAGCCAAATGGAAGTACCATGCCACTAGATCCATGACCTTGAACAAACGGTTACCCCACCAAACCTATGCATTGACCTCCAGGGCAGCACAGCTCCAGCTGACACCTTCATGCCATTGATTTCAGTCCTGCCTGAGCTGCTCAGCAGCCAATCCGGATCATTGCTTCTCTGGCTGGGAAGAGACTGACTATTGTATCTAATCATCTGTCTGGTATTTCGCTGGCAGGTTGGCTTCCTTTATTTGTTATCATGTAATATTGTGTTAAATACTCCGATGGATAAAAGAGAAGGAGATTTTGCACAAGCCCTGGCACTGCTCACTTCTAGTTCCAGCACCAAGATTCTCCCTGTGACTGGTGCAAACTGGGGGGATCCCAGCCCTGTAACCAGCAGGAGCTGAGAGGGAGCCACACTCCTGTTAACCAACTGCGATACCACTAGGAACACAGCCATCACATGGGGATGATAAAGGAGGGATTTGGAAGCCCAGCTCCTATTAATTTTTAATGCCCAGATCCCTTTAGGTGGCTTTGAACATCTCAGCCATGATTTTTAATCCAATCTTTAAGGACCTTCTTAGCATAGGATACTGCTCCCTTCAACTCCCCTGAAAACACAGCTGGGCATCTAGTGAGCAAACTCTCCCCCACACTTCCAACCACACTTTTACAGAACCCCAGTGAACATTTTACCTGATGCATTTCACTTAGCATGTATTCTAAGGGACCATTCAAGGTTAACTACTGATGCTAAACTATCTGTTTGACCTTGTCTTTAGCTGTGATGCTCAGAGTACATTTCCCAGACCTGAGGAAGAGCTCTGATTAGCTCAAAAGCTTGTCTCGCACACAAGCAGAAGTTGGTCCAGTAAAAGATATTATCTCCCCCACCTTGTCGCGCTGCAGGTCAAGCACAGAAGCAACACTGAGACAGGTGGCAAAGGGCCACCATTCAACAAGAAAGTACTCGGCATCCCAGGGATGGTTCTGCAAAGTTGGGGCAGGCTCTGACTTACTCATTGCCTCGATTGTTACATGAACGAAGTTCTCCACATCTTCCTGTAGTGTCTGGTGAAATTTCAGTGGCACTGGGAGGAAGCCATAGCGTTCTCTGTTGCAGATGTACATTTGAATGCCTGGGAATAAAGAGAAAATGGAAACAGAATCAGGTAATTTACCAGGCTGCTTCTTGGCTTTTCAAGTGGAGAAAACGGAGGTTATTTGGCTATAATGAAACCCACGCTATGGACCGCAGCCCCAACAGGTCTTCTCTCTTAAGCAACTACTTAAAAACCATCAGTGCAGTTTCTAGTATAATTTTGTTTGATCTTTAACTAATGACCAACTTCTAGGCAACCGATTTCTCCACATCCCATAAAAAGAGATTTCATGGTATTTTAAGTTGCCAGCCTGTTGTTCTCTCCTGGGGGGAGCCCATCTCAGAGCCCAGAGGAGTGATCCTGCTCACTTTCACACCCCTCATTTCACTCTCAGGACCCCATACACTGTAGAGACCAGCCCTACAGCAATGGACAGCGGTGACTCCTACCAAAACCGATCTATGCAGATCAGAGGCAAACAGATCAGAGGCAGTGAGGCATAAAGAGCTCTCAGCTACCAAAACACCAAGTGAACTACTTGCTTAGTGCTCCCACTTCTGGCCAGTGTGGGAACTGGATTCAATGCCCACCAAAGTCGAATGGGAGTCACTCCAGTAGCTTTGGATCAGGATCAAAGAGCAGAGCCGAAGTCTCAAACAGTTACATTTCCAATGGACTATGCTAAATAAAAAGTCCTTGGTTAGAATGGGGGCAAAATACATTAGGGAGTGGTGGTGAGAGGTATCAGTGGGGATGCTGCAGCCCACACCTGGCACTGGCATCTCTTCTAAAAACACATTTTAAATTTCACAAAATATCTTCCATTCTCTTCTGTGAACCCTTGGTTTCAAAACCCGAGCATGATCCTGCTGCCTTTACTCACAGTCAAAGGGACTGATGTGAACAAAGGCAGCAGGATGGGGCCCCAATGTCTAAACATACAGGAGAGAGACTTTCAGACAGCAAGGCGGCAGCAAAGTAAGAGGATCCCATATTGCAGGTCTTGAGCCTCTCAGGGAGAGTCCGAGCCTGAGGGGGAGGGGGAAATGGCCCAAGAAGCAGGGGAATATCCAAGTATCAGAAGTGCTTCCGGCTGCAGGCATCTGCACGCCCTGCTGGTCTGCAGGCATTTCCACCCACTACTGACAGAGCAGCACTCCCTGTTGACAGCGCACAAAGGCTCTGTTGTTATCAGTCTGCACGATTACGATTTCTTCCCTGAGATAAAGCAGCTTGGTATGAAGAAAACTAGTAATTCTAAGCATCCAATATGTATAGCTGGTGAGGGGAATCCATCCTCCCCTCTGCCCTGCCCTGCACTTGGGAAACTGCACAGATCCATTGGCAAAGACAAGCATGGAAAAATACACAGCTCGACCAAAGTCTCCCCATATAAGCGAGGATCACATTCTGCCCTGGCTTGGCCAAATTCTACTTTGTTATTCTGGTGTAAATCCAAAGCAACTCTACTGACTTACTCCAAATATACACAGTGTAAACAAGAGCAGAATTTGATCCATTGACTTCAGTGGGAGCAGCATGTGGTCAGCCAAGGGCAGAAATGGGTCCAGACAGAGCATTACCAAGCATTATTAAGCTGTAAAGCAGCACCGACAGGGTACACACTTGAATTCCATTCCTGACTTAGCAAATGACTTGCTTTGTGACATTTTGCACTTTGCTATTAGTCTCTTTGAGCTTAAGTTTCTCTCATTTGTAAAACTGAGATGATGATATTTATCAGTGTTTGTAAAGCACTTTGAGAGCTATGGATGAAAAATGCCACAGGAGTGCTAAGCATATTATCATCAAGGTTCCACTTCTTACCATAGCCAAGAACCTGCCGAACGATGGAGGGAAAAGGAAGAGCCCAAAGAGTATCCTATATCGAGAGAAACAAGCAAGTGGAGAATATACTAAGATGCTTTTTAATTAACAAAAGATAATAAAATGTTGCACAGCTTTGTCCTGCTCATAGGTTTCCTTATCCTCTGATAAGGATCTCAAATTGGAGGGGTGGGGGAGAATGAACCAAGCTCCAACCTCATATTAGATCTCAAAGTCAGAGGTAAAAAAATACATTGCTGATTTCATTCACTTTAGATTCTCTAGCAATTCACCATGAACAAAATCCTGGTTCCGCTGGATTCAATGGGAGTTTGTTAGAGACTTTAATGGGACTAGGATATGGCCCAGTGTCATTAGTAACTCATTAGGCAAAAAGCTGTGACTATATCTCTGTGAATCAAAACAAAGACCTTGCTTTAGAGAGGTAGGGCTTGATCCAAAAGGCAGTGAAGCTGACATAAAAGTCCCATTGCTTTCAGTGGGCTTTGAATTGTGCCCTTTGTCAATTACCCGTTGTCTGAAGGCTGTTGAAATCCAGACACACACAACAATGGAAAAATTGAAACTTGATATATTTTTTAAAATAAAAAAGCTCTGATTTTTAAAAAACAAGCTCAGAACTGAAAAATAAATTAAAAGCAGCTACAACCTGGTGTGTCAATGTTTTAGATTATTAGTGGCTAGCCATAATCCCTAGGATTTTTAGTCAAGTGGGATGGTGTGCTTTCGTGACTGTTATGTTTCTGCCATTATAAACTCCTCTCCACAAGTAAATAGTGACTGGATTCCTTGCCAAACCACATTCCGCTGTCAGGAGTCATTAAGGCAAATGGAAGAGTAAAAAAATACTACCTACTGACATTAATGGATTTGACACTGATCTAATCAACCAATCTTATCTGGCTCATCACTCCTTACCCTCCATTGTTTAACAGGCTTTCAACTGTGCAGCTCTCTGTTGTTCCAAACAATATCTCTTAAGAAAGGACAAAGTTCTTATATACCTTAAAATGGTAGCACTTTGTGGGGAAATAGCCCTCCAATTCCTGTTATGTGGGATAAAATCAACCACTGCCACTGAGACAATATGAGAAACACATACAATACATGTAGGTATTATTATTATTAGCAATGCAGTAGCCCAGAAGCCATGCTGTGCTTGGCACTGCACATAATGTTGTTGAACATATCACACCCGACAATAAAGTATTGGGGAGGAAAGGTCACCTGGTAAAAGAGATTTGTTCCTGGACTGGTTGGCTCACTTCAGCTTTCAGGCCCATTCAGCAAATCACATAACTCATGCTTTACTTTAAGCATATGAGAAGTCCCATTGACTTTGATGGGATCAAGCCCCAGGAGCATTGAGAGGGGGTGGAATTTGCCCTCTAGAGCTTCAGATAATGGTTGCTGCAAAACAATGGTCTGATCAGAGATGGCAGATGTCATCCTTATGGTGACTCTAGTGAAGTAACCAGAGTTATCAGCACAGGTGAGGAGCCTAACCCAGGCTGCTAATGTTTTCTGCACTTCCTGGAATAACAACATACAAGTTGTCCAAGGTAACAAATGGAGACAAATAGACTGGTACAAACTGGATTGTTTAAGTAAAAGAGCCTTGCTATGGGATCTGCCAAGCTGCTGGGAAAGTCACAGGGCGCCCAAAAATGCACTGAAAAGATCTAGAAGAAAATGTTAATAATTAAAAATCACCACACTGTGTTCTGATTGGTTAGTGCTATTGAGATGAGGCTGTCAAACCTTCTTGGACATTGCTTACCTGGAGGGGTCACTCTGTGGGAGAAAGGGGGATACCTGGACTGGATGGAATGAGCTTTACCATCATGGCTGCCACCCTCCTCTCTGCCCCACACTGTCTCCTGGAACCCAGTGATCCACCATGACACCACTGGGCCTTCAGCATCCTGATTCCCTTGCCTCATCTGTTCTTTTCCTTCCCCAGCTTATTTCTCCTCTTGCCTCTCTCTCTCCTTTTTCCTTCACACTAAAGCGCCTGGCTCAGCCAGCCAAGAGAACTCCATCTGGTGCAACACTGCAATGAGCCTGTGACCAGAGAGGCAGTTACACATGGGTATAAATTTGCCAGATTGGCTAACCAGACTGTGTGCTGGGCCTGTGTTTCTCCGGCAGCAAGCTTGCAGTTGGAAATCAGCACCACTGGCAAAAACTGCATTACCTGACTTTGCTTTGCTTCCCTGATGTTTGTCTTGTTTTGTCTGAGGCCATGTCTATACTACCACTTATGTCGGCAAAACTTATGTGGCTCAAGGATGCTAAAAACACACTCCCGAGCAACATAAGTTTCACCAGCATAAGTGGTGGTGAGCATCATACTATGTCAGTGGGAGAGCTTCTCCTGCCGACATAGCTACTGCTTCTTGTTGGAAGTTGTCATAACTATAAAGGGAAGGGTAACAACCCTTCTGTATACAATTCTTTAAAATCCCTCCTGGCCAGAGGCACCAAAATCCTTTTACCTGTAAAGGGTTAAGAAGCTCAGGTAACCTGGCTGACACCTGACCCAAAGGACCAATAAGGGGACAAGATACATTCAAATTTTGGGTGGGAGGAGGCTTTTGTTTGTGCGCTTTGTTTTGGTGTGTGTTCGCTCTTGGGACTAAGAGGGGCCAGACATCAATCCATGCTCTCCAAATCTTTTTGCACAACTCTCTCATATTTCAAACTTGTAAGTAACAGCCAGGCAAGGCGTGTTAGTTCTATCTTTGTTTTCTCAGGAAATGTAAATGTTCCTTTGCTAGAGGGTTTACCTCTGTTTGCTGTAACTTTGAACCTAAGGCTAGAGGGGGTTCCTCTGGGCTCTTTGAATCTGATTACCCTGTAAAGTTATTTCCATCCTGATTTTACAGAGATGAACTTTACCTTTTCTTTTAATAAAACTCTTCTTTTAAGAACCTGATTGATTTTTCATTGTTTTAAGATCCAAGGGTTTTGGATCTGTGTTCACCAGGACTAATTGGTGAGGGTATACTCTCAAGCCTACCCAGGAAAAGGGGTGTAAGGACTTGCGGGGGAGGAATTAGTCTCAAATCTGCCCAGGAAAGGTGGGGTTAGGGATTTGGGAAATATTTGGGGGAAGGCAGAGTTCCAAGTGGCTCTCCCCTAAGATTTGGAACACGCTTGGTGGTGGCAGCTTTCTGTTAACCTAAGATGGTAAATACGCTTAGGGGATCTTTCATGCGGGTCCCCACATCTGTACCCTAAAGTTCAGAGTGGGGAAGGAACCTTGACAGAGGTGGTTTTATTACGTCAATGGAAGAGCTCTTGCCCACCGGCATAGAGCGACTACACAAGTGATCTCGCAGCACAGTTGCATCAGTCCAGCTGGGGCGTTATAAGCTCACTAGTGTAGACATGCTCTGAAAGAAAACAGAATAGGACTCCAACAATAACAACAGCTCCAGACCATCTCAACTAACTTCTTCCCTCCTCCCCTCCAAAAGAAGTTCATACCATCTTTAATACCATCTAAAAGACTGTCAAACAGGGGTTTGTCCCTTCAAAGCCCCATACAGCTGAAGGGAAGGGAAAAGGGATACCGTTAAGAACAAAGCCTCACTTAATATTTTACATTTCAGATGCTTTCACTGCTTTTCCTTCTTTTGCTATACCTTTAATGAAAGGTCAAATGTTCAAACGAGCACCTTTGTGCTTTCTTCTGTGCTGCCCCACAGGCTTGGCAGGCATTTCTCCATGAAAATCGGCAAACTTACCTCATTATCCACCTGCAAATCCCTCCTCATAACCTTCCTTTGCTATGGTGCCTACAAAATGCTTGATGATGGCTAGGCTGCTGGTGTGCTGGGAGCCCTGCCTGTCATGCTGACCAAAGCTGTCTCATTGTTTCCTTGTACTCCCCCATCTGCCTGTATCCATCTGTTGTCTCTTGTCCTGTACTAAGATTATAACCTCCTGGGGGCAGGGACCGTCTTTTTGTTCTGTGCTTGTACAGTGCCTAGCACAATGGGGGTCCTAATCTGTGACTGAGGCACCTAGATGCTATGGTAATACAAATACATAATAAGTAAAATATAATACTAAATAAATAATAATAATAATTAATAATGGTTGTTACTGTGACAGATATTGCAACCGGGGAGAACATATTGTATTAAGTTTACTGCATCACTGTGGGCCGGGGATTGTACATATGACTGTGTTCTACTGGCTACTTGCTAGGGGAGAATTACCCCAGATCCTTCAGGAACTAACGCAGTGGGGGAGTGATGAGGATGACTCAGGCCCAGTTTACACTTTTAGCATGCGTATAGGAACTTTTATGGGTTTTCATATGTTCTCTCTGTAATGCTTTTGCTGTCAGACTAACGGTGCATGCTTAGAAAGAGCTGTGTGGTTACTTGTAACTGCTGGCAATACACTGTTCAGAGCACTCAGAGAGAAAGCAATGCACAGGTGCTGGCTGTTAGGCAGACTGGCTTGCTGGGCATATCCCAGTGTAAGGCAGGGAGCTGTGCAGGTTTAAAACCCGCCAGTCAGAAGGGAGTGGGACAAGGGTCTCTACCCAGTGACAGGTGACAGCTGCAGAACTGAAGACTGACTGGGCACTCCTGGAGTGGACCACAGAGTGGGAAATACAGGCACAGTTACCCTGGAACTGTGACAGTTACAACGCGAGTTGCCAGCAATAACTTGACATAAAACCCCAGATGACACTTCACTGTTCAATGCTGTAACAGTGAACAAGGGTTTCATTAATATCTTATCCCCTGTTGGGCCCAAGGCACCCCCTTTTCAACACACTAGTAGCTAAGAAAAATACAGGCAGCTATTCAAAAACAAACAAAAAAAACCCCAACCTTTCCAAAGAACTCCTTTAATCCAGACTCTGCCTTGCATAGTTTTGCTACTTATGATTGTCACCAATCATTAAATAAAGAGTCCTCTCTGGGGTAGCACTACTCTGCTGTTAAAGGTACTGTATATTCTCCACTCAGAAGGGATTCATTATTGTCATCTTTAGTGACAGCAGTAGTAGGCTATTTCATGCTTGCATACAGCATTTCATAGGAAGCTCTCAGGGCACTTTACACGGGCTAGACACGATAAATTGATCCCCAATAGATCGATCATTAACCGCCAATCTGGCGGGTAGTGAAGACCTGCCCCAAAGAGAAGAGGGAAGCAACAAGGTTCTGGGAAGCATTTCAGAGATCTCTTGCCTTTATCACATCATCTGTAGTCAAGTAGTGTAGGCCCCGCAGCAGGAAAAAAGAGGAAGTGAAATCTTGCAGAAACCTTTGAGTTGCACATGGATTGAAAATTACATTTTAAGCTGCCCTCTGTTGCCTTGAAACTGGTTCCATTGTGAGGATCCTGGGGCTCATCCACATTACAATTAGAAATGGGTTAAGGGGGATGTGAAACACAAAAAGAACTGCGGGGCTGCCCTGTTTTACTTCGTTACGAAGCAGAAAGAAGGCCTAAATAGGGCCTGTTCGAGAACTTTTCCCACAGGAGTTTTACATTGGAAATTCAGGGTTTTGACTATCTTCAAGACCCTATGGATGACTGGAGAAGTGGCAGGCTTATGGCATGAGAGAAACTGACCAAGATGGGAAATTATTCAGATGATTTAAAATTGTTGGGAGTTGGGGATGGGGGTGTGAAGGTTGGTGGTTTATGTTAACTTGAACACTTGGGAGAATAACGCTCTTTGATAAAACGTCAGCACCCTGTTCCTTCAATTGAGGGCTAGGGAAACTCCCTCGGGAGTTCTCCAGCAAAAACAAGGAGGATCGGATTTGACAGTTTGATATTTCTAAGACTAAATAATTAGAAAATATTGGATTAATCTAAAGAGAGAGTGAGCACACACCTGCACAACCCTCGTTTTTTCCCCTTTCCGTGTCACCTTTAAGTATACCCAGGCTCTGACATGCTCATCTGATATGGGCACAACTACTACCATTCAGCACATCCACAGGGCAGGCATTTTTCCTAGCACAACTGTGTGTCTTTTGGACTGGCCTCACCACACACACCAGGCTTGTTTCAGGTGTATTGTGGGAAAGTCTGTGCATACTACCACATATGTGCATAGGTGCTGATGTGTGTTTTACAGGAGCCCCTGTGCTTTGGGATTTCCTCTCATACAAAGGCCTGATAGGCTGGAGACAGGGCCGGCTCCAGCTTTTTGCCAACCCAAGTGACGACAAAAAAAAAGAGAAAAACCCGATTGAGTTGCCACGGAAGTGCAGCGGAAGAGGAAGACAGGAAGTGAAAGATCCGCCGCCAAAGACTGAAGCGGGCCGATTGAGCTGCTGCCCAAGTGCCACCGCCACTGACCCGGATGTGCTGCCCCAGCAACAGATGAACTGCCGCCCCTTTCTATTGGCTGCCTCAGGCACCTGCTTCCTTCACTGGTGCCTGGAGCTGGCCCTGGCTGGAGAACTGGCTAATCCAGTTACACCAACACAGTCAGGCAGTTCCAAGTACAGTGCACAAGAACTAGGCAGACTCCAGTTCAAGCCCGGCCAGAGACTGTGTTGCAGACCCGCTTATAGCATACCCTCATGGCTAGGAACTGAGGGCCAGGCTCAGCCCTGGCACTAGCAGTTGACTTTGATGGGAATTTGCAGAACTGAATTTGATCCTGTGTGTGGACATATAAACCATGTGTGGAGTCAGCCATGTTTACAACCTACATATAAACTCGGAAAGAACATTGCAGTGAAACTTGGCTGAGATTCAAGTTCGTTCCTATGAATCCTGAAATTGGGTAGACTTTGTGCAATTTGGGGTTGCAGAACCAAAAGCTCAGACAACTCTTATTATTTTCACTGATTAAATGTAGAGCCACCTGCACTGCTGCACTTCCAGTGTTCTGACACCTCAAGAGATTTAAAAACAAGTGCTTGTTCTATTTCATTGTAGGAGCCAGGATACAGAGCTATTTGGGGATGTGGAGCAAAATCTGAAACCGAAGCCACCCACCCTTCCATAAACACTGAAGATAGGTGGTAGGGTTGGTCAGTGAGCCCACCCTGCAGTGGCAGTTCTCATCCTGTGGGGCTGGACCCAGTTCCTCACTCCTGGCACACAGGGGGTGCAGTGCTGCTCAGATTTGGCCTGGCCACCTCTTTGTCATGATGGACGGGTGCTGGGCCAAACCTGAATGATGCTGCAACCTCGTGCAAAAGGTTGCAATGCCAGCCACTCAGATTTGGCTCAGCTGTCCTTCCATCATGACAGAGGGAGGGCCGGACCAGATCTGAATGATGCTGCAACCCCGTGCACCAAGTTGCAACGCCATGCAGTTTGCAGGTCCTCTGGAGTTCCTCAGGCAAACTGCCCCGCCTCCAGGTGGCCCTGTTACAGATGCACATAGGGAAAACCTGTCAATGGGGGGAGCCTCCTATACCCACCAGCTTAGAGACAAATTAGAGAAGAGCTCTGTCAGTTACATAACTCAGCACTTCTAACAGGAAGGAGAGAGTCAAGCAATAAGGCCATTTCGAGGATTCCTCCAAACATAATCTCAGGGAGGAGACAAGTGATGCCCAGGGAGTGAATTTTCATTTGGTGACCAGACAGTTAGCAGTACAAATCCTAGTGACTTTAACTGAGATCATGCACACAGAGCACTATAAATCTCCACATGACAAACATACTGATCATGCTCGGTACTTACGTAGCATCATCCACCTAAGGATTTCAGTGTGCTTCCCATTCTCAAAGCACTAATTAATAGTCACAACTTCCTTGTGAAGTAGGTCATATTGGTATTATTAAAGGTGGGTGAATGAATGGGTTGGTCTGTTGGCATTTTTAAAAGAAGTTTGTCTTTTTTTTGGTTGTGCACAATCCCCAAGCAGCTTGTGATCTCCTTGGATTTATCTGTGATTTGAAATTACTCAGGGATCATTTCAACAGATAACCCTTGCCCCATCAACCATGAATAAGCTGTTCATTGTCCGTAGTTGGTTACCTCTGATAGGACACTTAGGTCACATGGTACCATTTCTGATAGCTGATTGGAGCTGAAATAGGAGAGGGAAGAGGTTTGGTGCCTGGGAAAGAACTGGCAGTGAGGAAAGGGCAAGAAGAGAAGAAGGAGCACGAAGGGGAGAGGATAGAGCTGAGGGCAGCATATGGCAGGCTTGCACAGCTGCTGCCCATGGCCATACTTGTTCTGTGAATTAAGGTCTCCAACACTGTCAATACAGCTTCATACAGGAAAGTTAAAGGGATGGGAGATAAGGAGAAGAGGGGAGACAGTGGTCACTAGGATAAAAGACTTCAGGCCATTCAGAAGCAGCCTTAAAGTTAGTCACAGTCAGGCACAGCTGTGTGACAACCAAGAGTCCAGAGAGGAGACTCCCAATTTAAAAAGGGTTTCTGAGAAATACAACTACAGAAAAACACATTGACCAAATGTTACTGAAGTCTGCTGAATTTTAGCGGTGTAAGTCAGGCTAGAATTAAACCCACTGCCTTTAAGTATTAACCTCTGAACTGAAGGCAATCTGCACATCTCCACTGATCAGCCTTCCCTGCCTGTGAGCTCACCAACATACCTGCCTGGCGGTTTGAGAAGGCAAAGACAATGATATCGTCAAAGGTCCAGGTGTAGTCCTGTTGTGGGGGGTAAAACATCAGCTTGTCTGAGGCCTCTTTCCTCAGGTCAATGAGGAATGTGGAGTGAACCATCGGGACAGCAAAACAGCCCAACCTCTTCCATTCCCTGATCAGGGCATAATCCGGTGTCTTTCTGTAATAGCCCTGAAATGCGAAGAGCCAGAACTTTATTACTGTGAGACATTTCAAATGACTACTCTACTGACTCTTTTCAGTAGAGCTTGACCAGTGCCAAAATCCCAGGTCCTCTCATTCCCAATCTTTGGGACTGTTTGACATCTGCACTTGGAACTGAATTTCCCAAATTGCCCCACTCTTTCTTATGGGCTGACCCGAACCCTGGATACAAGTACCCCCAAACCTTACAGCATGACCCCATCTTCCCTTTTCAGCAGCTAACGGGGACCTAAGCTGTACTACTGCAAAGCTCTTTGGCGGCAAAGCTTCAAAGTCAGCCGGGCCAGGTATTACTCCCTGACTCTCTAAAACAGGGGTTGGCAACCTTTCAGAAACGGTGTGCCAAGTCTTCATTTATTCACTCTGATTTAAGGTTTTGTGTGCCAGTGATACATTTTAACGTTTTTAGAAGGTCTCTTTCTATAAGTCCATATTATATAAATAAACTATTGTTGTATGTAAAGTAAATAAGGTTTTTAAAATGTTTAAGAAGCTTCATTTAAAATTAAATTAAAATGCAGAGCCCCTTGGACCGGTGGCCAGGACCCGGGCAGTGTGAGTGCCACTGAAAATCAGCTCGCATGCCACCTTCGGCACACGTGCCATAGGTTGCCTACCCCTGCTCTAAAACCTACATTTGCACACACATCTCCAAGACTAATCCTGCAAAGTGCTTAGCACCCTCAACTTCATGGGAGAGGAGGGTACTGAGCAGCTCACAGTATCAGGCCCTTACATAATTACAGCAATCTCCTTAAACATCAAATCCCCTTTCTGTTGCAGGGCTGTCAGGCAGACACAGCGCTGGTCTTGATACTGCATCCGTTGAAGTCTATGGAAATTTTCCCATTGTCTCACTAGCAACTAGAACAGGCCCTTTGTCAACAATGGGACTTCAATTTGTCTTCTTCCTGCATCTCTGGGCTTAGCTGTGCCAGAGGGTGGATTCACCCCAGGGCAGAACAGCTTTAACGTCCACTTGGGATTCCAGGGGGTTCCACCAAAGGAGTTTGCCTAGGACAGATGCTTGATCAGCATGTTACTTGTGTCTGCCTCCCAGGTGGACCTTCCATCAGTGTGGGCTCACAACCTGGGTTGTGGTGGCTTAAATCTGGCCTTTGCCCATATAATGCTACTAACACAATCAGTGATGGAAATAATGACCTAATACTCAGGCTGAGACAGTCCTAATACATTGATCAGATGTCTGAACAATGACAAGGACTGGTGTGGATCCATAGCAAATTCTGGTCTTCTTAAAATAAAATAATAATCATAAAATAAAACAACAACCCTAATTCCTGAATGTTCCACAAGTATCCCAGCAAATAGATGTAAATTAAGCAAACATCTTTCAGTGCCTTTTCTTTCTCTCTCTCCACATAAGTTGTGAATCATCAGGAAAGGCTCTAGCTTGTCAGTTTTGCTGCCAAACCTTCCAACAGTTATTTTCCTGACAAGTAGATGTTGTGCTCTACAGCTCGGTGTTTGGATTGCTCCTGTTGCTCTGCACTGTTACTGCTTCTGCACCCTGCTTTTCAATGCTTGTTGTAGCTGCTATTCCTGCACTAGTCCAGGGCCGCCCGGGGGGGGGGGGCAGGCAAGAGGGGCAATTTGCCCCAGGCCCCACAGGGGCCCCCACGAGAGTTTTTCGGGGGCCCTGGAACGGGGTCCTTCACTCGCTCCGGGGGGGCCAGAAAACTCTTGCGGGGCCAGGCCCAGGAGCTTCTTCCGCTCCCGGTCTTCGCTGGCGGGGGGTCCTTCTGCTCCGGGGCGGAAGGACCCCCCCCCCGGCGAATTACCGCCGAAGCGGGACCCGCCGCCGAAGTTCAGCTCGGTCTTCGGCGGTAATTCGGCGGCGGGGGGCCCTTCCGTTCCGGGACCCGCCGCCAAAGTGCCCCGAAGACCCGCGGTGAGGGCCCCCCACCGCCGAATTACCGCCGAAGACCGGGCTGCACTTCGGTGGCAGGTCCCGCTTCGGCGGTAATTCAGCGGTGGGGGGGAGGCGCTGCGGGTCTTCGGGGCACTTCGGCGGTGGGTCCCGGAACGGAAGGGCCCCCTGCCGCCGAAGACCCCAGGCCCCCAGAATCCTCTGGGTGGCCCTGCACTAGTCCCCAGAAGAAAACAGACCAGGAGGAGTGTGAAACCATTGGGCTAGAAGTGTAAAACCTAGGAGTGGCCAGGAAAAAAAAAAAGTGGATGTTTTGTTTTCACTCTAACCATTATTTACCAGGAAGTCTGTAGATCATATTTTCATCTTGTTTTTCTTTTCTTTACTGTCTTTTCTCAGCTAACATCAATAATGATGGAAAACTGGAAACTTGTTACCAGAGTTGTAGAATTTTGTGCCAAATCCTCTGCTGGTGGAAACTGGCTGTGATCTATTAAATTCAACCGAGCAATGCTGATTTATGTCAGCTGTGAATCTGACCCCTTTCTTTTTGAAGGCTTAAAGGGATGCTACCACCAGGATTCTCAGCCATTTTTAAACTTTCTTTATCCGTATGTTTACTAATAACAATTCCTAATAACAAACTCAAGAATTGAAGAAGTTTAGGATGCTGTCCTGCAATTTTTTACATACATGAGTAGTCTTTAGTCTGGCCTGCAATCCCAGTGTTGTCATTGGGAGAATAAGGAGTTACAAAATTGGCCACAGAGTAAGGAAGAGCAGGAAGTTCTTTCTACACTTCTTTTCCCTGTAGCGCCAATAAAGTTAATAATGAATTTCTGGATGGCTCTTCAAAATATTAAAACAAAGAGTTGGGTAAGGGCAATACTATAGAATTGGAGATATTTATATGTATGAGTCAGAGCAATTAAGGAACCTGAAATTAATTTTTTTTCCCTGGATCTGAAGATGTTTCTGTTTAATTAATTCTCTTGCAAAACTCATTTACGGATAAGGAGACATTTATCAACTTTGGAATCTCTCAATCTCATTATGGCCCTAAAAATATACTAATTTCTAGAGTGTGCAATATTTTTGTTAGTAATAGATACCAAAGTATAGATAGGGAATAAATTATTAGGAGTGCCATGAACAGAACAAGGCTTGATTCTCCTCTCTAAATCAGTTTCTGGAATACTGCACTGTATAAAACTGGTCAAAGCGCAAGAAGACATGCTCACACAATGGAGTAGTGTATGGAGAAGAGTAAATTCTTAATTGATTTGTGCCAGAATACTGGAAAACCCAGGCTAAAATTATGTATCTGTGGTATTTAACTTCATCCGAATTACACACAACATAGGGAATCACCTCCCATAGACATCAGTGCAACTATGGGTATACTGGCATTTCTTACGTACTTGGTGGGATTGGGCCATTACACATCATTTTTTGGTTACAAACTCATAAAACATGCTCAGTCTCCTCAGGATTTAGCCTTTTCTAAGGAGGAGCCCCCGCTAAGGAAACAGGCCCCAGAAATTTGCCGTGCTCTACATCTAGGCTATACGCCACTTTGCTCACTGCCATCATTTGATGATAACACAAAACCAGTACCTCAAAAGGTTGATTGCATTGAACATTGTGACGTCCACTTGGGGTCAGCTCCAAGAACCCCAGGGAGCAGCAGCCAAGTTCTCTGACATCTACAATAATGGATGGCCGCTGAGTTAACTCTGCTCCTGTCTCTCTATTTCCTTCATATCAGCCCCACCTGCCTCCCCAGGCCTTCATGCTCCTAGATGATTAATGAGAACTCTTCCCCCACCCCCACACACACCTGCTTATTAATCCTCTGAGATCCCAGCCCTTCAGGAGCATTCAAAGAGTCACCGATTCCCACATGAATAAAACCCCTCATAATCCCCAACCACATCCCCACCCACCCCAATTGTCCTCTGCCTGCCATGCAAAGACTCTAGTGGCTTTTGCAGCTGGGTGACCCCAAGCTGCTCCCCACAATGAAGCAGGAGAGCGGGACCCAGCAACATAAGGAGGTAGGGCAAGGCTCAGAGGCAGAGGAAGGAGGAAAGGTTCCAAGCCAGAGAGCATCAGAACAGCAGAAGTTTAGGAGAGGATTCCCTAAAAGCTTTCCCTCCCCCAATTATTCCCAGGATCTGAAAAGACCGAGGCTTCCCCTGATTTACCTCCAGTGTCTCCTACTGTAATGAGGTTTGCAACTCTGCCTCTGAGTAAGAAGCAAGCTTAGGTAGCTGCCTAATGCTCAAATCAGCCTGATTTGCATCAGAGGTGGAGCAGCACCCCTTCAGAACAGAGAGCAGCCTGCACTGCAAGGCAGCTCAGGAGGACAGCAAAATTAACGTGGGCCCCACAGCATCCCAGGCAAATGTGGGGTGAGTGGAGCCCTGTTGTAATAATTCAGACAAATGTGGTGTGAGCAGAGCCCTATTGTAATAACAGGATCTCCAAATTTACCCTAATCGTGAGTTTAACTGTCAAAAGGACGCAAAAGTTCTTAAGACATCACAACAACCTATAATAACAAATGTTGATGGGAAAATGTATGAGAACCAGAGAGAGAGACTAAATTAGTCCAGACAAAAAGGGCCTTCTCATATGGTTTACGGACTGTGTTAAAATCATGCTCGGTAGAAACATAAGATGTGGAACCAGAAATTAATGAACCAAAATTGGCATGTCAGAAACTAGCCTAATTGGTGGATAAAATAATGAGAAGATGGACTATTCCACCCAACGCTCCCTTTTTGGGCCTTTAAAGAAAGAGACTTTGGGGGGGAGAATCGAAAGAAGAGATGGCAGCTACTGGAGTGAGCGTCACCATCATGGCTGCCAACCCCACAGTTTCTCAGGTCTCTGGGTCTTCATCACTTTGATCCTGAGAGATGTCCTGACCAGATGAAACTAAAGAGAGAGGGAGCCAGATAACATCACCACTTTTACCAGCTCCAGATGAACCCTAGATACCACCTGTGATGAAATGGGATTGGACTTTAACTGCAGCAGCAACAGCAGCAGCAGCAGAATCTCCATCTCAGCTCAACTAACTTCTTCTCTTTTCCCCAAAAGGACAGTTATCACCATCTTTGATACCATCTAAGACAGTGGTGGGCAACCTGCGGCCCGTCAGGGTAATCCGTTGGAGGGCTGTCAGTTTGTTTACATTTGTATGGCTGCCCACAGCTCCCAGTGGCCATGGTTCATTCCTGGCCAATAGAAGCTGCAGGAAGCGTCGTGGGCTGCAGGGACATGCTGGTTGCCACTTTCCACAGCTCCCATTGGCCGGGAACAGCGAACTGCAGCCACCGGGAGCTGCGGGCAGCCGTGCAAATGTAAACAAACTGTCTTGCGGCCTGCCAGCGGATTACGCTGAAGGGCCGTGTGCAGCCTGTGGGCCGCAGGTTACCCACCACTGATGTAAGAGATGGTCAAACAAGGGGAATTTCCTTTTAAAACTCTCTCCGGCTCAAGGGAAAGGGAACAAGGGTGGTTATTAAAATGAAAGCCTCACTGAACACTTTACATTTCAACTGCTTTAACTGTTTTTCCTTCTTTTTTGTATTTTTAATAGACAGGATTTTTAATGGTGTGTTTGCTGAGATCACTGTAGACCAAACACCAAATCTTGTTTAACACTGTTTAATGCTGGACAGTAACTGGGTTATGCTAACATCTTTGGGCCCCTATATTCCACCTAAATTAATACAACACCCCAGAGAAAGCTCACTCATGAGGCAGCCCCCTAACGCTGTTCACTAACCCCATTGAAAATGTGACTTGCCTGAGGGGTGATGCCACACCAAAAATTAGAATAGAGAGAGCGAGACTCCAGCATTGGGGCCACCACGGTCTTGTTCTCTGCTATCATCAGGTTCAGGGTCTCTGGATTGGTGAGCAAGTTATCTGCATCTACAAACTAGAGAAGGAAAAGGAAGAAAGGACTTTTTCAACACCAGATAAAGTACCAGTAACAAACGTTTACAATGTCCCTTCCTAGGAGAGGCGGTGGTTGAATGGCTCACAAAATTAGCAATGGGCTAGAGACACTTTTGCCTCACACTGGTCTGAATCCAACCTGGGTTGACAGTCACTGTAAATTGTTACCATCTGATGGCTACTGAGAGCCCATGTGAAAGGAGTTGATGGGCTTGGTCTATTTTCCAGTGGACAAGCATCCACTATAAAAATACCACATCCAGCAGTGGCACTAATTAGCAGCTTCTGTGGAAAGGCCACTGAATGGGAAGAGAGACTGAACTTGCTTCTTCCCCTAAAGGAGACCATGGGGGAGGCTTGCACTGCCAGCGCCCACTCTGGATGTTATGTGGAGAGACAGCAGCAGTGGCTCCTCAGAGCAGGCACTCCCAACCCGTTCGGAGTCCGATACAGAAAGACTATTGATCACTGCTGTAAAGTGGCTTGGATCCCACCCTTTCATGCTGTTCTGCCAAACTTCTTTCTGATGTCACCAAACTTCACTGATAGCCAGCAGGATTCTAAAAAGGGCACCTATCACCAGCAGGACTACATTCACTGGTAAACACAGTCCAGTCTCTGTGGGTGGATCCCTGGGCCCATGTCAAGCCCCATTGTACTCAGTGGGACTCTGCACATAGATCTAATTGCAATACTGGGGCCTCGCACACACAGTCTGTTGCTGATCAGATCAGCTGATTCCACAGGTGTTTTTCAAGCCGAATTCAGAGCAAACAAAGAGCTCTTCTTTTAGAAGGGAGGAACTTTTGGCAGCCATTTGTGGGACTGATCAGAGCTCAGAGATGGTTTTTTTCTGCCCATTTCCCCCACTCCGAGCATGGCTGCAGAATGACTGCCTGAAAATGTTCTGCCCAACTGCAGTTAATAAACCAAACCTCTCTTTTACCATGATGTAGTCTGACCACTTTTCTCTTGCAGTTCGCAGAGCTGCCTGCCTGAGTTTCATCACATGGGTAAACCTGGAGCTCGGCCAGTGTTTTGGCCCAATTTCATCAGGGTAAGACCTATGAAAGAAAAACAAACAGTTACTGCCTCCTGGCTCTGTCCATGCTGCAGCACCCCTGGTCATGACATTTCCCTTCTGACTTCAGCATAAAAGAAAAACAGACAGTCACCTCAACTGACCCAGGCGGTAGAAGAGCAGAAATGAAAAGGCAGGTTCTGAGGAAAAGTTTATTCCTGGAGTTTCTACACAAGACTCTGCAGAACACACCGTGCTACAGCATTTCCTGCCTCACATGTGGCTACAGTGAAAAAGGAGTGATGTCAAAAACAGCTTCTCATTCAGTAGGCCAGATTCTCTGCTGGGTGTAAACCAGTGTCATTCCACTGAAGTCAGTGCAATCACGTTGATTTATACCAGCTGAGGATCTGACCTCATATATCTACTCCCTGCTAGATATTAAGAGTCACATCTGTTCACATTACTCAGGGGCGGCTCTAGGATTTCCGCCGCCCCAGGCAGGGCGGCACGCCACGGGGGGCGCTCTAGCGGTCGCCAGTCCTGCAGCTGCGGTGGACCTCCCACAGGCATGCTTGCGGATGCTCCACCAGAGCCGCGGGACCAGCGGCCCGTCCGCAGGTACGTCTGCGGGAGGTCTACCGGAGCCGCGGTCCCAGCGGCCTGTCCGCAGGCATGCCTGCGGGAGGTCCGCCGGAGCCGCCTGCCATCCTCCCACTGGGACGCCGCCCAAGCGCGTGCTTGGCGCGCTGGGGTCTGGAGCCGGCCCTGATATTACTCCCCTACACCCAGCAGAGCCAACACAGCTCATGGAGAGTGATCTGGATTCTTTCATGGCTTGTACATCATTAGCCATTGTTACCTAAGGCCCCATCCCGACAAACTAACACTTAATGCTAAACTCAATGGGACTAATCTTGTGAGTCAAGTTACACATGTGCTTAATGGTTTTGAGGCTTGGAGTTTGTGTTCTGATAGCAGAATCTTCATTACCAATGAGGATGTGCGAGAAAGAAAGAAAGAAACCAAGGGCCTGATCCTCAGCTGATATAAACAGATCAGACTTCACTGATCTCAACGGATTTGTGCCAATTTACAACAGTTGAGGAGCTGGCTCTGAAAAATTCATATTCACTAAAAAGCAAACTTTTTTTTACAAAACCTAAAGGAGAAAGTTTCTAAGATTAAAATTAAAAAAGTCCAGTGGAAAGAGGATTGTTATTGAAAATTAAGCAAACACTGCCCTGCAAGATTTGCAAGTCAAACACCAGAGCACTATGTTGTGGAATAAGACCCTGAATGAGAAAGTAATTGCATACAAATGTGAATTCGGTGTCCTTGTCCAACCTGGGAGAAATGCAAATAAGTAAAAAAAACAAAACCACAGCACAAAGGATGGAAATTAAATTAGATTTTAAAAATCCTCTCACTTTCAATATCTGAAATCTTGTTAATAGGTGAAGATTTTTGTTCTTTAATATGGATGTTAAAAAGGTAGGACAAAAAGGAAAGACAAGTAGTAATGGGTTTAGTCTGCAGCAAGGGAGACTTAGGTTAGATGTTAGAAAAAACTTTCTAAAGCTACAGTTAGTTAAGCTCTGGAATAGGTTTCCAAGAGACGTTATAGAATCTTCATCACTGGAGACTCTTAAGAACAGGTTGGACAAACACATGACAAGGATGGTCTAGGTTTAGGGTCCTGCCTCAGTGCAGGGGCTTGGACCAGATGACCTCTCAAGGTCCCTTCCTGCACTACATTTCTATGATCTTCTTTAAACTCAACAGTGCCCCTTTAAGTATCGACTTAAGTACTATGGTGGAGAATGGTTTGGAAGAGTCATCTGACGGAAGGGATCAGAAGGAGACCCCCATCGACCGGAAGGCATGGAATGCATTGTCGTAGGGATGGGGGTTCCAAGACCACCACTCCCAAAGTGGAGGAGACAGGTGGTGGTGGTCGGGGACTCCCTCCTAAGAGGGAAAGAGTCATCCATCTGCCGTCCAGACCAGGAAATTCCAGAACTGTGCTGCTTGCCTGGAGCTAGAATTCAGGATCTGATGGAATGTCTGCTGAGACTGATCAAGCCCTTGGACCACTACCCCTTCCTACTTCTCCATGTAGGCACCAATGATACTGCCAAGAGTGACCTTGAGTGGGTCACAGCAGTCTACGTGGCTCTGGGAAGAAGAATAAAGGAGTTTGAGACACAAGTCGTGTTCTCATCCATCCTCCCTGTTGAAGGAAAAGGCCCAGGAAGGGATCATCGAATTGTGGAGGTAAATGTGTGGTTACGCAGGTGATATCAGAGAGAGGACTTTGGATTCTTCGACCATGCAATGTTGTTCCAGGAAGGAGGATTGTTAGGAAGAGATGGAATCCACCTAACAAAGAGAGGGAAGAGCATCTTCGCAGGCAGGCTTGCTAACCTAGTGAGGAGGGCTTTAAACTAGGTTCACTGCGGGATGGTGACCTAAGCCCGGAGGTAAGTGGGAAAGTGGAATACTGGGAGGAAACAAGGAGAAGGTGCAACAGGAGAGGCATCCTGATTCATACTGAGAAAGTAGGGCAATCAGC
Source organism: Mauremys reevesii (assembly GCF_016161935.1). NCBI lineage: Eukaryota > Metazoa > Chordata > Testudines > Geoemydidae > Mauremys > Mauremys reevesii. The sequence goes on from NC_052630.1 coordinate 55,360,890, forward strand.
TGGTTATCTTAGGTGTCTGTACATGAACGCAAGAAGCCTGGGAAAGAAGCAGGAAGAATTGGAAGTCCTGGCACAGTCAAGGAACTATGATGTGATTGGAATAAGAGTTGGTGTAGTAACTCACATGACTGGAGCACTGTCATGGATGGGTATTAACTGTTCAGGAAGGACAGGCATGGGAGAAAAGATGGAGGAGTTTTGCTGTATGTAAGGGAGCAGTATGATTGCTCAGAGCTCCAGTATGAAACTGGAGAAAAGCCTGTTGAGAGTCTTTGTGTTAAGTTTAGAGGTGAGAGCAACAAGGGTGATGTCATGGTGGGCGTCTGCTATACACCATCAGACCAGGAGGATGAGGTAGACGAGGCTTTTTTCGGACAACAGAAGTTTCCAAATGACATGGAGGACTTCAATCACCCTGACATCTGCTGGGAGAGCAATACAGCAGTGCACAGACAATCCAGGAAGTTTTTGGAGAGTGTTGGGGACAACTTCCTGGAGCAAGTGCTGGAGGAACCAACTAGGGGCTGTGCTCCTCTTGACCTGCTGCTCACAAACAGGGAAGAATTGGTAGGGGAAGTAGAAATGGGTGGTAACCTGGGCAGCAGGGACCAAGAGATGGTCAAGTTCAGCATCCTGACAAAAGGAAGAAAGGAGAGCAGCAGAATATGGACCCTGGACTTCAGAAAAACAGATTTTGACTCCCTCAGGGAACTGATGGGCAGGATCCCCTGGGAGGCTAATATGAAGAGGAAAGGAGTCCAGGAGAGCTGGCTGTATTCTAAAGAAGCCTTATTGAGGGTGCATGTATCAGGGTGGACCCCTGCTCCTGCCCTGAGGGGTTTAAAAACGGCCTGGCAGGGCTTGAGAGCTGCTGCTCTCAAGCTGGGCTGATTGGGGAAGTGGCTGCAGTTGGGCCACACCCCAATCAGGCCACAGCTGGCCCCTATAAAAGGCCAGGTAAGCCAGAAGCTCAGTCAGTCTCTCTCTGCCTCCAGAGAAAGAAGGGCCTGGCTGCAGGGAACTAGACCGGGTACCTGAGTGGAGCAGGGCTGAGGAGCTGGGGAGCTCCAGCCTGGAAAGCCCCAGGCTGTGGCCTAGCATTGGGCTAGCAGGCACTGGGGGTTTCAGAGGGCAGCCTAGGGGTAGGCCAAGGCAGCAGGTCCAAACCCTCTTTGCCAGTGATGAATAGGCTGATACTGCAGTCTGCCCCAGGGCATGGGGCTAGACAGTGACTGGCAGTAGCCATATACTGAGGGAGGGTGGGGGTTCCCTGGGGAGGGGAGACCCTGACAGAAAGGGGTTACTGCCAGGGGGCAGCACCCCATGTAAAAGGGCACCGGGTCCAGGGAGGGACACAGGGGCCAGAGGACAGGCGGATCACTGGCCTGCAGAGGGCGATCCGGAGCTGGAACTGAGCTAATTCCCCAGAGTCACCAGCAGGAGGCGCCGCAGGGGTGAGTCCGACGTGTTACAGTGCAGGAACAAACTGTCCTGATGTGCAGAAAGAATAGCAAATATGGCAGGCGACCAGAAGTAGAAACACGAAGTAGAAACTTGGACAGATGAATAGGGAGGAGTATAAAAATATTGATCGAGCATGCAGGAGTATAATCAGGAAGGCCAAGGCACAATTGAAGTTGCAGCTAGCAAGGGATGTGAAGGGTAACAAGAAGGGTTTCTACAGGTATGTTAGCAACAAGAAGAAGGTCAGGGAAAGTGTGGGACCCTTACTGAATGGGGGAGGCAAACTAGTGACAGATGATGTGGAAAAAGCTGAAGTACTCAATGCTTTTTTTTGCCTCGGTCTTCACAGACTAGGTCAGCTCTCAGACTGCTGCACTGGGCAGCACAATATGGGCAGGAGGTGAGCAGCCCTCAGTGGTGAAAGAACAGGTGAAGGACTATTAGAAAAGCTGGACATGCACAAGTGCATGGGTCCAGAACTAATGCAGCCGAGGGTGCTGTGGAAGTTGGCTGATGTGATTGCAGAGCCATTGACCATTTTCTTTGAAAACTCATGGCAATCGGGGGAGGTCCCGGACAATTGGAAAAAGGCAAATATAGTGCCCATCTTTAAAAACGGGAAGAAGGAGAATCCAGGGAATTACAGACTGGTCAGCCTCACTTCAGTCCCTGGAAAAATCATGGAGCAGGTCCTCAAGGAATCCTTTTTGAAGCACTTAGAGGAGAGGAAGGTGATCAGGAACAGTCAATATGAATTCACCAAGAACAAGTCAATCCTGACCAATCTGATTGCCTTCTATGATGAGATAACTGGCTCTGTGGATATGGGCAAAGCGATGGACGTGATACCTCTTGACTTTAGCAAAGCTTTTGATATGGTCTGCCACAGTATTCTTGCCAGCAACTTAAAAACTATGGATTGGATGAATGGACTATAAGGTGGACAGAAAGCTGGCTAGATTGTTGGGCTCAACGGGTAGCGATCAATGGCTTGATGTCTAGCTGGCAGCTGGTATCAAGTGGAGTGCCCCAGGGGTCGGTCCTGGGGCCGATTTTGTTCAACATCTTCATTAATGATCTGGGTGCTGGGATGGATTGCACCTTCAGCAAGTTTACTGATGACACTAAGATGAGGGGAGAGGTAGATATGTTGGTGGGTAGGGATAGGGTCCAGAGTGACCTAGACAAATTAGAGGATTGGGCCAAAAGAAATCTGATGAGGTTCAACAAGGACAAGTGCAGGACTCTGCACTTAGGATAGAAGAATCCCATGCACTGCTACAAGCTGGGGACCGACTGGCTAAGTGGCAGTTCTGCAGAAAAGGACCTGGGGATTAAAGTGGATAAGAAGCTGGATATGAGTCAGCAGTGTGCCCTTGTTGCCAAGAAGGCTAACAGCATATTGGGCTGCATTAGTAGGAGCATTGCCAGCAGATCGAGGGAAGTGATTATTCCCCTCTATTTGGCACTGGTGAGGCCATATCTGGAGTACTGTGTCCAGTTTTGGGCCTCCCACTACAGAAAGGATATGGACAAATTGTAGAGAGTCCAGTGGAGGGCAATGAAAATGATTAGGGGGCTGGGGCACATGACTTCTGAAGAGATGCTGAGGGAACTGGGCTTATTTAGTCTGCAGAAAAGAAGAATGAGGGGGATTTGATAGCAGCCTTCAACTACCTGAAGTGGGGTTCCAAAGAGGATGGAGCTAGGCTTTTCAAAGTGATGGCAGATGATAGAACAAGGAGCAATGGTCTCAAGTTGCGGTGGGGAAGGTTTAGGTTGGATATTAGGAAAAACTATTTCACTAAGAGGGTGGTGAAAACCCTGGGTGGGATGATTTAGTTAGGGTTGGTCCTGCTTTGAGCAGGGGATTGGAGTATATGACCTCCTGAGGTCTCTCCCAACCCTAATCTTCTATGATTCTAAGTAAATAATAGTTTCCCTCAAGATTCCTTCCTGGGGCTTGGACTAATTCCCTGGTTGGAAAATTACTGAATATTGAAAGCCAGGGACAGAGTTTTGACCAGGGTTGGGGAGATGGAGCATGTTTCTGCGAGTCTCCTGGAAAATAGGGAACCAATCTTTAATTTGTTGTACCTTTCGGGGAGATCTTTTGGGTGTGCAAGGAAGGCAGGCTCAGATGGGAAATGACTGAATAGAACTGCTTTCTGCTGATAGGTCCCCATCCAGCAAAGTCCTTAACTTTAAACACATGAGTATTCCCACTGAAGTTAAAGATGTGCTTAAGTGCTTTGCTGAGACAGGACCTTAAAGAATCTGAGTGTAAATCCTGCAACAATCATTTGTTTAAACCACCATTGGTTTAAAGATTTCTATAATCTTGATATTGAAACCCCCAAACCGTTTAGGAAATCACTGGCCATGATACTCACTGAGGCTCCTCCATAGGCCTCCACTCCACATAGTGATACAGTTTTTGCACATTCTTCAGCCACTCTCTGAGGATCTCTGTGGTGTTATCAACGTTATGGTCAGTGGCTGCCCTGGAGAAATAAGGGCACAAAGAATCCCATTAATGTAGCATCTGACTAGCAGGCGCAAGCTGAACAGAGTAGGACCAGATTCTTTCTTGGCAAAGAAATGCCCTCAAATGGGTGGACATACATTGTGTATAAATAGTAAAGTGCACTTGTATGCTGGCTGGCACCCCTGTAACTTTCCTCCTGTCCTAGCCTAGGACAGATTAGGCCTGCCAGGAGCTCATATAATCTACACTGGAAGTGTGTGTATTCAACCCCCCACTTAGGATTCCCCTCGTGGGATTCCCTCTGCAGCACCTGTCCGGGTATGTCTACACTGCAATTAAAAACTGTCAGCTGGCCCGGGCTAAAAGCTCAGACTCAGGAGCTGTTTAATTGTAGTGTAGACATTAGGGCTCAGGCTGGAGCCCTGGATCTAGGACCCTGTACGGTGGGAGGGTCCCAGAGCTCAGGAGTCCATAGGAGAAGGCCAGCGGCTTCTTCAACTGTTTCTGACACCTGCTTTTCTGAGGTTGCATGTGTGCACAACTTGTGTTGAAAGAATCGGGTATAAAATAGCCCCACTGGAATCAAATCTCAGCAAGGCAGATTCAGCCCTTCATGCTCCCTAAGCTGAGCACCACTTCCCTATTGCTCTATTTCCAATGCAATTTATGATGATTGGGTACTTTGCAGGAAACCTTACAGACTGGAGTCTGTAATAGCCCAGTGCCAATCCTAGGAGTCTTATTGGTGCTCCTGGTTTCCCTCAATGAATATAAAAAGCCATGGCCTGTAACAAAAGACAGTAGTGGTTTTAGCCAGCTGCACCAATAGCTTCAAGGGTTGTCTAACATTTACAATCCACATTCCTAAAATACCAGCACACTCTTTTTAGTGGCCCTGCATTAGCAATCATTTGTGTTGCAGTAGCACTTGGGAGCCCCAGTCGTGGGACAAGCCCCCGTTGTGGTAGGCGTTGTATAGACATAGAACAAAAAGACATGCCTTCCCCTAAGAGCTTCCAAGTGTGCCTCTCTTCACATTCTACAAGGTCCTAGTTAGCCCTGATGAGAGGGGAGGTTTTCAAGGGAGAGTTAGGTACCTACAAAACCTGTCTTGACCATATTGTGTGCCTAACTCCCCTTTGTGCCTTTGACAACATCCCCCAATTTTTCTATCCTGCTGAGTACATGGAAGGGAGAAGAGGGTTTGACTGTCATTTGGAGAGGGGAGTTGAAGCTTTGGTGTCGGGCCAGCCTCTTTATTACCGTGGGGCTGCTCTCTCACTTTACGCCAACGCCGAGCGTGGACTCTTTCTCCACTCCGCCCTGAGAACTACACAACCCCAAAATGTCAGCAGCATCGACATTCAAGGGGAGAGCAAAGCGAAGGAAGTAGGAAGATATTGAGATAGTCATTAACAGAGGAAAAGCAATTTCCTTTAAAAAAAATTAATACAAGGGAACGTTCCCTTTCCCAGCTGTTGATCTACAGACATGAGGTCTGTTCTTGGAGGCTGGAAATAAACGCTGGCTAGCTGAACAGACGTCCTTATGGGTTAAGCAGACAGACACATAGGCTGTGTTTTACAGAGTTACAGCAACTCCCCCATTAGCAGCTAATTCACACTTATATCAATAGCGCCTCCTTGCTTGCTCCAGTCCAAGCGTGGAGACAGAAGTCTGTTCATACTGTCTGTTAGTGTAGGGATGCAACTATAGGGGCCTATGGAATTCTACAATGAGCTCCATAACTGTCCTTGTTTTTGAGAGAGGTGCCAGCGCACACAGACCACATGTTCAGCATGCAGTGCTCTGTGTTGTGCCAAGATGGAGCACTTTTTTAAAATAAACACTTGACTTGTGCTACACTAATTGCTGGGGTCTTTCATAAAACATTGCGATCAACACAAACACCAGTTTATGTGACAAAAATGCATTTGTGATCTCGGTCCAGTTCTACTGGACAAGCGTCCTCTTCACAAAAGCCTCCATAAAAAGCTGCACTAGCTGGCACTCGCCAAAGGGAGGCTGAGGGGTGAAATGAAATGGAAGCTGGTGGAATCGCTAGGTCATCAGAGAGGTCACTAGAGGGAAGCCTGCATAGCTGGAGTTTATGCTGTACCTACTCTGTGGGTTAGGGACTAAATCCTGTTCCCATTGGAGTTTTGCCAGTAACTTCACTGAGACAGGGATTTGTCTCAGATAAAGGATTTCAGTCTCCAGGTGTGTCCATCCAGTGGCATTTATAAGCCTTAAACTCTCAAACACAACAAAGTTAGTCACTTCTTGGATCACACATGCTCGGTGACTAGCAATTTGGCAAACCTTTACTTTTTCCAATTTAGAGCTTCAAAAATTGGCCATTCCCAACAGCTATTTTTGTTATTGTTCTCAGAACTATTTACATTTACATTTAACACCATTAAAAGTCAGCATTTACCCATTGTTTTCACACAGTGGTATCTTACCGCAGCAGTATGCATCCATCCTTGGGATAAGAAGTGACTGTGGTGTCTCCAATACCTCTGTCTGGAAACAGTGGGGAAATCTTGACTATTTTATGACAACCACTGCATAAAAACCAAACCACCAAACAAAACATCAACACAGGTTTCTACTGTTTCTACATGCGTTTCCCTTATTAACTCTACTTTTCTGTAATCAAACGAACAATCTCTGCACAGTCACCTTTTAGGGGAGACTGGGGCATCCAGTAGGTTGCAGATTGGTAATACGATCCAAAGCCTTTTAACCTCAGCTCTCCAATTCTAATTTAGAGATTACTCTCCCATTGTTTCCCGTGGCATAAGGGAAAGGAGTCTAATAGTCTCAGTCCAATTCCAAGAGCAGAGGTGTCCACATTACAAAAAACACCACCATCATTTGCTTCCAAACTGGCTGTCTGAGGTGGTGCACTGAATGGCCATGGAGAATGGGCTATACTCTCCCCTACAGAAACAGTTCCTGCCAGAAGGGGGTTGAGGCACATTGACAGGGCAATTTGTGAAAAGCGTATGCTGTACTTGGTCTATCTGAACAAACATGGACTAATTTACTAGAATGCTTTGTGGTGGTGCAGGGATAAATGCAAGTGACAGAGGACTCATTGCGAGGATGCACAGTTTCACACTAGCCAGTCCTGATGCTTCAGTTACACACAATATTCTCCACTGTAGAGGAGCCTTCTTTGTGCTCAAACTATTGACATTTTAAAAACTCATCCTAATGCGGCTCTGCACTAAACAAGCCTCTTTTGAAAACAGACACTGAGAAAACAGCTTGATTTTTTTTTTAAAGCAGCATTTGCTTGGGCGTACTGGTGTTGCCCTGACCCCAGCTTTCAATGGCGTTTCATGAGTGACAGACAACTTCTAAGTTCAAAATTTCAGCACAGTTTACACCCAGTATGTAGACAGCACACAATCCTCATTAAAGTTCTACAGCGACCAGCCATAAGGTCATATTAAGAATGGTGACTGGACTGCCCCCTGCTGGTGTAAAGTAGTAAAAACAAAATCAAACTCTAAAGATAGCTACAGATCCTAAATCGGGCATCCAGATTCTGCCCGAGTGCTGCATTAAAACAAGTTTTCAGGAATTCCACCAAATTTGCATCCCATGGAGCAGATGGCAAGAGTCCGTAACTCCATTGTTAATATGGCCATGCTGGCACAGAGCTATAGTTCCCAGCATACAATGCCCCATCCTGATCCAATTGGTCAGGCTAACTGGGCAGCTTAGCTAGAGATGGAGCACTGCATGCTGGAACCTTTAGTCTGCATGGCTTGCATCACTGTATGAAAGAGTAGAGAGGCCTAGGGCCATGCTGATGAACTCACTGGACCATCTTAGCCATTCCTGTCCTTTGATTTACCTAAAGTGTAGTAGAATAACCTATACAATATTGCCAATCCCAGACAATCAAAAATCATGATTTGAGCCCCCCAAAACCATGAGATTGGCTGATAAGCCATGAGATGTTTAAAAAAAATAAGAAACTTGTTCTTCTGGTTTCTCAGCCTCTAGGGTGCATTCTGGTCATGTTTTCAAGATTTTCTCTGCAACCACAAGGGCTAGAAATTTTCATTTAAAAAAGACAGTAAGCTGAGTGACCATAAGCACCGGTCATTCATACCCTACAAACTGCTGTAATAATCTTATTACAAAATATGCCTTATGAGATATCATTTGAAAACTAATAATTCACTGATCATTAATATTCTTGGGTGATGTATGGATGCAGTGTGTATTAAGAGTTGTGGATATACGCTGGACTTATTAATAAAGTGTGTTTAAACCAGGCATATGAAGGAAAGTTGGTAAACAGATCTTACCGAGACAACGGAACGTGTATTTGATTCTCTGACCATCCCGCTCTTCAGGCAGACACAACGAAAGTCTATTTTTACGTATTAGGTAAACAGTGCAGTTAGGTTAATAAGCTGCTTTTGTCTCTTTACAAGAACAAATGAATCTTATTATTTCTTTGAGCTGCCCAAGAGAGGGCTAGACATTTGCAGAGCACACGGTTTTGGGGGAATTCAGGACTGAGAGTGTGTTGGGTCCCCTTCCTTGTTGTAACCAAGCCTGGTGGAAGCCAAAGTGCGGCCATGGAGCTGTGGACAGGCAGCTAGGATGAGAACTGCTGAACCAGGGCTGTCTAGCATACAGACACTTCAGAGTGTGACCTGTATGCTGGTAGGCTGGTTATGAGAGTCCCAAGCTGGCTGCTACAGCAGCAAAGCATTGTAAGTAAGACTATCAAGCAATTAAAAAAATTAATCGTGCTGTTAATAATAGAATACCATTTATTTTTGATGTTTTCTACATTTTCCAATATAATGATTTCAATTACAACACAGAATACAAAGTGTACAGTGCTCACTTTATATTTATTTTTATTACAAATATTTGCACTGTAAAAAACAAAAGAAATAGTATTTTTCAATTCACTTAAAACAAGTACTGTAGTGCAATCTCTTTATAATGAAAGTTGAACTTACAAATGTAGAAGTATGTAGAAAAAATAACTGTATTCAAAAATAAAACAATGTAAAACTTTAGAGCCTACAAGTCCACTCAGTCTTATTTCTTGGTCAGCCAAACAAGCTTGTTTACATTTGCAGGAGGTAATGCTGCCTGCTTCTTGTTCACAATGTCACCTGAAAGTGAGAACAGGAGTTTGCATGGCACTGTTGCAGCCGGCGTCACAAGATATTTACAAGCCAGATGCACTAAAGATTCATATATCCCTGCATGCTTCATCCACCATTCCAGAGGACATGCGTCTATGCTGACAGGTTCTGCTCGATAACAATGCAAAGCAGAGCAAACTGATGCATGTTCATTTTCAACAATTGAGTCAGATGTCACCTGCGGAAAGTTGATTTTCTTTTTTGGTGGTTCAAGTTTTGTAGTTTCTGCATCAGTGTGTCGCTCTTTTAACATTTCAGAAAGCATGCTCCACACCTCGTCCCTCGCAGATTTTGGAAGGCACCTCAGATTCTTAAACCTTGGGTTGAGTGCTGTAGCTATCTTTAGAAGTTTCACATTGGTACCTTCTTTGCCTTTTGTCAATCTGCAGCAAAAGGGTTCTTAAAATGAACATGTGCTGAGTCATCATCAGAGACTGCTATAACATGAAATATATGGCAGAATGCAGGTAAAACAGAGCAGAAGACATACAATTCTCCCACAAGGAGTTCAGTCACAAATTTAATTAACCCATTTTTTTTTTAACAAGTGTCATCAGCATGGAAGCATCTCCTCTGGAATTGTGGCCAAAGCATGAAGGGGCATATAAATGTTTAGCATATCTGGCACATAAATGCCTTGCAATGCCAGCTACAAAAGTCTCGTGCCTATTTTCACTTTCTGGTGACATTGTAAATAAGAAGTGGGCAGCATTATTTTCCATAAATGTAAACAAACTTGTTTCTCTTAGCGATTGGTTGAACAAGAAGTAGGACTGAGTGGACTTGTAGGCTCTAAAGTTTTGCATAGTTTTGTTTTGAGTGCAGTTATATAACAAAAAAAAATCAACATTTGTAAGTTGCACTTTCACGATAAAGAGATTGCAGTACAGTACTTGTATGATGTGAACTGAAAAATACTATTTATTTTTGCTTATCATTTTTACAGTGCAAATATTTGTAATAAAAATAATAATATAAAGTGAGCAGTGTACACTTTGTATTCTGTGTTTTAATTGAAATCAATGTATTTGAAAATGTAGAAAAACATCCAAAAATATTTAATAACTTCCAATTGGTGTTCTATTGTTTAACTGTGAGATTAAAATTGCGATTAACTGTGATTAATTTTTTTAAACACAATTAATTTTTTTGAGTTAATCACATGAATTAACTGTGATTAAGCGACAGCCCTAATTGTAAAGCACCCAAGGTTGCAGGGCAAGTGGTGACACAATCCCTCATTGGTCTGGATTGCACCCCAAACCATAACACTAAAATTTGCGCATGATAATGAAATGACTCCAGTAGCTGGGGATTGAAGTAAAGCATGAAATACTGGGAGATGTGATCATGGATCTCACAAGAATGGGCAACAGTGCAGAGCAAAGGGAAAAACCCTGGACTACCATTTTCCCCTTTCAAAAGGCTCCCATTGACATCAAGGGTTCTGGATCAGCCTCAATGCTTTAAGGCTATGGCAATAACAGGGCTGATGATGCTCTTATTGAAGTCAACAGCAAAACTCCCATTTAGTACAACAGAAACAGGCCCACTCTGACGATGGTAGTTCTGTCCGGTGCACTGATATCAGACACCTGACAGACAATTCCCTCAATTCAAGTAGTAATGTGCTCTGCTTGTGATTATCAATAAGGGTAGAAGTTTTAACATTTAATGTCCTTTCTCTTGAAGGGGTTAAGTCAGGTCATTCACCCTTGCATTAAAGGGGAGATTTTAAAGTCCAAATCTAGATTTGGTTAACAGATACGTATTGTTAAACATTCTCTTACAGGGCTTACAAGTCACAAAAGTGAATCTGATACTCTACTTTCAGGCCTGGTCCACATGGGAAATGTTACCAGTTATACCAGTACAATTGTACTGGTATAACTCCCCAGTGTAGACACTCTTATCCAATCTGAATGACTTTTTTTCAGTTTAACTAAAACCCCTTCCCAAGAATTGAAATCTAAACCCAAAATGCTGCTCTTGCACTGGAATAAGAGCATCCACATGGGGAGTTATATCAACATCAACTATACTGGTTTCAATTTACAACGTAGCTTGTACCAATCTAATCTTGCTCCGTAGTTCAGCCCCCACTGTCCAAGCTAAGTGAAGTACAACCTCCCCATCCAAAAACCCCAACCAACCCTAAGTATCACAGATGGTGAAAGCAGACAAGCCATTTAAAACATTCACAGATTTAATTAGTGTATTACTGACAGGGGTGAGGAAAATTGCTGCTATAAATACTGCATAGTATTTTTAGCCTAATATCTCTTTAAACTTAGGTTTTGTGTTTGTTAATTTAGGTTCTGGCAATTCTGCCCCTTCCCTGCAAAAAAAATGAAGGTATAAAAAATTCCATCAGCTTTTCACTCCTTTAGCAGCCTATTTTGAATTCTCAAATTATTTACAGTTTATTTACCTCAAGTGCGGTGTCGGAAGAGCACAGGAGAATATTTTGCTGTTTTTCACCACTGCAGGAAAGGTACTGTCGGGCAGAAGGAACACTGTGTGCCTTTTGGCCTCCCAGATTCCATGCAGCATTGTAACACATGCGGTGGAAAAATCTAACACAAGTTGCCTGCAGTAGTTTTCCTACTGCATTTAATATTCCCTAACTCTTCACTTGGGTAGGCTGGGAGGAAGAGCTTTTACTGATGGTGTTCGCTGTAGTTTTAAAATATTATATTGGAAAGCAGATTAACAACAGTAGGCAACTGATTTTCCAAAATAGAAGAAAATGGTAAGAGCAGCTTCTCTTTCTTTACATGACTGCTTTAAAGGTTCTTAGACCTTTTACAGTAAAGATCAAATAGTGGAACTGTTAACCAAAAGCCTGATCCAGCACAAATTACCGGTAAGTCAACTGGCGCTTTACTATTCATTTCAACAGAAGCAGGGTTGAGACCCTAGAGCTGTATACAAAAGGCCATTACAGTAGAACCTAAGAGTTATGAACACCAAGGTTACGAACTGACCTGTCAACCACACACCTCATTTGGAACCGGAATACACAATCAGGCAGCAGGAGAGACACCCCCCACCCCCCACTCAAAAAAGGCAAATACAGTACAGTACTGCGTTAAACGCAAACTACTAAAAAATAAAGGGAAAGCAGCATTTTTCTTCTGCATAATAAAGTTTCAAAGCTGTCTTAAGTCAATGTTCAGTTATAAACTTTTGAAAGAACAACCATAACATTTTGTTCAGAGTTACGAACATTTCAGAGTTACCAACAAACTCCATTCCCAAGGTGTTCCTAACTCTGAGGTTGTACTGTATATTTAATGGAAAGTCTCCATTGACTTCTATGGATTTTGTATCAGGCCCGTAATGAGGTCCTTATGACAATCATGCTGCAGAAGCTAGCAATGGAAAGGCTGCACTCAATCATCTCATTCATCTCCTAAGCAGTGGCGGATTAATGAATTTGGCACCCCTAGGCCCTCAAAAATTGCCCCTCCCCTGCCAGCTCACCTCTGCTCCCCCACAGTAAGCCTGGGGGGTGGGGGAGAAAGGGAGTTGTGGCATGCTCGGGGGATGGCAGCAGTGGAGCGGAGGTGAGCTGGGGCGGGGAGCGGTTTCCTGCCCCCCCCCAAGAGTTACTCCAGGCGCCTGCCGGCCCCAGCTCACCTTTGCTCCTCCGATCGCGCCGCTACTCGCTTCTCCCTCCCTCCCTCCCAGCGCTTTTGCACAGCGAGCCTGGGAGGGAGGCGGGAGAAGGGGAGTTGCGGCATGCTCGGGGGATGGCAGTGGTGGAGCGGAGGTGAGCTGGAGTGGGGAGCGGTTCAAGTGTTTGTGGCAGGTTAGCTGTTGAAAGAAATAGTTATATAAGGTCCTTCCTGTTTGCAATGGAGTACTGAAGAAGGCTACACTTAAAGTGTTTCTCCACATTCTCAGATTTAAGGTAGAGAAAACTCTCGGATACAAATAGACAGTCACTCGCTCAAGTTATGACCACAAAACTAGTGCACAGCCCCCCATATCCACAAACTGTGTATGTGACTGAACAAACTGTCCTTGGCACACACAAAACAGGTAATTCCAGGAGCAAAAGGGTATTTGGATGTGCACTCACCTAATCTGTTTGCATGCTCAAATCCAGAACTTGCCCTACCGCCATTGAACTTGGGGATTTGGGTAAGCCACTTGGCACAGGTGATCTTAAAAAGCACTTGGGAGAAATCCTGCCACTCCGAAATGGGTGCACAGTGCCTTCTGGCAGCAGAACCAATGCAGCAGAGGGAAGGAGTTGAGGAGGCGCCATAGAAGGTCTATAATACCTGCATGGCACGGAACCCGCCACAGTAGGGACTCTCTGCGATTCTGGAGGAAGGGGAAGGATTTTATAAAACCTGAAAGCAACGGAAATGTTTCATGATTTTATTCAAGCCAACAGTTAAACTAAAGCCAGATTTTTATTCCATTTAAGCATTGCCCTTCACTGCACTAAGGCCTGGTCTACACTATGGGGGGGGGGGGGTCGAACTAAGGTATGCGACTTCAGCTACGCGAATAGCGTAGCTGAAGTCAAACTACCTTAGTTCGACTGACTTACCCGTCCAGACGCGGCGGGGTCGAACTCTGCGGCTCCAAGGTCGAGGTGGAGTTCCGGAGTCGACCGGAGCGCGTGGGGAGTTTGAACTATCACGTCTTGATTAGACGCGATAGTTCGAACTCCGAGAAGTTGAACTCACCGCGTCGACCCGCGCGGTAAGTATGGACCTACCCTTAGATACAGGAGCAGAATGTGGAGCTAACTGTGAATCTGGTCTAAAACCCACTGGAGTCAATGGGAGTCTTTCTATTGACTTCAGCGGACTTTGGATCAGTCCCTGTATGCAGAGAGTGAAACCCATGGATATATATATTTTAAGGCAAAAAAGACTATTATTATCATCTGGTCTGAGCTCCTGCATAATGAAGGCCAGATAATTTTATCAGTGATTCCTGAAAACTGACTGGCTTAGTTTCACAACCCAACTTTAACAAAGCATAAAATACTAAAATGAGTGTCACTGATGAAAGTACATTTGATTTTTAAAAATGATTTCAATTTTAATAATCTACAATGTTATTTGGTAACAGAAGGATTTTTAATATATAATTCTAATAATGATAGTTTAGGATAAACTAACACAGGATAGGTACAGAGCTAGGTAGCTTCTGCTTCATATGACCTGTTCAAGCTAACGGGGCCTCCAAACAGTTTGGCTTATACAGATGGAGCATTTATAGAGGACCTGATTCATCTTTCACATGAATAATGTCAATCAGGAGTAACTTCACCTGTGTGAGAGGAGAGACAGGCCCAGTGGTGAACACGCTGTCCTGATAAATTTTTGTGTTTATTTCTGGTATACAACTAGTCCTCCCAAAAGTAACCCAAAAAAAAAGCAACAGAATCCTAATATGAGCCAAATATGAATCTGGTTTTAGAATTCCCATAACAAGTGGTAAATAAAGAACAGACAAGTCATTTATTCCTGTCTTTTCATTAGGGGTGTGTGACTGCTGCCAGAGTTTAAAAAATCCCCAAACAACCAACTGGCACATCTCCCTGCAAACCAAAGACAAATCTTGACTAGGACACTATAAAGTGGACAGAAACTAGAAGAGAGTTTTTGTTTCCTAAAGGAAGAGATATCAAAACATGGCTAAAATGTCTGAAACCCAGGGAGAAGACTTTTCCATGAGCAAGCAGAGAATTAACAGGGAGCAGCTACTGTAAGTTAGTGGACTCATGCACATTTTTCAGGAATATCAGTGCTATACCACCTTCTACCTAGGGGTCTCAGCACACTACCCAGATAATAACTCTAACAGCACCTAAATCAGGTTTTACACCTGGGAACCCAAAGCCAAGAGCGGTTATGTTATTTACACAGTGTCTCACAAGAACTCTCTGGCAGGGTTGGGAGTAGAATCCAGATCTCCTGATTCCCAGTCCTTTACTTCAGCTACAAAACCATCCTTGCCCATTGGAGGGAGTAAATAATATTATCAAATGTTGATTAATCACAATTCCTCTGCTCCCACCACGGTAGCTGAAGCATCGGTCTACACAGTAATACAGCAAGTCAAATGACGTTCACTGCACCTGTCAAGGTGAGTAGCAAGGAAAAGTGAGTGAAGTCCAGCTCTGTGGGCTGAATCCCCTTACACACCAGGCTGTGGAGGGGACTCAGGTAAAGAACAATTCATCTCCTTTAAAATTTGCTTTGTTCTTTGAGAAATCCAGCATTCCTGCCTGGTTTGCTAAGACAGCCCAGAATCCATTCTTCTGTGAAGTTACAGATACCATTAGTCCCAGGTTGTCTACGGTGTCAGAGACAGTGATGCATTAAGGGACACATTCAGCTAGCCAGGTAATGCCAATGGATTTCACAAAAGCTATTATTTCACCACTGATTACTCCCTTGCCTAGTGGGTAAGGGCATCAGCCCACAGGCTCCAATTCAGCAAAACATACATGAGTCCATGCATAAATTCCATGGAAGTCATGAGATTTAAGCATGTGCTTAACTTTTTTCATGGATTTGAGCATTTTGCTGAATTAAGGCCATAATGCTGAGCATAAATTGGTTTTCATTTTAACTCTTCACCTTTAAGTGTATCCCTCCAGGTCTCAGGATAATCCTGAAGGAGAGAGAGTTTGGGTCTCAGGTAAATCATAGGGGATTATGTGAATGAAGAATCATGAGAGCTTTGAGCCAGCAAGGACAGACACACTCCCCAGGCTGGGCAGCCATACAAGAGTGTAACCTCACAGAAAAGGAATGCAAGTACGTTTCCTCAATAAGCCATGTTTCATGTTCTTCAGAAGCTTGTAGTTGGTGTGTTTCACTGGCAGCAGCAAAACGTAGACACTTAAGAGGCCTTGTAAACAAACAAGAGCATGATTCATATATTGAAATGCACAGGGGGCTCATCGTTTTGGCACAGGTGGAGAAATCTCAGACACTCTTGGCTCTTTCTTTACTATTATTGCACAGATTGTCATAGCAGGAGGTGCATCTGTGGCTGGGCTCGGTATAGAGAGAAAGATTAGATTAACTTGCTCCCTAAGAACTATCTCCTTAATATATAACTGGAAAAAAACCATCTTAATCTGTAATGAAGAATGGCTGAATATAGTAACACTATCCACATCTGAAGGGGAGTCTCAAACAGCCACTGCAGGCATTGTGCCCCTGCTCTAGAGGGAGCAGGATATGGCCAATGGATCTTCATAGCAGATGCACTGGCCCCTCTCCTGACCATCCCCAAAATCCTGTTGCAGAGGGATACCACTAGGGTGACCAGATAGCAAGTGTAAAAAATCAGGACGGGGTGGGGGGTAATAGGAGCCTATATAAGAAAAAGCCCCCAGAACCAGGACTGTTCCTATAAAATCAGGACATCTAGTCACCCTAGACACCACACAGAGATGAGCTATGCACTGGCATGAGGCGCCCCACTATGGCCTCCTCAAATCCTTCCCCTCCTCCATGCAGTGACTTGTTTCTGCTGCAGAGACAGCCTTCTGGAGCTTGGCCCTACAGATGTTCTTCTTGGGTGTCCATTCCATTTCTCAGAGTACTTTGGTATTAAAGATTTATATTTATTAACAATAGATCCAGGCCAATGTATCCAATGTCATTAAGCTCCGTTGGCACAGGTCACATCTCAGAAACAAACAAAACAATGGCATCAATATCCCATAGGTAGCCCATCCAAATGAGGCCTCTGATCCTCCCCTCACACCTGCTGTGTACTAGAGGCCAAAAACTGGCTCTCTATGTATTCCCTTTGCGTAAAGGGAATCCCCAGGTGAAAATGAACCATAGGAACATCAGCCACTTCACTCCAGGCCCCTTCCCTTCTGGCTCCAGTCCTCCCCATGTTCTCCATAAACTGCCCCTATATTAGAGACCATTCAACATGCAGATAAAATTTGACCCTGGTCCTGAAAACATTTATGTTCATGCTTGACTTCATAGGGATGACTCCTGGGAGTAAAGTCAATCACATTTGCAAGTGTTGGGAGGACCAGGGCTTTTGTTGACCTCTGAACCAGTTAACTATGTTAATAAGTCAATAGCTACCTTTATCAAAGCTCTTGAGGGATGGTTTGTTTCCTTTAATGCCTAAATGAGACACTAACCGATAAAACTGCTCAGATGAATAATCAAGTGGAAACAGGCAAGAAGAAATTTGAGGACACTGAAAAGATTTTTTTGGCTCTGGAAATTGAACATCTCCTGCACCCAACTCCCATTGCTTTTCAGTGGAAATCTCCCCCTAAAATATTAGCAGGTGTTCTAATTAAACTAAAGAATACCAAAAAACAGAAAAATCTAGAAAACTTCATTAAAGTTTCTAATATCCACATATTGGACCTAATCCAAAACCCACAGAAATCCATGGGAGACTTTCCATTGACTGCTTTGGATCATGCCCTCTGGACCTTTGGTATTTGGAGAAAAGAGAATTTAACTCATTCCGTTTCTGGTTTTCATATTTTTTGCAAAAGTTTGAATGTTCCCTCCAGCTATCAAAAAAATGCATCTACCTAATGAAAGTTCAACATTTAAATCTATAGATCAGTCTCGTACATCTTATAGTACCACAAGTGTAACTTTTAGATTCTCATAATATAAAGTGGGTTTTAGAGTTTGTCTGGGAAAAAGGCAGAACAATTATATATACATTCCTGCACACACACATTCTAGATGGCAAGGAGTTAAGGGGAGGGCAAGCAGTTTCTGCCTGAGACAGAATTTGCTGTGCTTGGTTTTCTGCTTCTGTTTTGTTTCTTTCCTAGTTTAGATTAAAGATCAAAAGCTTGGTACTTGTGATTATTGTAATGCAAAACCTTTACTTGTTCTTAAAATAAGAAAGATAGCCCAAGTCAATTGGGATATCTGTTATTCTTTTGACACAGCAGACTGTTACTGAATATCTATTTCAGGATTATCTTTATTTCACTTTGAACAACGATATTTGCTGTATGCGATTAACAGGATGCACATGAGCTTTGTGTACATTCAATTCTTTCATCAAGATTTTTGTGAGACTCTCTCTAGGCAAAATATTTTTATGAATGGTTTTGATTTTTAAACTGTTTTGCTTTCTATAACAATTTAATCCTAAATCTCATAAGCTATACCAGGGTAGGCAACCTATGGCATGCGTGCCAAAGGCGGCACGCGAGCTGATTTTTAGTGGCACTCACACTGCCCAGGTCCTGGCCACCCTGCATTTTAATTTAATTTTAAATTGAAGCTTCTTAAACATTTTAAAAACATTATTTACTTTACATACAACAATAGTTTAGTTATATATTATAGAGTTATATAAAGAGACCTTATAAACATGTTAAAATGTATGACTGACATGTGAAACCTTAAATTAGAGTGAATAAATGAAGACTGGGCACACCACTTCTGAAAGGTTGCCAACCCCTGGGCTATACTGTATTAAAAATAATTTTAAGAAACACTGCAGTTTGCAACCCAAATATTACAGAATTAAGAAACTGACTACAAACAAAAGTAAAAGTGGCTTTTGTTGATTTGGGACAAGCTAACAAACAACCTATATTAGGGAAAATAAATGATTTTTTTAACATTCAGTTTTAATAATTAAAGGTGTTATTGATAACAAAAGGAGATGGTTCACTTAAGAATATAGTTCCTCAGCTGGTGTAAATCAGCATGGTATTGACAATGCTAGTTTATACCAGATGAGGATCTGGCCCACGATTTCTAAGATGACAGTGTCCTTTTACAGGGTACGGGTGAGTTTGTTCAGATTGAACAAATAACCCTTCCAAAGGAAAAAACATGCTGGTATATAATAACCATCAACAGGCTCTTCCTGATTTTCAGACAGCGATGGCAGCTGCACATAGCCTCAAAGAAGCCAGAAACAAGATTTGTATCCCTCAGAACTGTATGGGGTAAAAGAATGTACAGGGCGGTGTTACAATATACTTCCAGAGGACAAAAACAAATATAGCACCTGGAGGAGAGAACTACTTCAAACTCCACATGTGATGTAAAGGAATGCAAGAGCAGACAGTAAATTGTGCTTCAGACAGACAGGCCAAAGGGGTAATAAAGAGAGTGTCTGGATGGAGCTGCATTAGGAAATGCTTTCACTTTCAAATCATGACTTCTTTTCCAGAACACAGATATGTACTGGGTGTAATGAAAGTGCTGGGACTTTAATTAATGCATGATAAGGAACTTTTTAAATATATGAACAGATACACGGGAGGGGGTGTGTGTTTCTTCTCCCTTGGTGTTCACACCTCAACTGCTAGAAGAGGGGCTCATCTTCCCTGACTGGACTAACCTCATTATCTCTAGACTGATTCTTGCCTGCATATTTATACCTGCCTCTGGAAACTTCCACTACATGCGTCTGATGAAGTGGGTATTCACCCATGAAAGCTTATGCTCCAATACGTCTGTTAGTCTATAACAGGGGTCTCAAACATGCGGCCCACGGGGCTATTTCCTGCGGCCCGCCAAGTGGCCTGCACCTGCCCCCCCAGCCTACCTCCAAGCTAAGGGTGGGCAAACTACACCCGCGGGATTGCCCCTTTGAGCCCTGCGCCACTCCCTAAAGCGGCTGGAACCACGTCTCTGTGGCCGGGAGGGCGGGGGGAGACCCGAGGCCAATGGGAGCTTCGGGGAAGGTACCTGGAGGCATGGCAAGCAGCGCGCAGAGCCCTGTGTCCCCCTCCCTCAAGGGCTACAGGGACATGGTTCCAGCTACTTCCCGGAGCAGAGCGGAGCAAGACCGAGGCCGGCAGCCTGCCCTGGCCCAGGTGCTGCTGCCACCCCGGACCTGAGCCCCCTGCCTGCGCCCCAACCCCCTGCAGCACCCCAACTCCCTGCCCTGAGCCCCTGCCTGAACCCCAACCCCCTGCTGCACCCCAACTCCCTGTCCTGAGCCCCCTGCCATATCTCACACCCCTCCTGCACCTGAGCCCCCTGCCTGCACCCCAACCCCCTGCTGCACCTCAACTCCCTGCCCTGATCCCCTGCCACACCCCTCATGCACCCTCTGGGGGCAGGGAGGGGGCGGAGTTGGGGTGGGGACTTCAGGGAAGGGGTTGGAATGGGGGCAGGCAAGGGGTGGGAAGAGGCGGGGCCTCATGGAAGGGGTGGGGTGGGGGCAGGGCCGGGGGCAGCAAGGGGTGTGTGTGTCAGTCATGCAGCCCTCGGGCCAATGAACAAGCCCTCATGTGGCCCTCGTGGCCATTTGAGTTTGAGACCCCTAGTCTATAAGGTGCCATAGGACTCTTTGTTGCTTTTTACATCTTGCTATAAAACCTTGGTGGAGACAAGGCACTGCTAGTTTTTATTTTAACATGAGGTACCTAGACAAGGTCAAGGGGTTAGTGGGGATTTTCTGCCAAACCCTCTGCTTCTCCCAAAATCAGCAAATTGAATATTTTGTAATTGCTGCAGGCTGAGGACTACAAACAACCTACTCATAGAAAGGCAGGACTGGGCTCTGCAGACCTAGCAGCCAGCATGCTGCTATCTGTTTGCATATTCCAGGTGTTGAAAAGAGAGTATGGAATGTTTTGTAGAGAGCATTCCAAAACATGGAATAATCGCCAGGAGGTATCTTCCAGTCAAGCAGCTCTGACTGACTTCAACACTTGAGGCTTCAGGTATGCACTTCGCCATGGTGCAGCCTGCAGAACATCACCTTGCTGGGTTTCAGGACCATATCTATGCTACAGTCTTCCAATGGCCATATGGAGGGAGCAGCGCCAACCTTTCCGATAAATGAACCTGTGGAGGTTGGGAGGAGAAAGCCAATAGGTTTGAAAAGGCTGCTCCGCTCCCCAGAGCGCAGTGAAGGGAACGCTGCCCAGCTTCAAATACTGGCTGGCTTTAAAGAGTCATTGTTAGCTGGAGCATGGCCCCTTTGAAACTAGCTGTCATTCTCTCCTAGGGTACAGTAGCATGTCAGGGACGTACCCAGAGCTCTGTATTCCAGACTAAAGGCTACCACCATACCAACAACTGGTCCACCACTGGGGTGTAACAAGGGGGTAGGGCTCTTCTGTTAGCAGGAATTGAATAAGGAGTGCTCAGGCTAATAAGAAAATGTTGTTTCGAAGTGAAGTGTCAAAACAAACTATTTAGACATTTTTGAATTTTTTCTCCAGCCCAAACTATTCGCCAGATTTCACCCAAATTCACAAATAGTTTTGTTGCCCCCCAGTGCATTTTCCAGCTAATTTACTATTCACTGAAAAGAGAAATTCGCCCAGCTCTAGCGCTAACTGCTTCTGCTTCCTACTCACTCCACTGTGGTGTGTGTGGCTTGTTTACTCCACCCTGGATATCAGAAAGGTGGAAATGTCTCTTCAGTCAGAGGGAACCAGGGCCTGGGATGGAGAGGTCGCTGCAGGGAAATGCTAAGAATAGCCACCTAAAAGCAGGACAGGTGATAAAATCCATGGGAGAAGGACTCTAGAGAGGAAATCTTAATGCTGTGAAAGGATCCTCAATAGTCCCCTCTAGTTACACAGTAGGAGAGTGGGGATTTGCTCCCCCATGGAACAATTAAATAGGGCTTGCCCATAACCCTAGAGATTTGACAAGGATCCTTTGGAGGGCAGAACCATCTTCCTGGAGGCCCTGTGCTTTTACACCAACTCTGGTCCACAGGTGCTTGAAAGACTTCTTCCATTATCTGCACAACATCTAAAGAGCTGGCACCCAGACACATACGAACACCACCCGCAGAATGGGATGGTACCAGCTGGTCTTATCTGCCACTATGGAAACTGGATGCTAAGGCTAAAGATGGACCCAAGTTGCAAAGTTTGGATTCAGTTGCAAGTTCAGGAATGTTTGGATCCAGATTTTTGCTTAGGCCCGTCTCCAGTTAATGATAACACAGGCTGGGGACTGAATCTTACTCCCACTTATGTCAATAGAATTTATATCAACTTCCAAGGGACTAAAAATCATCCTGGTGTCCTTGGGACTGACGAGGTTTCAGAATACGGCAAATCTCCGTACATCTGCTGCAAAGCTCCAGCCAAGGGCCTCACGCTGGGAGGTGCAGAACAGGTCAGCATGGAGGGTGCTCAGCTCCTTGCAGGAAATGCTTGGCTCTTCCCAAGATCTGGCCCATGGAAAGCAGGTAAAACCTCAACTATGCACTCCCTGGTCATTGGCAGATTAGATCAGGCCTCTAACATTGTTTCTGTTGGCAGTGTGCATGTCTGTGTGCTACTTGCCATTCACAGCTCTGTATGTATTGCTGTGGTGCCGCTGTTGGAAGAAACCTGGTTGGTGGACCCTGCACTGTAAATAAGCTCTCACCCACTTGCATTCACAAATATGACTCTGCATTTCTTCCTCATGAAAGAAATCACTGTCTGGGGATGGAAAGGGCTGTGAGATCTGCAGGAGTATGTCCCAGTTGAACAGATTAGACAAGCAAGAAGAAATCCTGAGGATTGTTGCTGAGATGCAGAGAATATTATAGCTACCAGTAGGAGCCCCGATATTGCAGACTTCTCTCACCCCAGTTTTGCTTAAGTAAGAGTTAGAGCATCAGGCCCAAAGGCAGAGCTCCATTGCACTACACTCCATTCTTGCATTACAAGGAAGGTAAACAAGTTCAACTAGGATATACTATATTACATCAGACTATTGTCCTATCTAGTCTAGAGTGGTGCCACCAGCTGCAGCCAATACCTGATATTTCAGAGAAAAGCCAAAGCACCTAATAACACCCACCCAAATATTCTATGAAGAAAAAATTCCTTCCTGATCCCCAACTGTGATCAGCCTGGAGCACGAGGTTTGATTACCCTTGTCACCTTCCACAGTTACAAATGTTATCAGCAGTTGGAAAGTTATCCAGCCCTTTTCAAAGAAATCCAGCTCCAGTGTTAGACTAGATGTTGTCCTGCACCAGAGAGTTCCACAGATAGCTATACAAATCATAAAATATTGTTCCCTTATTTGTTCTAAATGTGATTGTCTATCATTTCAAGTGATTCCTTGGTATCATACCTCTGGGAGAGGATGAGGGATCAAACAACATGTGACAGGTATGTAGTCACATTGCTTAATGCACTATTAGCAGGTGCTTAGATACTATAAGGATGAATGCAGTATAAAAACCTTTTCATATAGACTAAAATAGATAAATTAAAGGGCCTATATCTGTCTACATACTTGTGTAACCTGCAGCACCATAGTATCTGAGGGCCTCTCTAATCATGAAAAAAAACCTCTATGATTCATATTATTCTCTTAATAATTTTAAATACCTCAATCACATTTTCGATCCCAATTTTTCTCAAATGGAATGATGTTTTCTATCAGGGAAAAGTTAACCTTTAGGTAACGGACAGATAGCAGTGGGGACTGGACACAGATAAGGACGACAAAGCATTAGCAGCTCAGAACATAAGTACAAGCATGAATTAGAGAGGAGGATAAAAGTGAGTGGAGTCCCTTATCTGATGCTCTTATCTGTTATGTGGTGACAGGCCCATTTCCTGAGGAACAGAAAGCATTGATAGGGCATCAGTGTTCAAAAATAGGCCAGAACATACACTGAGTGGTCCAGGGCCAAGTGGCAACCAGGGAACAAGAGCAAAGGAGAATTGCCAGCTGTGTTTTTTGTTTAAAAAGAACAAGGTAGTTGGGGGGTTATGCAGGAGCCAGGCATAGGTTTTGCTAGGCCTATGGATAAAGGTATGTGTGGCCCCATCCAGCTTGCTCCTCACTTGGCATGTGGCCTCTCAACCTCTCCTAACTGACAACAGGTAAAACAATCAATAAGTCCAACTTCACACAGCTACAGCACCGTCTCTCAAAGGATACCAAAGCACTTAGGCACTTAAGGGCCACTGACAGTTAATGGGGACTTGACACTCTTGAGAATTTTAGCCTTAATTGATAATGAGTTTAGTCTGTGAGCCAAGGAATTATCATCATCTTCATTTCCAGATGGAGAAGAAGAAAGCACAGAAGTCAAGGGACTTGCCAAGAGTCACACAGGACAGTCCAGAAAAGCCAAAGCACCTAATGACACCCACCCAAATATTCTATGAAGAAAAATTCCTTCCTGATCCCCAACTGTGATCAGCCTAGAGCAGGTTTGATTACCCTTGTCACCTTCCACAGTTACAAATGTTATCAGCAGTTGGAAAGTTATCCAGCCCTTTTCAAAGAAATCCAGCTCCAGTGTTAGACTAGATGTTGTCCTGCACCAGAGAGTTCCACAGATAGCTATACAAATCATAAAATATTGTTCCCTTATTTGTTCTAAATGTGATTGTCTATCATTTCAAGTGATTCCTTGGTATCATACCTCTGGGAGAGGATGAGGGATCAAACAACATGTGACAGGTATGTAGTCACATTGCTTAATGCACTATTAGCAGGTGCTTAGATGCTATAAGGATGAATGCAGTATAAAAACCTTTTCATATAGACTAAAATAGATAAATTAAAGGGCCTATATCTGTCTACATACTTGTGTAACCTGCAGCACCATAGTATCTGAGGGCCTCTCTAATCATGAAAAAAAAACCCTCTATGATTCATATTATTCTCTTAATAATTTTAAATACCTCAATCACATTTTCGATCCCAATTTTTCTCGAATGGAATGATGTTTCCTATCAGGGAAAAGTTAACCTTTAGGTAACGGACAGATAGCAGTGGGGACTGGACACAGATAAGGACGACAAAGCATTAGCAGCTCAGAACATAAGTACAAGCATGAATTAGAGAGGAGGATAAAAGTGAGTGGAGTCCCTTATCTGATGCTCTTATCTGTTATGTGGTGACAGGCCCATTTCCTGAGGAGCAGAAAGCATTGATAGGGCATCAGTGTTCAAAAATAGGCCAGAACATACACTGAGTGGTCCAGGACCAAGTGGCAACCAGGGAACAAGAGCAAAGGAGAATTGCCAGCTGTGTTTTTTGTTTAAAAATAACAAGGTAGTTGGGGAGTTATGCAGGAGCCAGGCATAGGTTTTGCTAGGCCTATGGATAAAGGTATGTGTGGCCCCATCCAGCTTGCTCCTCACTTGGCATGTGGCCTCTCAACCTCTCCTAACTGACAACAGGTAAAACAATCAATAAGTCCAACTTCACACAGCTACAGCACCTTCTCTCAAAGGATACCAAAGCACTTAGGCACTTAAGGGCCACTGACAGTTAATGGGGACTTGACACTCTTGAGAATTTTAGCCTTAATTGATAATGAGTTTAGTCTGTGAGCCAAGGAATTATCATCATCTTCATTTCCAGATGGAGAAGAAGAAAGCACAGAAGTCAAGGGACTTGCCAAGAGTCACACAGGACAGTCCGAGGCAGAATCAGGGACCGAACTCTCATCTCCTGAGCTTCATCCAAAACATCTTCCCTCTTCCCAACGTCCTCCCACAAGTGCCTATCAAGCCCAAAGACTGCCGGGGCATATACATGCCAGGCAGCACGCAAGCAGCACAACAAAGCAGGTATGGGAACTGCTAGGAAGATCTGTGGCATAGAACCTTGGCAGCTTCTGGTGCTTGGCCAGAGAAGGACAGTAAAGGAACAAAGGCTGACGGAAGGCTACACGAAGGAGCAGATGGTCTACTGTCAACACTAGTACAAGAGATGTCACATTTCAGCAACAGGACCAGGAGCTCTGGAGGAAGGGAGCCCTATGCAACTTCATAGATAAAAAAGACAGAGACTGCCAGAGGGTTGTGCCTCAGATATCCTAGGACCGATTGACAGAGCCAGAAGGGTACCCAGAAGTCACCTACTGCAGGCCCAACAAAGAAAGTAACAGAACGCCAACACCTACAGCCCCCAACTAAAACCTCTCCAGAGCATCATCAAGGATCTACAACCTATCTTGGAGGATGATCCCTCACTCTCACAGACCTTGGGAGGCAGGCCAGTCCTCACTTACAGACAGACCCCCCAACCTGAAGCAAGTACTCACCAGCAACTACACATCACACAACAGAAACACTAACCCAGGAACCAATCCCTGCAACAAACCCCATTGCAACTCTATCCACATATCTATTCAAGGGACACCATCTTAGGACCTAACCACATCAGCCACGCCATCAGGGGCTCATTCACCTGCACATCTACCAATGTGATATATGCCATCATGTGCCAGCAATGCCCCCTCTGCCATGTACATTGGCCAAACCGGACAGTCTCTACCCAAAAGAATAAATGGACACAAATCAGACATCAAGAATTGTAACATTCAAAAAACAGTAGGAGAGCACTGCAATCTCCCTGGACACTCAGTAACAGACTTAAAAGTGGCCATTCGTCAACAAAAAAGCTTCAAAACCAGACTTCAACGAGAAACTGCAGAACTGGAATTAATTTGCAAACTTGACACCATCAAATTAGGCCTGAATAAAGACTGGGAGTGGCTGGGTCACTACAAAATATAATTTTCCTTCTGTTGATACTCAGACTTTCTTGTCAACTGTTGGAACTGGGCCACATCCACCGTAACTGAATTGGCCTCGTTAGCACTGACCCCCCACTTGGTAAGGCAACTCCCATCTTTCCATGTGCTGTATATTTATACCTGCTTACTGTATTTTTCACTCCATTGTGACAGACCCAGACCAGTGGGGTACAGGAGTCTGGTAGAGGGCAAATATACTGGTCACTGGATGAGTAGTTTTCTGTTCCCTGAGTGACCAGAGCAGGGGCTGCACTAGAGTAATCAGGAACCTGCTAGAACCAATTAAGGCAGACAGGCTGATTAGATCACCTGCAGCCAATCAAGGCAGGCTAATCAAGGCACCTGGGTTTAAAAAGGAGCTCACTCCAGTCAGGCAAGGAGGAGCCAGAGGAGAGGAAGTGCGTGTGAGGAGCTGGGAGCAAGAGGCACAAGGAGCTGAGAAGGTGAGGGTGTGCTGCTGGAGGACTAAGGAATATAAGTGTTATCAGACACCAGAAGGAAGGTCCTGTGGTGAGGATAAAGAAGGTGTTTGGAGGAGGCAATGGGGAAGTAGCCCAGGGAGTTGTAGCTGTCATGCAGCTGTTACAAGAGGCACTATAGACTGCTGCAATCCACAGGGCCCTGGGCTGGAACCCGGAGTAGAGGGTGGGCCCGGGTTCCCCCCAGACCTCCCAACTCCTGATCAGACACAGGAAGAGTTGATCCAGACTGAGGGGAAGATCACTGAGGTGAGAAAATCTGCCAATAAGCACAGGACCCACCAAGGTAGAGGAGGAATTTTGTCACACCATGTATCTGATGAAGTGGGTTATAGCTCACAAAAGCTTATGCCCAAATACATTTGTTAGTCTCTAAGGTGCCACAAGGATTCCCCGTTGTTTTTATTAATACAGACTAACACGACTACCCTTCTGAAACCTGGCACAGAGGGGCATTCTGCACATGCATGAGTTTAAATGCTCTCCTGTTATTTCATGTTTTAAGCAACTCAGATTCAGACCTGGTATAAGCAGGTACAACTTCATTGAGTTCAATGGAGTTGAACCTTCTGACAGCAGGTCAGAATTTGTCCCATTATGTTAAAAAAAAAAAATCAGTTGTTCACTAATTACTGCTTGGTGGTGGTGGTGGTAACACAACACCCACACAATCCCTAGTTCTTCCAAAAAAAAATAAATCCATTGGTCACAGCAATGTCAGCTACAGCAAAGCTGTGAGATGTCAGGAGGAGCCATGATGGAGGGTAAGGGAATTAATAAAGAAAAGCACCTTGAAATATTAATGAGAGAGAGATCACAGTATCTACAGTACTTTGATTGTTGCTTCAGGAATATATGGCTGCCTGACACATGGTAGACAAATGAAAAGCAGTGTTGGGCCATGCTGGAGGAGTCCATCTTCAAAGCTATGCATGCAGATCTGGCCACACGACTCCTATTAAAATTAATGACAGTCTTGCAGAAAAAGTAAGCTGATAGGTTTGTGAAAAGTATTTGATGCAATTCCATGTTGGAGAATATTAACTTGAGAAAAGAAAGGAATCAAAAGTGTTGGCTAGAAACCAGGCTCAAAAATAAAAAATAGCAAGTGGCTGAAGAATGGTAATTTTTCCAGCTGGAAAGAGATTTACCGAAAGACCAAGATAATCTGGAGGAGGAGGAGGAGAGAAGAGGAGGTTTGTACCTCTCACATTTTCTCTTTATTAATTTTTCAATATGTGTGAAAAATTTGGCGAAGCCCATATATCTGATACTATACTGCACTCGTCACCCTGAAAGGGATTTAGAGTCTTCTTAATACAAAGTCTCTCTGTTTAGAGATATTAAATGATCACATTCACTCCTAAAGCCAGGTATCCCATCAAGAGCATTTTCAGGACAGACACACCAATCCATTTACTCCAAATTCTGGGCCAGATCCTCAGGCCCCATAAAGGGGCAGCGGGGGGATTTCCCTACAATGGGCAAATCCCTGGGTGGCATTATGCTGACATAGACAGCTCTACACCACCTGCTTCCAGCCTCCTTCTCTCACCTGCCACCCAGTGGTGTAGGTGACATGTCAGAGGTGGGCCAGGGACATAACCAGAGTGCAGTGCACTCCAGCAATCCCCACCTGGCAGAACAGGACTGCCAGCGTAATTTAGAGCAGCTCTTAGGATGCTCTATATGGGCCCCCAGCTAGCCTCAGACGGGAATACAAAAATTTGACCTTTATTTATTTTTAATGGAAAATACAGAAAAAACACAGAGCTATTAAAGACTCAAAAAGAAGACTCAGAAGAAACAACCAGAGATGAAGGATACATTTCATTTTCTATACCTCTAAAAGAAGGGATTGGTAATAAAACAGCATAGGAAACTGAAGTGTTCATGCTGGAGATTAAATTACAGAAAGCCAGTTTAACAGCCCAAGAAACAAATACTTCCTGTGCATTTAACAAGAGAAAGTTAACCACACTCTACACACAGCATGTGGTGTTGGCTGGCTGTGCATTTTCATTAATCCAGTGCCAGAAAGCAGACATCATGAGTGAACTAAAGATACCATGGACCTCATTCTCCTCTACCTTACAGAGGTTTCACACCCTGGCATAACTTCACTGGGCCAAATTTTGTTCTCAGTTACATGAGTGGGAATCCAGAGTAACTCTGAAGTCAGTGGGCCTCCTCCGGATTTACACCTGTATACATGAAAGCAGAATGTAGACCATGAGCTCAAATGGGAGCTCTGCAGAATTTGCCCTAACACTTCTCAAATAACCAATAGTGCTATGAAATGGAATTTATTCCATACTGGATGGAATACTGCAGTGTACTGTGTCATAACTGTTGGCAACTTTCTAAAAGCTACATATAGTAAACGAAGCACTTAGCAGAACTACCCATCTCAGCCAATCAGGTAAGATGAAAATATTAGGAATATTCAGAATTTATACAGAGAGTGTATAGTGTTCCTAGACAACATGAAGGATAGTTTTCTCCACTACATTCAAAAACTGCAGAATAATTTGGAAAGGTAATAACAGTGCCTAGCCCTCATATAGCATTTTTCCATCTTCAAAACATTTCAAAAATTTAATAATTAATTGGTCAATATTTTCTGAATTTCAGAATTTCAATGAACCAGGGATAATTGGGAGGGGAGGGGGAAATGCTCTACTAATTAATCTCCACAACACCTCTGGGAAGTAGACACATGGAAATGAGGACTTGGTAGACAGAGTAAAGGCCTGATCTGAAGGCCATTAAAGTCAATGGAAAAGCTCTTACTGATGTCCACGTCAGAGCTGAGACTGGTACTCCAGCTCTGTGTTCAGTCCACTAGACACGGCGAGAAGGAATCTTCTCTAACAGAGATTGTAGGGCTGTTTGTTCGATTCATACAGGACCTGCCACGACAGCAGTAATTCAGGGCACTCTTGATCTTTTTCAAAAAAATGTCTTCATGTTTATAATAACCCTTCAGATGCTCAAAGACAAAAAACTTGTTTTCTAACCAAAATATTTTGTCTCCATTGTTTACAGGAGCTGTTTGCTGAGCTCTGGTTTCAGGCACTGATTGCATTTTTAGATTTATTTTTAAGAGCACTGAAGCATCTGCACTTGAGAAAAAAGAAATCTAAAGGATTAAGTGTACTTTTCACAGAGCTGTAAAATACAAGGTAAAGTACAAGGCAGTATTACACCTTGCGCTTACCAACCTGACAGCTTCATTTATAAATGCTGCCCTCCAAAGTGCTTCAGATTGGTTCCCTTTGCATCTGAAAGTAAATATACTCCAAAAACAGGAGTAGTTAACTGCAGTACTTCATTTATTTCCAGAAAGGGGGAAATATGCATCTTAGAATAATTATTCAGCCTAATGAGCGTAGCAACAGCAGTGTCTAGTCTCTTTAGTATTGAGAGTGTGGAATGAGGAATCAGGACACATGGATTCCGATCTAAGCCCTCCCGCTAATTCATTGTAGAACCTGAGCAAGGAAGGCAGCCCATTTCCAGAAGTGGCCGCTACCATTGGGTGCCCAGCATGAGACACCTAGAACCTGGTTCTACAAGGGCTAGTAGAACCGGGGCTGTCGGCATCACTGATAATCAGACGTTAGGGATGTGTTGTCTTTTCTGTACACCCACCTCCCACATGACTAAGGGGCAGCTGCAGCCGGGGGCAATCCCTAGCATAGGAGCGTTAATAGAACTGAACTGCTGGGGACCAGGATCATGGGCCTGGGGCTTGCAGCTGGTGTAAAGGCACAAGACCACTACACAGAGGGTCTTGACTTCCTGCAGAGCACTGGGACCTCCCAGGTTTGTCAACAGACACATGGTTTGTTCTGCTGGGGGTTCAGGAGGGGTGGAGTAGTAGTCCCACTCTACAGACAGAACAAAAGGGGAGGAAGAAAGGAAGTGCTCTGTGAACCGGTGGAAATGTGGATTCCAACGTCTTGTTGAGGCTGGTTTCCCTCCTCCCCCGGCCTCCAACAGTTCTTTCTCCTTCTCCTCCCCACCCCAGACACAACTCTAACCACTGCACTGCAAACTGCAATGCCCGACAGTGAGTGCTCCCTGCAAGCACCATCGAATCAATAGCCACTTTGTTTATTGGAGCACTGTATTCACTAACACAACACAGTACATAATACATGACAATGGACAGCTTTATGCATTACAAAATTTGGTACATGGTAAATATAAAAAAAATTAAGAGACTGGGGATCTTCTAAGGGACTTATGTTTTTATTTAGCGAGCTGAGGCATAAGAGAGTAAGAAAGACCCCTGTAAAACTCCTCAGTTTGCATGCAAACCTAATTTCTTGTTTCATTTCATTCTGGGTTTGCAGTCCTCGAGCTTTGCTTTAGTTTCAGGTTCCAACCAACAAACTCAGCTAAAGCCACCACATTCCACCACCTGCTTGTTACTCTAGAGCTATAAAACAGGCCTAGGTTCCCATGAAATCAGGTTCAGGCTCACAGACCTCGGAGATCCTTTTAAAGAAATCAGCCTGCTGTTCATCCAAAACCCATTCACAGTTCTAATCAATATTGTGTATGTGTTGTGTTACTGATTGCCCACTAGAGGGATTTGTTACATAAATAAATTAAAAAACGGAAACAGATTCTGCCATTGATTTCCCTCATCGAAGAACCTCTCTGACAAAATTGTCTGTCGAAAATCCTCTTTTGCCTCCTAAACATCCTTCTATTCTATTCTCTGCAGTTGCTTCAAAGATTCAAAGGAGAAATGGATGAAAAATGGACTCATTAATTCTGCTGCAAGTGTTTTCAATTAGTGTCACTTGATTTTCAAAGCTCAGAATGTACCACCTGGAATCACAGAGGAAAAACATTACCCTAAGTAGTTCATTTCGGCATGAACTAGCTGTGCTCTGTGACCCCTAGCTGGGTAGGAGTTTTATTTTTTAAATGCTTGTTTAACCCATTCAGACCATGTCTCATTGACTCTGCAGCCTTAATTCCTAGTACCCATGTGTCCCCTATTTCTCTGATTGTTTAGCCACATGGTAATGGTAGAGTTGTCTCTTGTGAGCAGATGTATTCCCTGGGTTCCCACTGTTCACACTAATTGGATTCCTTTGTTGTTTTCTGAGCACACTCTTGCGGTGCAGATATATCTGGCATCCACTCCTAACAGCTTAGACCAAACAACCCACTGCCCAGTCCCTGAAACTAGTGCTGGCCGCTCAGACTGCCCACTCCCCTACCCCCATAGCTCCAACACACCCTCTCCTAGAACTCCACTCCAAGGTGTGAACCTTCTGTTTTACCTCTTCAGGGGTCCACGTGGTAAGTGTAGCATGCTTCTGCTCAAAGCATCTTTGTATTATATAACACATTATTGCTCTTTACTTAACCACAAAAGAAATACACAGATCTATACAAAAATAATAAATCCTAAAACATGCATTTCCCTGCCTCAGTTTCCTCGCCACTCCAGATAGTCATGGGGGAATTCTGTGCCACTGCGCATGCACAGAATTCATGTCCCCCTGCAGACTTCTTTGCTTCCACACAGAAAAATGACTTTCTGACAGGGAAGCAAAGGGAAGGTGCAAGAGCAGTCACACACCACTCCCTAGCTGTGCAGGTACAACATTTCAGGCACCTAGAGCAGCCGGTGGAGAGGTAAATCACTGTGGGGCTGGGACACCCCAGTCAACGGCTCCTACCCTGAGCCGGAATCAGCAGCTAGTCCCGGCTGGGCTGGAGGCAGGAGAGGACAGGACTTCCTCTTCCCCTGCAAGGAGTGGCTGGGGCTGTGTCAGACCCATCCCCAGAAACCTCCCCCAGCTCAGCATCTTCCTGCTTCCTGCCCCCATCACTCCTCAGCTGTGGGGGAAGGGGTCACTGTATGGGGAACTGCTCCCCCATCCACCCAACCCCTGTGTATCTGGACCTCCCATACCCAGACACCCCTGCCAAGTCTCATCCTGTACACCCAGAACCCCCCTAGCCATCCATACCCAAACCCCACTCCACTGAACCTCAACCCCTCCATCTTGAGCCCCTCTGCAACCAGACCCCCTGCCTCCAGACCCCCACACCATCCCCACTGAGCTCCCTGCACACAAACCCCCACCCTGATTCCCCACCACATACACCCACATCCAGACCCCCATGCTACTTACAGCCAACTAGCTGCACCCAGACCCCCACCCCACCAAGCCCCACTCCCCTAGCATCCAGAAACCCCCATCCCTGCTGAGACCCCCCACAACCAGACCCCTCCACTAAGCCCCAACGACCTTCACCTGGAGGCCTCTGCAGAGTCCCACTGCCCCTGCACCTGGAACAAGCCCCTGTGCATCCACATCCCCCCACACCTAGACCACCCCCACACTGAGCTGCCTGCACCCAGACTGTCCCACGCAGAATCCTCTCACCCCACTCCTGGATCCCCCCACACTGAGCCCCTCTACACTTGGATCCTGCCTGGTTGAGCCTACCTGCCCACACCTGGTGCACCTGGCGCAGAGGGGCAAGACCCCAGGATGTTTCTGGGGCAGACCCAGGTCTTGTGCTGTGTCAGGGTTGGGTGTAGCCTCACTGCTGAGTCTGTGTCCTAGTGGTAAGTGATGAGTGGGGGGCTGCAGGGTGATCATCTGCTGCTCCCTACTGCCATGCTGGAGCCTCTGCATTTATTTATTGACAAATAAAACTTGCCGAATTTTGCAGAATTTTAAAATATTGTGCTCAGAATTTTAAAATTTTTGGCACAGAATTCCCTCAGGAGTATCCAGAGCATTCTTTGGGGTGAACACCGGGCCCTCTGGGGCCATCTAGTGTCCATCTGCTGCAGTGCATAGCTTGGGTTCTGAAACATGAAGCCTTCTCCCCCCAGCTCTTTTTCTCTGACCCTAGCCAGTCCATCCCTTAACCCTCTCTCCTGTCCAAAGTTCCTGTGCCTCTCCTTTTCTGTGGTTTTTAAAAGCTAGCATCAACACCCTGCTGTCTTCTTTCTGTGTCTGGGGATTTTTCATTCTCCCTGACATGAGCCCTTGCAAAGGGAAGGTGGAGAGAACCGATTTCTAGTAGAATGCACTCTTTAGTTCTTCCAGGTAAGATTTATTCAGGGGCAGATAGTCCTGCTGGTCTGGCAGAGACATGGATTTCAGGCTTGCAGATCATGGTGAATACACAGAAATAGAAGCATTCATGCTATAGCAATTTTCATAGTAACAAATTTGGTGGCGGGTATAATAGGCTAGTGAAGGCTAAGCCTTCCCTGGCGCAGCTGCTGTGGACCTGCCACTGGACACCTGGGCCATAGTAGCCCTGCCCCTTCCCCGAGACCCCCACTGCCTATGCTGCTGCTTCCTGCCTGCCTGCTGCTGCTCGCTGCATCCCTCCTCGGGGGCGGGGGAGGAGGGAATGTGGCGAGCCAGTGGTGGGCGGGAGGGTCCGGCGGGGGTGTGAGGCCGTGGCAGTTTGGCCCAGTGTGGCCGGGGCCAGCCCAGCAGCTTGGGGGGGAAACTGTGGCTTAGGGGGGAATGGCAGCTTGGCCTGGTGTGGCCAGGGCCAGCCCGGCAGCTCAGGAGGACCAGCAGCTCAGGGTGGTGGTGGTGGTGGCTCAGCCCGTCATGGCTGGACCCAGACTGGTGCTCGGGAGGAGGAACCCATCGTGGCTGGAGTGGACAGACCGGGACTCCTCCAGTCCTCCTGTTATGGAAGGAGGGTTCGGGGCTCCAGCGTGCAGGGGGACAGAGTCTTGGGTGGAAGGGACATGGCCAGCGGGCTAGTCTCCCCAAAGCAGGGGTTTACCAGCCACTCATGAGTAACAACTTCATAATACCAACTAGAATTCATAACTGCTACAGACAGATCCCACAAGTCATCACAGGTCAGTGGCGTGTGCATTTTGGAGGATGTCTGCACAACAGTCCTCTTCTAGGACACTCAGACTCTGCCTGTCCTTCTTCACGTTCCACGGCTTAGCTATTTCAGTGCCATTCAGACTAGCAGCTCATCCTTTAGACCCATCTGCTTTTCACAGCTTCAGCAATTTGTTTCCAAATATTGGCATAAGTTGTAAACAGAAGTCTTTCAACAGTAACCCTTCACAACAAATTATTATATATAATATAGTGCGTGCGCACACACACACCCCTAAAATATGCAACACATAAACCAGGAACCTCTCTCTCTCTCACTCACACCCACCCACAAAATGAGAGTTTCAGTGGGCAGCAAGTTCAGCTACTAACTCAGCTGGATATAAACCAGTGTGTTGTACAAAATAATTCTATAGGTTTTTCCTTAGAGCTGGGTCAAATCACAACCTCTGAATAGTGGTGGGTGAGAAAAACAAGGGTTTTGTACTCAAAACCCAGATACACACCAGTTAGGGTTCTGGATCAGATCCAAAACTAGAAAGAACCTGTCTTCTGTAGGGATGCAGCTGAAATTTCACAAGAATGACTACTCTAAGAAGAGTCTGGTCCAAGATGGCAGAAATTACATGGACACAGGTAATCTCACATGGCCATTACAATTCAAGATGGTAGGTATCAATTTCCCATCATTTGGGACCAAAATCTGACAAGAACAGCTTATGACATTTCTGTGCCATCATATCTACATTTGAATCCTACCCATGATCTGGCTTGAAAACACACCCTAAACCAGATGAAAACACTATATTTCCAGGCAATCCTTAGGCTTTAAACTTGTATGCCTTGCTAGCCCAAAAAGGCAGGTTCTGAGTACTCTTGAGAAGCTTGTTGCCAAAGACAGAAGGAAATGCCACTGATGGAAGTATCCCTCTTGTTCTGCAAAATGGAGCTTTCTTGAAAGCTCAGGTCTGAGGCAGAAAAACCTGGCAGCGATCTTATTTTGTATGAAGAAGTCAGAGCTGAGCTTTGCCAAGCAGACAGCTATGAGCTCACCAGTCTGAAATAACTCATTGAGAAGAATTTTTTGTGGGTACGGTAACTAAATTAGTTAATGCTAGAAACAAGACTCCAATATTTCTCTCACAATAATCATTCCATCCCTCCATGGCTTAGTCATGACACCATGCGAGTTAGCCCCTGCATTAATTAGGAAATTATAAAATTGTGGGGAAGTGCTTAGCAGCACAGACTTTCGTATTCAAGTCAAGCTCTTTGAACTTGTGTCATTTTAGTATTTGAAAAGAGTGTAACCAAAACCTAAAAAACAGCCTTGCCATGTAGGAAAAAAAATATTTGAAGAGGCAGCAGACCCAATGGCAATTATTATCCTCTGTGAGCTTCAGAACAGGCTGTGAATAGGTTTTTCCAGTAACCTGATGCAGTTTGGTAGGAGATAATGAAATGAAATCCTTTTAAAGAACCAGAAAAACAGTTGTTGACAGCAACTTTGTCAGATCAGAGATTTGATGTCTGCATACTCTGCATCGCTATATGCTGTGTGTTGTTGCTTCAGGCTTTGATCAGTCATTTATCCAAAACAAACCATTGCCATCAGCTCCAGTTCTTTTGATACCATTTCACGCTGTTGTCCCAAAGCTATGTGAAGAATATTTAGGCTGATGTGCCTGTGTTAAAGTGTAAGCCTGACTGCTACTGGTGACAGCCTTTTACCCATGGAATTTATCATTGGAGAACTGTTGTGTATCGATACATCGCATTCCCTCATTTTCAGCCAATCAGATGTTTCCTTTTCAGAACATTCCAAACATTCTTCTCCCTCCCCCGAGCCCCCCAGACAGCTGCTGTTCCAGGTTGTGTAAATGTACCAAGTCATTTTCCATAGATGACCCAATATTTGGACTTCTCCACAAACCCCAACTGAGTGAAGCTGTAAACGATTCATCAAGAAGCTTAACGATACGATTATAAATGACTGTGTGCAGCTGTATGCAAAGGCTCATTTTCTGTACACAAGGTACCAAATTCATCCCCCAACTTAAAGACTTGCACACGGATCCTGCTGAGATTGCTTCTTTCATATGAATGATTAAAGCAGAGAATGAACTGGCTGAGGCCTGGTCTACACTACGAGTTTAGGTCGAATTTAGCAGCGTTACATCGCTTTAACCCTGCACCCGTCCACACGATGAAGCCATTTTTTTGACTTAAAGGGCTCTTAAAATCGATTTCTGTACTCCTCCCCTGACGAGGGGATTAGTGCTGAAATCGACATCGAATTTGGGGTAGCGTGGATGCAATTCGACAGCTATCCCAGAGTGCTCCATTGTGATCGCTCTGGACAGCACTCTCAACTCAGATGCACTACCCAGGTGCACAGGAAAAGCCCCAGGAATTTTGAATTTCATTTCCTGTTTGGCCAGCGTGGCAAACTCAGCAGCACTCAGCAACACAGGTGACCATGCAGTCCCCTGAGAATGTTTCTACATTCCCCCTATCATCTCCGTCCCTGAGGTTATCGCAGATTAGAAAGCAAAAAAACCACACTCACGATGACATGTTTTTCGAGCTCATGTAGTCCTCCCGCACTGATAGGGCACAGCATAATGCACGGAGGCATTCAGTGGCAGAGGCCAGGAAAGAATTGCTGTGTTTGCTTAATGGCAAAAGTATCATTCCTCGCTAGCGATCCTGCCCGAGCCAGGTCGCTGTGTCAGCCTTGGGCGGGGGCATGACCGCTTTGTGAGCAGGAAGGCCTTAGATATAGACATTGCATTAGGTAGCTTCTGTAACTAGAGAAAACATTCCTGTGCATTTGGCAGTCTGTGGCAAAAAAAGAGAAGCCCCGTAGTGTAGTGGTTATCACATTCCCCTAACACCCGAAAGCCCTGTAGTGTAGTGGTTATCACATTCACCTAACACATGAAACATTCCTGGTTTGAAACCAGGTGGAAACAGGTCACTGTTCCTTTTTCTGACTTGCCTCCTGCATTTTTAGTCTTAGAACAGACCATGCTGTGAAATTTTACTTTGAATTATATCAATTATGAGTTAAATAATATGGAAGTTCTCTCTAAGTTATAGTCCCAGGTTCCTTATCCTTTCAGCTGCTCTGGTTAGGGGTGGGGGAAAATTTTCATGAAGCCTTTTATAGGGACTAATGCTATCCAGGACTCTGAAATAATCTTAACGTGGCCCATAGAGTGCAATCCTTCGTTCTGGATTTGTCATTCCACAAGTTGAACTGCTCCTTACTACTCTCCAGGCTTCATGAGCCATGGGAGCAAGGGGCAGGCAGGACTGAATCGCCATGAGACAAAACTTAAAGACGAGAATGACCTGGAGTCACTCCCATTCGGTGCTTTAAGAGAAGGATAGCCATGTCTGTCCAGGCACCCCTGATCAACCTCACCGAGGTCTGCCAGCTGAGCGGCACCCCAGCTGGCAGGAGCTGGTGAACCGAGCCCCAGACCAGCAGCGAGCTGAGCCGCTCACCCCGCTGCCAGTCTGGGGCTCCATCCGCTGACCCGCTCAGCCCACTGCCTGCCAGGGTTCCGATTATCCAGGCTGAGCGGGTCCAGTGGATGGGACCCCAGAAAAAAGGCATGAAATGATTGTCTGCCGTTGCTTTCACGGAGAGAGGGTGGGGGCTGATGACATGTACCCAGAACCACCCGTGACAATGTTTTTGCCCCATCAGGCATTGGGAGCTCAAGCCAGAATTCCAGTGGGTGGTGGAGACTGCGGGAACTGTGGGATAGCTACGCACAGTGCAATGCTCCGAAAGTCGACGCTAACCTCGATACTGTGGATGCACTCCGCCAAGTTAATGCTCTTAATGGTCTTAAGTGGGGACACACACAATTGACTGTACAAAATCAATTTCTAAAAAATCGACTTCTATAAATTTGACCTAATTTTGTAGTGTAGCCATACCCTGAGTTTTGTCTGGCTTGGGGAAATTCCCCAAGAGCACGTGGAGAGAAACTGTTATAAATCAAAATACTCTAATACACTCTAGATAAAAAGCTGATACTTTCAGAGTAGCTTTTGTGATTTACTCTTTCAAATATTCCTGTAGAGCTAGATCATGGCCCAGGCTAACAGAGCCAGGCAGTAGAGTGGGCAAGGACTAAGGAGACTCCCGGAACAGCATTCCTGGTGCACTGCTCAGGACAGCACAGATGCTGCAATGGACTTGCTCTTCCCCACATCCCTTAGGAACAACTCACTGACAAGGGGCTAGTGAGAAGAAGCCATGGCTTTGCCACCCAGTGAACTGGTTTCCAGAGTTGGCAAGGGGATATGCCAGATCCCTTAAAGCGGTGTTGCAAATTGCTTTCCCTTTGGCTGGAGGAATCACTCAAACAGAATAGCTGCCTGTTCTCCCCAGATGGGGGTGAAGCCCCTTACTATGGGCTTTGTCTTAAAGGCACAATATAGCCTTTGATAATTAGACACATAAGCCAAGATTTTCAGAAGAAACCAATGATTTGGGGGCTCAGCTTGAGCAGGGCTGGCCTTACCATGAGGCAAACTGAGGCAGTCGCCTCAGGTACCAGACTGGGGGTGGGAGGGGCATCACTAGGACCCCAAGTGTAGAAAATTGTGTCTGCTGCTGGTGCATATGTATTCTCTCTGCTCTAGATGCACAGAGATGGTGGAGTCTGTGCTGGAGGAAGGAGGGCACAAGAAACATAACAGGCAGGAAGGAGAAAAGGTGAGAGGGAATAACATAAAGCAGCAGGAGCTGCAGGGAGAGAGAGGAGGAGGAGCCTCTTAGGTACCTCTCTAGCACCCCAGGAGCCTGGACTGATTAACACCAGCTTCTCAGGGAGCTTCCTGTTTCCTGCTGCTTCCCTGAACCCACTTGAGGAGAACAGTCAACTGAAGTAGTAGGAGCCAGTTAGGCCCTTAAGACGCTGCTATCTTCCCTCACTCAGGCCCTGCTACCACCCTGCTTATTTGTCCCCTTCAATTGAGTGTTGAGAGCCACTATAGCTGGCACAGAACAGCAGTCATGAGTGAAAGAAGAAAATGCCCCTCTGGGGCAGCATTCAGAAAAAGAAAGCAAGCAAAGGAAGCTTTTCTATCTAAGCAGGAAGGCGCTCTTCTGAGATACATAGACACAAATGTTCGTGGCTAGCCTTCTGGCCCCAGTGAGGATGTGAGTGGTGAGGAGATGCCTGATCTTCCAGTTAGTCGGAGTGCAGGTGACCAGGCAGCTACTGCAGCATCCATATCTCCATCTCAAATGGATGTAACCATGCACATTCCTGAAGAAAAGTGTAGATCAGAGAAGAGTGTGGTGGAGGCACAAGAAACAGCTGCTGCTGAGTTTAGTTCCTTAAGTCTAGATGATCCAGGACTGTGGACCCACTTGAGCAGTAGCCTGAAGGACTTCCTTGTACTCATGGGCCACAGAAAATGAAAAACTTCATGTTCCCCAAAGACAATGAAAATAGAAGTTTCCATCCAACACATTACTGGCATGAAAACCCCAATGGTGACAAAGTGGAGAGGCCATGGCTTATGTACTCAAAAACCCAGAATGCTGCATATTATTTTTGTTGCAAACTCTTCCAGTCTAATGTTCCAGCCACATTGGGTTCTACAGGAACAAAGGACTGGAAAAATCTGGCTAGAAATCTGGCATGCCATGAGAAGGTAGCAAATCACCAGAGAGCTTTCCATAGGTGGAAAGAGCTTGAGATGAGACTAAGGTTAAAGGCCACCACAGATGATCAGCATCCAGAGAAGATTGCATCAGAGTCTCTTTACTGGCAAAATGTTCTGAAAAGGCTCATTGCCATTGTGAGAATGCTTGCTACCCAAAACCTAGCACTGTGTGGCACTTCAGATCAGCTGTATGTGCAGGGCCGGTGCAAGGATGTTTCGCGCCCTAGGCGAAACTTCCACTTTGTGCCCTCCCCCCCCCCGCGCCTCTGCCCTGAGGCACCCCCCCACCCCGCGGCAGCGCCCCCTTCCGCCCTGAGGCACCCCCTTGCAGCAGCTCCCCACCCTATGCCCTGAGGCACCCCCCCACCCCAGCTCACCCCTGCACCGCGCACAAGCACGAGCACGAGCACGCCGTGGCTTCTTCACTTCTCCCACCTCCCAGGCTTGCGGAGCCAATCAGCTTAGGCGCCGCAAGCCTGGGAGGCGGGAAAAGTGAAGCGGCCATGGCGTGCTCAGGGAGGAGGCGGGGCAGGGGTGAGCTGGGGCGGGGAGTTCCCCTGCGTGCCACCCCCTTTACTTGCTGCAGGCGGCCCTCCCCGCGCCCCCCTTCCCCAGCTCCCTCCACCTAAATGCCAGCGGTGACCAGGGTGGCTGAAGATCCGGCCGCCCTGGTCGCTGCCGAAGAAAATGGCATCCCCCAAATGCCAGTGCCCTAGGCGACCACCTAGGTCGCCTAAATGGTTGCACCGGCCCTGTGTATGTGCCAAACAATGGAAACTTCCTTAAAATTGTGGAGCTGATGGCTGAGTTTGATGCTGTACTCCAGGAGCATCCAAGAAGAGTCACCACCCAAGAAATGTACACACACCACTACCTTGGAAAAACAATTCAAAATGAGATCATACAGTTACTGGCAACAAAAGTCAAACAGAAGATTGTGGCAGATCTGAAGTCAGATATTACTCTGTTATTCTGGACTGCACACCTGACATCAGCCATATGGAACAAATGACTTTAATGGTGCGTTTTGTAACAACAGAACCTAGTGAAAATGTCCCTGCAATGGTGACTGTCAGAGCATTTTCTAGAATTTATTGACATTGATGATACTACAGGAGCTGATATGACAAATGTGCTTCTTAAAAAGCTGGAAGATACAGGAATTGCGATAACTGACATGAGAGGTCAGGGCTATGATAAAGGTGCCAACATGAGAGGAAAGAACAGAGGGGCGCAGACACGGATCTGAGAGTTAAACCCTCTAGCTTTTTTTGTCCCATGCAGTTCTCATTCCTTGAACTTGGTGGTCAGTGCTGCAACATCAGCTTCTAGTGAGGCTGCTGAATTTTTTAATGTAATTCAAAGCATCTATGTATTTTTCTCTGCATCAACTCATCAGCGGCAAATTGTGAAGCAACGTCTGGGAACATGCTCTCTGACACTGAAACTACTGAGTGCCACATGATGGGAAAGTCGAGTGGAGGCGATAAAGCCTATCATA
Source organism: Mauremys reevesii (assembly GCF_016161935.1). Taxonomy (NCBI): domain Eukaryota; kingdom Metazoa; phylum Chordata; order Testudines; family Geoemydidae; genus Mauremys; species Mauremys reevesii. The sequence goes on from NC_052630.1 coordinate 55,403,072, forward strand.
CACCAAATTGGGAAGATAGATGATGCCATAGTTGCCATTATGGAGGATAATGCTATGACAGGAACGGAGAAACAGTGGCAGAGGGAAATGGAATCACCAGAAACGTACATAACTTCAAATTTCTGGGTGGCTTAGTGTTGTGGCATGACATACTGTTTGAAATAAATGTTGTAAGCAAGAGACTCCAAGGTGTTGACCTTGATACCTCTGGAGCAATGGAACAACTGGACAAAGCAAAGTCATACCTACAGTCTTACCGGTCAGATGAGAGATTTCAAACCGATCTTAAGAGTGCACAGAAGTTGGCAGAGGAACTTCACACTGAAGCTATTTTCCCACCCATTCAAGAATACAGGAGTCACAAATAAGAGTGCACAAATAAGATGACCACCCTCTTTCCACATGCTTTTGTTGCTCTGTGCATACTTCTAACACTTCCTGTAACAGTTGCCAGTGGAGAACACAGCTTCTCAGAGCTGAAGTTAATAAAAACACATCTACGCTCCACAATGACACAGGAGAGGCTGGTCAGCCTTGCAACCATCTCAATAGAGCATGAACTGGCCCAGACGGTGGACCTTCAGGAAGCAGTTCAAATCTTTGCAACCAAGGCGGCACAGAAAGCACCACTTTGACTATTCAAACAGATAAAAATGCCAGTGTTTACTATGCAGACAAGAAAAGTTACATTTGCTGTTCTGGCGTTTGAAAGTTAAGTGTTACTTAACATTTTTGAACAATGCATTTTAAGTTGTTAGTTCTCCTTTATCGGGGTAGGTAGCAGAGCAGTACCATGAGAGGAGTAGAACAGGAAGAAGGCAGAATTGAGACCTTTCAAAGTTTTGGCCCAAACGAGGGAGCATGGGGGTGTCATTTGAGCTCCCCGCCTCAGAAGCCAAAATGTTGTGGGCTGGCCCTGAGCTTGAGACACCTAATTTTCAAAAGATGCTGAGCACCTCGCATTCTGAAAATCAGGCCCCTTTAATATGGCTCAAGTTGGGCAACCAAATATGGAGGAGCCTGAAATCAGTGGTGGCTTTTGAAAATTTTGTCCACAATTATTTTATCTCAAAGAATATCTGATATTTTGTAGCTGATTGCTTATGATATGTAACCAGACTTTTAATCGTGTATTTTACACATCTATAAAAATGTTCCTTTTTTTTGTGCCATTTGTTTTTAATTGCCTTTATTTTTCATACTCCACTCTGAAAGTGTGCTATGGTTTTAGTTACTTTTGCATAATGATTTCTACATGTATGTTAAAGTTATCTCTGCTGTGGTGTTTAGGTCTTGATTTGCCTTTAGATTTGTTTGTTATTGTTTTTATATTGTTAATTACAGAATCAAATACTTTTTAAAAAGTATGTTATACTAAATATGATGTGATATTTGTAAATGAGATGATGCTCTCATTAGATAAAAGGAGCTGATAATCACTCATTTTGGGGACACAGTTGGGTGCCTAACTTCAAATGAAAGACAAGGGGAGTTAGGCACCACAGGAATTAATGCAATAGTTTATCTGATCTTCCTGCTGTTATTGCAGAATGGATGAGTGAACAAAGACTGAAAAAAGAAAACCATGAGCAGGTTTCTGGCCACCACCAAGAGCTGTTGGCACCTCTTTTGAGGATGCTACAACTCACACATTGACAGCCACTGGTCTGCAGAGACCCTGTTACTATCTCAAGATGGGGAAAGTTATTAAGGCAAGATTATCGGGATCAGAATTGTTGGAAGGAGCTGTAAATTGGAGGCAGAGTAGCAAATAGCATTACAGCTTATTGCTGGCAGCCAAATGCCTGCTAGAGTGACAAGCCCTTTGGAGGAAGACAAAAGTCTGTCTCAAGACTCTGGACATTTGATGCATATATATGGGCCACATTTAGCCTTAATCCACCCCTGAAAATGAGGGCAAAACCATTGTCAGTGTAGACCATGCTTCCACTAAAACACAGGAAATTAAAGGCAAGCAAACAAACAAGCTGAAATAACATTATGTCTGAGACATCATCCCAAAGGAAGGGAATTGTGAATTAAGTCACCCACAGAATCCTGCACTCTGCTGAGTCTTCTCTAGGCACTGCAACACAGATGGCCTTTCAAAACATTCCACAATACTGGCCATCGTTGCAGACAGCTGTGTGGACAGCTCACAATACTTGGTTCACCATGTGTAATACACCATTACAATCCATTTATAAAGAATCCCCACAGGATATGTGAAGCCATCCAACCTCACTGGGCTCTCAGATAAATAACCACATATGTTGCAGTGCAGATGCATGGCAGAAAGCAACACTGGGAATGTCCTTGCTTTGGTGGATTTATTTCTCAGCTCTAGTGTAATTTTATAACAGGGTGGGGAGAAGCGTTTGAGGGGGGTTTGTTTTTTTGCGGGGTTTATTTTCAATCTGTCATGGTTACAGGGCTAGCTGCACCTCTGTCCCCTCACTGGTCTCTGAATCGCCCCCACAGGTATCAGGCCTTGTGCCTTTACTTCTCCTGGGGTGAAATTCTGCAGTTTTCCCACTCTTAGACCAGGCCCTGGGCTACATTACCCTATGTATGAACTGTACGTACCCAGCAGGTCTAACTGCGGTTCTTCCCTTTGGGCATCTGTGACCAGTGATGTACAGCGAACACGTAGCCTTCTTAAAATCTAAGTGGTGTTTGTTTTAGGAGTAGGAGCAAAGCAAAGAGAGAGAGAAAGGCTTTGGAAACAATAATCTGCACATATGTCTATCTTATCTAAAACAATCATCCTGTGATGGTGACCTAGGCAGACCAAGCTTCTCCAGACACACCAGAGGGTGCCTATGTCTCAGTCTGGTTCTCCCAAACAACTACCCCATTCTCTTCAAAGAGAGGCCCTTTTAAAATCCGCCAAGGTTCTGAATTCCCAAGCTTTGGCCCTTCTGAGCCAAACCAGTTTTGTCTGTTGGTTGGAAAGGAGGCAAAAACATCAAAGCGAATAGCTCTGGCATTTTCCCTTACTAACTCTCAAACGTTTTGCTCAGAGGTGGCTATCCTGAGCCATTCTTTTCCTTCCTGCCTTATTTTGAAGACAGTCCTCTACTGATCTAACCAAATACATTACTGCAGCAAACATCTGAATAACCAGGACAACATATGATATCCACACAAAAAAATGATCTCAAATCCATCATATAACCTATATGGCCAGTTCTTCAGCTGGTATAACTTAGAATAGCTTCACTGAGGTCAGTGGATTGGGCCTGGTTTTTTTTTGGTTTCTCCCTTGTTTATACCTCTTAGTCGTTCTGTATTTATTTTATCTCTGTGACCATCTTATTTAAAAATTCTTTATCCCAAAAAGTATCTTACAGTTTGTATCAAAGAGGCTATAGAGAATAATGTCCCCATCCCAAAAGGTACTGCCACCTCCAACTCCCACTGAAGCTGGTGGGAGATGTGGGCACTCATTACTTCTGAGGCTCAACCTGTAAAGTTGTATTGTACTAGATACTATGAACTGTACAATTGACTCACTCTGCTATAATTCCAGCTGTCACACAAGACTACAAGAACATTATATGCTATTACTACAATATAGAAACGTATGATGGATCAAAATCTGTCCTTGATTATACACATATAGACCCACGGAATTTGGTCTAATCGATTTTGCATGGGGGATAAGCAAAGGCAACATTGGGATCCTGCGAGCTTTTAATGAGATTCAGCACTGATTTATAACCAGCAGTAAAGCAGCAAAAATCAGCCTGTGAGTGACACCTTTACATGACAGTTAAAAGCAGCAGAAGTATGCAACAATTGTAAACAGTTGCTTGATATTACCAGGCTAGAAACATAATCCTTTAAACAGAATCTTTGGTAGCTATTCCTACAGAAACACAAGGAGAAGCTCTTTAACCTTCATACTTTGAAGAAAACTGAGGTGGAGGGAGGGATTTAAATATAGCTAAATATATGCATACATAAGACAAAGCATATGTGGACCAGACATGAGCAAACATCAAATCTTGATAGAAGTGTTCTTCACCCAGAGAGAAAAAGAAAGAGAGAGAGAGCATAGATTCACACTCTATACTTAAAAACCCGGGGTGTATTGACAAGTTTCACACAACTACCTCACAAATATAAGGATTTCTTTCAGGAGAAACACTATATAAAGAAAGCTTGTTATGTTTGGCAGATTAGGGGTGGGAGCACACTGTGGTTTTACTTGCATACTCCTGAATTTAAAATCTATTTGGGCAACCCCCATTGGGTCATCACACCTTACTGATTGCTACATCCAGATCCATAAAAGAGTAAGCTTCCAAAAATCACACTGGGTTCCCAGTTCTCGATCTTGCAAAGATAGAGTAAATTCTGGCATTTTAGAGACAGTGTAGCTTTTAACTGGCCCCACTAGGCACTCCAACAAGCTGCACAGATTCTTTAGCGACAGTCTAATGGGATTCAAAAAGGTGTGACAGTACATTTATATACAAAGCATCAGAATACCAACTCTTTCTGAACTTTGAAAACACCCAAGAAACTACTTCCAAACTAACCCTTAAAACCAAAACTTAAAACCAGTATAAACCGGGGGGAGGGGACAAACAGCATCAGTAGGATATGGCCTTTGGAAAGTGATCCTTGATCCACGCAGCCAAATGATTATTGTACACACTGATTGCTAAAATTGAATTCTACTGCATACTGCATCTGCTTGGATGTGGTATATTCAGGGCCACCTTTAGGACCCGCGAGGCCCCACTGGAATACTCGGTGGCGGTCCGGGGCTTCAGTGGCACTTCGGCAGTGGGGGGTCTGCTCTGGGTCTTCCATGGCACCGAAGGACCCCCCGCCACCAAAATGCTGCCGAAGACCCCTGGAGCAGGGCTCCCTTAGGCGTGGGCGCGGGACCCGATTCCAGGGAATCAGGGGAATCAACATAAAGCCGGCCCTGGGTATATTGTAACCTTGGTGCCTAGATTCTAAAAGGGTGGGTGTGTTTTCAGATGCATTGGACAGACAGTCACACAAAGCAAATATCTGTTTTGTTTTCCAGTTTATTCAAACCACAATTTAGTTGCCAAAAGTTTGGTACCTAAATAAGGTGACTTGATTTTCACAGGTACTGAGCACCCATAGCGCTCATTGAAGTCCAACTGAAACTTGATACATTATGTAACTAGCAAACAGGTCTCATAATCACTATACACTTCAACAGTGGTGCAGAATTTTTATTTTCACTACCTCCTTTAGTCATTTTGGAAAAGTGTCTGATACTCTTACTCATGCCTAATATCACCTAATTTCAATGAGACCACTTCTGAAGTATGGTGCTATTCAGCACGAGTAAGAGTATCAAAATCTGGCTCTTTAAGAACCTTCCAGTACAAGAAGGGGATCCATAGAAATTAGGAATACCAAGTAACGGTGTGTTTATATTCTTACATCTGACATTTTACTCAGTGTTGTTCCATAATTCATCAACACTGTTAGCTGCAATACATTTGAGGATAGTGGTACAGACTAAAGTCACAGCAGTAATTTTCAGATTTCCTTTCCAATGTTTCTTCATGATGTCATACAGTTCAACCTGCCAAGACTGTGAGATGCACAAAAGAAGAAAATCATTTCATCAGTATAAAGGCAATTTTGTATAATCTCAGTTTCCTGGTTCTACATTTCAGATATGAATAATGTACAGTACTAGAAGTGAGAACGTGATCTCAGCAACTCAGCAAGAGTCAGGAACTCCTGTTTTCAAATACTAGGTCTGACACTAATAACCCTGAAGATCTTGTGAAGGTCAACCCGCCTCAGTTTCCCCCATCTGTAAAAGATGATAATATACTCTCATCTTCTGTCTGTCTTGTCTTTCTAAATTGTAAGCTCTTTGGGGCAGGGACTGTGTTTGTAGTGCTTAGCACAATGGAGCCTTGATCTCAGTTGAGATCTGAGTGCTACTGCAATATACCTAATAATGTAAGTTCCAAGTAGAATTTTTATTACTCGATAACACAAAATTCTTGTGGGACAAAGGTAAAATTGGATTTTAAAAAAATGATGTGGCATTCCTCATAATGAGAGACAGTGGAGAGGTACTATATGAATGACAGAAGTCAACCCATGTGTCACTATGTTAAACTTAGAAACTAAAACAGACAAGGCAACTTTCACCATCCAAACTGAGTGATGTGCAAAAAGCAAACAGTGAAGAGTAAGTTTATTTTACAAAATTATTCCATTTATAACAATCTGATGTGTTATTCATAACACAGAAAAGTGTTATTCAACTTTTGTTATTCAAAACACAGATTTTAAAGATACATCAAACCAGTATCAATAGACAGAAGTGAGTGCATAAAACAGCAGATTCCGAACTCCAATATTCCACAGTGAAAAGTATTTAGCATGGGAAGTTAAAATTATCCTTGCTTCACTAATGGAAATTCCCATATATGTAGATTCCTTCACATTTAAAAATGTTGAGTCCGGTGGCACCTTAAAGACTAACAGATTTATTTGGGCATAAGCTTTCATGGATTTAAAAAAAAACACTTTTAAGGTGCCACCGGACTCCTCATTGTTTTTGTGGATACAGACTAACATGGCTACCGCTCTGATATTAAAAAATGTTATGAACTCACATGATAGGAAAATATTCACATTCTATTGGCATCAGCCAGTAGCAGGCTAATCCTGTACCAATCTTGACATTATGAAAACTGCATCACCATTATCCTGTTTTTATAAACTTCCATTGTTAGTCACATCATTGACACCTTTAAGGGTAAACCATTCTCTTAGTGTTGCTAGTTTTACAGTGCATCAGCAATGAGCTACCTCCACTCATCTGGGATTTATCTCAAGCTGCTACCAAACAACGGCCACACCTATTGTATACTCTTATCATTTCCAAAGTGGACCTGTAAAAGTGCATTTCATAACATATAATTGTACTCTGCGAGACTTGACTTTGTGTGCATTTAAGCACAAAAGGCTTGATCCGCTGCTCACAAAACTCAATGAAAATACTCCCATTGACTTCAGCAGCCTTTGGATTAGTCCAACAATCAGGGTCAAGGGAACTCTCAGCAACAACAGTGAGACATGGTTCAAAACTCAGAAGCAATAGGAAATGATGGATAAAACTAAGGACATTTGCTTTCTTTACATTTTAAGTGTATATAGCAGAGATCTGCAACCTTCTTGGCAGTGCCATTATCAATGTGACCTTTGGAAAAGCAAGTCAGTGAGATGAAGCTATTGAAAAGTACTTTAGAAAGAAATGAAGGACTCTTCGTGCCAAAGTGCCACAGGTCTGAGTCTGGCATTCCAAGTTTTGCTTGGACATAGTCTCATGGCTGGTCAGTCAGGTTCTAGCTAGCCCTAATTAGCATTCTTACAAACAGCACATTCCTTACTTGCAGCTGAGTGGACCTCAGAGAAATAGGGCCTGATTCTCTTCTCATGTACACCAATATAAACTGAGAGTAACTCCACTGAAGTCAATAGAAATACAGTGGGGATAAACTTGCTATACGTGAGATCAGAAGCAGGCCCATAGTTTCTAATTTGATCCTTAGAAAATGCCTCTCAGGGGATGTCTATATGACAACAGGAACTGTAGACATAGCTGAACTAAACGAGGGTCAAACATCTCAGCACTGCTGGGAAATGGCTTTTGCCAGGAAGATTTTAGCTTCAGCGTCAAATTGACCTGGGAAAGCTGCCACTCATGTTTCAGCCGACTGTGATGTCTCCAAAGATCTTCCCAAAGTCCTCCAACAAAATGAGGAAGAGTCAGGACCTGATACTCCCAATGTACCAAATAAGCAGAGAAAAGCTCCACAAACACAAAACGTCGCTTTAGGCTCTCTTTTCACATGCCAAAGGAGGGTAAAGAGGGAAAAAAGGGAGGATTTTTTATTTGCAGTTCACTGTTAACGGTAGCTGGATAGAATTCTAATGGAACTGCATTAGCAAATCCTCCTAACACGCCAATTTCCCAACTCCAATGAGTTTCTCTGAGAGTCACAGCAGATTGTAACTGGCACAGCCCGGAAGAAGCCCAGCCCACCGCAATGAAAACTTCCACAGCAAGTGTACGCACACAAAAACTACACAAGAAGATTTAACTTTTGACACAGCCTGAGGAAAAACAAGGGGAAATGGCCATTAAAATGGAATGGCCACAAATATTCCTCAACACTTAGATACAACCAGGATCCAACTGACCTGTTTACTTAAGGAACTCTAGTGTGGCTGGGCATTGGAAGCACTCCATCCCCTGGATTTTGGAAGCTTTTGTCGCAACCTTATGTACTTGCAGGAGGGCCAGATTGTGTCTGACCTTTCAACAGGTGCTTAAGGGGAGGGCTCAAGAAACCTCTCTACTTTTGCGCCTTCCACACAGAAAGTAGCCCCAACAGCAGTCCCAGGGATTGCTCTTTGATAGCACCTCCACAGGGGCAGGGAGAGAAAAGGAGGCAGGGATGTGGCCAGCCACAGTGGTGAGCTCCCGCTGCACCCTCCCATAGAAGTGGAATAGAGACTGTGCTTCCCAGAGCTAGGGGAGGCATTGTACTCCCCTGAGACACAATGAGACGAGCCTGGCAATTACAGGCCAGTAAGCCTAACTTCAGTACCAGGCAAATTGGTTGAAACTAGAGTAAAGAACAGAATTATCAGATACATAGTTGAAGATGATATCTCGGGGAAGAGTCAATATGGCTTTTGTAAAGGGAAGCAATGTCTCACCAATTTACTAATGAAATGTACCGTTGTATTGGTGAGAATTAAACTTGACATATTGCAGCTTGGTTTTATTAATAAATAAATATTTTTTCTATACTCTGTCCAATATATACAGCTGAAAACATTACACTTATATAGCTTTTACTTAGATTACATGAGTCACATGGAGTTAAACATTTATTAAGAGCTTGACTGGAGAATGCAATTGCGCCGGTATGTTTCATTGCAAGGTAACCTGCCATTTACAACTGTAAAAAAGGGAAAGCAGTATTGCAACCTGACATGGATCCATTTATTTTTTGAAAATGAGAAGGGAGCACTGGTGGAGAAGATAATGAAAGTCCCGGACCATCTACGGCTACATGAAATGAGCCAGTCAAAAAAATAAAGAAAGTGGTAAGAAAATATGATAATGCATACTTGAAGTTTGGATTCTCCTTTGCCGGATCGGATGAGTACCCATTGTTATAATATAACAAGTGTGTTGTAACATAAGTGTTATTTAATATATTTATTTAAAATATTTGATTATTTTCTAATTAGTGGAGAATAGGGTTGGGTCTTTACTTACACAGCACACAAATTCAGATTTTACACCCCAAAAAAATTGAAACCACAATATAATGTTCAAAGTTGGACAACTATTTTGTTTTAAAATAAAGAAATAACACAATTTGTTTTTTTAACAATTTTGTTAACATTGTTGTGTTTCTTTTTGTTCAGTTTTATATATTGTACATTTATACATTGTGTTTTCACATTTTGCACTCAACATTTTTTTAAAGGGTAATTTTACTAAAAATGTTTGCTTTCAAAGATCTTGACACATTTCTTTGAGTGCATATTATTAGGGATATCTATCATTACAATTATTTACATTAAAATGGGAAGGACACATCTACATTGTTTATTTACAGTGTTATAGTTTATATGCAGGTAATCATTAAAATTAATAATTTTCCTCAAGAAGTGTTAATAGTGAGTTACAGTGCCTATTTCAGCCGCACAGATGGGCCCTCAGGGAAAAAAGTCTGGGAACCCTTGTTGTATGGTAAAGGTAAATCCTGTCTGTTAAACGGACTCTGTCAAACACAGTAGGTCAGAAATGCAATCTACCTCAGAAAAATTCCTCTTATTGTTTGCAGAGCTTCATTTGTTTCATATCAGTCTCTGGGGATACTCCATGCCTCTGAGCACCATCTCACACCAGTGGACGTTTTGCTATTGACTTCAGTGGGAACAGCCCTTTAAGAAGATCTACCTCATGCCTTATATCATCAGACAATCAATCTTTCTCTAAGGCAATCCATAGGATATAGAACTTCCTTTTTCACTGCACACCCACATTAGACCTTCTTTCTTCATTTAAAAAAATGGACACTTTTTCCAGAGGCATTGCCAATGTTAGCCACATCCCACCTCTGTGCAGGGCCCCCTTGTAAGAATGCCTCTCTCATTTTTTCAGTTTCTTGTCTTTAGTTTTGAAAATGTATCTCACCATATTGTTAGCCATCTTGTATTGTAATGGCATGGGCAGTCCCCTAGAACAGAGGTTCTCAAACTGTGGTCCGGGGACCACCAGTGGTCCATGAGCTCCATTCAGGTGGTCCATGGATAGTTCCCTCTAAGGTGCGCGCCTGGGTGGCCACACAAGAGAGAATGAAGGGCCACCCACCTAATTAGTGGAGCCACACAGGTATGACCCCACTAATTAGGTGCCTGGTCCCTGGAGAAGACCCTGGTGAGGTGGTGGTCTTGGAGGTATAGAGGGTAGGTGGGAGGGGGCAGTGGTGTGAGAAGAGGGGGGGCGGGAATTTGGGACATGCAGGGCTGCCGCGGCCAGAGAAAGAGGCAACTTTCCCCAGTTCCAGGGCTGCGGCTGCCGGGGAGAGACAGCCCTCCTTCCCAGCCTTAGCTTTGTGGCCGCTGTGCCAGGGGAGATACCCCGCTCCTTCCCAGCCCATCTGGATGGCTGCTGCAGTGGGGGAGAGAGGGTACATCCATCACATTAGAAAGGTAAGACTACTGATATTAAAATATGAATTGTGCACTTTTATTTGTAGAACAAAAATGTTAATTATTATTAAGGTTTTTTTTTATATAGTGCTTTTATCCAAAGTGCTTTACAATAGTTAACTAACAGTACAAACAACATTTGGAAAGATCATTAAGTGGTCTGCCGAGACCCTCAGCAATTTTCAAGTGAGACACGAAAAAAAAAGTTTGAGAATCACTACCCTAGAATGCTTCTGTCACTATGGGCTTTCACACAGCAAGCCTTTGAGTGTGACCCCCCCGCCCATTATAAATTAAAAACACTTTTAAAAATATTTAACACTATTATAAATTCTGGAGGCAAAGCGGGGTTGGGGGTGGAGGCTGACAGTTTGTGATCTGCACGTAATAACCTTGCAACCCCCTGAAGGGTCATGCCCCCCAGTTTGAGACCCCCTGATATATCCTGTTTAGTTATCAGGTCTAAACTTCTGTCTCATTAATGTGGGGGGCTTTTAATGTCAGGTTAATATATTTAGCTGAATTGCAGGCAAGGTTTAAGGTCTAGTAAACTTATTCTGATACATGTCTAATAACTAAGTGTAAACCTAGGATTCCCACTGACATGAAAGCAGAATTGAGTACATGCTTAGCAAACCACACTAGCCCAGAGACAAACTTCTAAAATGAGCTATGTGATACATTGTTGAGAAGTATTCCAGCACACAGATCCTTAAAACATGCATTTGTTGTTCATTTACCCCTACCATGTCCGTTTATGGTTCTAAGTCATGTTGCTGGTCCGTAGTTCAGAATGCAACACTTATGCTGATACCACAGTGCACAAAAGAGAGATCCCATTTCCAAATCTTGATACATGAGGATTAGAACCAATCATTTCTTTAGTCACTAATTTTCTGTAGAGACCTGTAGAGTATTTGAAGGTCAATAACCACTATCTCCCTGAAATGCATGTAGGGATATTTGTCCATGTTTGATTAAGTAATTTAATGCAAGCTTCCATTGGTATTGATGGGGCCTAAAAATCTAGTCTTCCTTTCTGAATCATTGATCCAAGCTCACTGAAATCAATAGATTTTTTTCATTGACTTCAAAGGACTTTGGATCAGGTGCAAGCTCTAAAACAGCATTTCTTACTTTTAGTCTTGGCCCCACAAAAGTTCTTACTTCTCAGAATCCTATCTACCAGCTTCTGTTGCTCCAATCATGTATAACTAATGTCTGGCTGAGTAGAAAGGATTTTTTCCCCTTCACATACCAGCAGGCTAACTGAATTCAAGGCCAATTTCTTCCTTTCCCACAAAATACATTTTATTACCACACTGCTCATGAGCTATGGTGCGCTTAATGTATCTTGCCAATGCTATTGGATATATTCTGTTCAATGCCCTCCAGCACCTATTCAGCATGATCACCTTCCAACTCAGGCAAATGCTACTTCTAGGACATCCCCAAAATACTAATATTTAAGAGCAAGCTAGCACTGAGAAATCAGATCTTTTTTCTGAGCTATGTTATTTATTTCATTTCTTTGGATTTACACAGATACTGAAAGGCACCTATTCATATATGCTTTAAGCACGCCTAACATCACATCACAAATACTTCAATATAACTAAAGAACATGACCTGAAGAAGAGCTCAGAGTAGTTTGAAAACTTGTCTTTCACCAACAGAAGATGGTCCAATAAAAGCCGTTACCTCTTCCACCTTGTCTCTCTAATAACCGGAGGTGAAAGTACGCCCCAATAGTACGCCCCGATAGTACGACGTACCAGCAAGAGCCAGTGCACCGTACCAAGGCGGACTGGCTTCCCCTGGTGGCAATTTAAAGGGTCTGGGGCTCCCTTTAAACTGCCGCCAAAGCCCTGGGGAAGCGGCAGCAGGGCTCAGGCGGCAATTTAAAGGGCCTGGGGTGCCTGCCGCAGCTACCGCCCCAGCCCTTTAAATCATCCCCGGAGCCTGCCGGAACCCTGGGGTAGCAGCGGCGGGGCTCAGGCAGCGATTTAAAGGGCCAGGGTCTCGGCCACTGCTACCGCCCTGGGCCCTTTAACTTGCCGCCAGAGCACCCATACCGCTACCCCAGGGCTCTGGCAGCAGGGCTCCAGGGATGATTTAAAGAGCCCGGGGTGGTAGCAGCAGCCAGAGCCCTGGGCCCTTTAAATTACCGCCCAAGCCCCTGTCTGCCACTGCTACCCTGGGGCTCCGGCAGCATGGCTTGGGTGGTGATTTAAAGGGCTTGGGGCTCCCACTGCTGCTACCCTCCAGGGCCCTTTAAATTGCCACGTGAGCCCTGCTGCTGGAGCCCTGGGGTGGCAGCCGTGGGGCTCTGGCAGTGATTTACAGGGCCAGGGGCTCCCAGCTGCCGCTACTGTAGTGGAGCCCCAGGCCTTTCAAAGCTCTGCCAGAGGCCAGGGCCCCCTTGGATGGTGATTTAAAGGGCCCAGGGCTCCACTCCAGTAGCAGCAGCTAGAGCCCCAGGCCCTTTAAATCACCCCATAGACTCCCAGCCGCCTCTGCAGCTGGTAGCTCTGAGGGTGATTTAAAGGGCCCGGGGCTCCCAGCTGCTGCTACCCCAGCCCCAGCCCCTTTAAATCCTGATTTAAAGTGCCAGGGATTTAAAGGCCCCGCCTCATCCAAGAGGCCACGCCTCTTCCAGTTGAGGCCCCTCCCTCTCCTCAGGACTCTGGAGTACTGGTAAGTCCTTTAAGTTACTTTCACCCCTGCTAATAACTGAAGTACAGCAGTTCAATCCGTATAATAATGGAAATAATATAATAGAAATTTGTCTCTACAAAGACTTTGGTTTTTCGTTTTGGCCCCAGGACTGGATTTTTGCGTAGGAATCAAGCATTTTCCCCAACAATCAAGCTTGCAGGTGGGCAAAGTTCCATCAAAACCTGCAATTTTGCAACAAAACTGTGGTTTCAGTCAAAGTTTTTCTTGGCTGTTAAAACATGAGCTGTAATCCCTGCTTCGCTTTATGTGCCTTGCCCTGCCCTCCCAAACACATCATTGCCTATCTACCTCCAGTGTGTTCATGGCCTTTATAGCCAATACAACATTCCATAGTTTAGGATGCATGTACTGCTCTCCTCTGGAGAGGCTAGTGGACATCTGCTCCTGGTTTAATGTATCAAGCCATGTGGGGAGGTTGCAGAGAAGGAGATTAATTTTGGAGCCCTCCCATCTTAGCATAGATGGGGCGGAGTTACCCCGAGAGTCTGAGCCACGCTGTCAGCTCCTTCCAAGAAATCCCTTTCTCCATAGGAAGCAGTAGCTCCAGGGAAAGTTTACAGCTAAGAACACAAAGGGTTAGGCAAAGCTTTGCTCTCATCCTGATCCCAACCACTGCAGTAGGGAAAGAGCCTCATTTCCAGTAGAACAGCTAGGGCTAGGAAATCACAGCACAGAAAAGGATCACAGAGAAGCTCCTGGCTGATACCTCTTGCCTGAAGAGGTGCAGTGCCTCTTGCTCAGTGTATCAGGAGTCCTGAAACGCAGGGAGCCCTCACATGTTCAGCAAGACAAAGACACCTTGCCCTAGATCAGTGGTTTTCAACCTGTGGTCCCTGGACCCCTGGGTCTCTGCACACTAAGGCTAAGACTTCCAAAGGGGGCTGCACCTCCATTTGAAATATTGTAGAGGCCTGCAAATGAAAAAAGCTTGAAAATCACTGCCCTCAATCCCTGCAGCACTGGAGGCAGCAGGTTACTAGTTCCCTTGCTTTATTATCATTATGCTTCTGCACTGCCCCCCCTTAACCTGCACCCCCTCCCAACTTCTCCACTGCCCCCCCAACCTACACCCCTCTACTGACCTCTGCACTGCCCCCTCTACTGACCTCTGCACTGTCCCATAACCTGCACCCCTCCTGACCTTTGCACTGCCCCCTTAATCTACACTCCTCCTGACCTCTGCACTGCCCCCAACCTGCCCCCTCTCCTGACCTCTGCACTGTCCCCCTTTACCTGCGCCCCCAATTCAGCCTATGCACTGCCAACCTCTTCCCCCTTAACCCCTCAGCACACACCCTCCTGATCTCTCACTGACCTCTGCACTGTCCTGTGACTTGCACCCTCTACTGACCTCTGCACTGTCCCCCCAATTCAGCCTGTGCACTGCCAACCTCTTCCCCCTTAACCCCTCAGCACACACCCTCCTGATCTCTCCTGATCCCCCTTAATCTGCCACCTCTACTGACCTCTGCACTGTCCCGTGACCTGCACCCCTCCTGACCTCTGCACTCCCCCCTAACCTGCACCCCCTCAGGCTCTGTCCTGCCCCCCCCCCCCGAACCTGCTCCCCCTTCCCTCCTAGCCTCTGCACTACTTCCCCCTTTCGCTGCCGTCCGGACCTCTCCCCCCCGCCCCCGGCACGGGCCAGACAGACGCTGCCTGTTCCTGAGGGCAGCAGCTCAGAAACTTTTCTCCCGCACAAAGCAGCGCGTCCTCCGCTCTGCTCCCGCTGGCCCGGGCCAGGGCCATCGGCTCCCCCGCCCGGCCCCGCGCCGCGCCGCGCCGCGCCTTACCAGATGGCCAGCCGGCTCTTGGGGTAGCGCAGCCGCTCGAGGCAGCCGAGGCAGTGGGGCAGCGCGTGGGCAGCGTTCCTGGCCAGGATGGCGATGAAGACGGTGGGCTTCTGCAGAGGCGACTCCGGCAAAGGGGCCGAGCCCGCCGGCGGCTCCGCGGGGAAGCTGGCCCCGCTCCTCGCCCCCAGCAAGCAGCACAGCAGCAGCCGGAGCGCGGGCAGCGCAGCCATGTTCCGGAGCGTGAAGTCCCGGGAGAAGCCGCCAGCCTGCAGGCAGCCGAGCCTCGCTACTGGGGGCTGGCGGGGGACTGCACGGCAGGTCCTCGCGGTGGGCAGGCTGAACGGGATGGAGAGGGGGCTGGGGCTGCACACGCGACACGCCCGTGTGCTCACCTCCCTCTGGTTCCAGCCGTCCCGGGTCAAGCAGCACAGCCCAGCCCCAGCCCCTCGCCTCTGAGCAACTCAAGCCTCCTTTTTCTGTGCTCTGTCCCCTCCGCTCCCCCTCGGGCTCCTGAACAACCCCACACAGCAGCTTCCCAAGCGAGTCGTGAATATTTGTACCAAGCCCCGAAATCTACTCGCCCGGGGTTACCATGACGATTAGGACAAAATCGAATCGTTTATGAGCCAGTCCAAAAAAAGAAAAGAAACCAAAGCCCCCTGAGCTGGGCAAACAGAATTTTGCAAGGCTGTCATCAAGTGCCCGATCCCCATATTTCTTGTGCACCCAAAAGTCATGACGACTTCAGAGAAAGTACTGGGTGCAAAGGAGTGTCTGTATCCAGCCTTTATACTTCACCATTGTTATGTTATAACTGCACTCTGTGTTTTATAACATAGGCTCCCCTTCCACACAGTTTAAATCCCACTGAAATGCTTTGCAGAGTTTGGGCCTGTGGCATGGCAAAGGCTAAGAGATCAGTTTAACAAAGGAAACACCAACCCAACCATTTAAACATTTAAAAGAAACATTTTGCACCTTTCATCCCAAAGAACCTTACACAATTAAAACAGAGACACAGGGATCTCTTCCCCCTGGAGGAGAGTGGACAGGAGGGCCTGCTCTGACTCCACAGTCATATAGTCCCCTATCATATATTTCAGGAGGTGATGGCAGCCTTACCACCCACCTCCAGGCTTTCCTGAAGTGGATCCTTGGGAGGGTGCTCCCCGCCCATCCCTCACTCCTGATTCTCCAGAGTTTACCTTTGGGCCTCTGCCCGGTGAGCCTGTCCGCCCACTCCCTATGCACCACCTGAGCCATCTGCGTGACATGCAACTGGTCCACCTCTGAACCACGCCTAGGAAACAGCTATACACTCTCATGCTCCACACCTTTCACTTCCTCACCCTTGTATCCCATCCTGACACCAAGTGGTGGGACCTCCTACTACCCATGGAGGGCGAGGAACCCCAGTGGGCCAATCCATATTCCACCCTGCTCCCATGGTGCACTGGGGATATTTTCTGGCAGCTCCTTCATGGAGCAGTAAGCATGGGCGTCTACCTGGAGCAGTTCACCACCTGCCCCTTCTGTGGCAAGAGGGAGACTGTGGCACACACCGACATCGAATGCGCTATGTTGCAGCCCCATTTCCAGCTCCTCCAGAACCTTCTTCTTAAGTTCTGGCTGCACTTTTCCCTGCACTTCCTGATCTATGCACACCCCATCAGTGGCCCCACAAAGTCACGAAACCGCCTCACCAACCTCTTCCTGGTGCGGGCCCAGGTGGCTGTCCACCATACCAGGAAGAGGAAGCTGGACAGGGAGGCGCTCTGCAACTGTGGGGCCTACTTCTGATCCTCCCTTAAGTCACATCTCTGGGCAGAGTTCCTATGGACTGTGTGCACCGGCTCCCTGGATGCCTTTGAGGAGCAGTGGGCGCTGTTCGTGGTTCTCTGCTCTCTGTCCTCCTCTGGATCCCTGCTTTTGACACTCCTGTCCCTGATTTTTCCTTTGTTGTCCCCCCCATAATCTTTTGTTGCCTGAGTACAGTGGCTCCTCCCTTAGGTTGGGGGAGGCTTAGAAGTGGGTGGGCTTGCGCCTGCCTATCACCAAGGCCTCAATAGGTACACAGGGTTCTCTTACTCCATGTACCTGTGCTATCTCTGGGATAGAAGGCAGTAGCTGATTCACATTCCACAGCCATACTTCATAGCAACTGAGGAAAGGAAGTTATTTTTCACTTTTGTACAAAGTGTTTTACAAATAGATGTCTCAGGATATCCAGATGAAATCAGCTAATATACTGTATCTAAAACAAACTGCAGGAGGACATTTAGATAAGCAGAATGCAATTATCCAAATTGGAAATTATCTAAGATGCTAAAATATTCACTGCATTTCATCAACTCACCCTCTCCAGAAATATTCCAATGAATGGTCCTGAAAGGACCATCAATGCAACAGATTACAGTTTAACACCACCACCACACAACACCCACTGTAACAATTTATATTTGGGGACCATGATCTTAATAGGAGCCTATGCCCAGATCCACAAAGATATCTAGGTTCCTAAACAGAAGCTAGGAGCCTAAACAATTTTGTGGATCTGAGAGACAAGGTAGCTGAAGTAATATCTTTTTTTGGACCAACTTCTCTTGGTGAGAGAGACAAGCCTTTGATCTTACATGGAGCTCTTCTTCAGGTCAGGGAAAGATACTCAAAGTGAGACTGAACAGATAGTTTAGCGTAAGTAGTTAGCATGTATTCTAATCGACACTCAAGGTGAAGTTGACAATTAACACCCCTGTAGTCATCAGACTGAAAGGGAGGTTACTGGGTTCCAGACTGTTGTAATAAACCATAAATCCAGTGTCTTTATTAAGATTGATTTTTAGTAAAGATGAATTTAAGATCCCAGGCTTGTCTTTTGAAAGTGTTGGGCAGGCTTCCTTTGAGGATGAAGACTGATAGGTTGGTTATGGAGTGATTGCTTTGTGAAGGGTGTTCACCTACAGGTGCTAGGGCATTTTTGTCTTTTATCATTTTCCTGTGTGTGTTCATTCCAGAGTGTACTGTGTGAGATTGTGGATCTGGGCCCATTGTACTCACAGCTCCCACAGAAATGAATAGACATTACAGGTACTAAGCCCTTCTCAAGATAAAGCCTTGAGCACCTGGTGTTCCCTCCTGCTCTGCTGCGTGGGGGGAATCTTGACTCTGCCCACTTAACACAGAGCCAGCACAGCTGAGCTAATGCAGGGTGGGCACCATAGTAATAGAGATTACTCTCTCCCAAGAGGAAATAGAGAGCAGGTAAGCAGCATGGGGCTGGAGCCTGCACCCCAACCCCCTGCCCTGAGCCCCCTGCCACACCCCACACCCCTTCTGCACCCCACCCCCCTGCCCTGAGCCCGCAACCCCCTGCCCTGAGCCCCCTGCTGCACCCCACACCCCCTGCCCTGAGCTCCTTCTGGCACACCTCACCTGCACTGGCATGCATTGGACTGTAGAAGCCCCATTCACATAGAGAATCAGTGATTATATATAATTTGAATCTACAGAGATTATACAAACTTTAAATAAATTAATAAAATATATCAAATTGCCTTATTCAGATTCTTCCTTCCTCATCCTTCCCTCACTTTATATTTTCTATCCATATAGTCTCTCTTTCCCAGTGATGTTTTCATTCTAATTGTTATTATGAACATTGTTAGGGTTTTGTCTTTACTTATTTTCTCTTTTAATCTTACCAAATCTTCTGCCATCGTCCTCCCTCAATTTAGCCTCTCCTCCTCTTTTTTTCCCTTCAGCATTTCTTCTCCTGTCCACTTTGACCTCGTCGCTCTTGCTTTTTTTCCTTTCTTCCCCTTTTGTTTCTTTTTATTTCTTCCCCTCCTTTCTGTGTCACTGCTTCTCTCTCATTCACTTCCTCCTTTACCTTGAATTTCTCTACCTCCTTCCCTCAACCACCATCCTCCTCCATTCCCCACTTCCCTTCATCACCACTCCTTCCACACACCCTTAAGTCCCATACTACTTTACATGGCCGTAGTGAAAAATGATTTGGTGAATATTTGTATGGCGACTGAACGTGTAAAACACTATTATATAACTAGTATTATATAGACCCTCCCTCCATTCCCCTCATCCCTTCCTCCACCTCCTTCTCCCTCCCAATTCCCGTAATCCTCCTCTTCCCACCTATCCATAGTGGTGTTTGCTTGCTGCATTTCATGGTATGTCATACATTTCTCTTTTGGTTTGTGGCATTTATTTAATGTCACCCACAGTTTGTGTGGTAAGCACTGTGATGAGATGGGACAGAAAGGGAATAGACCAGGGGTGGCCAAACTACGGCCCGCAGGACAGATCCAGCCTGTCAGGGCTTTGGATCTGGCCTGTGGGATTGCCTTTCCTGTGGCACTGTGTGATTGCCTTTCCTGTGGCACAGAAGTGGTGGGCAACATGTCCCTGTTGCCCCTGGGGAGACAGAGGGCTCTGTGCAGTGCCCTCACCTGCAGGCACCAACTCCCACAGCTCCTATTGGCCAGGAATGGGGAACCGTGGCCAATGAGAGCTTCGGGAGAGGTACCCGCAGGCAAAGGCAGCATGCGGAACCCTCTGCTTCCCTCTCCCACAGGGATGTGGTGCTGGCCGCTTCCAGGAGAGGCATGGCACGGGGCCATGGCAGGCAGGGAGCCTGTCTTAGCACTGCTGCGCACCGCTGCCACCCCGGAGCCGCTCCAGGTAAGTGGCATGGGGCTGGAGTCTGCACCCCAACCCCCTGCCCTGAGCCCCCTGCCACACCCCTTCTGCACCCCAACCCCCTGCCCTGAGCCCCTTCTGGCACACCTCACCCCCTGCTGCATCCTGCACTCCCTCCCGCACCCAACCCCACATTCATGGAGCTGAATGCAATTTCCCCACCCAGCCCACCCCTGGGATAGACACTGGGATGGAGAGAGAGGAAGAGGTGGGTGGCTAAAGGGAGGGGGGGAGAGGGATGGGTGGACAGGGACAGATGCAAAGAGTGATAGCTCCGATCAGGGGCGGCTCTACAGTTTTGGCCGCCCCAAGCAGTCATGCGCGGGAGGCACCCCGGAGCCGCGGGAGCAGCGGACCTCCCGCGGGCATGACTGCAGAGGGTCCGCTGGTCCCGCGTGGCCCGGCTGGACCCCCCACGGCTGCGGACGGTTCGCGGATCCCGTGGCTCCGCTTGAGCTGCCGCAGTCATGCTTGTCAGGCTTGTTTTGCTGGTGCCTAGAGCCGCCCCTGGCTCCGATGGAACAGGGCAACTCAGGGTTGGCAATTTTGGTAGGACAGATTCCTGGAGGTGTCATCACATGACATACTCTTTAATTAAAGATTAATTTTTAATTCCTGGAGACTCCAGGACAAATCTGGAGGGTTGGCAACCCTAGGGCAGCTGCACGCCTTGTTCCAGAACTGGCATCCGGGTGCAGTGTGTCCTGAGCTTGCCTGGCTCACAGGCTCCACAGGAGCAGCTGGGCACGGTGGGGACACGGCCGGGAAACAGGGGGTCTGCAGCAACCCAGGCGGAACTATAGCGCGCGCTGGCTTGTCCCCGGCCGGAGCACTTAGTGCAGTGCTCCGCCCGGAGCGAAGCCGCGCTGCACGCGGGAGCCGCATGGACGAGCCGGGCTGCGCGGCTCCGGGCACTGCCCCGAGCGGGCGGGAGCCGGAGGCCCGGGGGTCGCCCTGCGGCAACTGGATGGCGACTCACCCTAAGGTGGGTGGGGGTCGGGCTGCTCCCTGCGGCCCGGGGCAGGAGCGGGCCCCGCTTTGCAGCCGGGCTTGGGGTGTCCGGGTCCCGCCGCGGGGGCGGGGGGGCACACAAGCCCCAGGGCAGCCGGGTGGCTCGGCGGGGCTGCATGGCCCGGCCCCCGCCTGAAGGAGAGCGGAGCTGTCCGGACTGGGGGCTCCCCCGGCTGCTGACAGCGGGATCCCGCGTGGCCCAGCAGACCCAGACCCAGGCTCCCCCCTCCTCCTCCTCGGGAACTGAGTTACTGGGGTCACGGGTGCGTATTTATGGTTTGACAGTTGAGGTCTATAGCCAAGACATTGCAAAATAAAAGAAGACATCTTCACTTATTTAAATAACACCTTTAGCGCGAACCTGGCCTCACATGTACCTGCTAATTTATCTTAGGCTGCTGAAAGCCTTATTTGAAAAGAAGATTGAATAGAGGGTTTCTGCAAATTTCCCAGGAAGTTTTGCTTGAGTTCTTGAAGGAATCTTTCAAGCTGACAAATTTGATCTCAGTGCCCTATGGTACCTTTTCACCACTAATCTTTTTTCTCACTCCTCACCATTGAAACAAACACATGGAGGAAACAAAAAACAACACCTGAGCTACCTTCCGTTAGGGAGGAAGGAGAAAAGGAGTACCCAGCTGCAGTAATGTGTCAAACCCTGAGCAATAAGATCAAAACCTAGAGCAGGGGTGGCCACATCTGGGAATAGAAATTGTATGGCAGGCCATGAATGCTCAGAAAATTGGGGTTGGGGTGTGAGAGGGGGTGAGGGCTCTGGTTGGGGGTGCAGGCTCTGGGCTGGGGCCAGAAATTAGGAGTTCAGGGTGTGGGAAGGGGCTCTGGATGCGGGGTGGGATAAGGGCTCTGGCTGGGGATGCGGGCTCTGGGGTGGGGCTGAGGAGTTTGGGGTATAGGAGGGTGCTCTGGGCTGGAACCAAGGGGTTTGGAGGGCAGGAGGGGGATCAGGGTGGTGTCATGGGGGGAGGCTCGGGTTCAGGCTCCGGGCGGCGCTTACCTCAAGTGGCTCCCAGAAGCAGTGGCATGTCCCCGCTCTGGCTCCTACGTGGAGGTGCGGCCAGGCGTCTCTGCGCTGCCCCTGCAGCTCCCATTGGCTGCAGTATATGGCCAATGGAAGCTGCGGGGGCAGTGCTTGGGGTGGGGGTAGTGTGCAGAGCTGGAGCCCCCTGGCTGCCCCTACGCATAGGAGCCGGATGGGGGCCATGCCAGTGCTTCCAGGAGCTGTGTGGAGCGGCCTCTGACCCTGCTTCCCAGCTGGAGTGCAGTAAGCCCCAGCAGGTGCTCAAGGAGGGCCAGATTTTGCCCACGGGCTGTAGTTTGCCCACCCCTGACCTAGAGTCTAGACAGACAAACAGAGATGATAGCATGACTAGGTAGACAGAGAGATTTTATGCTCCCTTTATCTGATCTGCTTTCATTACTTATTTGTATATTATTAATTTGAATAGAGTTTCACAGGAAACTTTTTAAAAGAGCATAATTTCTGCTCTGAAAAGCACGGATTGTAAATTCCTTAGGACACTGACATTTGTAGTCTTGGATGTCTGTAAAGCACCATAGGCCCCATGCACACCAACAGAGCTATATAAATAATGAGTCTCCTGTTACTATTACTCCTCCTTGGAATAGTCAAAACTGTTAAGTCTCTTTGTTGGAAGAGGAACTTGATGGATTAATGTGATTTTAATATAATCTTCTTAAGAGTTTATCATATTTAGAGACCTTATCTTACATTTTATAATCAGAGCTGTTGAGGCGTATTAACATGTTATTTACTCCTTCGTGTAACATAAGAACCAGGGTCTCCCAGTGAAATTAATAGGCAGCAGGTTTAAAATAAACATAAGGAAGTATTTCTTTGTACAGCCTGCACAGGGAATGTTCTGAAGGTCAGAAGTATAACTGGATTCAAAAAAGAATGAGAAATTCTTGGAGGATAGGGCCATTAAAGGCAAGATGGTTGGGGATGCATCCCTATGCTCTGGGTGTCCCTAAACCTCTGACAGCCAGAAGCTGAGACTGGAGATAGGGGATGAACCACTCAATAATTGCCCTGCTGAAGCATATGGCACTGTCAGAAAACAGGACACTGGGCCAGATGGACCACTGGTCTGACTCAGTATGTCCATGTTTATGTACTGTAGCAAAACAGATGAAACTCAGAATCTTTCTCCACAAAAACAGCTCTGTTCCAGAAACAGTCAAGATTATTTTAATACCTTTTTATCTGGGCCAAGCGGAAATATAACTTTAAAATATTTTAAGAGGTCAGTATATTTATTGGTGTTTAATCTTTCTGAATCTTAGTAGCAGTTCTTTAAACAGGCTCCATACTTTCTCATGCTCTTTCAAAAGGTTTTATGTATCTGTACCAATTTGGCTTCTGCTCTGCATTCTTTGATTGCTGTTACATGTTGGTTTCAGCTCACGGAGATGATGTCATTGGATGTGGCTGACAGCACTCAAGTATATGCTGCATTCTTAGTTTACTTGGATCTTTTAGAAGGTAAATCAATGAAAGTATTTTTCTTGCAAGGCTGAGCAATCTGGGACATCAAATAAACTAACACATGTACTCTGATTTTTGAAGACCTACGTGCTACTAGCACCCATTCCATGCTCTGGGTATCCCAAAATTTAGCACAGTAATCAGCTACACTGAACAAGGCGCGTGTGAGTGGGTCACACACAGGCCATCAGCTGGGATATTAAGACTATTGCAACTTTTGTTTAAGGCTGGTTGTTATTGAGGAAAATGGCCCACGAGTTTGTACAGACCTGCCATCATTAATTATATCCTTCCAAAGCAAATGATTGATCATTGTTTGAGTGAATGCTATTGTATTAATGCAATTACAGCAATCCCGAATAAACATTTTTTAGCTTTATTTCCCTGCCTGAAGGGATTGAGGTGTGCAGTGTTATCAGTATTCTAGCTGTTATCAGCCACTTTCTCAGTATCTTAATATTTTTCACATTTGGGTTGATACCAGGTTAAAATCTTACACTAAAGAGAACTGTGAAAAGAGATGCATGGATTTTTTTTTTGTCTTTGAAAAACAAATACTTGAGTTACACCAGAGGAGGTTCTGGCTCCCATCATAGTACTGCTTAAGTCAGCAGAGCTATGCTGATTTAACCCAGCAGAGAGTGGTTCTCAACCAGGGGAATGCATACCCCTGGGGGTATGCAGAGATCTTCTATGGGGTACATCAGCTCATTTAGATGTTTACCTAATTTTACAACAGGCTACATAAAAAGTTCTAGCAAAGTCAGTATAAACTAAAATTTCATACAGACAATGATTCGTTACTGTTCTATATACTACATCAGCAGTTCTCAAACTGTGGGCAAGTTCATTTTAATGGAGTTGCTAGGGCCAGTGTTAGACTTGGTGGGGCCCAGGGCAGAAAGCTGAAGCCCAAGACCCACCATGT
The DNA here is from genome assembly GCF_016161935.1 of Mauremys reevesii. Taxonomy (NCBI): domain Eukaryota; kingdom Metazoa; phylum Chordata; order Testudines; family Geoemydidae; genus Mauremys; species Mauremys reevesii. The sequence goes on from NC_052630.1 coordinate 55,427,547, forward strand.
GCGGCTGAAGCCGAAACCCGAGTTTTTAAGTGAGGTGAAACTTGGGTTATGCAAGACAACTCTGACTCCTGAAAGGGGTACAGTAGCCTGGAAAGGTTGAGAACTGCTGCAGCTGAGGACCTGGCTTTTAATCCCCTGTGACTGTTTTATTAAAGAATTGTTCACAAACTGATAGTTGGCACTTGACTGGGAAAAATTTGCATCATAGGTGCCTGCTCCATGGCTGGAGCACGCACGGGGAAAAATTAGTAGGTGCTCTGCACCCACTGGCAGCCAAGCTCCCCTCCCCGCCTCATTTCACCTCCACCTCCTCCCCTGAGTGCGCCGCGTCCCCGCTTCTCCTCCCAGCTCCCAATGCTTGCTGCCGCAAAACAGCTGTTTCGCGGCATAACAAGCTCTGGTGGGGAGGAGCGGGAACATGGTGCACTCAGGGGAGGAGGCGGGACCAGGGTGGGGATCTGGGGAAGGAGTCCAATAGGGGCAGGGAGGGGGTGGAGTTGGGGCGGGGACTTTGGGGAAGGGGTTGGAATGGGGGTGGGGCAGGGGTGGAGTCAGGGCGGAGCCGGGGGCAGAGGGAGTCGAGCACCCACCAGTGCCAGCAGAAGTTGACGCTGATGCTTTACATAAGGGGAAAAATAAAGACCACAATCAGTTGTCTGTCTTCCCAAATGTATACCCTCCTTTATGATGCAACCAGAGAAAGACTTGTGTGTTGTGCTTTGGTCCCTCTTTTATTTTCAGCTAAAAACTGGCATGATGTGACATGCGTTGGACTAGCAGAACTCCAGCTCGTTTGTCTCCGTGGGCGTGAGAGAGAAGCTGAGAATTTACAGGTTGTGGTGCCAACACCTGTCCACATGTCATTCACTCATCAGAGGTGAGCAAGTGATCCCAGAGTATTTGGTGCTGAATTACCAGAAAGAAAAAAAGAGGATGTAAATATTGATAGAGCAGCTGATAACTCTTATAAAGCTTTAGAAAAACATTCTCTGCCAAACAAAAAGACAACCCCCCCCCCCAAAGAAAGGGGGGGGGGCAGAGGAAAAACAAATTTGAACACCTAAGCTGAGTTATTTCTAGTATTAGGAACATTATGAGGCTAGGATTTTTTTCCTTTAGCCTGATCAGTTTCTTTTGCCTTTTCCTCCCTTGAAATCATAACCCTGCAATGTAACGATTTCAACAGCAATAGGCTGTGTGTCCATTCAAAAAATGTTTTGTACTGTTTATGGACCTATCTGAAGTATTCATGGTGATCACCTCTAATGGAGTTTATATGGATAATTCTTTTGAAGTACCTTGAAGATGATGAAAAATGCTTTTTGTTAGTTATTGAATCACAGGAATGGACTCTGTATTTTTTTTTATTTAAATATAATCCTGGCCACTGTCTATCTGAAAATATTCTTCTACAGGCTGAAAACAGTTATATATAACTGCGTTTTCAGAGCTATGCTTTTGCATTAGACCTATCTAGGAAAGTGCTCTATAAACCCTTACTTTCACAGCTATACGTACAATTTCTTGTGGTGCTCAAGGAAGGAGAATCAAGAAAGATGTAATTAGAAAAGCACATGGGTTTTGTAATGGAAAGTGTTTTCAGGGTTACTTTAAAAAGAAATTCTGTTCAGATCTAACTTTGTTTACATTTTGGGTATGTTCTAATGGTTAGGTAAAATGTACAGTATTCTTCCCCATCTGATAATGGCTATCTTCTTTCTCTTCTTCTGCCCCCCATGCCTGATATCCTATCCTATGACACCTCTAAGGAACTGTTTATCTAAAGCCCTGCATGGATACAAAATTTGTATCCGCATCTGATCTGCATACATGGTCCACGGATATAAAGTGGATATCCTCAGATTTGCAGGGTGCTAATTGTCACTTTGGTCATTTATTACTGTGATATCAGGGGAGCTGCTAACAGATCACACAGTTAATTGCACTATATGTACAGTGAACTTCATTGATATGCATGCTCTGTGAATGTCTTTTTTGGCACATTTACATATTCCAGTGATTTTTATAGATGACAGACTTGTCTGAAGCAAACAACCTTGCATCCCAATAGTAAATGTGTAGTATGTTATCCTGTGGGTATCTCTTCAGCAGCAATAAATCTGTGGCAGGAAATCTGTACTATGGCAACTACTTATGTGGTTGGAAGTTTTCTAGTTGTAAAAATAAGATTTTTCAATTACTATTCAACAAACCAATCATTTGGCTATTATGGATATGGTTTTAAAAAGAAATATCACAAAACAGTATAGTCAGATGGCATGACGCTGCTCTGCTGTATAATCACAAAGCTATTGAAAGAAAAGCTGGGAGACAAAGTATTTGCTACTGTTCGGCTTCTTGTGAAGGTGTTTACCATTTTCTGTGGGGAGGGATTTTTCTCACGGTTTTGGGGTCGGAGATAGATCCAAAATGGATGTGGGTAGTTGAGTAGCAAACTAGGATATTGGCTTCTCTCACTGTAGTTGTTTCTACATGCTGCCTCTTGTTTCCTACATGTTGGTGGGTTTCTACTGGAAGTGGAAACCTTTTCCTCCCTGTGGGTGGGCAGGTGCCAGCAATTCTGTGTCCTAACATGTATTTTATTGCAGGGAGATACAGCACAACATTTGTAACCCATCTTTGTATCCCATTGGACTTTTCATTCATGGACTCTCTGAATTTGTTTGTACTGTGGTGGCACTGTTTGCTCTTTTTCTGGCATCAGCGTGGATGAAATCTTTTACTGGAAGGATGGTTGACTGTTAGTCAATGCATTACATTGATTGAAAGTACAGTTTGTGACCAGCTTTTGCTATTGAGTAAATATATAGAGTACGTTGTCACTAAAATATGTTCTGGCTGAATACAGTTCTCCACTTACAGATGACTCCATTAAAGCCGTGCATATGCCTGTCCCTAATGCTGGTTTAATAGCCATTGCTGATATCTGGCAGGAGAATGGTATGGATACATAGTAATGATGATTGTGAAGCTTGGTTGAGGAGGTGGAGTCAGAGGGATATTTCCCAGGGAATGCCTTGCAGCTAAATGATCAACTAGCACTCGGCTGAGCCCTCAAGGGTTAACACATTGTTGTTAACGTAGCCTCACACTCTACAAGGCAGCAAAAATGGAGGGAGGGGAGACAGCACGGCGGAGCAAGACAGAGACATACACCATGGGTGAGTGAAAGACGCACACTGCCCCTTTAAGTCTGCTGACTCACTCTAAGTACATTGCCCTTTTAAGTAGATCAGGAAGCAAAACAATAAAGTGAATTGTAGAGCCGGTTGGAAATGCAGCAGGTTGCAATAATGCTGATCCCTTGTTCTGACTGTCAGTTTAATGAGCTAACATTGTCTTGTGTTAGTGTTGAAACTATGGTTTAAATTGTTGATTAAAATGTACTGGCACTATAGCTAACTGAGCCTGGAAATCATAAGCTAAATAAAAAGAAGGTAGCAAATGGCTGATATTCACTTAATCTATAAGAATCAGGTCTTGGAGCAGGTAGGGGTTGCTGGAGTGGTGACCTCCCTCTCAAAGCCACTTGAAAAGGTACTTGCCAGTGGCCAAAGCAGCTCTGCATCTGCAGATGTTTAGGCACAGAGCAGCTTCTTTGGCTGACTCAGTCACTGGAGGAGTGAGTCTTTAAAGGAGCCATGTTGAAGGTGCAGTGGGAGTCACTAGCAAAAGAAATAACATGAATGATAAAATTGGATTTTTTTTTAAGCTAAAATTTTGAGCAGCATCTTAAACCTTGTTTTGGGCTTTTGATACTGAATTTTAGAGGACTTCATTTTCTCATGTTATCAAGTTTATGGTGTTAATTGAAATCCTTTCACAAGGTAAAGCAATACTCCTTAGAAAGTAAGGCCACATTCCTTCAAGGCATTCCAAGCAGGTAGACCTTCCTATAACTGCATGGAACCCAATGACTTAAAGAGCTCAATACTACTCCTGTTGAAGTCAGTGGCAAAACTATTGACTTCGGTGGAAGTGGGATCTAATCAAATTTACTGCATTTCAAAAGCTAATCTTATTACACAAACGGAGAAGACTTGGGGCTGTATTGGAGAGCCTGGTTTTGGCCCTGCTGAATTGAACAGTGATTTGCACAATAGTAGGAAAGATCAGTCTTGTTTATGTATCTGAGAAGAACCTGTGGATTTTAGCCCATGTGATCCCTTGGCTCTGCCATGTTCCCTATTTATCGCAGACAGACAGCTGTGTCCACCAGCGTACTACGTCTTGAGCATCTACTTGTCATATTAAATTTAACATCCCTGTAGCAGGGAAAATACCACAGCGGCCCAACACTGTAGCATTTAATTTCAGAAAGGGGAACTACACAAAAATGAGGTTAGTTAAACAGAAATTAAAAGGTACAGCACCAAAAGTAAAATCCTTGCAAGCTGTATGGAAACCTTTTAAAGACACCATAATAGAGGCTCAACTTAAATGTATACCCCAAATTAAAAAACATAGTAGGAGAACCAGAAAAGAGCCACTGTGGCTAAACAACAAAGTAAAAGAAGCAGTGAGAGACAAAGTCATCCTTTAAAAGGTGGAAGTTAAATCCTAGTGAGGAAAATAGAAAGGAGCATAAACTCTGGCAAATGAAGTGTAAAAATATAATTAGGAAGGCCAAAAAAGAATTTGAAGAACAGCTAGTCAACGACTCAAAAAGTAATAGCAAAAAATGTAAGTACGTCAGAAGCAGGAAGCCTGCTAAACAACCAGTGGGGCCCCTGGATGATCGAGATGATAAAGGAGCACTCAAGGACAATAAGGCCATTGCAGAAAAACTAAATGAACTCTTTGCATCGCTCTTCATGGTTGAGGACGTGAGGGAGATTCCCAAACCTGAGCCGTTCTTTTTAGGTGACAAGTCTGAGGAACTGTCCCAGATTGAGGTGTCATTAGAAGAGGTTTTGAAACAAATTGATAAACAGTAATAAGTCACCAGGACCAGATGGTATTCACCTAAGAGTTCTGAACGAACTCACATGTGAAATTGCAGGACTACTAACTGTCATCTGTAAAAAGCGACAGAGTCCTGTGGTACCCCGGAGCTGTGGCAGCAGGGCTTGGGCGGCGATTTAAAGGGACTGGGCTCCCCGCAGCAGCTGGAGCCCAGAGCTCTTTAAATCACCATCGGAGCCCTGCCGCCACTACCCCGGGGCTCCAGCAGCGAGGCTCGGGTAGTGATTTAAAGGGCCATGGGCTCCCCACGGCCGGAGCCCCGGACACTTTAAATCACCGCTGGAGCCCTGCCGCCGCTACCCCGATAGAACGGGGTTTCACCTATAATGCAGTAGGGATTTTTGGCTCCTGAGGACTGTGTTATATCAAGGTAGAGGTGTATGGCTGTTCTTATTTTCTTAAAGTGTTCCATAATTAAGGCCCCAGCCCAGTAAATCATTTAAGCACAGATAGTTCCTGTTAAGTCAATGAAACTACTGGTATGAGTGTAAGTGTTTGCAGGACTGGTGCCTGAATCTTGTGGGTATTGTTAAAAGCTCTGATTTTTTTTCAGACTTTATAGAATGTTATTTTTTAAGGTGACTAACACATCTATAACTGAACAAGCCTTTTATTATTAAAAGTGATTTGTCACTTCCGTTAACTTTTTACATATAATCTTGGACCGTGAAAATCAATGAAGCCAGTTTCACTCTCAGGTTGTTAGTATCGCACTGTTTGGGTTTCAAGCAGAGGAGGGTTTATTTGATTAAACATAACTTTATGTTTTGACAAAAAAAATTTAAAAGTGTTTATTGGTCTTTTGCACAAATAGTCTGACATAAGTTTGGGGGCTAGAAGTGGGTTGATGTCCCTTTTAAACATTTGTCTAATTTGTAATTAGGCAACATGTTTTCTTCTAGTGAGCTGTACCAATTTTTGCCTAGAAACAATAGCGCTCATTTTTCTGGTTCACTTTTACCTTGTAAGTGAAATTGAACAACTGTAATTGATACTAGTGGCTGGAGGAACTACTGACAATTAGTTGCAAATTGCTCACTTGTAAGATTATTCTTAAAAAGGCATATATTATAATTAAAGCTACTTCAAATATTAAACTGCCTGAAAAAACTGGTAAATTAGTTAGCATCCAAATAGAAACTTATTTTTAACAAGTCAGTAATTACTATTTATACCACTTTGAACACAAGTCAATTATGTTGCTTTAGTCTAATACAGTTTGCAGAAGTCTAGTTATTTCTTAGAGGAGGAGAGGGAGGTTTCTGAGGTCAATTAGTCTTAAATATTAAATGTTAAAAACAGACTTGTAGACTCCCCTGCTGGATCCTGCGCCAAAATAAGGAGAGTGACTTTTTATTTGTGTGTAATAAGGACAGTGAATATTTTTATCATGTGAATTTAACCTTCCTCTGTTGCGTCATTTTACCCAAATTTGAAAGCCAAAGCTGGATCAAGGGCATAGTGCCTGGGACTGGAAGGGCTGACTTTTCATACACACACTGGCCCAAGGTCTATCCATCTCTCCGGTTTCAGGGCAGTCATCTGGGAGCAGTGTTTGGCATAATACTTGCTTGCCTGGCTGGATGCTCTGCTGCACTGACTGCAATACTGTAGAGAACTTTTCCGTTGGTTGTCGTGAGTAAGGGGACTCTTGTTTCCAGCACAAGTTTGGGTGAAGTGCTGATTTCTGTGTACAGAGACTAACATACATTCATTCTCCAGCCCTGACTTGCCTCTTCACATGCTTGGAGGGGGAGGAAGCTGTTCAGTTTGGTCAAGCTTCTGCTGAATTATTCATCCAGGCGCTATAAAGGATAGATTCAAAACCTTCAGCTTTCATGGCATGGAAAGGTTATGGCTCATTTCAGCTAACTGGAGCCCTATACCATTTATTACAAACTGCTCACAGCACTCAGTGTTTTGTCTTTGCTTTTCAGACATTTTTTGCAAAGAGAATTTAATAGAAATAAAGTTTATCTTCACCTCCCTCTTTGTCTTGTTGCACTGGTTGCTCATGTCCAGATTCCCGTAAGATCTGTCCTGCTCTTTTGAGGATTTCCCTGAATATGGCTTGGGCAGCTAGGCAATTCTTCAGTTGCCTGGAGTCTACTGCTTCTTTCTCTGGCCCTCCCCCTCCAAAAGAGAGAGCATGCACACTCCACCCTGCCCTCCAAACGGACACTGGTAACTTGAAATCTAATTAGCATTAAATGAGTTTCAAAATAGTCTCAGGCATTATACCTGCCCCTTCTGTTCAGAATCATGCCCATTATTGTCATTCTATGTATATTCCAAAGTGCGTTAAATGAAGAGACTAGTATCTGTTGTGTGATGACACGTGAGCCTCTCCTGCTATTTGTGATTTTACTACCGTGTTTTCCTAGTGTGTGAAAGACCCACGCGACAGAAACGGTGCTGAATGCAAAGTGCTGTCACATACACGAGCTGGGGAAATACTTTCACTAACCTTAGTGATGAGGATTTTGTCTCTTACTTGTAATGACAGTAGGTAAAATATTTTCACACACGTGTGGAATTGAAAAAAAAATCAATGGTGTCTCTTTATTTTGGGTACTTACTGGTTAGTGATCAAAGGACTGGGTTGCAGCCTGAGTGTTGTTTTGGTAAACCATTAAGCAGGGGAGTATGGCCTATTGGCTATAATTCATGATTGGGAATTGAGATCTGGGTAGTACTCCTGTGTCTGCCATGTAACCTCAGTTGATGGTTCTATAAAATGGAGAGAATATCTACTTCACAGGTGTTTGGGCTTAGTTCAAAGCCCTTTAAGGGTATGTCTGTACTTCAGCCCAAGCTCTGGGACCCTCCCACCTCACAGGATCCTAGAACTCGGGCTGCAACCCAAGCCCGAACATCTACACCACAATTAAACAGCTCCTTAGCCTAAGTCAGGGGACATGGACCGGTCATGGGTGTTTAACTGCAGCGTAGACATACCCTAGGGTCCTCTGCTGGGGTAGGTGGTTTAGAAATGTAAACTGTTAAATGTGGTATTTTGTATAGCAATATCTTTTTCATGATGAAATCCAATTAATCTTGTACAAAGTAGATCGAAAGTATACTTGGATAGGGGTTTTGTGTGCAAATTTAGGGCCTATTTCTGGTCATGCTGACCTCAGTAGGAGCAGGATCTGGTTTGCTGTGAGCGTGCAAAGTCACAGGCATGAATTTTAAAAGCAGAGTTCAAGTTACCCTGAAAATTTGGTCCCTTAAATCTTTTACAAGAAACACTGATGTCATTTGGGGGATTATCTTTATTGCTTTGTGGGATTATTTGCATTAGAGTGAATTTTCAGTACATCTTCACTCTTGCAGTGCTTCAGTTTCTCCTAGATTTTCTGTCCCTGGATTTTCCCCATCCCAGTGCTTCTATTGAAGATGGAGATCTGTTGCTGGTGGAAACCCCAAACCTTAGCAGCCTCTGTTCAACATTCAATAACTTTTCTTTATTTTATTTTTTTTAAAAAAGCTTGCAGGATATTTTAGCTCAGCAGATTTCTCACTGTGCTCCCAGCAGCACAAATGCTTGATTGTTCTGTAAGCTCTCTTGGGGCTCCAACTGCCTTTCAGTTTTACTAGGCAGCCACTGGCATGAATCCCTTGGAGGTGGCATGTGTAAGGGTATCTGTTGTCGCTGAACCTCTGGATGAACAGGGCTATTCTGGAGCCTCGGGCACCAAGTTAATTATGTATTGTAGTGCAGGGTTTCATTTTGGCAAGATGGGGTAAAACACTGCAATGATTTTGCTATTGTGTATTTGCTTCATTTACAAGACAGCATTCACTAATCTAGTAAGTGGCGTTTATTAGGACAATGCATGCTGCATAGCAAAACAGAAGTCATGATCTATGATTCTGACTTATTCAAAAACCATCACAGGATGTCCCCATCGTGAGTTAAGTGTGGTGTACAAGCCTGATGTTGGCGCTTTTAATGCTGACATGTCAATAGTGACGACAACAACCACCGGCTAAAGTTGCTCATAAAGAGCAAAAAATTCAAACCCCCTCTTACTGCAGGTTAACCACAGCTCTCTTGGCTCTGCACTTTTGGCTACATTTTATTGAAATCTGGTAGTAGATTATATTGAAGAGAGGTGATTGGCTTACAACTTCTGTCAGACTGTTACGTTAACTTTAATGAGTTGGAATCTCTGTGTTCCTTTGCAACATCTGTCATTAGGCAAGTAACTTGTGTGTCCTAGAACTAGGTGAGCTTTATTTTTGGGAGGAGAGTTTGGTCCAAAACAGCCAGGACATCTGAAGACTGAAGCCCAGTGCACAGGGTCTGTTAACTCTTATGTCCTTTGAAGAAGATAACAATGAGGAGAAATAGCTGTAGGTAATGATCATCTCTACACGGTGCATGCCATCAGCATTGTACCATTGATACTGATGTATACTCAGTTGATCAGTAAAGATGGAAAGACTGGATATTGTAACACACAGGCTGCATGATGACTGATGCATGAGAAAGGGGGAATCAGGAATACAGTGAAAATGAAGACAGCCTTCTAGCACTGGTTCAGATTAAAACAGAGTAGTCAACATTCTGGTCCCTGTTGGTCCTGGAGGATGGATCATTTCTTGGGGTACCCGAATAAGCAATGCAGGATTCAGCGCTAAGGAATTAAACCATTAGCTTTGAAGTTTGGGAGCTGAGCATCCTCGGTTTCCTTCAGTCTCACTGGGAACAATGTTTGAGGCTGCTCAGTACTTCACAAGACTGGTTGCTGCTGCTGAGAATGTTGAGGAATGGAGGCAGTTGGAACTGTTCTGATGGGGTAAAGCGGGGGTAATACTCTAGAATTTAATTCTCCATTCTTCAAGAACTGTTTAATGTTACCGGGCCCTGGAAGAGGTCAGGCTACATCTTGAGCACCTGTCAACAATCCCTGGGGAAGAACCATTTCTGGCTATTAAGAGAATTAAGTTGGGACCACCTTTTGCTCTTTCCGTCAAAGGAGGAGGACTCGGGAAATAAGCAAAGTGCAAATATGGGAAACAGTCCCCCCCCCACCTCCCCATGAAGTTCCTGGGAGACGTTCTCTGGCCTGTACTGTGCAAAAGGTCTGAATAGATTGTGATAATAGACCTTTCTAGCATTAAAATCTGTGACTCTTCCCTGCAGGAGTTGAGAATCAACTGGATACAGGTACGGAGCTATGCTTTCAATCTGGTATGTGGTTTTTCAAGTGAAATTGGAGGCACATTGGAAGACCTATGGGGAGAAGCCTGCACCACCATAGGCTCTGCTGTAGATAATTGAGCTCCTTTATTCCCCATGCTGCTAATATTCTACTTTTCCTAGAAGAAAAGGCCATCTGTATACAAGTGGTTTCAGTTAGAGATGTTTATGGGAGCAGAAACCCCTCATAGCAGTGAAACCTTAACAGGAGATAGTGGTTTGCCTTTTTCTATTATCTAAGCTGTAGTCGTGTTCTTTGAATAAGTGGACTAGTTCATACTGCCATCTTAAGTTATTGAAGTGAAGGATTATTAGCTCTGCCAGATCTGGCAGACAAATATCTAGTAATATTTCAGAAGGCAAAAATGCAGAGAGGACATCTGGAGAGGGACTGCGTCAGTTTTTGGCATTTCTTTACTTAGGGCCAATGATCCTTTTGAAGTAGAAAATCCTCTTTGTATCTATATTATTTTTTTTTTTTTAAAATAGCGCAGTGTTTATCAGTCTCTTTCTTCATTGCAGATCTGATGTACATCAAATTCACAGTGCAAATCTAGATAAACAGCTATTGCAGTCTAATTATCTTCCTACCTGCTCTTATGATTGACTATGGCTGAAAAGGAACTTAATCAAAATGCTGTATGTGATCCCAACAATGATGCCTTGAAGGGAAACAGGAAACACATGCGTCTGCAGACTTCCTGAATTCCAGGGACTTATTCCTTTTAAAAGCTCTCCTCCAGATAATCTCCAACAGTGCTGCATTGCATTGCATTACATCTAGTTGCTATACACTGTATTTTCCACAAGATTCAACAGGCTCCTTTGGCCCTGTCTGCATTAGAAAAATGACGTGTTCCAACGATGGGTCTCCCTGGAGCATCTTAAGCCATGATTGAAAATGGTTTGTCTGGTAATATTGATTGTGTTGAAGAATGGCCCAGTTGCTGAAAATATCATGAAATTGAGCAAAGGGGGTCTTAGACAATCAGGGGGGAAATGCTAACGCTAAGGCCTATTAGGAAGAGAAATATCCTCCCTAAGGAGTTAGATGGTGACAGGCCCATGGATTGTCTAGTCTAATTTTAAATGATTCAGGCTACTCAAGAATAAACAGTAAGGAGCTCCTTCTGTGTTTGGAAGTAAGTAAAGACCCCTCCAACCAACAGCACATGCTTCAGTCTAGTCCCAGAGCTACTCTTAAAATGAGTATGAGTTTAAATTTCATGGGTCTTGAAATCCCTCTTGCAGCCAGATGGGCACTACCACCATCCTGCATCGGCTGGTGTTTCTCTAACAGGACTCTGGGCACTACAGAACTATGTTAATCTAAGTTCTGTGAGCATACAGCCACCGCACTGGTTAAATTGCTTTTGCATGTCCACACTACACTCCTTGTGTTGGCGGTGCGCGTCATCACCAGGAGCACTTGTACTGACTGTACTGTCAAGTGTGGGGCATTGAGGAAGATCATTAGAGCTTGAGAACAAGTGCATTTGGAAACATTCATTTCTGAAAGCCAGTAACAGTTAATGTCTACACTGCATTGACCTAACAACATCAACATTGACTCTATGTCTCTCATGCAGGTTGGCATAGTGGGACAGTTACATAGGTTGATGTAGGCTGCCTTCTGTCCACTTAACTCTGTAGACCAGGCCTCTGTCTACCTTCTGACCTGCTGTTGAATTCTTAATTGGCAGGGCAGTTTCCTGAGCTGTGCACTACTTTTAGGGCACATGTCTGCAGCAAAGATGAGAGAATGGGGCACTTGCTGTTACGTGCAAAATTACAGTGTTGCAGATGCCAGGGAGAACCCATAGAATCCTTCCTTAACTCTAGAACACTCTTCACTCACACACTTTTTATTATTCAGTGTGCTTCTGTGAAAAGGGCACTTGTCACCCCTCCCTACGGCCGTTTGGTGTGTCAAATGGAAAATTGCTCATCACAGTGTGGAAGGCTAGAGAAGAGTAGAACCCTGCAGTTCTGAAGGTGTCGCTTGTAGTGGACCCTATTTCCGCATGCTTCAACCCACTTCAAATCATAATTGAGCTCCCTCTAGGTTAAATAAAATGAGCAATTCAATCTGGAGTGAGGGGTGGGTATTTTCCCCCTACATGCTGAACTGTGCTTGACATCGGCACTTTAGCTGGTGTCCCTGGGCCAATGATGTACAGCTGCACCACCATGCACCCTGGCAGGGAGAGCCCAAACCGAAAACCACTTGGCAATCAAAATAGCACTAACATATAGGGGTAGGAGGAGAGCTCATTTAAGGTGTTTGATCTTTAAGCATTTTGGAGGCAGTCCCCTTCTGTCCTACACACACAGCATCTCCTTGCGTAGCTGATCCTCTGCTTTGCCACCAGCAGCATCTGTAGTAACACAGGGGTGTGAAAATATGGCTTATGATCATTTAAATGTCTTTGCTGTGTGAAATGGCTGGCAGGCCTCCCTTTGCATGACACCTTCTGTGCGTGGGGCCCAACCATAAAACCTGCAAGGAAATCTTTGTTTTTCTTCTTTAGTGAAACTGAAGTATGACTGATTTTTGCAAAACTCTGAGACTGCTATTAGAGCACTGGGAAGATCATGTGCTTAAAACATCATTTAGGCTTCCAGGCTGCTGCTTTATCCTCTGCCACTTCCCATTTGATTCCTTTGTGATCCTCTAATCTTTCAAATGGGGTGGAGGAAGATAATTAGAGCTTGAGAACAGGTGCATTTGGAAACATTCATTTTGAGCCAGTGTCTGACTTGCAGGATCTACATCTCTTGGGGGAGGAGGGGACTCAAAGGTACATCAAGTGATGGGGGCGTATGCATACTGTAGGGACAGGTTCTGTAGCAATATCATGGACAAACTCTCCACACAAGGCTTATTAGAAAACAAGATGGTTTTCAGTGATGTCATATACAGATGTTGCCACATCAGTCATTTAAGCCAGGAGTTCTCAAACTTCATTGCAAAGAGGGTTGTGACACACTTTGGGGTCCTGATCCACAGTTTGAGAACTGCTGATTTAAGCCATTATGCACTCTTACCTGGTACATGTCACAGCTCTTAACATCCTCAACTCTGTTGGACTAAATCGTTTCTCTTAGAGCCCTGTAGATTTGTGCTGTGATTTTTTGGATCCTAAAATGACCTTCCTTCCCTCCCTCCAACTCCCGGGGCCCCTTGATTCAATTAGTAGACAAGTAAATAGTCAACATATTATTCCTAAAATGATCTGAAATGGAGACATTTCTTCTGTGTGTTTTCCTGGATTTAAAAAATAGGAAGCAGAAAGTAGACGACAGCTAGTGTTAGTTAACTATTTGTCATCCTCTCCCTGGAAGCTACCTTTGAGGATAACGGACTGGGTTGGGTGGCAGGAGATCTGACTTCATTTTCTGGCTCTGTCACAGACTCACTCAATTGCTCTGTGCCTCAGTTCACCCATGTGTAAGATGGAGATAATGCTCCATTTCATACTTCGTTCATCACGTCTATTTAGATTGGAAGTTTTCAGGGTCTGTCTCGTTTGTGTACCGTGTCTTCCACAATTTGGCCCCCAATTGTGGATGGGGTCCCTTGGGGCTACCGTACTATAAATGGTTGATAAGGTGGCAATGTAGTCAGCTGGTGTATACTGTACTGTATATAAGTCAGGGCACTACCTGTTAATATATTGATGAATCCAGTTCCAGCAGGGGTCTGTGCAAGTGGAGAATTTTAAAATCAAAATGAAGGCTAACTTTTCTTCAGACATTTAAATGCATTTCTTTAACTCCAGAAATCTAACGCCTAACAGGGCTGACTAGTGGGACCGGATCATAGGACTTTATCGCTTACCCTGAACTAATGCTAATCATGGCGTTGAACATGCGTGTGTACTGAAGGCAAATAGTCACGTGCTTTACAACATAAAAATTATTGTTTATAATGGATCATGGCTCTAGCAACTTTAAGGATAAGTTAAATGAAATACTATAGGTTTCAGAGTAGCAGCTGTGTTAGTCTGTATCCGCAAAAAGAACAGGAGTACTTGTGGCTTATTACTTATTTGTGTGTGTGTGTATGTATATATGTGTGTGTGTGTGTGTGTATGTATGTATGTATATATATGCTCAAATAAATTTGTTAGTCTCTAAGGTGCCACAAGTACTCCTGTTCTTTTTTTGAAATACTGTAGGCTCTGAAAGCTTTGTAAACAGAAAAGCCTAAGCATAGCTGGTAAGAGAGAGAACACTATGTTGAAAATGTAATGCTTTGTTCCCACTGTTCCTCTTTCCTGCTTTCTGCTGCAGGGAGAAATGGGTTCTCTAAGCAGGATGGTGGTATCCATTAGGCAATAAGCAGTATTGCCACTGCAGTGCATCTGTGGGAAGGTCCTTTAAAGGTACAGAATCCACTGGACAGCAGAAGTGTTCACGGTTTACTGGCTGGGATGTCCTCAACCCTATAAATCCTGGGAAATAAGTGATATTGCAGTTTTAGTTTGATGCTATGTTGAAATGATTGTGAATAGATTCCTAACTGACTATCTTTCTTTCAGGCTCAGAGAGATCATGCAGAAAGCATGTATTCCACAAGATGAAACGGATTCCCCACTGTCAGTTATCCTGGCTATAGTTGAGTCAGATTCCACAGTAGTCTATTATAAGCTGACAGATGGTTTCATAATGCCAGATCCTCCGGATGATACTGAAGACATGGACAATAAACAGTGGAGAAAGAAAAGAAGGAAGCTTTTGAGATGACTTTAAGACAAAGATGAACTGTTTCTTGGCCCCTTATTTTCAAATCTAAACAAATTCAGTAATTTGTGTATGTAAATTTAAAAGGTACAATGGCTTAACTGCTGCTTTGCAAATCTTCACTTGGTCTGGAGAACTGAGATTTCTGCAGCATGCTTCAAAATAAAATGGTATGTAATATGTTTCAAGGACCTGACTTTTATACCAGTAAATAGTCAACATATTATTGACAAGGCATGTTACTCCTTCCTCCTCCTCCTCCTTTTTTTTTTTGGAGAAGCAGAAGTTTTCAAAGTTTGTCCCTCCTTCACAAACACACCTACATTTGTGGCGATGTAAAGACTGAACAGAGTCAGACCTATGGCATAAGTTTTAAAGGTAAATATTTAAATAAAATAAGCTGTTCTTTAGTGTAGTGTGGTTGGAGTGAAGGTCTTCAAACACACACTTCTGCATAAGTTAAAAAGACAGTGGTTTGTCCTACTCATGGCACCAAGAGCATTTAAAATATAAATTTCACCTACTCCTTCACTTTTGGGCCTCTTACTGCTATATTTAGAGCAAAATAGAGTAGGTTTTGTCAAGGAATATTTTCTTTTGGTTTAAATGTTTTGCAACTAGAAAAATGACATCACTATAATGACTAAGATAATTCCTAAGGCTACTAGAAAGAGACATGGTCCCGTGATTAAAGCCCAAGATAGTGGTTCTCAACCTGCAGCCCAGTCAGAACAGAGCTGCAGCCCATGTGACATCCTCAGGGCCATTACTGGATGCAGCCCACAACACTAAATAGGTTGAGAATCATTGGCCCAAGATAAGGTTCAGCAACTCCTGCAATCTAACCATAGTGGCCAGTCACTAAGGTCCAATCTACATAACCAAATGTACATGTCAGTACATACTTGGAGGACTAGCTTATTATATGACAAAATTAAACACTGTTTGTTACCCATGTGAATGAAAACAGGACGGGAAGCAGATTGAAGATCAAGGGTTCAGTAATGTGGTGTTAACTGTGTCCTACACAGTCCAAAACCAAACCATTTTATGAGAAATTCAGAGACCTCTTGTGTTATAACATAACATGATCTCTCAACACAAATTTTTCTGTGTGAATGGCTCCTTATTTTCTTGCCTCAGTTACCCCATTTTAAATATGGGTTCTATTACCTATTTAATTGGCTATTCTTTAGAGTCTTTTGAAGCGGAAGACAATGGCTAGGAGCTACTAATTACACATTTTTTTCTATACCACAGACTGCTGCAGCTGGTGTGCCAATTCATGCACCAGTCAGCCACTCTCAACATCTTCTGACCATTACTTCCTGGGGGTAGGGACCATGTCCTCCTATGTGTTTAAACAGCACCTAGTACAATGGACCCCCCAATGTGAGTGTAACCACATCATTTATATCTCCAATGTAGCCTCTATGGGTTAAACTAGTTGCCTGAATGATGTTTCAGCTGGTTATAGGGGAAGGGGAACAAAGTTAAATTGTTGGTGGTACTTCCATGGGAATTTTCCATGCTTTCATTCCGTAGTTTTCTTTAAGTTTAACCTTAACTTGGAATTTTTGGCTTTCTAATGCAAGTTCCATATCTCAGAAATGGCTTTTAAAGTACATGTAAAAATTCACCTAGGGTCAAGGCCTCCACATGGAAAATTTCAAGCAAAAGGCCTGTTTTTGATAGGTTCAGGAACAGGGGAGGATCCAAATTCAGGCTCAGAATGAAATAAATTTAAAATCTTTAGTCCCTCCTCAATAGGCCAGACTAGAAATCCATGGTGATTTCAGAGTTAAAGATTTTTAGTTTTGCTTAGTCAAACAGGCAGGTGAGAAAAGCAGGGGCCAATATGTACAGCAGGATACTAGCCCTGCCTTCACCAAGGTCTTGCTGTGTGACCCTGGGCACTGCAGTTAGGTCCCAATTTAGCAAAGCACTTAAACAGTTGCTGAAGCCCCACTGAGGGTATGGCAACACTTGCAGCTGTGCAGTGCTGGGAGTTAAAGCTGTCTTCGTACAGCTGAGTAAGGAAAGCGCTGCTATCTGTCCACACTGACAGCTACCAGCGCACTGTCATGGCCACATTTGCAGCATCTACAGCGGCATAGGGAGCGGTGCATTATGGGCAGCTATCCTAGCGTTCAAGTGCAACGTGCTTTTCAAAAAGGCGGGGGGGGTGGAGTGTGACAGGGAGCGTGGGAGAGAGAGAGAGTGGATTTTTGGAGCTGACACTGTGTCAGCAGCTGCCTTGCAAGTTCTGACCCCCTCCCCCACCCCTCTCTCACTCACTGAAAGCAAACAGCAGCTGTTTTTTTTCCTCACAGACCAGATAAGCAGCCTCGCGGAAATGGACCACCCCACCCCCCCCGCCTGCCGTGCTGCTTCTCTCCTCAAGCCCCCTCCCTCCCCCTCTCCTCAAGCAAACACTAGCTGTGGGCGTTCCAAAGAGAGCCCCACTGCCTCTGCTCATTCACAGCAAACCGTAGCTGTGTTTGGTTTTTTTGATAAGCAGCTCCAGGAGCCCGGAGTTCACAACAAAACAAAGAGCAGAACATTCACTTAAAAGGATTATGGGAAGCTTCGGGAGGTCAGTCACAGCGTACTAAGATTATTTCCTGATTACACTGGCACCCCAGCGCTGCAGCAGCAGCAGCGCTATTCTCTTTATTCCTCTCGGGGAGGTGGAGTACAGCCAGCGCTGTAGCCACGGAGATACAGCGCTGTATGTGCCTTGCCAGTGTGGACGGGGAGTGAGTTACAGCGCTGTAAAGCCACCAACAGCGCTGTAACTCTCAAGTGTAGCCAAGGCCTCAAGTTAATGGGCCTTAGGTGCACTTCAGCACATGGTCTGCTGTGTAGGGATAGACTTAAGTACATGCTTAAGTCCTTAATTGAATCAGAGCCTTAAACTCTACAACTCCAGTGTGGCACTTCTAAAATGGGGCTACTACTACTTGCCTGTCTATCCAAGGTACCTGTATATTGTACAGGATCAGAGCAGCACCATCTTTACTGTAATCCTTGGCTATAAAGTGCTAATAAGTGCAAATATTAATTTAATCCTGTCCCTAGTGGTGATATCCACTTATGTGCATTCTTACTACACAGCGTTTTAGGGCCAGATCCTCATAAGGTGGAAATCAATGTAATTCCATTGGTGTCACTGGAGTTACAGCAATTTACAGCAGCTTCCTACAGCACATGAATACCTACTTCTCACACATTAAGGATTGCTGCGTAGCTATTAACCATTGCTGGTTTTAAAGTGAATAAGGAGGATGGGGTACAACAGATGGGCAAGTGCCCTGATCTGTTTGGGTAACTGAACAGAACACATAGCCAGGCAGTGTGTCTGGAAATTATATTATGTGCCTTTGCGTATGTTTTTACACACTCAAACAAAATAGTTGCTTTTTATAAAGTCTCTTCTGACCTCTCCTTACAGAAGAGCTCCTGTGTTTAGTCATGTGGAAATTAGAAGAATTTCTATCATTCTAAAGCTCACGAGGAAAAAGCAATCTGTCTCTTTTTGGTCTGATGCCATAATGCATTAAAAGGTAGCTCTGTATTGATTCCTGATATGCTGAATCTGGCCATGACACCCATATTTTATGAACTCTGCTGTTTAGGCCATAAAGTAAATTCACACTTCATTTGGCTACATACCACCAGCTAAACTGTCCTTGTATAAGCAGTTAAATACTTAAACCCCAGTGCAGGGTATGTGCTGGAAAAAAAGTTTTATGTAAAGAAGTTTGCAACATACTCTATACAATGCAGAATTTATACTTGTGCTGTATGCTACTAACGCCATAGCAATTTCTCTTGCATTTGCCCTGCTCTCAGGGAAGCACTTGTATTTTGTGGTTTGCTGCAGAGCTGATACATTAGCACAGCTTTTTTCTTTAGCTAAAAATTATTAAAATGAAGAATAATTCAAACCTGCTTTTCTGTATATAGAAAACTACCCCAGCTCCAGAAATTGACTTAGAGCAACAAACTGCATTTCTTTGACCTCAGTACTTAGTACCCCTACCACCAAAAAAAAAATCAAAACCAAAAGATCTTTCATGTCTATTAAAGCACGACTGTAGTGGTCTTTATCCAGACTCTCTCTAATAGGGCTTGCTTTTTGCATTTCCGAGTTATGGATTTTTTTTAAACATCACTGGGCTTCCCATTCTGCATGTAACAGTTAAAGCAGGGGTGGGGAATCTCCAGCCCATGGTCTGTATCCAGCCTGCTGCTTAATTTCATCCAGCCTGCAGCAAGTTGTGCTGCAGACCAGAAGCCCCGAGCCTCAGTGCCCCCGCGTGGGGCTGGAGCCGCGAGTGCTGGGTTGCCAGAAGTCGGGTTGGCTCCACGCAGCTCCCGGCATGTCCCTGCAGCCCTACAAGCAAGGGCAATCAGGGAAGAGCTGCACGCTGCCCCTGCTCACGGCGCTGGCTCCACAGCTCCCATTCGCCTGGAATGGCAGCCAATGGGAGCTGCGTGCGCAGGCAGCACGCACCATGCACAGCCCCTTGGCCTCTCTGCCTAGGGGCCGGACATGGCGGCCACTTCTGGGAGCAGCGCGGTGCCCCAGCAGGCAGGGAGCCTGCCTTAGCCCCACTGCACCCAGGGGCGGGCACCAGGGCGGGCGGCGCATCGGGGGGGGGCGGCGAGGGGGGCCGAGCTGCTGCTGGGCATGCCCGCGGCCGCAGGAGCCGCAGCCGGGAGCGGGCGCCGGGACCGCGCATGCGTGCGCGGCGCGCCGCCCGCCGCCCCCCGGCCAGCTGTGAGCTCCCGCGGGCATGCGCGCAGGTCCGCCGCCCCGCCCCGGCCCGGCCCCCCGGGCGGCCGCATGCGAGAGCCCCCCCGAGCCAAATGCCGCCTCTCCCAGATGCCGGGGCTGCGGGGGAAGGGGCGAGGGACTGGGGGGGGGGGGCGGAGCGCGCGCGCAGCTGCTTGGGGGCAGCCTACTTTGTAGAGCCGCCCCTGACTGCACCCCGAACAGGAGCCACCTGAGGTAAGCGCTGCCTGGCCGGAGCCTGCACCCTGAACCCCCTGCCCCAGGTCAGAACCCTCTCCCGCACCCTAACTCCCTCCCAGACCCGAGCCCCATCCCGCACCCAAACTGTCTCCTGGAACCTATACCCCAAACCTCCGCCTGCAGCCCCAACCCTGAGCTTGCTCCTGCACTCCAAACCCCCTGGCCCCAGCCTGGAGCCCTCGCCTGCACCCCAAAACCCTATCCCCAGCCCCACACCCCCAGCCAGACCCCTCACCTCCTGCACCCCAACCCTCTGCCCCAGCCTGGAGCCCTCTCCCGCACTCTGAATCCATCATTTCTGGCCCCACCTCAGAGCCTAGAGGAAGCCTCGAGTCTCCACTCAGGCTTGCCCCGCTGCAGGGGGAAGCCCTGAGCCTCCGCACCCTCTCCCCCCAAGGGCTTTGTGTGGCCTGTGACTGATTTTTTCTCTGGGTCAGTGGCCCCTCATAGAAAAAGGGTTCCCCATCTCTGGCTTAAAGGTAAACAAAGGGGCATTTAGAAAAAATGAAGTTTAGATCCTTATTTGGCTTAGTGCCATTGGAAGTCTCTCTGTCTTGATGTCATATACAGCCCCGTTGCAGACCTGGACCCCATTGGTACTGTACAAATACAGAAGGACAAGACTGCCCCTCGAACAACATTGACTGACAGTTGCTGAGGATGGGCCATTAGTATATTAAGGTCCCAGAACATTGTTTATACAGGCTGCATTAAAATGTTTCATTACTTGCTTTATTGTAAGTGTTTGAGAGAATATCTACAGTTGCACAAGAAACTCTGAACCTTGAGCGCTAGTCTGGGTCAGCAGCTTTTCAAGTTCACCTTTAATAGGCATCAAGATAAGTTTTGCAGTCTACACCTTGCTCTCCTAAAGACTAGTTGTATACACTAAGTAGTTTAACCAGCTACTTTTAACATAGAGATGTTCTGGAGCAAAAGTACACTTTTTCCACTAGATTATTGCATCAATTCATGCCTCTCTTCAGAGAGGTGTGTGTATTCAGGCCTACTCAAAACTGTGAGATGATGTTACAGTTTTTCCTCAGGTTTGTCACTGTAATTGGATATCCATTAATGTAAATATCAATTCTGGTTTATGGAGTGTCCAGTTCTTTCAGGAGTCGTTGGCTTCGCCTCCCAAATTGTGTACTTTACATGACTATGTAATGCAGCCATCTTGTGTATAGCAACTTATGCGAAAATGCTATTTGTTTTTGACTAGGGCTGTCTAGATTACCATTTATTTAAATATTTTTGGATGTTTTCTACATTTTCAAATATATTGAATACAAAGTGTACAGTACTCACTTCATATTTATTATTGATTACAAATATTTGCACTGTAAAAGAGAAATATTTTTCAATTCACCTAAGTACTGTAATGCAATCTCTTTATCATTAAAGTTGAACTTACAAATGTAGAATTATGTACAAAATATAACTGCACTAAAAAACAAAACAATGTAAAACTTTAGAGCCTATGAATCCACTCAGTCCTACTTCTTGTTCAGCCAGTCACTCAGACAAACAAGTTTGTGTACATTTTCAGGAGATAATGCTGCCTGCTTCTTGTTCACAATGTCACCTGAAAGTGAGAACAGGTGTTTTCATGGCACTGTTGCAGCCAGCATCACAATACATTTACATGCCAGATGCGCTAAAGATTCATATGTCCCTTCATGCTTCAGTCACCATAACAGAGGACATGCGTCCATACTGATGACAAGTTCTGCTCTCTAACAGTTCAAAGCAGTGCAGAGCGACACATGTTCATTTTTATCATCTGTGTCAAATGCCAACAGCAGAAGGTTGATTTTCTTTTTTTCGTGGTTTAGATTCTGTACTTTCCGCATTGGAGTGTTGCTCTTTTAAGACTTATGACAACATACTCCACACCTCATCCCTCTCAGATTTTGGAAGGCACTTCCAATTCTTAAATCTTGGGTCGAGTGCTGTAGCTATCTTTAGAAATCTCATATTGGTACCTTCTTTGCGTTTTGTCAAATCTGCAGTGAAAGTGTTCTTAAAATGAACATATACTGACTGAGTCATCATCTGAGACTACTATAACATGAAATATATAGCAGAATGAGGGTAAAATAGAGCCAGAGACATACAATTCTCCAAGGAGTTCAGTCTCAAATTTAATTAACACATTTTTTAAACAAGCACTATGAGCAGGAAGCATGTCCTCTGGAATGGTAGCCAAAGCTTGAAGGGGCACACGAATGTTTAGCATATCTGGCATGTAAATACCTTGTGATGCTAGCTACAAAAGTCCCTTGCAAATGCCTGTTCTCACTTTCTAGTGACATTGTAAATAAGTGGGCTGTATTATCTCCTGTAAATGTAAACAAACTTGGTTGTCTTAGCAATTGGTTGAATGAAAAGTAGGACAGAGTAGACTTGTAGGCGCTGAAGTTTTGCACTGTTTTGTTTTTGAGTGCATTTATATAACAACAAAAAATCTATATTTGTAATTTGCACTTTCACTATACAAGTACTGTAGTGCAATCTCTTTATGAGATGCATTGAAAAACACTTTTTTATAATTTTTACAGTGCAAGTATTTGTAATAAAAAATATAAAGTGAGCAGTGTACACTTTGTATTGTAATTGAAATCAATATATTTGAAGATATAGAAAAAATCCCAAAATATTTAATAAATTTAAATTGGCATTCTATTCTTTAATATGCAGTTACAACTGCAATTAATCGTGGTTAGTTTATTTAATCACAGTTAATTTTTTTTAGTTAATCACGTGAGTTAACTGCAATTAATCGACAGCCCTATTTTCTACCATTCAGAAAGCAGACACTTTTTTTTAAATGCACAAAGAGGGGGCTGCACTTGCTACATGTGGTTGAGAAATAGGCAGCTTGCTGTCTGCTCCAGGGCATAACTACTACACAATCTCTTCTAGATGCTGAGCAAGCAAAAATGTTTGCATGTGGATTTGTAATCTGTGCTCCTTCCCTTGAAGTCACCGAAGTGTAATGCCATGGTCAGTGTGTGTGCGCATCATGTCAAGACTCAAAGTTATAAGGATATAATGACTCAAGTGACACCCACTTGAAAGCAATTTTTTTTTTTTAAATAGACTGAAGTCATCGCAGATTTCACAACTCCCCTTGAGACTCCCTTGCAAGTTTGTGATATTACAAGTTTATTTTCCTATTTTAAAAAAATGTATGTTTTTCTTCCCTATTGGTGTGTGGAAAAACCTCACAAACAAAAAGAATTGCCTGATATCTCATTGCAAGTTTGTGATAGAGGCTGGAATAGAACCTAGATCCTGACTCCCAGGCTCATAACTAGATCATGTTTTCTGTGTGCACATGCCCACAACCAAAGCCAGTTACTCAATTTATAGCATAAAGATGGATAGTTTTGCCTAGTGGCCATTTCTTTCATGGAAGAGGTGTGTAGATTCCATTGAAGCATAGCCAGCAAACAGTAGCCTTTAACCACTAGGGAGGGTGTTTACAGCTGTAGCTTCTTCCCCATCACTGCTTTCAGTATGAGCCCCAACCTTGCTTCTTCCCCTGCTACCTGCTCCTTCCCCCTCTCAGAGCAGAGAGGAGGTGGTGCACACATGGCCTAGTAACATCACATCACCCTCCTGTGAGGCAAAGATCCATAGGGAACTGTGGGCTGCTGGAGTTTTCTGCGGACCTGCCCTGTTGCCAGCTGTTGGAATTTAGCAGTGATGCTACCGGAATCCTGCTAACTCAGCGTGGCAGCTGCAGCTCATTAACCCATGCTGGATACAAAGGATTCAGCCAGGAAGTGATTAGGAAGGAGAAGGACCTAGGAAAGGGGGAGGGAATTGTAAAGGAAGCTCCTCAATAGAGAGGAAGACCTGGGAAACAAAGATCATACGTGGGGGACTATTTTTAAGTAGTGTGTGTTTCCATAGGCATCAATGGGAGATGTACTGAGACACTCGTGGGGTCTCAGATTTGATAAGGACCAAGGGGAAGGAAAGGGAGTGAGGTAGTAAAGGAAGGAAGAGGAGAAACAAGGATAGATGATGGGAGAGTTTGAGGAGGGAAGAGGTTACGGTTCTCTAAAGGAAAGAAAGCAGCACAAGCAGAGCTGGTGTGTTTTTTGTTGTTGGGGCCAGGACATCATACAGCTCCTCTTGGAGTTTTCTATGGGAAGATGTGGTTTGAAAGCCTGACCCCACTGATGTCAATGGGGCCAGGATTCCCTCCCATGATTCTGTGGAATGAGGTTTAGGAGTCTCCAGACTGGCCAATCCAGTTGTAAAGGGGAGCCAGCTGTTCCTGTGTACAGGGAAGGAAATATCCTATGGTACGTGTTTTAGGTTAGTCAAAGCTAGAATCACTGAGTGCCTGGGCTCTCCATGAGCACCAATAGGAGATGTACTCAGCCACTGGTGGGGCCTCTCTGGTTAGATGAGTTTGGTGCAACTCCTGGCCTTGCCTCATCACCCACAGAAGGTCCCAAGTGGTGAAGCAGTGTGGAGCAGGATTGCAGGGGCAAGGGAGCCCCCTGAATGATATTTTAGCAAACTCCTTCACCATGCTGGTGAGTTACCGGAGTGCAGAAGCCCAGGTAAAATGCCAGCGATTTATTTACTTACATCTTCTAAAACACACATAACTGCACTTGGTATTTCAAAGTTTCCCAGCCCCAGAATGTCTTTTCCATTTCTCAGAGCCTCTCCACTTTGGCTGGGCTGGCCCATGTCTGAGGAATGCAGATGGCAAACGATAACTTCAGCCATGCCAAATGACAGCCCATGTGTTTCTCAGCTGAATGGATGAATTGCATAACTCCTGGTTATCTACATGCTGCTTAGTGTGAGCTCTACAGTTAATTTATGTAATTTATTGCCTTCTTCATTTGCCACCTAATCAATCATCATAATCATCCATCATCAGTCAGCCAGCCTCCTACTTCTCCCCTGCTCATCTGGTCATGGTGTTCAGCTCACTAACCCTCCAGATTTCCCTGTCTTCTTGGTCCTGCCTCCCCACCCTCCCACCCCTTAACACTGTTCCTCTCTGCATTCCCTCCCCTTCCCACTCACCTCCTCCCCCATCTTTAACCACACCTTTCCTCACCAGCCATCATATCGCTTTAGGCCTCCTACTTTCCAACTCGCCTCCC
Source organism: Mauremys reevesii (assembly GCF_016161935.1). NCBI lineage: Eukaryota > Metazoa > Chordata > Testudines > Geoemydidae > Mauremys > Mauremys reevesii. The sequence goes on from NC_052630.1 coordinate 55,452,670, forward strand.
CTTCTGCTGCTCCCTATGGAATGCCCATTCACGACCACCCAGGATATTGCAATTTTCTGCTCCTTTCAACTGTGGGCCCTCCTTGAAACCAGGATTGCCCTGGACTGATGTCATTTCCCATTGAAATCAAGAGAGGGGTTGGTGCCTACCACCTTGAGGCCCCACTGAAAATGCCAGCCGCCTCAATACAGTTTGCACTTGGCTTAGAAGCCAAAGACCCAAGAGTAGAAAGCCAGTCTGTTATCTTCAGAGGATTGCTTATCCCTATTGGAGGTCATTCCACGCATGGTACATGGTAGTTTTTGCTTTAATACTAAATAGTAGTTCTAATACTACACGGTCTACAAATAGTCAACTCAAACATACCTGCTGAGATTTTTCAGAGCAACAAGAACTCATGGTATCAAACTGCACAGTACTGACCCCATATCAACACCAGAGGGCGCTTTCAGCTAACACAGCACAATAGCCAATTTGTGGGGATTTTGGCATGTTGTAAAAAGTCTATTTTCCAATCTAATTTAATTTTTTGGAATCTCCAATACACACACACACACAAATGAAAAAAGCAGTATAATGCTGTGGGGTGAATGTATGCCTTCTTTCTCTGTTGTTGGAATGTCACTGTTTAATTACTGTCCCTGTTCGTATTAAAAAGATGTCGAGGCACGGTTTCTAGCTTTAAAAATGGAATGGGTTTGCTTTATTCTACAGCCTAGTTTTATGTTTAGTCCTGTGCCTTCTAAAATCCGCAATAGATTCCAATATATCCTGCTTTGGCTGGAGGCTGAGGAGGCTCAGGTGCTGTGGTCTGGCCATGGTCTACACACCAGGATGAGGGGTCTGTCCATCAGTCCCAATCCTGATGAAATGGTGACTCCCTGGGGAAATTCTACAGCCTGTGTAATGCAGGAAGCCAGACTAGATGAGTGTAAGGGTCCTAGAACTTTGAAATCTGCAGCTTTAAGTGATGTTTGCTTTTGATACACGAGAGACTGACAATCCAGCATACAAAAAACCTGCGTTCATCCACAGAACAGATACAACAAGGGCAGCAGAATGGTAAGCTTCCCCACCCCCACCTTGCTAATGTGCCTCAAACCTGATTGAGGCCAGATTTGAGAGTGGGTAGTTCAGAGTCTATGGGCTTGTCCACACAGAGACTTAGTGCATGGCAAGCCAGGTCCACATGCTGACTTAGTGCACCGGACATGCACACACTGGCTTGCCATGCACTACTTGACTTCTGTGATGAATGAGGGTCTCTCCCCCTCAGAGCTGGACTAATATTACCATTTCACAGATGCCCCCACAGAGTAACTGGGGTAGTGACTTCCAATCACTGCTTAATTTTAAATAATACAATCATGTAATCTCAAGAACCATAGCCTCGTGGAAGCTTCGAACAGCAGAACATGCCTAACTTAGGCTGAATAGCACAGTGTTCAGCACACAGAGTACAGGAGACTCCTCCACGTCTTAGAATGTGTAAAACAAACCTGTGTAATGTTTAGAGTCCTCCAAACTCTCTACTGTCCCATGTAGATTTTTCCATTGCAGCACCTCCGCGAGGGATAGAGAGTATGCAGCAAGGGAGACCTTGGCAAGCTTTACAGCTAAGCTCCACAAAAGATCCTTTTATCCAGTAAGCACGTCACCTCTCTGATCCTGTGGGATCTTCTAAACAAATAGCCAAGATGGTACATTCTTTTCTTTCCAATAGGTGCCTCCTTCCCTTAAAAATCTTGCACCCTCCTCCCCCAAAAAAGAGCCACTTATGTGCTGTAAGCAAGAGGGTGTATAGATGTTTGGGGCCAAATTCCACATTTGTTATAAGCAAGCACAATTCCATTCATGTGAATGGCAGTGCCGTTGTTCACAGAGGGGTCCCTATTTATTATGGCAAGGTATGGATGATTTCTATAGATCTTCATTAAACCCCAGCACAATATAATAATTGTGGGAGCAATGTGTTATAGGATGAGTTGACTATAATATGAAGAAAGCATATGTGGTTTTGGCATAGAATCTTTCTGGTCCGTAATAAGATTGCTAGACACATGCATTTAACGGAAAGCTCTCATTTACACTAAATATCCCCCAAGAATAAAAATAAAATAATAAAAAAAACGAAGCTGGCCCTAACTTTCCTCTTACAACTCCATCAATACACTTCAGTCTTTACTGGCAACATGAATGCTTTTGCAGTCCTAGCTCTTTCTTCATAAGAACGGCCAGTTGTGCCAAACTATGTGGAGAATGTATCTATCAGGGAGCAGGAAGGCCACTAGCAAGCTTACTTACATCTTGATGAAAGCTGTGCAAAACTCAGGATGAAATCCAAATCCAGAGAAAACTGACCTGGTTTCAGCTTTTCATAAACCTGGAACCTAGGCCAGGTTAGCAGAGGTTCCAAAAACACACACAAAACACACCTACCTTTTCAGGAAGTTTCATTTGAAGGAACCTAAGCCAAGGTTTAAACAAAGCTGGACCCATTTATGGTTTGGAGTGAAAAATATGGGACCAGTGGCACAAAATAGTGTTTTGCTGAATTTGATTAAACTGCGATCTCAAACCAAGTAATATTCAAAATCAAACCCATATAATGTGAAATGGGAAAAAAAATATCTAAACTCATGCTATCCAAAACTTACTTTGCACAGCTTTACAAGTATTACTCAAGCACATAGGAAGAGAATGAATGAGGATTCTAAAGAACAAGTGTCCATTTTAAGACATGACAGCTTGTGGGATACAAACTAGTGATCTACAACATAGGAAAGCTAAGTAATCCATCTTCCCAAACTTTTCGGTGGTGTGTAGAAGGGATTTTGTTTTTTTAAACACTACTCCTGGCAGTTTCCAGATATTGGAACTATATCATTTCATTCCAAGGTACCATTTTGCCATCTTCCTCTCTTCTCTGCTTCCCCCCGCCCTCCACAACTTGTGAGGGTAAGTGTGGGGTTCTTCAAATCCCCCGTCCACACATGCAGATCCTCTCTTCTGACCACACAAATGAGAGAACTCCATGCAAATGTGTTCTATGCATAGGCAGAGTGATTTTTTTTCTTTCAGAGGCTCTAATTGTCAACTCAAAACCAATTTTCACTGAAACACATAAAATCATTCTGTTAGGATTATTTCCATGCAGAATATCATGTTTATATTCCTAGCCACTACAGCACTGAATTTTTAATCCACAAGATCTTTTTTTAAAGGGGGAAAAGTAATTCCACTTCTCCCCACCCCTTTCTTGTTCTCAAAAGGAGACAAACTGTATTTGCTTGGATTTTCCAGAAAAATTCACCCTCAAGGCCAAGTTTGACTTCATCTTTTGGGCCAAAATTTTACAATTGCTTCCACTCCCACTGTTAAGATCCTTGGAATGAGAGGAGACGGAAGAGGCACAAACTCCTCCAAAGGGGCATCCGCCAGCAACTAAATCACTTGACAGACAGAACATTTCCCCAAAGCATTTACTAAACAGGCAGTCAAAGCCATCTCTCTCTGGACTCCATGAAGGAAATCAAGATGCAAAGAGGTCATACATCCTGGATTTACAAGAAGAGCCTGAAATAGCAACATAACAGTGATTGGCTATTCAGCCAACTTTTAATTCCGAGTTCTGCAGAGGGACCTCTACGACTGGGGTAGAGGTAATGTGGTACACTCTCTCTCTCTCTTTCACACACACTCTCACGCCTCTTTTTTGGTGGCAAGGATGAAGGAATCAAGTTCCCACTTATAGGCAGGTATGTTGGTATTATGGGGTTGTTTTTGCAGGGAGATGAATTGCTGAAGTATGTGAATAATCAGGCAGGTGTTTATGCTATTGACTTGTGCCTGTCATTTAGAATTCTACATGAATGACAAGTGGGAGTGTTGTGGATGAGCTAAAACTGAAGGCCCAGCTGTGAACATTGAAGTCATGAAATTTTACATTTCTGGGTAGCTTGCTTTAAAATATCACCATTGGTATTGTACTAATAGGACAGGAAATTATGGATTAAAAAATGGAGCTGGCTAGGATATACACGAAGGAAAGTCCTGAATAACTAGGGCCCTACCAAATTCATGCTCCATTTTGGTCAATTTCACGGTCATAGGATTTTAAAAATCATAGATTTCATGAGTTCAGCTATTTAAATCTGAATCCAGCGCCCCTGTTCTCTGGCCACCCAGCTCTAAAGGCAGCCCAGAAGTAGGGTGGCAATACCGCAATCCCCTAAAATAGCCTTGTAACTCTTTCGGGTCAGGACCCCCAATTTGAGAAAAGCTGGCCTTGGCTGTGAAATCTGTATAGTATAGGGTAAAAGCACACAAAAAAACAGATTTCATGGTCCGTGAAGTGTTTTTCATGGCCGTGAATTTGGTAGGGGCTTATGAATAACATAAGACAAGAGTTAGACTGGAACCCCCACAGCAAGAGGGAACAAGGTAGGCCAAGGATAACATGGAAACACACAATAGAACCAGAATAGAAAGTGATCAAAATTACATGGGACAAATCAAAGCAGGAGACCGGTAAAGATGGAAGGAAAAGCCCTATGTTCTACATGGAAAGTAGAAAGCGAGAGAGACTGGTATTGTACATCCCAAATGTAGTTGCAAAAATGTTTTTTTGCAACAACAATTTGATTTCAATGACTTTTTTTATTTGACAAAAAGTTTAAAAACAAACCAAAACTATTTGACAAGCTATTCCAAGTGATGCTTGGCAGATGCACTCCCACTTCAGTGCTCTCAGTGCTCAACAGTAATCAAGCCCATAGTCTTTTTGAAATGCCTTGGGATGAAAAAAACGTCTACATGTATATACTTCCTCCCTCAATGAAATAGTTCTAAATACTTCTGACACTTGACTGCATATTTTGCAGATACAATATGGAAGGCTTGTCCTTTGATTCTGCATTTGTTACATGTAAATAGGAGGAATCTTGTTTTAAAGAGTAACATCTTTCTTTTTCCCTTCCAAATAGGAAATTTTAAAGACATTTTTCATATTTGTGGCGTATTATTATAAAACAATAGCACAGAAAAGGATGAGATTTATTTAAAGGTCTAGAAAACATGACCTATGAGAGAAGATTGGAAAAAAAAATGGGTTTGTTTAGTCTGGAAAAGAGAAGACTGAGAGGGGACATGAGAACCTTTGATGTACTTGAATACTGTTGTTACAAGGAGGAGGGAGAAAAATTGTTGTTCTTAACAACTCTTACTTTGAGAGTAGGACAAGAAGCAATGGGCTTAAATTGCAGCAAGGATGGTTTAGGTTGGACATTAGGGAAAAACTTCCTGACAGGGTGGTTAAACACCAGAATAAATTGCCTAGGGAGGTGGTGGAATCTTGGAACATCATTGGAAGTTTTTAAGAGCAGGTTAGACAAACACCTGTCAGGAGTGGTCTATAGAATACTTAGTCCTGCCATAAGTGCAGGGGACTGGACTAGATGACCTCTCAAGGTCCCTTGCAGTCTTATGATTCTATAAACATTCTATTGTTAGGCTAAAGTGTCTGGAGTTATTTCAGCACTAGCACAGATGATACTGGAATGTAGCAGTTCATCTATTACCAAAACAGTTCAGAGATTAATATTCTGGAATGCCAAGAGAAGGGTTTTCCTATTCCCATTAGCACATGTGATGCTTAAGAGTATTAACCTTTGGCACTGCCAATGCTACACAAAGTCCAATTCAGTGACCACAGGTGGACAGTTTCCCTCAAATTAGCAGCATCTGTATGCAAGAATAAAATAATAAAGGGACTAATTTAAATTGAGAGTTAGTTTGCTGGCAGAAAATTAAGCAAGAGAAAGGTAGTCTGGTGCTATTCAGGCTGCCTGGATTCCCACACATCTTTGAAAGAGCACAGCCACCCAAATCTGCAGCAGTTTCTTCTAATCTGTGCCTATGTGTCCACACAGTTCTGTCAACCAGAGGCTTTACATACAGCATCCCTTGCTATTCTAGGGCTGAGCTCCCATGCTTCCAGTTATTCCAACCCTGGACATACCTTGTGCATCTACTGCCACTTTGAGGTCATGTGGTAGATGTGTGAGACAGATCAACTGGGGAAAAAGAGGGTTAGGATGGAACCCAGCTCATTTTCTTTAAGGCAGGATTTGAAATGATTACTCCAGCAGTACTAGCTAGCCCACAGCACCACTTGGTGGCAGTGATACTAGCTGTTTGCATAATTCCTTCAGACTGCAGGTGAGTGGGGAGGACAGAATCCTGCTCCCAACTTACAGAGCACCTATAAGCAACTACTTGGTCATACGGTAGCCTCAGCCTCCTCCTATTGTGCTCACCATGGATTCACTAGCCATGCCCACTCACAGCCATACCCAACCCATGCTGAGGCACAGTACACAGAGGAGGTCCTCACCCCTGCCTGACTGCTCAGTGGTTGCCCCCACTTTTCCATTCAGTGGAACTGCATTACTTCTGGTGAATTTAAGGGCTTGTGCTCCATATGAGGAAGAAAAGATTTCCTCTGAATGCATAGACATTCATTTCTCTCTATCGTAGGGCCTTGTACTGCTGCTCATCCAAGCCATCTTCTCTGAGATGCTTCCTGTCCCACAAGCAAAGGAAGACAGAAGATTCTGGCTAGGTGAGTGGTGTAGAGCTTTGGTTTTGGTCCACCTTCTCTGGGGAGAGACAGAAGTATGCTTTGGATGGCCTCCTCCTCAGTAGGAGGGGAGCTGATCTCCATGGGATAGTCTGGCTAGAGTGGTCAGCAGAGGGTTAAACTAATAGCGGAAGAGGAGGGTAAAATGATGGAAGATATGAGCGCTCAGTTAGCACAAAGTTGAGAGGTCGAAAACAAAATAAATCAAGGAACCAAAGGACATGGAGAAGAAATTCTTGAATTGCCTATACCCAGGTTCCTAACATGGTGTAACAAACGAGAGGAACTGGCATTGCTCATTTATGAGCATAAATTCAAATCTAGTTGGTACTTCTGAAACCTGGTGGGATGATTCACACAACTGGAATGTTAAAATCAATGGTTATAACTTATTTAGGAAGGATCAGTGAGCAAAAGGGAAGAGCCAGTGGCTCTTCTTGTCAAAAATGGTGTTACCTGTTTCCAAGTCACTGATAACTTGGAAGAAAGTGATCCTGAATGCTTATCGATCAATGTCCTAACAGATAGAATATAGGATGGGACACTAGCTGGTATCTGCTACAGAGCACCAAATCTCACTAGGGAACAAAATGACTGCTTCCTTACACACCTATCTACAATGTGGGAGGAACCAAAACAACAACAAAACCCTCTGATCATGGGGGACTTCAGTTTGAGTGATGTATTCTGGAGGCCTCGTGCTGCCAGTACTAAAGCATCAGTGGAATTCCTAAACAATACAGATGACAATTTCTTAACTCAAAGTGCTGCAGCCAACCCGGGGGAATTCTATATTAGACCTCGTCCTAGCAGATAAAGAGGAACTGATCACAGAACTAAAAAGTTAATGGTAGCTTAGGTACAAGTGATCAAGACTTCATCACATTTATAGTGTGCAAGCAGAATAAAGCCCAGACCAGAACTATGTAATATGTGATAACACCCTTTCCATTCCACTACTATCTCTGGAGAATGTTCAACAGAAGCTAGTAAAGTTAGACACTTTAAAATCAGCAAGTCCAGATAACTTGCATGCAAAAGTTTTAAAAGAGCTTGGTGAGGAGCTTTCTGGACCATTCATGTTGATCTTCAATAAGTCTTGGAGCAGAAGGGAAGTTCCAGAAGCCTGAAAAAAAGCTAATGTGCTAAATATTAAAACAGGGTAAATAGGATGTCCCAGGTACTTATAAGACTGTCAGCCTGACATTGATCCTGGGCGAGATAATGGAGCAGCTGATACAGGACTCAATTAATAAAGAATTAAAGGAGGGTAATGTCATTAATGCAAATCAACATGAGTTTATGGAAAATAGATCTGTCAAACTAACTCGAATGTTTTTTTATTGACGAGGTTACAAGTTTGGTTGATAAAAGTAACTGTTGGAGTAATAGATGTAGAGTTCTGTAAGGCATCTGACTTGGTGCCGCATGACATTTTGATTAAAAACAAGCATATAAAATTAACATGGCACAGATTAAATGGCTTAAAAAGCGGCTAACTGTAAACAGGGAATAGTCACTGAGTGGATGCGTTTCCAGTAGGATCATGCAGGGGTTGATTCTTGGCCCTATGCTATTTAACCTGAAAGAAAAAAATCACTGATAAAGTTTGCAGATGACACAGAAATTGGGGGAGTGGTAAATAATGAAGAGGACAGGTCACTGATTCAGAACGATCTAGACTGCCTGGTAAACCTGGTACAAACAAACAATATGCATTTTGAGATGGCTGAATGTAAATGTATGCATCTGGGAACAAAGATCATAGGCAATACTTATAGGATGGGGAACTTTATCCTGGGAAGCAGTGTCTCTGAAAAAGATTTGGGGAACTGTGGTGGATAATCAGTTGAACATGAGCTTCCAGTGTGAAGCTGTGGCCAAAAGAACTGTTGCAATCCTGTGATGTATAAACTGGGGAATATCAAGTAGAAGTAGAGAGAGGTTATTTTACTTCAATAATTGGCAGTGGTATGATTGCTACTGGAATACTGTGTCCAGTTCTGCTGCCCACAATTCAAGAAGCATGTTGTTGATAAACCGGAGAGGGTTCAGAGAAGAGCCAAAAGAATGATTAAAGGGTTAGAAAACTTGCCTTACAGTGATAGACTCAAGGAGCTCAATCTAAGAAGGTGAAAGGGTCACTTTATTACTGTCTCTCAGTACCTACGTGCGGAACAAATGTTTAATAAATCTAGCAGAGAAAGGTATAACATGATCCAATGGCTGGAAGTTAGACAAATTCAGAATAGAAATAAAGTGTACATTTTTAATGGTGAGTAACTAACCATTGGAACAATTTACCAAGAATTGTGGTGGATTCTCCATCACTGACTTTTTAAAATCAAGATTGGATGCTTTTCTAAAAGATGTGCTCTCAGAATTATTTTGGGGAAGTTCTATGGCTTGTGTTATACAGGAGGTCAGACTAGATGATCACAACGGTCCCTTCTGGGTTTATAGTCTATGAATAAATCACAAAATCTGAGGCTTCCCATGTACAACAAATTGGCAATAGTGAGGTCCCTCATGAACTCTGGCTCTTCTCACCTCTAGGAATATAGAAATTCTGTTTGGGATAGTGATATTTGTGTGTGTTAAATTCTGCATTCCTCTCTCAGGCAAAACTCCTGTTGATTCCTATACTGCTGGAACATTTGAATTATAATTAATCATTCTTTTCTCCTACACAGAGACATTGCACAGAATCCCTTGGAGTCACACTATTTGATCACTCTGAGTTTTCTACCCTGCTTCCAAGATTAGTTTGCTGAGTTTTAATCCTCTTGCTGGGAGCTCCCCACTCCCACAGTAACTCTTATATTTTACTTGCCTCTTCACAGCTGCTTCTTTGTAGTTTTCCTTACTCACACTTATTCCTATCTCCATACACTTGATCTCCTTTCATTTGGGCATGCTAATATTTGGCACTTGCTAGACCACATCTATTAAATAATAGCCAAAAAATAGCCACTCATTTTTTTTAATCTTAAGCCACACATTCAGGTTACCAACCCACCTCTCCTTGGTCCCCAGCACAGTGCTGCAAACAGTTCTGAGAATGCCACCTCTGCACTGCATCATGAAAAAGCATTTGACTTTTAATATACATGAAGTATACGCTCCTTAAACACACACTTTCCATGGTGACTAGATTGTTTAGGACTGCTCAGTCAGAGGGTCTCACTCCTGGGGAGGTGCTCATGAGAAAAGTACAAATGCTATAAAGGCAACCTTGTACACCAGGGTCGGCAGCCTTTCAGAAGTGGTGTGCCGAGTCTTTATTTATTCACTATAATTTAAGGTTTTGCATGCCAGTAATACATTTTAATGTTTTTAGAAAGTCACTTTCTATAACTCTATAATATATAATTAAACCATTGTTGTATGTAAAGTAAATAAGGTTTTAAAAATGATTAAGACGCTTCATTTAAAATTAAATTAAAATGTAGAGCCCCCCCCAGACTGGTGGCCAGGACCCGGGCAGTGTAAGTGCCACTGAAAATCAGCTTGCGTGCCCTCTTTGGCACGCGTGCCATAGGTTGCCTACCCCTGTTGTACACTCTACCCAGATTGAAAAGGGTGATGGAGCCCACAGGACAGCCATCCTTGGTAGATCCCTGGGATCTGCAGAAGAGGGAACACAAAGGGGCTGTCCCTCTGTACTTCTCCATAGAAACATGACACCACACAGTGGCTTGCAAGCTGCTGATTGTATTTAAAACTAAGAAACAAACATTATGGCTTTGAGAGATTTGGCTCTGCCTTCATTCCCAATGGTATATATATGAATTATGCATTAAGCTTCCTTACTGTCATCTGACATTCACCTCCCCAAGCCCTACAGCTATGCTAGGAGAGATGCAGATGGGATTCAGCAGCAGTTAATGCATCAGACGCAATGATGCAGTTAACAGCTTTTCTTGGCTCCACCCCAAAGTCATGGAACCCCAGCCCTAGAGAATTCTGGCAGAGCTGCTCTGGGAGGTTCCCAAGCAATGAGGGAGCAAACAGAGGGTTGGTGCAGAAAGGCAGGGAGAAGGAGGGATGCCTTCATAGAGAGGCAGTGGTTGATTTGACTCTATGAAAAGTTTAATCTCTTACTTTAAACAGTTCATGTTAGCAAATGTGTAAGGAATGGCAAAAGGAGAGAGAAATACATTGATGAGTTAAAGATCTGCATATGGAGGAATTAGATGCATGCAGCTCCAAAGCCCTAAATCAAGCATAAAATAATAGAAATGTAGGGCTAGAAGGGACCTCATGAAGTCAAGTCCAGTCCCCTGCACTAAGGTAGAACCAAGTAAACTTAGATTAACCCTGACAGGTGTTTGTCCAAACTGTTCTTAAACGTCCAATGATGGGGATTCTGCAGCCGCTCTTGGAAGCCTATTCCAGGGCTTAACGACCCTTCTAGTTAGAAAGTTTTTCCTAATATTTAACCTAACTATCCCTTGCTAAAGACTAAGCCCATTACTTCTTGTCCTGCCTTCAGTGGACATGGAGAACAATTGATCATCCTCCTTCTAATAGCCCTTAACAGATCTGTAGACTTATCAGGTTCCCCACTCAGTCTTCTTAAGACTAAACATGCCCAGTTTTGGTTTTTTTTTAAACTTTTCCTCATAGGTCAGACTTTCTAAACCTTTATTATTTTTGTTGCTCTTCCCTGAGCTCTCTCCATTGCCCACATCTTTCCTAAAGTGTGGCACTCAGAATTGGATACAATACTCCAGCTGAGGCCTGACCAGTGCCAAGTAGAACATGACAATTGCCTCCCATGTCTTACATAAAATGCTCCTGTTAATACACTCCAGAATATTAGCCTTTTTTGCAACTGCATCACATTGTTGATTCATTCAATTTGTGATCCACTAAAACCCTCATATCCTATTCAGCAATACAGCCCCCTAGCCAGTTATTCTACATTTTGTAGTTGTACATTTGATTTTGCGTTCCAAAGTGAAGTTCTTTGCCTTTGTTTTTATTGAATTTCATTTTGTTGAACTGGTCTGAAATTAACAACATGAAATTCAATAAATTCTCTAGTTTGTAAAGGTCAATATGAATTCTAATTCTGTCCTCCAAAGTGCTAGCAACCCCTCCCAGCTTAGTGTCTTCTGCAAATTTTATAAGCATACTCTCTACTCCATTATCCACGTAATTAAATATTGACTAGTACTGGATCCAGGACTGACTCCTAAAGGACTTCACTAGATATGCCCGCCCAGTTAAACCCCATTATTCAGACTCTCTGTCTCTCTCTGACCAACCTCCTTTGCCAGATTCCAGGTGAGAGCTCTGACTCCTTCCAGCAGCAAACTTATTCCCCACCTCACACCTCCCAGTCCTTTGTTATCAAGCTAGGAGATGTTGCTCAGCTTCCCTGCTGAGAGATGAGGAAGTCTTTATCCCTCTGGGTCACTGGTTGCTAGATGCCAATGTCTTCTCAGATGGTCCACTGATATGGGATTTTGAGGCCCAGACACAGGTAGGTGATGTCCACTCCTAAGTCTCCCAGCCTGCCCTGAGAGCAAACATTCCCCTTCCCCCCACTGGGCATCAATACAGCACGCAGAGCAAACAGGCGCACACAGGGACAACAAAAATAGTAGTTTCATCTTGACCACATTACTCTAGTTTCCTTACAAGAGTGGAACTGTGTCAAAAGCCATACTAAAATCAAGATATCCATACAAAAAAATCAGAGCCAAATCAGCGCTTAAAAATATATTAGTGGGCTATTCCAGGAAAGGATTATCCCTCCTAAAATAGATAACATGCCACAAAACAGCAGAAGGTGGAGTATGCAGGGAAGGAGGATATTTATGAGTAACTCTTTTATACTTGCTTTTACAAATGAAGGGGGGGGGTGTTCTACATAAAAACCAAGGGTGAAATCCTGGCCCCATTAAAGTCAGTCGGAGTTTTGCCAGTACCTTCAATAGGGCCAGGATTTCACCCCAATTTCTTAGGAAGTTATACTTGATTCTGCTAAGGTATCATCCACCCAAGGACCCCAAAGTGCTCCTCAGAAGAGCAAGCACTTTGTCCTGTTACATCTCTACAAATGGGTAGCAAGACACAGAGAAATTAGGACTTGCTCAAGGATATGCAGTGCCTCAGTGACAGATGATATTAGAATCCAGAATAACGTATATTCAGTCCTGTGGTTTAACTGCTAGAAGGCACGTCTTGCTCATGAAATGAATAAGGAACAGGGAGAAGCAAAGTGGTTCAGATCAAATAAGACTCAGTTCCTGAACCTTAACCAAAGTCTCTAACTTAATCAGATTTTGGAGGTTCAAGCACCTGTGAGAAACGTTACCTTTTCTTGCGGGCTTTACACTGTCTGGAACAGACCCTAAGCACTGACATACCATGAGGAAGGTTGTTCTTGCACTATTTCCAGTCATACTAGAAGCAGGAATTATCTGAAATGTTGCAATGAACTCCATTCTTACAAGATGTCCAGCCCAATTTTTTTTTCCAGAACCAAGAGATTTGGATTCGCCAAATAATCTTTGTAATTTTTCCATTAACACCCTAAAATTACTGACAAGCACTTCTCAACAAGGCCAAAAAACAACAAGTTGAGAGTTTCTAGGCCAAGCCATTTAGGAGATAAACCAGAAAAGAGACATTTTAAAATTATGGTCGTTTGAAAAAAAGGTTTTTCTTATTTTTACCAAACTTCTGAAAACATTTCCAGCCTGAATGAAATGTAGCGTGAGAGATTTCACGAACATTTCTGTTTGGAAGAGGTTTAAAAATGGATTTTTAAATGGGAAGGTAGCTTCAACCTTAACTATGGAATGGTTACCACTGCTCCACAATGAATAACACATCTGGACCAGATGCAGAGATCAGAGACTGCCCTAACTCCCAGAGTTCAGCCTGACTCCTGTTTTTCCTAAATTTCAAGAATGCTAGAATCTGGGTTTTGATTCAAGCTCATATCTAGTTGAGACAAACCCTATTGGACCCATCTGTCAAAGATATGGGATTATATATCTTAAGAATAAGGAGCCTAAAATGAATAAAAAATTCTAAAAAAATACACATGAAATGCATTAGATTGATAAATAAATCAATGAAATATTTTCCAACAGGAAAGAGGTTAGCACTAAAATAAGCCATTCTTGGGGTTGGTCCTACTTGCATGCAACTGAGATCATAATACCGACTCAGAGACTTTGCATATTTGAAAATTATACTGGGAATAGGAGGAATGACGACAGACCAAGAAAACCTCAGATAACTTCAGCAGTGACATTAATAATAAGTGACACACATAATCCAGTACAGGCACATTCAGAACCGAGGCCTAAAAATGAGAACTAGAGAGAACATATTTTTAAGTGGAAAGACACAGAAACAGACTGATTAGGGAAGAAGCATGGGAAATCATTCAAAAATAAACAAACAAATAAAAAACAATCCCTAAAGGTTTTGATGCCATCTGGAGACACTGGAAAAAGAGAAACAGCTTGCTACTGTAGGAGGTATTAAAGCAAGTTGCATAGTTTTTTGGAGATGAGTCCAAGTCTCAAAAAATCAGATCAGATTAAGCTCTCCATGGTTCAGCGTGGTTTGGATTCAGATTTTTGGTCAGTTTATTTTAGAATATATACAAAAAAATAACACACGTATCCTTTGCAAAATTCAGTTTTGGTTCCAGTTCTGTTTCCATAAATCCTAGATTTGGGAGTGTTCACTGTTCAGATATGGGTTTTGGTTTGGGCCCATCTCAAAGTAGGTGGTACTTTCCCCTCCCTTTAGAGCATCTTACATACCTTGGAGGAGCACAGGGCAGGGAAACAGAATATTACACTGGACAGTTTTGACAGAAGGAAAGATGAAAGGAACTAGGGCTTGCCTCAGTGGGGACATAAAAGGCTTTAGTGATGTAACCTTGCTGAAGATTTCTTAGAGTGGGAGGGATAATGGATCCTAGCGAAATCTTTAAGCCTGCAAAGAAAACAGGCATGATGTTAACTCTCTCAGGTTTTAACTGGATTCCACCAGGAGGCGATTAATTTTTTTTATGTTTTTTGGGTTTTTTTTAGTTATCACCTATTTATATACTAACTCAGAGGGGTAAACATATATTAAGGGTTTCTCATAGTAAGGGTGCGGTATTGGCCTAATCGTGGCCCTCCTCCGAGATATATCCACAGTCCACACGCGGCCTCGAACACAGCAGCACCGCTTCCAGATGCACTGTCAGGGTAGGACCAAGCATTGGGAACTTTCACATTTAAAAGGCCGCCTGGTAGACAGGGTGGCCTCGCTGACAGGTGAAGTTCAGCCACAGCTCAGCCCACAGGTGATGCAGTCTCCTGAGAATCGAAACGCAGCCATGCACAGCACAGTTCACGCTGCATCCCAGTGATCGCTGCATGGGGTAATGCATCATCCTGCCATGGCTAAATGGAAAAAAATAACAAATGAAAAATTTCTGAAAAGATGAAAATGAAAAACAGTTGAAGAAAGAATACAATGAGCCAAAGAGGCAAGGAAAAGCAGAAAGTTAAGGAAACCAGACAACACCAGAAAAAAAAAAGCAGCAAAGGCAAAAAGAAAGCAAAAGGAAAAAATGCTGAGGACATGGCTGCATGGCTGCAAACACATGAGCTGCATGCCGCCAGGCTACATGAGGGAGGCCTGCGTGCAGGGGCTGAGAGGGGCTGTGTCCCTGAGAGACAATGCAGGAGAGGGGAAGATGAAAGAGAATGAAGGAAGAGGAACAGAGAGGAAGAAAGAGAGGAAGAAGAAGAGGAAGACCCCAGCAAGAGCAAGCAGATCACCAGAGCACCAACCCTGCTCCACCAGCCTGCCCCCAGGAGAAGAGCTGCTCCCAGCCTGAGAATGGCTTTTGCAGAGAGCAAGTGCCTGTACTTTTTTTTTTTTTGAAGCAAGTTTTTTTATGGCCTGATTTTTTGTGTGACTTTTTTGCCTTTTTAATTTTTTTTTAAGTTTTAGGAAAAGTTGATTTGTTTGAAGAGGATTTAGAGAAATTTGCACACATTTTCTCGATTGTAGGTACTCCAGCAGGCTCTCAGGGGTTGCTGGGTGCATAGGCCCCAAGGCATCCTCTGCTGCTTCCTGCCTCTGTGGTAGTCCAGCCATGTATCCATGCCAGCATGGCAGCAAGTATGCCATGCATGCGTGGCAAAGGGTGGGCAACTATGGCAAGCAACTGCTGGCATTCAAGAAGCATATTCTTTATGTTCTGCTGGTTTATATCAGTGCAGCTGTTATCGTTCAGGATAAAAAAATCAAAAATTGGTTAACTGGGAAGGGGGTCATTTTTTTTACTGTAAAACACTTTCCTGCACGGAAAAAAAACTTTCCTGGCAGTTTAAAAGCGGGGGAAAGGGGAAATGCCGATGATCTTTCTGTTTTGTCACGTTGGCGAAGGATTGGGGGAGGGGAAGGAGGTTGGGCAGCAGGAGCTAGGGTGGTTGGGGAGGTGAGGGAGAGGGGGGTTGGGAGGAGATGCGGTGGGAACAGTAGCAATCAGTGGCTAATGCTGCTGATGGGTGAGCCTGAATCCTGATGCCTGTGGACCTGTGTCCCCATGCATGCACCCCAGAGATGCAAGCAGTCAAAATCAGATTAAAAAGATGTAACCTAATCATGAAAATCATATGCTAGTTTTGTGTGCTGAAAACTTGGGAAGTCAATGTAAAATGTATTATCTAAATGTATCTTTCTCTATCTTAATAAATATTTATCCTCTGTCAAATTTTCTCCTCCTCCTCCTCCATCCCAAAAAGTATCCAGAAAAAGGGAGGAAAAGAGAGCCAAAGAGAGGGCTAGATAAAGAGAACAGAATGATGAGATGAGATGGAAATGAATAAAGAGGAGTGGAAGGAGAATGTTGAAATGAGACAGGAAGAGGTGGGAATGAACAGGAGGAGGAGAGGGGAGAGGAGGTGAGGAGGAGGAGGAGAGGAAGGAGGGAGGAGGGAGAACGGCAGGGAAGGAGGCAGGTGGCGCAGGAAGATCAGGCAGGAAGGTGGCAGGAAAATCAGCTGGGGCATGATCATCGGCGACTGCGGGATGGCAGCTGGGCAGCTGCTGCGAGGCAGGGCAGCAGGGAGCAGCAGCGCCCTCAGCATGATCCGCAGCCACTCCCATGTTCCTTAGCCTCACCACCTCCTAGTAACGGCCTCGTGGGCTCCTGCCCGCCCGCCTCCCAACCCTCTCGTGCCAGCCCCCACACCACCAGCCGCACACTCCTCCATTTTTCCTCCTTTCCTCCCCTCCCTTTCTTCCTCCTCCCTCCTTCCTCTTCACTCCTCCTTTTCCTCAACTTAATAAATCTTTTTATAATGAAAAAATAAAGAATTAATGCTTTTTAAAAATACTTTTGTTAGGAAGTAGGAGGGACTCGAAGGGGGAGGGGATCAAGGGGAGGGGGTCTGGAATCAACAACAGGACAGGTTCACCATTTCATCAAGTCAAGCTCGCATTGCTTCTCTGATGCGCACTGCTCGTTTTCAGCTCTTCTCTGTGCTCTCTCTGTCTGCTCTGTGATCTGCTGGTCAGGCTCTGCGCCTCTCTCAGCCTCCCCTCGCCCAGTCCCCTTGCCCCCTCTCAGCCCCAGTGATTCCCCCACAGCAGCAACAACATATCACAGAGATTGTGGAGAATACAGCGAGCGGTCTGCAGGAGGAGACAATGGTTTGGCTGAGGTCTGAGCCTGTGCACCCAATGGCACATTCCAGCCTAATGCATTCAACCACCATTCTGCACCACTGCACCTCTGCACCTGTTCATCCTGACCACTGAGCTGGCCTCTGTGCCTGTCCATCAGGGCTGGCATGGGGGCAAGGAGACATGGCATCCAGTTATTCCCCAGGCTTTTACAATGCATCTTGGCTTTGCTGTCTCTCCTTCTGCTGAAGTCTGCAGTGCAGAGTAAGTCCAACAGAGTAGTGCTTCTGATCCATCCTCCTGACCCATCTGTGATCTCCTGTCATGTTGAGTGTTTGTCTTGTGAGCCGCCTTGTGATCCACCAGTGATTGAAGCACCATTGAAAGTACTGGGTGCGGTGGTGCTGTTAGGGATGGTGGGTTCCCATGGGGGGCCCACAGTTAGGGAATCCCATAAAGCCATCCCAAGCCAATCCCATTTGCCCAAGCCCATCCAGCAGTCCTGCCCTTCCCCAGCCAGCCTCTTCAGCTTTAGCAGCTCAGTTGCTAGATGCATCACAGCCCCAGCAGCCCCTCAGTGATTTCCAAATTGATTCCCCCCCTGTCTGGTGCGGTAAGCTGTTGGTGTTGCAAGCGCTGGCAGGGGCCTCTGCTCGCTGCTCTCTGTGAGGGCTGCTGGCGGCTGGTATTAGGGGCAGCAAGGGGCAAGGGCAAAGAAAGCAACAAAAAGCAAAGTTTGCGCAAGCCGAAAGTTCGAACTGTCTGCGGCCACACACACACACAACAGTCCCACAACTGTTCCCAGCTTGCCCCCCCCCCAAAATTCGGGTTTCAATGATAGAATCTGCCCCATTATCATCCCAATCTCCAGCGCGGGGGGCCAGCGGTTTGAATTGAGATCATGTCGTGTTGTCGTCATCTCTGTCAGCGCCTGCGTATCCGCCCTCTTCGCCGCTCGGTTCGTCCTGTCCTGGTTCAGCATATACTGCGAGAGTGCGCGGTGCGTGTTGTATCACGATTCGGTTGCGGAGGAGGAGAGGAGTCCATGCTTGCTGTGCTATGCTGCGCCTGGCGTTCACCAAGCAAAAGCAAAAAAGCGCTGAAACTTGTCTGTCAGGGGAGGGAGGAGAGGAGTGAGAGGCCACCAGAACACCCCACTGATTTTTTTTTTTTTTTTCCCCCGATCTCATCAACCGGAAATGCCAAGGGCGGGGGCGCGGGGGAACTGGGGAAGCTGGGATAGAGCTACACAGCCACAGTCAGTGCAAATGCAGAAATCATCGCTAGGACCGGACCGTGACACCACCACCACCGATTTAATGTGTAGTGTACGCACACACGATTTTTTAAAAAAATCTTTTAAAAACGGTTTATGCAAATTCGGAATAGTCCCGTAGTGTAGACGTACCCTCAGAGTCAGACTGAAAATAATTAACTAGAAAGGTCTTTAAAATGACATCCAGCAATACAGAGAACAAGGTGCAAGTTAGAATGTTTTTTGGAATATAAAACTTTTACCAGCAAGGAAAGAAACAGCCACAGGGATGCCCAGAGGCGGGGACAATTGGGGCAATTTTCCCCAGGCCCTGGGCCCCATAGGGGCCTCCACAAGAATATAGTATGATATAGTATTGCAACTTTTTTTTTATGGAAGTGGCCCCCAAAATTGCTTTGCCCCAGGCCCCCTGAATCCTCTGGGTGGCCCTGAGCAGCCAAAACACTCTCCCCTTTCCTCACTTTTCAGAGAATTAGAAAACAAAATGGAGATAGTATATATATTTATAAAGACACTGGTGGGAGTTGTGATTTATAGCAGAAATTTAACACCCCAGCTAAGTGAGTTGGGGGACAAAGATTTCTGTTCAAATAAAAACAGGGAGGGATTCTGAGTCCATACAGGATAAGAATCTACTGGCATTACTTCTTTAGTTCAAGTGGGAGAGACAGGTGCCTTGAAGCTGCAGATCGGGGGTTCCATCCCTGCTGATGATCCACTGACAACGTGCTGTATGATAGAATAGTATTCCAAAAGCTGCTATTTCTCCATGCCAGTTGTGATACAACAGTTACTCCTCTGTACAATTGCCAGTCTATTCATGTTTTTTAAAGGGACACAAACAAACAACCAAAAAAACCCACGTACTTTCAAGTATGTTATGTGGGGACTCTACTCAAATGAGAGCAACTGAAGGGAACAAAATGCCCTTCTGAGCAGACTGAGGACTTTGTTTGCTCTGAAGATGGCTTGGTGAATAAACATATAAGCAAAAGGTTTTAATGATACGGTGCATTTAATTTGAAGATGGAGTAGGAATGTATATTAGCCTTGGACAAGTCACTTGACCTCGCTGAGCCTCCTCAACTTTGTCTTCTTAATTGGGAATAATACTCCTTAACTCATTGGGATGCTAATATGCTTAGTTTAGGTAGTTTTTCTGCAGCACTTTGAACTAGTAAAGTGATCCTAATTGCCAAGTTTGAGAAGTCTCAAATTGGGTGGCCAAAATTCATGAATGCTTTTGGCCTTAATCTCTGTGCTTCACTTCCCCAGAAGTAAAACGTGGATAATATCATCATCCCACCTCCCAGTGCCGCTGTGGAGATAGGAGTTAAGTGTTTATGAAACAGCTGGGTAGTCTGGTGAAGGCACCATAGAAACACCCAGGAAGAAATTAATAATTTTGTATTCAGTGCAGGGTTTGGATGGTGTGCAGTAAATAATGCATTGGGGTACAGAATGAGGAGAATAACAAGAAATATTTAATACTTATCCATTCACTGAATGAGGCCTGGGTCCTGGGAAAAAATAGTATGTGATCATGTGCATATGCATTATCATACAGCTTTTAATTACAAGGGGGCTGGATTAAGGTTACATGGGCAACCTTACTTCTGGCATTCCCTGACTTTTGAGTGCTTGACTTTGCAACCTTAGCCTTATTTTAATGTAGTTTATTTTGGATGTAATTTCCTAAATAAAAAAACAAAAAAACAAACTAAAATAAATTCCATCACATGGAAACCATGTTGAGTACAAACTTGGATCATCAGTAGGTATAGAGCCTTTTGAGCCACAGCACTGACCTCTAGCACTAAAAACTAAAGATGTCCCTGGCAGCAGTAGTAGGCTGTAATGCTCTGTGTGGACTAGAGATGGGATGGATGAGACACACAGCAAAGAGCTGTGAAACCAAGTGTTTAGACCCTTCTGCTCCTACCCTGACTGTTCCTCTCCGATTTAATCCAGCCCCCTCTCCTCCATCCCGACCCCCTCCCCTCAGCTCCTGGCTTCTCACCCTCCATACCGCACCCCTGGCATTATTTGTGACTGCTTTCTCCTCATCATTACCTGGACATCAACCAGGAAGGCATTGAGAACCACAGGGGAGTGGCACCTGGCAGGCAAGAGGAGCCATTGCAGGAAAAGTACTACCTGGTCTGGCAGGAGTAGGTTGGGGCATGCTCAATCTTCTGATAATGTAGCTGCCAAATTCTTCACTTAGCATGTACAAATTGAGATTTTTGAGTGTCTTATAATCTGGTCACATTTAGGAGAATTTTTCAAATATGGCAGCTGATACCAGCGTGACCCTTCCCTGCCAAAATTCAAGTCCCTGCTCCAAAACTTAGAGGCACTTCAGAGTTTCCAAATGCAAATGTTTTAAGAATTTAACATGGACCAACCCCCCCCCCCCAAAACTCTTATTTTCTCCCTCCTCTTGTTCTCAGACACATCTGAGCCTT
Organism: Mauremys reevesii; assembly: GCF_016161935.1. Lineage (NCBI taxonomy): Eukaryota > Metazoa > Chordata > Testudines > Geoemydidae > Mauremys > Mauremys reevesii. Next base: position 55,473,719 of record NC_052630.1, read on the forward strand.
TTTAGCTGAAAAGCTTGCCAAAAAAGTTCAGCCTGAGGCAGACACCTGACATGGGACATTCCAGTCCAATCAGTTAATGTCTGGCAAAGCTATATGCAGCTGAACAGGGTCCTATAATGGGAAGTGCTGCGGAATCATTACCACGGGCAGCAATACCAACTCTGCCTATAATAAAACTGTTTAACCTTATAACTGTTCTCTTGTCTCTTTTAACCAGAGTCTGATGCTACAGAATTCCAACTCATAGTACATTCTTATCTTTAAAATGTTAAGATAGGAAATCCTTTATTCCTCCATTTAGCGTTGTCTCCCATTTCAATACAGGAGTGATTAGCAAAAGTCTTCCAACATTATGGAAGAGTTTGTCAGCATCTAAATTATTGCTGAAACAAATGATTATCTAGTCATCTTTCATAATGTACTTTGCTCCAGACTAAAATAATCAAGTGCCCGATGCAACCAGATGAAAGTCTTCAGTCTGGTAACCGAAATTAGACTTCCTGTTTGGGTAAAGCTAGATGAAGAGTTCAGTTCTTCTCCTAGCATTAAACCCTTGGTCAAGTCAGACTTATCGTTGTGAGAGGAACTTGATTATTTGAATTGCTTTGCCCCTCTCATTTTGGTGAAGGGCATATAACGATACGCTACTCGGGGCAATGTTGCAAGCCATTCCCCTCCCTCTCTTCATGCCATTTTCCCCTTTATAACACCATCTCTCCCTTGCCACCTAAACTCACATCCACTGATGTCAATGGGAGTAGGATTGGCCCTTAATAGTTTGTTAAAGCTGGTCACAATTTTCCAAGTTAGTTTTTTTTTAAATGAATAAAAATTGACCATTTTTAAAAGTGAAGTTTCATAAAAAATTGTACATTTCTTTTAAAAAAAGCATCAAAGTTCAGTTTGTTTAACAAAAACTGGATTTTCAGGAAGAATAAATCCATAATGTTTTCAATTGCATTTGATTAGATTTGGGGTGGTGGGAATTAGGGAAATGATTTGGAAAAGGGAGTTAAATGAAAAATTGAAATTTAGATATTTTGGGGGAGGGGAGACAGAAATAGGGTTTCATTGTTTGACCAGATCTTCTACTTCTATAATTCATGCTAGCAGCTAGCATTCTCCAGGTAATGGCATTGGCAGTGCCTAAATCCAGTTTCCCCTCCATTCCCTATGTGGGCAGTGTTCCCAGTGTTGTTCACTTTCACACCCAGGTAGCAATGCATTGCCCTGACTGAGGAACTGATCCTCTGCTTTTGCTGCATTTACTTTCTCTTTTCTTGGAAAAGGAACTGCTGTGCTTTGTGGGGGCCAATCTGTCGTTACTACTGAATTTAGCTCCCTCTGCAGAGATCTTTAAAGACTTCTATTTTTGTAAATGGCACTTCATGCTAATGAAGCTGATCTACCTCCAGTTTTCAACAGCATTGTTTTACTAATACATGGATAAACAGCCCTATGCTGCCTTAATCTGGAAGTGATGGCAACTCTTCCTAACTTCAGTCCAGTCTAAAAAAATAAGTCAACAAGGAGATATCAGAAGGAGCCCAACTCCATTGCAAAACTTCTCAATTTTAAAGGAAACCGGATCAGACCCAACATTATGCTTAAAAGTGAGATGTACTCAAAAGCCACAAAATGCTACTGAAAGATTTTCTCAGGATAGTCAATTGCTGTCAGTAGTGTATGACTTCTGTGTGGTTTGGATATTGCAGGTATTCAGCAGAATTTATCGAATCATTCTGTTACACCCATAGTTCAACTACATGGGTGTGAATAGCAGTGCATACCAAAAAGTGCTGCACTGCAACTCCCCTGTGCAGACACTGTAGGCATGAACTGAAAGGTTCCTAGTTTGCACTAAATGTATTCTTGTTTGAAGAGAACTACGTTAACACAAACTAGGAACCTTTCAGTTCTAGCCCACAGCCTCTGGATGGGGGACTTACAGTGTAGCACTTTGGTAAGCACTGCTAGTCACACCCTCGTGTGAATAAGCCTGGTAGTGTAGTGCAGTGTAGACAAGCAGTGTAGATAAGCCTCGATGGATTGGGTGATCCTTCGGACCTTTTGATTTGCTTATTTACACTATCTCCTTGTCAATGCAGGATTGTTCAATATAGTGTTTTGTCCAGTCCGGTTTTAAGTTTGACTAACAATGGGTTCCCATTTCCCTTTGCTTAACTTCATCCCATGATTCCTTAGTGTAGTCCCATGCAGCTCCTTTGTGTTTACACCCTTCAGATGGATATACAATAACTGCAACCCTCCTCCCTATTAAACTTGTCAAGGCCCTCTGGCCCAGGGGTGGCTCCAGCCCCAGCACGCCAAGCGCATTCTTGGGGCGGCACGCTGCGGGGGGCGCTCTGCCAGTTGCCGGGAGGGCGGCAGGCAGGGCTCCGGTGGACATCCCGCAGACGTCCCTGCGGAGGGTCCACCGGAGCCGCGGGACCGGCGACCAGCAGAGCGCCCCCCGCGGCGTGCCGCCGTGCTTGGGGCGGCGAAATGGCTAGAGCCGCCCCTGCTCTGGCCATCCTCTATCACAGGGGTCGGCAACCTTTCAGAAGTGGTGTGCCGAGTCTTCATTTATTCACTCTAATTTAAGATTTCGCATGCCAGTAATACATTTTAATGTTTTTAGAAGGTCTCTTTCTATAAGTCTATAATATATAACTAAACTATTGTTGTATGTAAAGTAAATAAGGTTTTTAAAATGTTTAAGAAACTTCATTTAAAATTAAATTAAAATGCAGAGCCCCCAGACTGGTGGCCAGGACCCAGGCAGTGTGACTATCACTGAAAATCAGCTTGCGTGCCGTGCCGCCTTCGGCACGTGTGCCATAGGTTGCCTACCCCTACTCTATCATCTTGCTCAATGTTGCCAGACAGATACAATCAAAGGGGTTTACCCTAACCATGACATTTTGATTCACACACTCCCACATGTGCGCGCGCACACACACACACACCCCCTGACTGGATGCAGGAGCTCTGCTTTGTTTTTATTTAAACCAGCCCTTAGTCTATCATTAGTATTCACCATGATGCTCTCAGGCAATCCCTCATTTTCAGCTACAGTGCCTGGTGGTGTTGCTGATAGTTACATTCTTGCATAGTGGCATTACCCTAGTTAGGAGATTACTTAGCAAGTGTATAGCTTTTATGTTCAAAGCACATTACACATATGATCTAATTAGTCCTCACAACAGTCCCATTTTACAGATGGGAAAACAGACACAGAGGGCCAGAGACTTGTCTATGGAAACAGAGATGATTAATTGGTTTCAGAGCTAGGATAAGAACTCAGAAGGTTTCAGCACTTGGTCCCATGCTCAGTTCATTGGATCTTGCCTGTTTGAATTCAGATAGCCCATGCATAAGCAAGGTGCCCTGGACGAACTTGATCCAATTCCCATTGAAGTCCCTGGGATTCTTTCCATTGCATTTCCCTGGGAGTTGATCAATCCCTTCTAGAGTGTGCTGGGGCCATGCCTCAGGCACACAGAGAGGCATATTTAAGCAACCATGACCAAAGGAGATGGCATGCTGTCAGGTGATAAGCAGCTGGGTTAAGGACCCTCATTTACACCAGGGCCCCTTCAGTTTGGTTATTAACTGCCTGGAAACACCACCCACATTAATCATTAAAAACCATAAGTGTGTATAAGAAAATTAAACATACGTTGTACAAAACAAAATTAGCCCTACAGAAAGTAGATTGTGAGCATGGCCTTTTTTGTGTGTTAAGAGCTGAACTCTAAGTTGCCAGGGATACAGTGTTCTGCTTACAGTAGTGGCCTTTTCCTAGCAGATGACGGTCAGTATGGTAGTTGCTTGGAAGACAGGACTTCAGTCAACTTTTCCCTCAAATTCATTATTAAAATGCATAAGGCCTATCATTCCATGCCTTTACAATTCCAACTGGGAGGAGGAGAAGAAGTTCAGTGATTAGGGCGCTAGCCTGAGACTCAGGAAAACTGGATTCATTTCACAGCTGCATCCCAGGCTTCCTATATGTCCTCGGACAAGTCAGAGTGTCTTTATGCCTCAGTTTCCCATCTCTAAAATGGGGATAATAGCACTGCCCTGGGGATGCTAAGAGGCAAAATACATTGGAGATTGTAGGGCACTCAGATACGATAGTAATAGGTCCATGTAAGTACTTTAGATAGAGCAATGGGGATAATAGAATCTAAATATGAAAGAGACGTGTTAGGCCACTGTGCATTTGAAAAGTGGAAGAGTTAAGGGATTGTAAAAGTGGGGAATGGCTGGAGCTTTGAGATTTTGAGGTACCTGGCTTTCTGGTAGCGAGTTATGTTAAGCGCAACAGCATAATTTAGGATGTATTTTAAAGTTATCAATAGATGTCCTGCTTTAGTATTTCTCTAAATCTAAACATCTGTCAGTGAAGGGTTTGTTCCCCGTTGGACATTTGCTAATGGTTTGTCCAGACTTATCTTAAATATGTCAAGTAATGGGGCTTCAACCACGGATTTTGAGACACCATATTGGACAGTTGGCAGAAGTACTTATCCTAGACTCTTCACTGAATGTCCTGACATTGCTACCACACATCCAGCAAAAGCGTCCTTTGGGGGCCTTCATTGGCCAGATTTCTCCTTGGCCCCCCAACCTATTGTGTGACACCTAATTAATGGTTTGAATCATAAGGATTTTGCCATATGTGTGGTGACTTGTCACCCAATTAAAATGAGTCTACAGCGCTTTCTGGGAAGACAAGCCTGGGCCCGGTTTGCTCAGTAACTGGAGGAGATGAGCAGTTTTTCATCTGTTTGGTGGCTGTAGCCTCAGACATCACAGCAGTGAGCAAATGAAAAGCAGGGCTTTGCATACCCCATAATAAGCATGAAAACAGAGAGGGAACAGATTCCTGAAAATCAGATGAGTCAGTTTTGGGTAGAGGAGTTGCTATTACGATGACCATGGACAGAGACTCTCAGAGAGGGGGAGTGGTTATATCCCATATTCATAAAAAACATCCATCAGTATTGGATTCACCTCGAGATTACTACACATTAACAACTTTTCTAGCACTGACATCACTAGATCAAGGCACAACTCAGAAAACTTAATCAAGTACAATAGTGAGGCATCTGTCTACCCTCTGGGCATGTTCCCACTACTTACCAAAGCCAATTTTGCCTTTGGCACGACATCTTTCTCCCAGGACAGTAACTATGACAACAGAATTTTATGTAGTATGAAGGAAAGAGCCCTTTTAAAAGCCTGCAGTTTGTTAGGGTTATACAGCCCTGAATTACAGATCAGCACAACACACTTGGCTATCCTCTGAGGATACCTATCAGGTACCTCAATATTCAGTTTTTTAAAAACATAGTATCTTCCACACAAAGCGTTTCAAATGTTTTACGGTGAGGGGTAAAATGAGAACACTTTAGAGGGCTGAATGCAGGATTATTGTGCAGACTGCTACAGTAAATGAAGCAGAAAGAGGAACTGGAATAAAAGATTAATGTCATTTAAAATCCTAATACAGCAATAAGCCTCAACAGGCTTAATATTAGCATGTTACTCGGGTGCGTTCAGCCTAATGAGTTCAGGCCCCCAAGCAGCACATTAACTGAAGCCCTTGTGTGGCTTACTGCTCTAGGAGTGTGGCTCATATAGAGTTTTGAGCTATGAAAAATAGCCCCTAGTGAAAAGAGAAGATACCAAAACCAAGGCCACAACCCTGAAATATATTCAGAATAGGATAGAAGAGAAGTTCACTTATTCCGTCTCTCCTTCCACCCTCCCACCCCCAATCTTCTGATTATCCCTTTCTAGTCCCCAGAAGCTCAGCTGCCCTTTCTGCAGGGGACTGTGCCCCAGCACCTATTTTGTACTAATTTGTGATACTGAGCAGTTCCCATGTTAAGGCCCAATTCTGCTCCCATTCAAGTCAACAACCAGACTTCCAGCCCTCTACTGTAGCTGCACAATTGGGCCCTTTGGGAGTTTGTTGTTTGTTTTGAACTCCCACCACCTTATTCTCCAGCCTCTCCCTCTTTCCCTCCCTGCCCTGACCCAGACAGTGTTTTTGTTTTTCTACCCCCACTCCCAAACCCTTATCCACCTATTTAGCTTAAGGAGGTCAGAGCGATGCACCAACCAATCGGATTGTATATGCCCTTATCCTGCAAAAAATTATACATGTCATTGACTGTGACAGACCTAGTGGAGCTCCCCAAGCTGGATGCTGGCAAGGCTGCTAATGCTATTGGGACCCAACCATTAAATCCTGCATCATGCATGCTTCTACACCCACTGAGTCTGAGCAGTATCCAGGCACTGGCTCTGGCCTCTCAGGCTCACTCCCAGGGGCCAGATTTCCTGTCTAGCACCCCCTTCTCAGAAGCAGGACCCTGTGGTACAGCTGTCCTGGGCCACAAGACCAGTGCTGAACTCCCTTTCCCAAGTCTGAATCCCCAGCAGCTTAAGCACAGCCTTTCCCAGAGCTCCACCTTCATGGGTACTACAGGTTACAATTTAACTGTTCGGGAACACATGGCAATTACATGAAGGAACTCAGAGACTTTGGGGAGTAACTTGTTAAAATACATACAACTTTATTCCAAGAGCAAGCACAGGGAGGGACTTACAGAGCCATACAAATAACAGAACCTATATGCAAAACCCTCCTGCCACTGTCCACACTACTCCAAGAGCCCACTGGATTTCATTCAGTAATTTTCAAGATTCCAAGACCCTCCTCTCCTCCTACCCTGCCGCTGCAACAAGCTTCCCATAGTTTGTTCAGTCCAGGCAGTCAGCAGGTTCCCCTGGCTCACAGAACAGTCCCTTTGTGTTCCCTAAACCTCACAGAGTCTGTTTCTAAAAAACAGTTCTAACACGTTGATTCTTTGTTCCTTTTCTTCTGGGGAATTTCCACTGCTCTCATCCCTCTGCCTTAAAAAAAACAACAACAAAAAAACCACACACAAACCTGGGAAGAAGAGCCATTTTCCTTTGGCTTGGCCAATCTGCCTTGCCAATGCAAATAATAAACAAAGTCATTCCAGGTTAACAGCTTCTTTGATTTGAACCTACTTCTGTTGGTGAGAGAAACAAGCTTTCGAGGTTCCACAGAAGAAGACCTCAGTGTAAGCTTGAAAGCTTGTCTCTCCCACCAAACAGGAGTTGGTCCAATAAGAGATATTAGCTCACCCACCTTGTCTCTCTAATAGCCTGGGATTGACACGGCTATAACAACACTGCATACAACAACTTCTTTGATTTCCCTGTTGCTGCTTCCAGACAGGGTGTGAGATATGTGACACGGCCCTTATCACCAAATGACTGATTCAGTACACACTGAGGCTTACACAGAGTTCCTAAAATCATAAGTTGTAAATAGACTGTTCCCCCAAACAAACAGTCACAGTTATACATGAGTAGACCCAGACCCATTGAGTTAGATGGGATTATGCATATGTTTCAAATTAAGTACAGGTGACAAATCTTTGCAAAAAACTCAGGGCTCTAAATTGTAAGATCCTTGGGGTAGGGACTAGGTCTTTATTCTCTCAGTAAAGTGCCATGCAAACTTACAGCATGATAGAGAAATTATAAATTAGGACAACCAGTGCCCACAGCCATAGTCAGATAATGCAGTCTCATCATGAGTCAGCCTGTCCTGCATGAGACAAGTATGAGAGTGGATAGGTCTGCATGAATGAGAAAAGCTGCAGCCGGGACTATGCAAATGAGAACATAGTTGCATTTCAGGGTGCACACACCAGGGATTAGATGCAGCTCCAAGGCTGGCTCCCATCTCTGAATGTTACTATTTAATTTGGGCTAAAATATTTCCCTGGAAGAACAGTAAACCTATGGAATAATTTACCAAGTAAAAAGCCATTGAAGCAGATAGCGCAAGCGATGGAATTTAAAAGACAACTAGACATTTTGAGAGACACACAGAGCGACTTGAATCAACAAATCAGAGCCAGGGTTTAGCATGGAGGGCAAATGGCCTTTTTCCATCCAAAACTTGAGTCTTTAGGTCCTTATTGCTGCAGTCTGTGTAGATGTTTTGCAGTTCTCAGATAACGGAAGGTGGTTTGCGCTTTTAAGACACTGAAGCCTCAGATTGTAGTTGTGCTACTAGAATGTCAAATTTGAGTCAAAATTTAGTTTTGTAAAAAATGCTTTTGAAAGTCTAATGCCTTTTTTAAAATAACCATTCTCTTGTACCAAAATCATTGCATTTTGCTGAGAAGGTTCATAAAAAGCAACTGAGAGTGAAATACTGCTGGGCTATAGCATGAGAATCTGAAAAAAAATGAGGTTGATAATAAATAAAATAATAATACTACAGTGCAGTCAGAGAAAAGCCCCATTGCCCGAGTAGGGACTGAAGGATTGACTAGAAATGCAATTCAATGCTGACTTGTGTATTATTAGTGTCCAAGTCAAGGGGGAAAAAAAACCCCAACGAGTGAAAAACACCATAAGTTAACATAACTTTTAAAAATCCAATTATTGCAGCTGAAATGACGAAGGCATTTGTTTGTTATATATAAGGACCATTTTTTTCTGAAATCTAACCCAACAACATCATTTTGAAGCTTTTCATATAGGATACATTATGCTCACTAGAGAAGGCAAACGGTTCATTCAGTAAACTTAATCCAGTCTTCTGTTGTGAATTATCCACAGACAGATTTTCACTAATTTATCCATTGGTTGGAAGTGTATTTCAGAGGTTGCTCTTTCATATGTGCTACCTGACCAATCTGGAGCCCTTTTTGAGCTATTAAATCACTTTCTCTCTTCCCATATTAGCTTCATCTCTCGTTTTAAGGTAAGTTCCATGCTCAGATCCAAATTCACTTTCCACAAATTTGGGGCTGATCAGAACCAGGGTTTTGCTTCAGCCCATTTCAGAGAAGGGCTTGGATCTGAACATTTCCTAGTTTCAGGGTCTTTGGATCAGCCCCATCTCTGCTTAATATTTCCTGTAAACAATAGCCCATGATGGGCTCCAAATGCTGCTTGATACAGCTTCCTCCTATTCAACTGCCATTGTAAGTGGTCTGCAAGAAATCCTTGCTTGCATGTTTAATGACTTAAGACTTGGCCTTCTTTTAATTTTACCTCTACTCCACCTATTGTTGTGAGCTTTTAATCCCACCTTTGTACCAGTATAGAAGTCAAGGACATGATTTTCTTCTCACATGTTGTAACTATTGACATTGGTGTAGTTTCTCCTGACATGCATCATCAGAAATGGGGCGGGGGGGAAAGAGGAGAGAATAAACTCAGGCCCACAGAATGTAGTTCTATGAATGCATTATACCTGGCTCTCAAGTGAGGCATTTTATATGTAGGATGCTACACAAAAATAGTCTGCATTACATAGTAGTCTGGACACTGTGTTCCTCTGTTTCAGAAATGTATCCTGGAAATCCAAGACATATTCCAAAATAACCACCTTTGATCAACACATGTGCACTTGACCCACAGCAGCTGCCTGGGCTGGTCTCTGGCATGCGCTAATGTACACAACATTGTGATCTAACCTGAGTACTCAGACTGGAGCAACATGCACATGCTATAACGAGACAGTCACGCTGCACTGACCAAATTTCTGCTTTTCAGAGAAATGGAATACCCACCTGCTTAGTTTTGAGCAATGAAATAAGCAGCTAAAATATTGATGTACTAGTGCAGTGAGTTTAAAGTAGAACTTTTGGGTGCTCTTCTCCTGCTTGCATGAGGGCAAAACATCTCCAGGGTTGATGTGGATGTTTGCTGGCTAAAGTGTGTGGCATGTACACTGCAGACAGCAGTACACAAAGGCCACCTTCCCAAAGCCTCTTCCCTGGCATATTTGCTAGTACTGTGGAGATATACCTATCTCATAATGCTAGAAGGGATCTTGAAAGGTCATTGAGTCTGGTCCCCTGCCTTCACTAGCAGGACCAAGTACTATCCGTGACAGATTTTTGCCCCAGATTCCCTAAATGGCCCTCTTAAGGATTGCACTCACAACCCTGGGTTTAACAGGCCAATGCGCAAACCACTGAGCTAAGTTTAATGAATATCAAGTATTGCCATCACTATAGCTTTTGACAAAGTAGTCTTTCATCCTAACAGAGCTGGCATAAAAAGGTGCTATTTATGTCCAAACTTGTCCAGAGCCTCTGGATTTACATACAGCTTGAAAGACTGCACCTCCAGCAGCACAGAAATCCTGTGCATCACGCTGCAGCAATGGCTCACTACAGGATTACCTACATCATTTGTCTGCAGCACATGCATTAAGTAGATCTGGCTAACTTAGGCTATGTCTACACTGCAATGTAAGCCCAGGGTTCGAACTCAGACTCAAGCCTAACCCCCCTTCTGTCTACACAAAAATCATGCTAACCCAGGGTCCAGGACTGCACAAAGGTGGAAGGGCCGAGCCTGAGTCAAGCTGGGATCCAATGTTCAAGCCCCATTGCTTTGCAGCATAGACAGCTCCACTGAATTCGTGCTCTGAGTCTGCCAAGAGTATCCCACAATCCCAAGGGCTGACTTTCTTTGTCCTCAGGATAGTTGAGTTTGGTGAACAGTCAAGTTTTCCCCCACAGTGCACCACAAACAAAGGGCTAGAGCAGCCACATTTTGGGAGGGTGCTAAGAAGCCTGGGACATGGGTGATTGGACTCAGTCCCACATAATGCAGCGTAGATGCTGGATTCTCAGGTTGGGGGGTTCAACAGTTCCTAACCTGGGGTTACAAATGAGTATAGACACTCGAGTCCTAGGTTAACAACCCCAGAGTCTGCTAACTCGAGTTCTATTAATCCTGGGCTTACACTACAGTGTAGACATTCTTTTAGTGATTCAAGATGAGAATTCCATCCAAGGTTCTACAGCTACAGAAAATGCTATTAAAGAACATAGACTGAGCATGTTACAGTATTTTGAATCTAGGTGCGATTTTTGGGGAAACATGTTCTTAAAACACACTTCTTTACCTTAGTTACAGTACCTAGAACTTTTCAGGGCATTTGTTTCTTCTCATCTCCACACCAGCCCTTGGAATTCTCTTTACATCATTGTTCAGGGAGGGAGATTAAAGCCTCCTGCATGCCACTGACTCCCTGTTCTCTATCCTAGGCCAAAATTGCACAAGACCATAGATGCTGCCAGACCTGCTCAGAGCAGTGTTCCTAGGGTGACCAGATGTCCTGATTTTATAGGGGGCAGTCCCGATATTCAGGGCTTTATCTTATATAGGTGCCAATTACCCGCTACCTCCTGTCCTGATTTTTCACACTTGCTATCTGTTTACCCTAAGTGTTCCATCTAGCACCCAGTCTCTGACAGCGGTCAGCCCTAACTGCTTCAGAGAAAGGTTCAATAAATAATTAGCTGTCCATAGGGGAAGTTTCTTTATTACTCTTATGAATTAGTAAAGCACAAGATGCCCCCTAAACTCCTGGCCTCAATGGTATCTCATGCCAGTGAGTTCCACAGCTGCCCTTTATCATGCTGAAGTGTGCTGCCATTTAAATTTCACGTGTCACTTATCCCTGGTTGCAAGTTGAGTTTCTAAGGTGCCTGTCGCTAGCTGACCCCAGATTAATAGCACTCCAGGTCTAAATGAGATTGGTTTAAAATTAAGACATATTTTATTGGCAAATTATAATAGGGAGAGAAAAGATAAGTGAAGCACAATCTCACCTAGACACGCTCACAATAAACACCATCGCTAAGTTAGCGTATGCTTATATTACAGTGTGATGTTCATGCAGTCTTGCCTAATGATAGCCCCACCACAAAAATCTACTCTCTTGCCATCATCCACGATTGAAGAGAATGCTAAAAGTGATTGTTTTATTAGCATTTCAAAACAAAAGCACTTGCCCTGAGCTAGCGAGTATGATTTTGAAAGGCTGAAAGAAATACCCAAGAAGAATTTTACTTGGTAGAAAGTCGTGTGTGTGTGTCCCTGCTTTGCTGTATTTCTTTCAGCCCACCCAGCTCATTGTAAATCATATGGTCTCAAGGATCTTTGGATGTCTTATGTCTCACATATAGTAATTTGCCTTAACACAAATAGATGTAATACTGTCAGTTATTTTGTTTCTTACCCCTTTTCTAACCCTTTCATTTGTATGAACAATTGTCTATGCTTTACCACTTTCCTTTCTGGTAACTGAGTTGGTTCATTTCTTGGGGTTAAATCCAGAATAATTTTGGATCTTATTACTTTACCAACAAAGTGTAAGAAAACAGACCTATAACACTTCAAAAAACCTGAATTTTTCTTGGGGTTATTCCATGACTGATTTTCAACTCATTTGCCACATCTAATTCCTCACAGATCAGTGTTCTACCTCTTTTCGAAGACTCCACTTATCTGCATGTATATTCCCTTATTCTGTCCTGAACGAGTATGATCTTTGTTTATTTAGTTCATTTTTGTCTTGATCCAGTTCTCTGTGGAGTAAAGTTTGCATCTGTCTTTTTTCCCCTTCAGATTTCATTCTCCCTCACACACACCGCCCCACTGTAAATGCAATTCTTGTGGGAGAAAGGACTAACTAGTACATCAACATCCCAATCATTTTCCAGATTAATCAAAGCCTTAGGGTAGCTCTGCTCACAGTGCAATTAATGGGCATTTTACCATTTACTTGAAGGGAACAATGTTTAAAACCCCACCCTTTGCATTTTTCCTTTTCCATCCTAGTTTTTCTGCTTTGTTTCTCAAGCTCCCTGAAGGCATGTTTTGTACATTTCATGTGCATACAATGATTTATTGTACATATAGGGGAATTTCATACAATGGAATTCTCTTCAGATTATAATTACAGCACCCAGATGCAAGGCTACTCTAGACATACACAAGCAACTGCTCCTTGGTGAAATCCACAAACATTTGTGTTGTTACCAGTTAATGTTGCTGATAGATCTCCTGGATAACATGCTTCCATTTTGATTATGATGAACTTGCCAGACTGCATTAATCCAAGATCAAGACCACAAGTAAATATAGCATGAAAGTTTATCACATAGTAAAGTTCATTTTTATGTTGCTTAATCAATAGCAAGCACCATGTGTAGACTTATTGTTATGGTTATGCTCTTGCAGATCCACTATCAAGTGACCTGTTTGTTTTTAAGCAAGATGGCTTCCAGTGACAGACTCAGGAATGCTAATTGTTTTAAAAACACATTCAAATTTACTCCTGTGGGAAAAAAAAGCTTGCGTAGAACCTTTTTGTTTTTCAGAGGTTGTTGAGCCGAGACAGATGGGTACAGTCTGAGTTTTCCCTGTATGACTTGCCGATTTATCCTTTAAGAGTTGTGATACAATTCAAGGGTACTGCATTTTTGCATGAAATTTCCAGACATTGTACACTTTAAGGCCCTATTACTACAACTGAATCCACCTGAATAGATCCTTGCACCTACACAAAGTTTCATTGTTATGTGTGTTCACAAGGGCTCATCCATGTAGATGCAACTGCAGGACTGGGGGCTAAATGCCAATTTTTGCTTGCCCAAATGAATTCAATAAGATTGCTTGTGAGAGTAAGGCATACATGATTTGGCTCCAGTTCACAGCATAATTAAGAGCCTGATTCTGCAAATATTTATTCTGTCGCTTAATGCTCACTATACTAAAGGTCCCAACCAAGCCCTCCAAATGACTTTATGGGTCTACTCACGTGACTAAGATAACACATATATAAGCATCTGTAGAATCAGGCCCCATGTATGCACCTCTTGGCACCTGATAAAACAGCTTCTTATTACTGCTCTAACACCTCAAATCCACGTGACACAGGAGTGTCCACTTTTGGAAGCCAAGGAAGCTCTCCAGCCAGTTTTAAGTTAGACAAATGAGGATATAGATGGACTTAGTGATATATCCATGTCCCTGGCATAACTCAGCCAGTGCCACAATATGTCCCCTATAGTTTATAGCATCTCCAAATTTTAACTTAAGTAGTAAGCCCTGTCAAAGACAGACACTGAAAATCTCAAAAAAAATGACAGCCAACCTTCAGCTATAACAACAGTTTCCATCATTCCACAGGAAGAATGTTTCTCTGCTCAGAATGATTAACAATCAGTATCCCTGTGATTTTCCCAGGGGTGCTGCTTTCTAGTGTTATCTGAAAAGTGTTGGTTGAATCTAGGTCCCAAGATATTTAAGACGTTCCTCCACTGTAAGTTTGTTTGTGCTAGCAGAGGAGCTGACCCATAGTTCTTTCCTGGCATTTCAGTATTCTAATCTAAATACCTGATGAAGAGGGAGCTTTTTCTATTGTGATGATGGGCACAGATCCAGAACACAAATATTTTCTTCTCATGTACAATAAAAGCTGTTTAAGCCACCATCCAAGGTCTAAAATTGGTTACTTAGTAAAAGTGGGCTGTGACTATGGGTCAAATAAAAATATGCTAGATACCTGAGGACTATGTTTAGGGTGTCTTGTTTTGCAGTTTTCACTGTACAAGTTCTTTCTCTCTCCCCCCATTTCCCCCACATACACACTTTGGCCTTCTCTCCGTGGTATGTTAATGTGCACTAGAGGGGTGTGAATTATAGTGTGCACTAGCATGTTGCATACTAACTGGCCTATATGGACCCTACTGCATACACTAAAAGCTCCCTAGGGTGCATTAAGGTAGCCCCATATTAACATGCACTGGTGTGGATGAACTGCATAAACAAGCTCTTAGTCCAGGGGTAGGCAACCTATGGCACGCCTGCCAAAGACAGCATGCAAGCTGATTTTCAGTGGCACTCACACTGCCTGGGTCCTGGCCACCGGGCCGGAGGGCTCCGCATTTTAATTTAATTTTAAATGAAGCTTCTTAAACATTTTAAAAACCTTATTTACTTTACATACAACAATAGTTATAGAAAGAGACCTTCTAAAAACATTAAAATGTAGTAATGGCACACCACTTGTGAAAGGCTGCCGACCTCTGCCTTAGTCTCTCACATTTATCAGTCTTCCAGTTGGTTCCAATCCACTGAAATCAATGGAACAAACACTGATTTACACCATTTGAGGATCTGGCCCAAATTTGGGTGTGGTTGGTCTGTGAGAAAGTGAGACTTTCCCTCCACTTACATTCCTTCAGGATACAGGTGAGACACTTTGTGGCAGTGGGTGTGGGGATGGAGGGAAGAAAGCCAAAAACAAGCAAGCTTGAACACAAACACTGTGATGCATTTCCATCTTCAACCCCAGAAGGTGGATATTTTACACTCTTATTTGTCACTCAAATCAGTCCTGTTATTCAGAGCCCTGTTGCCTCTCAGAAGTGCTTTCTGTCATTTGACTGTTGCTTTATTTCCCCTCACCAATATGAGAGTGTTTTAAGCAGCTGGTTCTCCACACAGTCCCCATATTGCTCTAAATTAGAGAAGTATGTTGTGAGATGTTCTAGCTGGCCATCCACGATAGCTACTGTACCCTGGAGATTAGACTGAGGACTACATCTGATATTTTTCTTCTGTGCTCTAGATGTTTCCTCCAGTTTTTGCTGAGGAGTCTCTCTGGCAGTAGCTTCCTACATCCCTGATGTAGATGGCTGAGCAGCTTGTTGACCTTTGCTGTTGGGGTGCATGTTTCCTTGTTTCCCTCAGTTGAGAAGGGTCACAATGAGATGTTACAAGGCCCCTTATAGCAGCATTTGGCTTTTAGCTAGGTTAGGGCCACAGCCAAGACCCCTCACTCAGGCAGACCCCTTCACTGAGCTCATGGGAGTTTTCTTCCTGGATTATGCCTGTTGGAGATCTAAAAATTGTAGGATTTGGTTACAATTTGGCATTTCGGGGATCCACTTAACATATTACCCATTGAGTATCAAAACCTCACTTCTCTTCACTGGGAACACAGCAGAGGGAACTGTCATATTTCTAGGTGGGACAGTCTGTAAGTTATCTGGCATAATGTCAAAGACTTGAAGGATTTGTTCCATATCCCATCAAGCTTCTGAATTCTACCATATCTAGTTGTAGAAATATCTGAACCTGCCTGGTCCATTTCCAACAGCAACAAATACACTCTAGGATTTCCTCCCCCTATACTTTTAGCCAGAGTGCAATGAACAGTTCTAAGGAGCAGAGTCTGCTACAGAGTGAATTGAAGTTATCCATTTTTGGAGCCATTATCAAGAGTTGTTTAAAAGCTAGTATCTAGAAGTGAAAAATCAAATTGTTACTTCACTAGTGTACTTAATGAGCACTGAACACCTGTGTCTTTAGAACTAGTGTAGAGTCAAGCCATTAGTCGGCATGCATGTGTTCTGCCACAAGACTGGAAGTCTCTTATCACCATTGATTTGTTAAACATGTTCCTCAAATGCTAGTGTTGCAATCAGTAAACTAATGGGTATTTATATAAAAAGAGGCATATGATTAAGTTTTTCTTTTTTAAGTGTACTCAATCAACTTATGGCAATAAAATGGCAGTTTTTCTTCAAGAGCCCCAGGTATCCAAAAACTACACAGACTAGAATACTTGTAGAAAAGGTGACCAGATTGTTTCTTAGCCCTTCTAGTGGTCATAAAAAGCAGCTTTAGGTACAATATTAACCATGTTAATTGACCTGATCTGTGCCAGTAAAATCTGTTTAAAATCTTTAATTTTTCAGCCTTAAAGTTTAAGAAAATGAGAGAAAAGACACCCCCCCTAAATAAATACATATAAAAATTAGGACTTAGCTACATGCAAACTTGCACCCAAGTACATGGGTTTAAAAAAATAAATAAATTGTGTAGCAGGGCAATGCCTCACCACTTCAGCGCCGCCTGATGGTCATCCAGGAATTAGCTCTGTCCACTCAGGAGTGCTCTCTGCAGGCTGGTGTCTTGCCTTGCTGCTGGCCCCAGTGTCCCTCTCAGACCCAAGTGCCTCTTTTCTCAGGGTTCTGCTCCCTGCAGTACCCCACAGTCTTGCTGGGTCTCTCCAGGGAAACCCCAACCCTCTATTCCCACCTTGCCTCAGTCTTTGGCTACTGCCAGTCACCATCTAGCCCCGCTCACTGGGGCAGGCTGCAGTGTCAGAGCCACTCATCAGCAAGGAGGATTTGGACCTGCTGCTTCTGCCTACCCTTGGGCTGCCCTCTGCAACCCCAGTACCTTTTCCAGCCTTTAGCAAGGCCTGCAGCCTGGGGGTTTTCCAGGCCAGAGCTCCCCAGCTCCTCTGGCCTTTCCCCAGCCCTGCTCCAGTCTCAATCCCCTGCTCAGCTCCCAGCAGCCAGGCCCATCCCTCTCAATGGTTAGAGACAGATTGACTTAGGCTGGAGCTAACAGCCCCTTTATAGGGCCAGCTGCAGCCCGACTGGGGCGTGGCCCAGCTGCGGCTGCTTCCCCAATCAGCCCAGGCTAATGGTTCCCCACCACAGCCCTCTCGCAGGGCTGTTTTAAGCCCTTCAAGGCAGGAGCGGGGTTACTGCCTTGCTACAGAGGAGGTTGGCCAATGGAGACTCCTGCAACTGTGGGGCTTGTTTCCGGTCCCTCGTCCACTCACGTCTCCGGGCGGAGTTCCTCTGGGCGGCGTCCGCTTGCTCCCTTGACGCCTTCGAGGAGCAGTGGGTGCTGTCCGGGGTTCTCTGCTCGGTGTCCCCGTCAGGCTCCCTTCTTATGACCCTTTGACCGCACTCCTATCCCTGTTCTTTTATTAGTTGTCCCCTGAAATTAGTGGGTTTCTGAGGTCCTGTAGATCCTCCCCTTAGGCTGGGGGAGTGGATCCTTTAGCATTGGGCGGGCTTCCGCCCGCCCAGTTTCCCAGAAACCCAATAGATACACTTGTCTAGTTAAACCAGTGCAAAAATCATTATGTAGACACTTCTTTTGAGCATCGGCACAGGATTTTGCACTGGTTCAATAAAAAAATGTTTTTTTGTTAAACTAGTGCAATTTTCTCAAGTAGGCAAGTGCAGATAAGAGGAAGTCTTGTCTAGCAGTTACATCACAGGATTAGGAGACATGAGATCTGAATTAGATTCTCAGCTCTGCCACAGATTTATTGTGCAACTTTGAACAAGCTGAGTCATCTGTTATAAAAGAGGAAGCTGAATCAAATGGGAATCATTCCTCCCTCTCTCACATGAGGTTCATTAGTGGTTTAAGATTGCTTTGCAAGCCTTAGAGGAAATTCCTAATCAAGTGCAACGTTTTATAAAGATCAAGACTTAAGTTTTCCTAAACCATTATGTTCATGGATTGCTGAGCCTCACTTTCAGTTCTGTGCGTGTTGCTGATGAATAGCCCACATAAGTTAGTTCAGACACACAGTCATTTTGCATGAGCAGTCCTAAAACTGATGACATGATTTCAATCTGGGGGGAAAAACACCTGTGCAGTGCATAGAACTGAGTTATAATTCCATTGTCCTGGTGGTTTATATTCAGTCACAATTGCTTAAGGTCATGGCTATATGATCAATGAGGTTAGAAGTGTGGTAGATTAACCAACAATTTATTTTTAATGGCAATTCTATCCAGAAAGATTAATATCGATTGTCAGCATTAGAACAGGTCTGATTGTTCAGACAGTGAAAAGATGGATCTCCTTTGATATTTATTTAAAGCTACAGAGGCAGTAAGCAGTAGCCCACTGGAATAACAAAAGGAAAACTGTACTTAAAGCTGAACTAGCCTCTCCCTCAAGCAGTAATGAAAAGAGTTGTCATGGGGAAGTTATAGATGTCCCTTTGCTGCTAGTTAGTCTATAAGGTGCCACAAGACTCTTTGCTGCTTTTACAGATCCAGACGAACATGGCTACCCCTCTGATACTTGACACCATGCAAGGCACTGCATTTAGCCGTATGGAGTGGAAATCCATCAACCTCATGAAGAAACTTGCACAAATACAGACAGACATCATCTTCCTTTCCAAATGCAAACAGATGGACATCATACCAAATGGACTAAAGGTAAAAAATCCACTGCTATCTACATACTACACAGACCACAGTGAGAGACTATGCCATACTCTATCAAAGAAACTGAGGAACCACCTGATCAGCATCCTATACAGCAAACAGGAAAACATCAAAAAAGAGCTCTCCAACCTGGAGACTCTCATCAATAACCAAACTTCCATACAAACGGACTTCACTAAAATAAGACACGAGATCTATGTTACTCACTTCGCCTCTCTACAAAGGAAAAAGGACTGTAAGCTGTCTAAACTCCTACCTGCCACATGGGGCCACAACCGTGGTACCCCTAACCCACCCAGCAATATCGTCAATCTATCCAACCACACACTCAGCCCAGAAGAAAAGTCTGTCCTATCTCGGGGACTCTTTCTGCCCTGCCACCCCCACTAACATGATACAGTTCTGCGGCGATCTGGAAGCCTACTTTCGCCGTCTCCGACTCAAAGAATACTTTCAGGATAACACTGAACAGCCCACTGATACACAGTTACCCTCCCACCAACAGCACAAGAGGAAGAACTCCACATGGACTCCTCCTGAGGGTCGAAATGACAGTCTGGACCTATACATAGAATGCTTCCGCCAACGTGCACAGGCAGAAATTGTGGAAAAAACAACATCGCTTGCCTCATAACCTAAGTCGTGCAGAACACAATGCCATCCACAGCCTCAGAAACCACCTGTCACGGAGTGTGGGGGAGTCCGGCCCTGCACCCCTCTTCCCGGTCTCACAGTGACTCTCAGCCAGCGAGTAAAGCAGAAGGTTTATTGAACAACAGGAACACAGGATACAGCCCAGCTTGGGTTCAGAGCCAGGACCCCTCAATCTGGCCTTTCTGGGGGGTTCAGGGTGCTTGGATCCCAGCCTAGGATCCCCTGAAACCCACCTCCCAGCTCCCAACCGAAGACTGATTCCACTTCCCCCCTCCCTTTGTCTAGCTACCGGCTAGAGGTGAGACCTCCCCTCCCCCAGGCCAGGCTCATGTTACAGCTGCATACCTGTCTCTGCCTACCAAGCACACAGACAGTCCCTATTCCATCACACCTCTCCCCCCTCCGAGACTGAACTGAGCGGGGTCACTCTGCCCAGTGACCTGGGGAAGTTCAGGGCCTCCTCTCCGGGACAGCGCGTCCGCTATCAGGTTGGCGCTTCCCTTCACGTGGACCACGTCCATGTCATAGTCCTGCAGGAGCAGGCTCCACCTCAGCAGCTTGGCGTTGGCTCCTTTCATCTGGTGCAGCCAGGTCAGGGGAGAGTGGTCGGTGTACACGGTGAAGTGGCGCCCAAAGAGATAGGGCTCCAGTTTCTTCAGGGCCCACACCATGGCCAGGCATTCCTTCTCGATGGCCGCGTAGTTCTGCTCCCGGGGTAGCAACTTCTTGCTCAGGTACACGATGGGGTGTCTCTCCCCCTTTTCATCCTCCTGCATCATCTCCGCCCCCAGGGCCATGTCGGTGGCGTCGGTAAACACCATAAAGGGCTTGTCAAAGTTTGGGTTTGCCAGTACTGGGCCTTTGAGCAGAGCCTCCTTCAGCGCCTGGAGAGCCTGCTGGCACTGCTCGGTCCAGACCACCTTGTCCGGCTTCCCTTCTTGCACAGCTCAGTGATGGGGCGGCTATGGCACTAAAGTGGGGCACGAACCTTCGATAGTACCCCGCCATCCCGATAAAGGCCTGGACCTGCTTTTTGGTCTGGGGGGCGGGCCAGTCTCTGATCGCCTCCACCTTGGCTGGTTCCGGCTTTAGGCAGCCGCTCCCCACCCGATGGCCCAGGTAAGATACTTCAGCCATCCCCACCTTACACTTCTCAGCCTTGACGGTTAACCCCGCCTCCCGGAGTCGGTCCAGCACTTGTCTAACCTGGGACACGTGGTCCTCCCAGGTCTGGCTGAAGACGCAGATGTCATCAATATACGCCACAGCAAAACTCTCCATCCCCCTCAGTAGCTGATCCACCAGGCGCTGGAAGGTGGCCGGCGCTCCCTTGAGGCCGAAGGGCAGGGTCAGAAACTCATAGAGCCCCAGGGGAGTGATGAAGGCCGATTTCAGCCGGGCATCTGCGTCCAGCGGCACTTGCCAGTAGCCCTTTGTAAGATCCATGGTGGTGAGGTACCGAGCGCCTCCCAGCTTGTCTAGGAGCTCGTCAGGCCTTGGCATGGGGTAGGCATCTGATACGGTGATGGCATTGAGCTTTCGATAGTCCACGCAGAACCGGATCGACCCGTCCTTCTTGGGGACCAGCACCACTGGGGAGGCCCAGGGGCTGGCGGACGGCTGGATCACCCCTAAAGCCAGCATGTCCCTGACCTCCCTTTCCAGGTCCTGGGCAGTCTTCCCGGTAACCCGAAAAGGGGAGCAGCGTATCGGGGTGTGTGCCCCAGTCTCCACCCGGTGGACAGTCAAATTAGTGCGCCCAGGCTGGTTGGAAAACAACGGTCGGTACAGTTGCAGCACCCCTCGGATCTCCGCATGCTGAGCCGGGGTCAGCTGATCTGAGAGGGGAATCGCCTCCAGGGGGAAACCAGCCTTTGTCCCTGGGAATAGATCCACTAGAGGGTCATCCCCCGGCTCCTCCCAGTGGCCACACATGGCCAACACCATATTTCCCCGGTCATAATATGGCTTCATCATATTCACATGGTACACCCGGCGGTGGTGCGCCCGGTTCGACAGCTCCACCACATAGTTTACCTCATTCAGTTGCTGGACAACCTTGAAGGGCCCTTCCCAGGCAGCCTGGAGTTTGTTTTTCCTCACGGGGATGAGAACCATCACTTGGTCCCCGGTGGCGAAGGCGCGGGCCCGCGCCGTGCGGTCGTACCAGACCTTCTGCTTCCTCTGGGCTCGGGCCAGATTCTCCCTGGCCAGGCCCATGAGCTCAGTAAGCCTTTCCCGGAAGGTCAGGACATACTCCACCACTGACTCGCCATCGGGAGCGGCCTTCCCCTCCCATTCGTCTCTCAGCAGGTCCAGGGGCCCCCTTACCCGCCTTCCATATAACAGTTCGAACGGCGAAAACCCGGTAGACTCCTGGGGTACCTCCCTGTACGCAAACAGCAGGTGAGGTAAGTACTTGTCCCAGTCCTGTGGGTGCTGGTGCATGAATGTTTTTAGCATCATCTTTAGCGTCCCGTTGAACCTCTCCACCAGCCCGTTGGTCTGGGGGTGGTACGCTGAGGCCCAGCTGGGTCGGACCCCACATTTCTCCCACAGGGACTGGAGCAGGTCCGACATGAAGTTGGACCCCTGGTCCGTTAAGACTTCCTGGGGAAACCCCACCCGGCTGAAAATAGTCATCAGCGCATCCGCCACGGTGGCTGCTTCGGTAGAGGACAAGGCCACCGCCTCGGGGTATCGAGTGGCGAAATCTACCACCACCAAGATGTATTTCTTTCCTGACCGGGTCGCCTTGCTGAGAGGCCCCACCATGTCCATGGCCACCTTCTGGAAAGGCTCTTCTATGATGGGCAAAGGCCTCAGAGCTGCTTTCCCCTTGTCCCGGGCCTTCCCCACCCGCTGGCAGGGGTCACAGGATTGGCAGTACTGCCGGACGTGGGTAAAGACCCCAGGCCAGTAAAAGTTCTGTAGCAGCCTCTGCCTGGTGCGCCGGACTCCCTGGTGCCCTGCGAGGGGGATGTCATGGGCCAGGTACAGCAGCTTGTGGCGAAACTTCTGAGGAACCACCAGCTGCCTCCTAATCCCCCATGACTCCACCTCCCCGGGGGGAGCCCATTCCCGGTACAGGAACCCCTTCTCCCACAGGAACCTCTCCTTGCAACCTCTCCTCATGGTCTGCGCTGCATTGAGGTCAGCCCGGTCCCTGGGCTTCTGCAGGAGGATCCTTCTGCACCTCGGCCTGGAACTCAGCAGCTGGGACAGGGAAGGGGCCCTGCTCTCTCTCACCGGCTGGGTCTGAGGCCGCAGCCTCTCTGGGTCGTGTCTCTGGGCATTCCCTCCCCACCAGGCACTCGGGCAGAGTACTTTCCCCGTTGTCAGGGTGCAGAGCCCTGCGCCGACTCTGACTACGGGTCACAATCAGGGTACCCCGGGTATTGCCGGGCCAGGTCTCGAGGTCCCCCCCCATTAGCACCTCTGTGGGCAGATGGGGGTGCACTCCCACATCCTTGGGGCCCTCCTTGACCCCCCACTTCAGGTGCACCCTCGCCACGTGCACCTTGAAGGGGTTCCCGCTCACTCCCATCAGGGACAGGTAGGTATCAGGCACCATCCGATTTCGGCCCACCACCTCGGGCCGGGCCAGCGTCACCTCTGCGCCTGTGTCCCAGTACCCAGTGACCTTCTTCCCATCCACCTCCAGGGGAACAAGGCACTCGCTCCGGAGGGGCAGCCCCGTGGCCACCCTGTAGCAGCCCCTTGGGACCGGAGCATCCAGCCCCCCAGAGGCGCTGATCGGGGGCCCTCCTCCCTCCTCCCCAGGTGGGACGCTGCCAGCCCCCCTCTCTTGGGCATGTTGCCCCTCCTCCGATTGGGTCTGTACCCAGTCAACCCTCGGCGGGTTGTGTCTGCTCGGTCTGTCTCTGAGCTTGGGGCACTGGGCCCGTATGTGGCCTTGTTGGCCACAGTGAAAGCAGCCCATGTCTCGTGGGTCCCCTCAAGGGGGTCGGGTGGATCTGACGCTGGACGTTCCCCTTTTGTGGGGGTTCTCCGTAGGGCACCGCTGGGACTTCCCGTGGTGACTCTCTCTCTGCGTTGAGGCAGACCTGCCCCCTCGAGACTCCTCCCTGCCATCCCCTGCCCGACTGTCCACATATTGGTCGGCCAGCTGGCCGGCATGCTGCGGGTTCTCCGGCTTCTGGTCCATCAACCATCGCTTCAGGTCGGATGGGCACTGCGCATACAGGTGCTCCAGTACGAATAGGTCAAGCAGGTCCTCTCTGGTTTGGGCCCCGGCTGTCCACTTGCGGGCATACCCCTGCGCCCGGTTGACCAGTTGCAGGTAGGTGCCCTCCCGGGTCTTACGTTGACTCCGGAACTTCTTCCGGTACATCTCCGGGGTCAGCCCAAACTCGCGGAGCAGGGCCTCTTTGAACAGGTTGTAGTCCCGCGCCTCCGCCCCTTTCATTCGGCCGTACACCTCCACGGCGGTGGAGTCCAGTAAGGGGGTGAGGCACCGGATCCTGTCTGCGGGGTCAACCTGGTGCAGCTCACAGGCGTTCTCAAAGGCCATCAGGAAGGTGTCTATGTCCTCCCCCTCCTTACGCGGGGCCAGGAAGTTCGTATCGAAGCTCTTTGTAGGCTTGGGCCCCCCCTCACTCACCGCAGCCGGGGCCTCCCTGTTGTTCAGTTGGGCCATGGCCAGCTCATGTCTGCGCTGCTCCTCCTTCTCTCTCGCCTCGTATTCACGCTGGCTTTGTCTTTCCTCATATGCCCTCAGCTCCTTACGCTCCTCCATCTCCATCCGTTTGATCTCTCTCTCCAACTCCAGCCGCCTGAGTTCCACGGAGGCCGAGCGTCGCCGGGACGATCCTCTGCTGGCTGGGGGGGTCACGGTGCCCTCGGTAGCTGGGCTCCTCCTCCCCCTCCCCCTAGGCCTAGGGGTGGGGGGTCTCGAGGAGCCCTCATCCGCCGACTGGCCACTCCCAGCGAGTCCAGACACTGGGGCCTGCGCTGCATCTGCCCGGCTGCTTCCCTCAGAGACCGGGTCCGGTTCATTGACTCGATCCCTCTCCTCCAGCCGGGCAATCAGCTGGGCCTTGGTGAGCTTCCCATAGTGCAGCCCCCTCTGCTTGCATTGCTCCACCAGCTCGCACTTGCGCTGCGTGGCATACATCTTCCGGCTGGCCGCTCGCAGGCCGGGGTGCTCGCCGATCCCCACGGGTTCCAGGGGGACCCCTAGTGTGCCAGTCCTTGAGGTCACCACCCCTCTGCCAGGGTCGAGCTGCAGACTCCTCCGCCCCGGGGATCGCTCGCTGTGATCCCCCGGGGGACCCTGTTACTGCCAAGTCCTTCTCTCTGGCCACACTCGCCCAGGGGTGGATCGCCCCTTCGTTTTACTGCTCCCCAGTCACTTACTGCAGGGAGCGCCGTCCGCGGGGTGCAGTCGATCCCACCGCTGCCACCAGTTGTCACGGAGTGTGGGGGAGTCCGGCCCTGCACCCCTCTTCCCGGTCTCACAGTGACTCTCAGCCAGCGAGTAAAACAGAAGGTTTATTGAACAACAGGAACACAGGATACAGCCCAGCTTGGGTTCAGAGCCAGGACCCCTCAATCTGGCCTTTCTGGGGGGTTCAGGGTGCTTGGATCCCAGCCTAGGATCCCCTGAAACCCACCTCCCAGCTCCCAACCGAAGACTGATTCCACTTCCCCCCTCCCTTTGTCTAGCTACCGGCTAGAGGTGAGACCTCCCCTCCCCCAGGCCAGGCTCATGTTACAGCTGCATACCTGTCTCTGCCTACCAAGCACACAGACAGTCCCTATTCCATCACACCACCCTGACATTATAATCAAAGAGGCTGATAAAGGAGATGCTGTTGTCATCATGAACAGGTCTGACTACCAAAAGGAGATGCCAGAAAACTCTCCAATACCGAATTCTACAGGCCACTTCCATCAGATCCCACTGAGGAATACACTAAGAAACTGCACCATCTACTCAGGACACTCCCTACACTAACACTGGAACAAATCAACATACCCTTAGAGCCCCGACCAGGGTTATTCTATCTATTACCCAAGATCCACAAACCTGGAAATCCTGGACGCCCCATCATCTCGGGCATTGGCACTCTCACTGAAGGACTGTCTGGATATGTGGACTCTCTACTCAGACCCTATGCCACCAGCACTCCCAGCTATCTTCCTGACACCACTGATTTCCTGAGGAAACTACAATGCATTGGTGACCTTCCAGAAAACACCATCCTAGCCACCATGGATGTAGAGGCTCTCTATACAAACATCCCACACACTGATGGAATACAAGCTGTCAGGAACAGTATCCCTGATGATGCCACAGCACAACTGGTTGCTGAGCTCTGTGCCTTTATCCTCACACACAACTATTTCAAATTTGATGACAATATATATCTCCAGATCAGTGGCACCACTATGGGCACCCGCATGGCCCCACAATATGCCAACATTTTTATGGCTGACCTGGAACAACGCTTCCTCAGCTCTCGTCCACTCACGCCCCTTCTCTACCTACACTACATTGATGATATCTTCATTATCTGGACCCATGGGAAGGAGACTCTGGAAAAATTCCACCACGATTTCAACAGCTTCCACCCCACCATCAACCTCAGCCTGGACCAATCTACATGGGAGGTCCACTTCCTAGACACCACGGTGCAAATAAGTCATGGTCACATTAACACCACCCTATACCGAAAACCTACTGACTGCTATGCCTACCTTCATGCCTCTAGCTTCCATCCCGGGCACACCACACAATCCATTGTCTACAGCCAAGCACTGAGGTACAACCGCATCTGCTCTAACCCCTCAGCATCAAGCATTCTCAAAACTACAATACCCGCACGAGGAAATAAGGAAACAGATCAACAGAGCCAGATGTGTACCCAGAAGCCTCCTACTGCAGGACAGACCCAAGAAAGAAACCAACAGGACTCCACTGGCCATCACATACAGTCCCCAGCTAAAACCCCTCCAACGCATCATCAGGGATCTACAACCCATCCTGGAGAATGATCCCACACTTTCACAGGCCTTGGGTGGCAGCCCAGACCTCGCCCACAGACAACCTGCCAAACTGAAGCATATTCTCACCAGTAACTGCACACTGCACCATAGTAACTCTAGCTCAGGAACCAATCCATGCAACAAACCTCGATGCCAACTCTGCCCACATATCTACACCAGCGACACCATCACTGGACCTAACCAGATCAGCCACACCATCACTGATTCATTCACCTGCAAGTCCACCAACGTAATATACGCCATCATATGCCAGCAATGCCCCTCTGCTATGTACATCGGCCAAACTGGACAGTCTCTACGGAAAAGGATAAATGGACACAAATCAGATATTAGGAATGGCAGTATACAAAAACCTGTAGGAGAACACTTCAACCTCCCTAGCCACACAATAGCAGATCTTAAGGTGGCCATCCTGCAGCAAAAAAACTTCAGGACCAGACTTCAAAGAGAAACTGCTGAGCTTCAGTTTATCTGCAAATTTGACACCATCAGCTCAGGATTAAACAAAGACTGTGAATGACTTGCCAACTACAAAACCAGTTTCTCCTCCCTTGGTTTTCACACCTCAACTGCTAGAACAGGGCCTCATCCTCCCTGATTGAACTAACCTCGTTATCTCTAGCCTGCTTCTTGCTTGCTTATATATACCTGCCCCTGGAAATTTCCACTACATGCATCCGACGAAGTGGGTATTTACCCACAAAAGCTCATGCTCCAAAATGTCTGTTAGTCTATAAGGTGCCACAAGACTCTTTGCTGATTTTACAGATCCGGACTAACATGGCTACCCCTCTGATACTTGACATTTTTGCTGGTCTTTGCTTTCAATATAATACCAACGTTTTGCACATACTTACCAGTGCATGACTTCTGTTCTATGCTGCTTCAATCTGTCTTTTAGTTAAGGCCTGCAGAACACTTTATAAACACTGATTAATTAACCCTTACAGCACCCAGAAAAATATGATAGTGGCCATTATAAAAACAGCCTTTGCCAACAGTTATCACAAAATATTTGAGATTTCATGGTTTTGCCTTATATTGGATTAGGAATTAAAGGCCAGATCCTCAGATGCTGACTTCAGTGGAGCCACACAGACATATACCATCTGAGAATCTGGTCCCAAGTATGATAAGTTTGTGGTTTCTTAGCACAGAATAGCCATTTATTAGAGACATGCCTCCTCCATCCCCCAACAGGTGAGTAGTCTAATCGATTTAGAAAAGTATAAAATGATGTGTGGATTTTATACCACAGAAGTTACTGCAGATTTATATTGGTGCAAATGAGCAGAATTTGGTCTATTTGTCTATATTAGAGGCTTTAGTCCTGTTGTGACTCAAGATAATTACTTACCAGATGAGTTAATTAATAGTTGTAAATATTAACATAGCCATTCCTTAACATTTGTTCTAGATTGTTGTTTACCTAGGACTCTGTAAATGCTAGTGAAGATGCTCTACAAATGTTTGTACAATTATGTTAATTCATTGTCCCTTAACATATTAACTAATTCAAATTACAACATGACTGAAGCTCTGATTCTTACAGACATAACAGAGAATAAAGCCCAGGAATCCTGACTCCTAGTTAATAAATGTTTTTACTACAGGGTTCATGAAAGTTTCTTAAACTAAGTAGCCATGAGATAAGAGGAAAAGGTCTTCTCTTGGATCAGTAACTAACTGAAAGATAAGAAGCAAAAGGGCAGGAATAAGTGGTCAGTTTTCACAATGGAGCTAAATGAACAATGGGGTCCTCTACGGGTCTGTACTGGAACCTGTGTTGTTCAACATATCCATTAATGATCTGGAAAAGTGGGTGAACAATGAAGTGCCAAAGTTTGCAGAGTATATTCAAGCTAGTTAAGCCCAAAGTAGACTGCAAAGAGTTAGAGGGATCTCACAAAACTGGGTGACTGTACAACGAAATGACAGAGGAAAGTAAGTGCAAAGTAATGCTCATTGGAAAAAGTAATCCCAACTATACATGTACAATGATGGGTTCTAAATTAGCTATTGCCACCCAAAAAAAGATCTTGGAGTCACCGTGGATAGTTTTGAAAACTTCAGTTCACAATGCAGCAGAGGTCAAAAAAGCTAACGGTATATTAGGAACTATCAGGAAAGGGATAGAAAAGATGACAGAATATCATAATGCCACTAAATAAATCCATGGTGCACCTACACCTTACTGTGACCAGTTCTGGTCACCCCATCTCAAAAAGGATTTAGTGAAATGGAAAAGTTCCCAAGAAGGGCAACAAAGATGATCCAGGGTATGGAGCAGCTCCCATAGGAGGATAGACTAAAAAGATTCGGGTGGTTCTTCTTAGAAAAGAGACTACTAAAGGAGGATATGACAGGTCTATAAAAGTGTTATTTATCTTTTCCCACAATACAAAGACCAGGGATCACCCAATTAAATTAATGACCAGCAGGTTTATTACAAACAAGAGGAAGTGTTTTTTCCACACAATGCACAACTAATCTGTGGAACTCATTGCCACGGGATGTTGTGAAGGTCAGAAGTATAACTGGGTTAAAAAGAGACTTAGATAAGTTCATCAATCGCTATTAGCCAAGATGGTAAAGGATGCAAACCCATGCTCCATGCTACCCTAAACCACTGACTGCCAGAAGCTGTGAGGGGAAGACAGGGATAGACCACTCCATAGTTGCCCTGTTCTGTATACTCCCCGTGAAGATCTGGTATGGGCCACTGTTGGAGACAGGATATTGGGCAAAATGGACCATGGCCTGACCCAGTATGGCAAATCATGTTCGGAAAGGCTGGTCTGCAAGGTCAGAAAGGGTGGGTTTTTGAAGCAATAGAGCTACTTAAGTAGCTTGGGGTCTGTCACTGAAAACAGAATGCTCTGGGGAGTGGCATATGGCAACTAAATCAGGGTAGTTCAGATTTACTGTCAGCCACTTTTTATACATGAGCATAACAGGTGAATGCAAACTCAGAATGCATTTTAAACTGACAGTAGTATTCAGACACAGCCTTCCTGCTCTACTCACTGATTAGGTAAGGGGCAATAAGGCAAGAGGTTTGTAGATAGAATATTTGCAACAGAATACCTTCTCCCCACTGAAACTGGTTGTTCTAGTGGAACCTATTGTTTAGGATACCACCACCGCCATGGCTTTTCAGTTAAACCAGATTACCAACAGGACTTTATACCCATCAGATGCAAAGAATGGGCCCAGTTCAGATGTCAGTTACATCGGTATGAATTCAGAGTAACTCCATTGCAGGATATGGAGTTACCCTACACTGTAAGTGACAGCCGTGTCTGGCCAATACTTTATCATCAGAGGTAATGCTTGGAACATGAAAGTGTAATTTCAATAAACATTTGGTGCAAAATTGGAATGAGACGGTAAAGGAAAAAGGGGCAAAATCCTACAGTATTTATTCAATAGTGAGTCAACTCCTGCTGCATTAGTGGGAGTTTTGATTGAATAGGCACTGAGTTTAGGACTGAGACTAATACTTTGTGCTTATTTTAATGGACTTTACATTCATTATTGATTAACACTAACACCTTAGTTTAATAGGGATTATCCATAATTTCACAGATGGGTAAACTGAAGCATAGAGCAATCAAGTTAATTTACCTACAGTCATACAGTGAGGTAATTGCAGATCTATCATCAGAGCCAGGCAGTCCTGACCACTTAATACCCTATTCCAGCTGTTCTCTAACTCTAAAACCTAGATAAGGCCAGTTGCTGAACATCAAACCTTTCCTAAAGAAATGGGAGCAGAGGGAAGTAAGTGTGTAGACTCAACCATGTTCTTCAAAGGATTGGCATGGAAATGGCTGTGACAGGGATATTTTATTCAACAGATACAACATGTTTGTGTTCATCTTCTTATTCTGGCATGCTAATCCCTTCTGTCATTCCTCAGGCTTAGTGATGTGGCCTGACAGAAAAACTGTCAGAAAACAAGTTGTTAGTTCACCATTGCCAAGCAATTGACTTTACAACCCCCACATGTCATTATTAATCTTTGTAAAAATGCATAATAATCACATCTTTTGATCCATGGCATGACTTTATATCAGATAAACATCAGCCTTCTATTAAGACAAATAATTTGCATTTAGTCCAGAAACCTTCAACATGTGGCTTTAGAATCACAAGCTGGTCTTCATAAAGTCTACATCTAAGACGTGATCTGATACCAGGCGGAGCAAGCGAAGTACCAGTCAAACAAGCACTCCCCAACATTGCCTTGTGTACACACACACACACACACACACACACACACACACACACACACACACACACACACACACACACCAGCAGCACAAGGAATGGTGAGCAAATAGGCCAAATCACTGGGATGTGTCTCTCCCCCACTACCTTTCTTGACTGCTCAGAGGGATGGAGAGAGAAACAGTGCTCCACATAGTCTCCCTGCAACCAGGAGCAGAATAAACTGGAGACATTGTTGCATCAAATGGAGTCACAAGGACCCAACCAACAATTGTAGAATGACTTGATCCATCACACTTCGTCTCCCCATCCCCAGGTGCTTGTAAGCTGCATGTCAGTTGGTATCCAAACACTGATCAATGTACACACTGTTGTCACAATAACACAATGTCCAGTCTGATCCAGACATTGCAATAGAATATTAGGGTGTCACTGTTTGTGGCTCACTAGGACTGGCTAGTCAGCTAAGGGCCCAGTCACATTGGTATTCAAGTGAAACTCCCATTGGGATCAGTGGCAGTTTTGCCTGCATTATTTAAAAAATAAAGAGGGGGGTGCGGTGTCCCCATCAGCCCAAAATGGTTTTCTTGCTCTACAAGGCCACAGTTCTCTGCTGTAGCTGGATAAAAGCGAAGAAAAATAAATATGCAGTCCTCTTATGCGTTTAAATGAAGTCTACAATTGGCTACAATAAAAACATTCTTGCTGTTCTCTTTTGAGAAGACACCACCAGGTAGAAAGAGAATTAAACTATGGTGTCCTAGATTCAGCCCTGAGAGACACAGGTCCAAGGCTCACAGTGGCAGAAAGTCTGCCTGGAAAGAGATTGCAAGGTATAGATGCACCCATATTTTATATTTTGACATACACACTGTAATTGTAAATCTACATAAACAGTCTAGAACAGTGATTCTACAGAAACAACCTTTCTTGGGGGACAGAAGAGGTTAGTACAGAAGACTTCCATTTGGGGGGGAATCCACAGTTGATCTTAGTTGGGCAGCTGGAGTTCAGCCAGTGATGGACCTTTTGTCCATAACCCAATATGGCACAGTTAATAGACTTTGAACAGAAAAGGGCCAATCAAGCACATCTCTTACCACATGGAGAGAGAAAGACCCTATTGACATTCCAGTTGGAATTCTGCCACTTCAAGACAGACAGCAGTGAACCAGTTTATAAAAATGTTTGTCTGCTGTTAAATCACCACCACTGCCATAAAAAACTAGCACAACCAAAGAAAAAGTTTCATGGTGGATTTGCTGAGCTATGTTATATGCTGTATATGAAATACATACCAATGACACAGGACATTGTTAGCATGAGTTTGGGGGTACATGTTTTAATCATGAATGACAAACCCGTATTTAAAAGGAAGTCATGCCAATAAGTGCTGATAAAAAGCTTTGTAGTACAGCCACCATCCAGTATTCTATATATGCCACATTTACTGTAGAGAAACTATTTCAGATGTGTTATTACAACGTTTAACATTTTGTACTGACACTATCTAGTTTCTCTCTTCCTATAAAGCCAGGCTATGAACTATGGATTGATTATTTTAGAGGGCTCAGCACCCACAACTGGGGCCAGATTATTTAAAGGCTCAGCTGCTGTTTAGGAACCTAATCAAGTGAACAGATTTTAAATAGGCGCCAAGGTCTCTTGAAAAAAATCTGGCTTCACAAATTCAACTGGGAATCCACATTGGAGCAGGGATGGAATTCAACAATTATTTGTGTTTTCCACAGTGTTGTGGTTTTAAGGTCTGATAATTAGTGAGTTAGAAGCATATTGCTCATGGCCCCTATGGCATATCCCCAGCTCCACCATGGAATGAAGCACCAGTTTATTAGTTGATTGTTTGAGAGATATTAGACCTTAAATTTGCTACATGTTTAGCTCATTCAGGACAGAGTATTGCCAATCCTGGGCCTTGGGCCAGTATGATTTTGAAGGAAATTTCTTGTTTGAGGGAAAACAATATTTCTGCAGTTTAAAAAGCCATTTGAGACTCCTAGGAGATTTGCAGTGTCAGAAGAAGCCCCAGTGAAGATGTATTAGTAGGAAGATTACATGGTGGGGAGGGTCAAAGGTGTATGGTAAATGCTATTTATCACATGAACTAATATCACAGCCACACATGGCATAGAGACTGATTCCATTCCATTTACTGTGCAACTATTTTAGCTCAAAATAAAAACAAAAGTGAGATCATGACTAGAACCTAGAAATACTTATATGGCTTATGAAAGCCAATTAAAGACAACTGTTAAAGAGCAAGATAAGAGAACACTTAAGACCACCTTCTGTCAGTACTGCTTTGCCTGATGTAGCCGTAATCAATCACATTTCTCATTTCCATGTCTTCTAACCAAAGCTGGTTGAATATTGAAACACAGTGTCCATGAACATCTGTTTGAAATCCAAATATCAGTTCAGTCATATTCAAACCCCTTATTTATCATAATTTATGTGTAAATACTCGTGCCAAATTCTTCACACAAATGTGGTACAAATACCAAAACTGTGTGTGAATAAGAGTATTTGCATGCAGAACGTTATTTGCTCATCTGTTTGAAGAGTTTCAGTTCTCTAAACAGGGAGCAGAAACAATGCTAGGTGACTTCAGTGACCAATGACCTCATTAATAATGAAGCGTTCAAACATAACAAAAATGGGAAACTGTTTTCCTAAGCATCTCAGTGCATAGCTAGGGAGCACAATACATTCAAATAAAACAAAGGAGCTGTTTGAAATATTCACAAACCAAAAAAGGCTATATTCACGAGAAATCCTATTTGTAAGGAATATTGGGTCACATACTCAGCTGGTGTAAGCTATCATACCTCAATTGAAGTCAAGGGAGCTAGGACAACACTTTACACAAATTCAGGGTCTGGCCCAATATGACCAATTATTCTCCACTATGGACTGATGAGCCTACCAAGCGTCATTGGTGACTGACTTAGTCAATGTATCATGGTTCAGCTTTGTAAGTGACAAAAAATTTTACACATCTATTATAAAATAGCTTATTTATCCAGAGATCCATTTCTGGTTTTAGTAGATTGAGATACTGTTGATCTTTCAATGACTGTAGTGCAGAGAATCAGCAATTTCCTAATGTAATCCAGTTGAACCTAGAACTGAGATTTCTAATCTAAATGTCCATTATAAATGTTGGTATGCAAATTACATCAGATGTCGGGGCTTGGGGGAAGTTTTGGTTTTGCTATACTTGCTCCAAGATGTGTTTGAAGTAGCAATATTTCTAGATATTTACTGTGCAGAGCCAGCTGACTATTGGAAGTGTGGTATAAGAACACAATTCTAAACAGCTGTTCAGATCGACCACAGTTGTACCTCTTTATTTCCCGTTAGCAAACATACCCTGTCACAGGGTGTATACCATACCTCCTGAGGCCCCCTGCTGTAGGCCTTGTGGCCCTGCCACACCCTGCCCCCGAAAAGGTCAGTGGAGAGGATCCTCCAAGCTGCCTAGAGTGTCTGTGTGGGACACAGCCAATCAGGGCCCAGCATCTGAATATAAGAAGAGCTGAAGGGCCAGAGGGAGTTCAGTTCCTTTCTGTAGCTGTAGAAGGGTGGCTGGTTGATGGTGCTTCAGGGCCGCCCAGAGGATTCAGGGGGCCCGGGGCAAAGCAATTTCAGGGGCGCCTTCCATAAAAAAAATTATAATACTATACAATACTATATTCTCGTGGGGGCCCCTGTGGGGCCCGGCGCAAATTGCCCCACTTGCTCCCGCCCTCCCCCTGGGCGGCCCTGGGAAAAATAAACCTTCCGCATCTTGGCACAAACCCAGTTTTGAGAAAACTTCTTTACAAGGTATCACTGGTTCTCAGCATCAGCTAGTGCTAAAAGGCACTAAAGCTCATTAAAAGGGTTGGACACATATTTTCTGTCAAAACTCTTTTTGGATCGAAAACTAGGGGTTTTTAAAAAGCAGAAAAAAATCACGGACTATGTCTGCTTTCCTTCAAAATTTGTTGTGGTTTTTTTAATTGAAAAGCTGAAATTAGTCTGCCAAAACCTGAATACGGTTTGGGGTTTCAGAAGTGTGGCCAAATATTTGCTGCTTGCTGTGTTTGATTGTTTAAAGAAACAATAAAAAAATTCTGCTTAAAAAAAATCCAAAACTTTTGAACCGCCTCAGCTTGTGACCAAACGCCTGAGCCCATCCAGTCAGAGATTTTTCCAGGTTTCTGATACTCTGCTGGCTTCACAAACAGAGTGCATCTCGCTCTTCAGCGCTGGGGTGATTTCCATCTTGTTCTCCAGACCGTGAGGGCCATTATGGGGGAGGGCAAAGGGACCAGGAAGCAGGACGCTGCAGCTTACCAGCAGACCCGCAGCTTCTGTGACACCCTGATGGCTTTTGGGGTCAGTCACAGTTTACTGTGGGGTCCAATGGGAACCATCAGTGCCCTTGTCCGTGAGGATCATCTCCAGCCCTCCCTATGTCGCCATCCATCTTTGCCATTTTAAACTCCCGGTGCTGTAGGTTGGGTCTCCACAGGTGCCAGGTGCTCTCCTTCCTTCGGGGGGGCGGGGGAGTACGCTGTTATCTTCCTGCAGGAGACCCACACGGACCCATTCACTGAAGCGAGCTAGCGGCTGGAGTGGGGGGACAGGGTCTACTTCAGCCACCTTTCAGCCCATCAGGCCGGGGTGGCGACCCTGTTCTCCCTGCACCTATAGCTCGAGGCACTGGGGATTACCAGGGTCATGCTGGGTCGCCTGCTGCATCTCCAGGTTTGGGTGGAGGGGCTGATGTTGCATCTCATCAATGTCTATGCCCCGGCATCTGGCCCGGAGCGAGCATGTTTCTTTCGGCAGGCGTCCGCCTTACTCAGTTCTTTGGATCCTCGCGAGTGCCTGGTCCTGGGCGGAGACTTCAAATGCACCCTCGAGGAGCGAGACTGCATGGGGATCAAGCTGAGCCTGGCTGCCATGGATGTCCTTAGGGAGAGCATAGCCCATCCCTCCCTGGTGGACGTCTGGCACGACCACCACCCGGACGACAACTCTACATTCACTTTCCTCTGGGTGGAGGAACAACGGTCAAGCCATTCCTGGTTGGATCACATTTACTTTTCTCGATGTCATCTTTCACACGCCCCCTCCTCCAGCATTCGACCGGCCCCATTCTTAACCACCACTTGGTGGCCGTGACGGCCTCTCTTTCTTCAGAGAGGCTGGGGCCGGCCTATTGGCATTTCAATAACAGCCTGCTGGAGGATGTGGGATTTGTGGTGTCCTTCCGAGAGTTCTGGTTGGCCTGGCGGGAACAGAGACGTGCCTTTTCCTCAGCGCGGCGG
The DNA here is from genome assembly GCF_016161935.1 of Mauremys reevesii. NCBI lineage: Eukaryota > Metazoa > Chordata > Testudines > Geoemydidae > Mauremys > Mauremys reevesii. The sequence goes on from NC_052630.1 coordinate 55,509,918, forward strand.
TGGTGGGATGTGGGGAAGGTGCGCAAGCTCTTCTGCCATAGCCACACCCGGGGCACCAGCCAGTGGAGGGATGTAGTGATAGAGCAGCTGGAGGGGAGGTTTTGGAGCTGGAGAGGATTCACCCCTCTGTGAAGCATACCAGGAGAAGCTGGAGGAGTTCCAGGCCCTCAACGATCTTCGGGCCCAGGGTGCCTTTGTTCAATCCCGCATCCGTCTCCTGTGGGAGATGGATTGAGGCTCCCGCTTCTTCTACACCCTGGAGAAGAGTGGGGTGAAAAAGCACATCCTCTGCCTCTGGGTGGAGGATGGCGCCCCCCTCATGGATCCGGTGGAGCTGCCTCTCACTCCGGCCGAGTTCTTGGAAGCCCTCCGCCTCATGCCAACCAATAAATCTCCGGGCGTGGACAGGCTGACCGTGGAGTTCTACTACATGTTTTGGGACATCCTCGGCCCGGACCTTGCCACCAGCTGGGCTGAGTCTTTGGAGAGCAGGGTCCTCCCTCTGTTGTGCAGGTGTGCGGTGCTTGCCTTGCTGCCGAAGAAGGGGGACCTCCGCGATCTCCGGAATTGGTGTCCCATCTCGCTCCTCAGCACGGACTATAAGGTCATGGCGAAGGCCATCTACTGCAGCTGCAGTCCATGCTTGTGGACGTGGTCCCTCCTGACCAGACCTACACCATCCCGGGCCGTACCATCTTCGATAATCTTTATCTGGTCCGGGATCTCTTACAGCTTGGATGTAGGAATGGTCTGTCGTTCACCCTCCTGTCCTTGGATCAGGAGAAGGCGTTCGACCGGATGGACCACGGGTATCTCTTGGGCACTCTGTGGGCATTTGGCTTCAAGCCCCAGTTTGTGGGGTTTCTCCAGGTCTGTACGCCTCCGCAGAGTGTTTAGTCAGGCTCATCCAGACCCTGACTGCACCTGTCAGCTTTGGGCGAGGGGTGCATCAAGGCTGCCAAGTCAGCTGTACACTCTGGCCATTGAGCCCTTCCTTCGTCTCCTTTGCAAGAGGTTGATGGGGTTGGTGCTAAGTGAGCCAGAGATGCGGCTGGTCCTCGCAGCGTATGCTGATGACGTGCTTCTCGTGGTCCAGGACCCGGACGACCTGATGCGGGTGGAGGCCTGTCAAGTTGTTTATTCAGCAGCCTAAAAGGGTCAACTGGGTCAAGAGCTCTCGCCTGGTGGTTGGGGCTGGGTGGCAGGCAAGCTCCCTCCCACCTGCGCTTCAGGCCATCCAGTGGAGCACTGGTCCGCTGCTCTATCTTGGCGTTTACCTTTCTGCCACACATCCTTCTCAACCGGAGAACTGGCACAGTTTAGCGGGCAGGATGACTGGGTGGTTGCGGGGCTGGACGGGACTGCTCCGGTGCCTCTCCCTCCAGTGCTTAACCAACTGGTCCTGTCCATGCCCTGGCATAGACTCAACACCCTGTGCCCGCCCCTGGTGTTTCTGACCAATCTCCAGAAGCTGGTGCTGGAGTTTTTTTGGCCGGGACTGCACTGGGTCTCTGCAGGGGTTCTCCATCTCCCCATGAAGGAGGGAGGACAGGGCCTGACGTGTATGCACACGCAGGTCCACGTCTTCCACCTCCACGCCCTGCAGAGACTCCTTTACAGTGCAGGTGGCTTGGTGTGGAGAATATTGGCACATGCCTTCCTCCACCACCTGCGTGGGCTCCAGTATGACTGGCAGCTCTTTTTCCTCTATCGGAGAGGTCTTCCGTAATGTGGCCACCGAGGGGGTAGATCTCCTTGCGGAGCCCCTGCTACACAATCCCTATCTTCATGTGCAGGTGGCGGAGTCCTCCTTGGTGTGCCGGAGGTTGGTCCTGGCGGGAGTCACCAAGATAGGAGACCTCCTGGACTACGACCTGGAGGTTGGGTGGACCCCCAGGGGCTCGATCGGTGCATGGGGCTCTCCACCCTTATGATCCCCGGCACGTACTCCAGGAGGTGGAGTTAGCCCTGCCTCTCGTGGCTTGGTCTTTCCTCGAGCGGGTCCTGCGAGAGGGTGTGCCCCACCTGCCCCTCACTCCAGGCCCTCCAGATCTTTCCATTCAGCCCCCTGCCCATAAGCCTTCCTGGCCTCCCCTTCCTAGTACCTCGAGTCGGCTGCGTGCTATCAGGGCCAACTCTAGACCCCAGCGCGCCAAGCGCGCACTTGGGGCGGCATGCTGTCGGGTGGGCGGCAGGCAGCTCCGGTGGACCTCCCGCAGGCATGCCTGCGGAGGGTCCGGTCGTCCGGCGGCTCCGGGGACCTGCCGCAGACGTGCCTGCGGAGGGTGCACTGGTCCCGCGGCTTGGGTGGACCTCCCGCAGGCGTGCCTGTGGATGCTCCACCGGAGCCGCGGGACCAGCGGACCCTCCGCAGGCACGTCTGCAGGAGGTCCACCGCAGCCGTGGGACTGGCGACCGCCAGACCCCCCCTCCCCCCCCCGCGGCATGCCGCGCTGCTTGGGGCGGCACAATTGCTAGAGCTGCCCCTGCGTGCTATGCAGCTGGTTCATTTCCACACCACACCAAGGGACCATCTATACATGCTCATGCTGCACATGCTCCATTACCCCCACGTCATGTCCCACCCTGATACTGAGTGGCGGGACCTTTTACCAGCAGTGGAGGGTGGGGAACCCCGGTGGGCCAGTTTATATTCCACCTTAGACGCACGGACCCCAAAGCTAAAATGACAAAATTGTTCTAAATACAGACACTCCCTGACTTATGCAAATTTTGCGTAAGTCGGAAACATATCTCTGCCCATTACACACAAAAAAACCCCAAAACCCACTCCTATTTCTAGCTTACAGAACTTTTTCCATGAGCTTGGATTTGCATACGTCGGGTTTACATAACTCGGGGAGTGTGTGTATAGTTGTTGGGGTTTTTTTTGGGGGGGGGGAACCACAATCAGAACAAAAAAACAGTAAGTTTCCATAATATCCCCACCACCACTTTGACCACTTCAAAAAAAATTAATAAGAGTGCTATAAACCCTCCTGTTTCAGGGCTTAAACTAGCCTCGCACTAATTTTGGCTAGGAGAAAACTTCATGTTATTCCATAATTGCTCACTGCACGACTTCTTGCACCTTCCTCTGAAGCATCTGGTACTGTCATCCATGAATGACGGGATACTAGACTGAATGATCATTGATTGGTGTGATTCAGTAGGGCAATTCTTAAGTTCCTGCAAGACTGTTCTGCAGCCTTGATTAGAACAGTCATTACTAATGCAGCCTCTCTAATAGGCCCAGGGTAGACACAGTGCAAAGGTTGTGAGTAGGGCAAGTGGAACATTTATTACATATTATATTAGATGAATGAAATCTAATCCAATCATACTAGAAAGCTAACGAGTGAAGGATACCGTTTGAATGCTGGGCACATGTGCATAGGAGAAAGATTAGAGACATGCCAAAAGTGAAAGATACCTTGTGAGACCAAAGAATCTTCCTCCCCAGGCTGCAAAGTGGCACAGGGTTATTCTGTGGCTAATCCTATAGCTCTTAGGGTGCAGTAGTCCCCATCACTCAGCGTTACAAGGGCAAGTGTGGTTGCAGATTTCCCCAACCCTAACCTTCAACCAGTCTGCCCCATCCTACCCTGCCACGTAGGGTTCACTAGGAGCTTCAAGGGATACAGACCTCTATCTACTCCCCATCCCATTGCAGCAAAGCCAGCGCAGTTCAATTTATCCTGTATTAGAATGATCATTTAAAACTGCACAATATTACGACTAGAAAAATGTTAAACATGTGGCTTTTTTAGTGCACAGGGTTTGGGAGTCATGAGGCTCAAGTCCAATACAGACTTCATCTCAGTTTCTCAGTTCTGCCAGCTGCAAGCTGGGATAACGGTACTTCACATCCGAGAGGCATTCTGATGTCTCAACTGAACTGGGATTTTTCAAACACGTGTGAGGGAGTTGGATGCCTAACTCACCTAGCTCCCTTCGGCGCCATTGAAAATCCCAGCCTCAGTGCTGAGGTGGCTTGCAATTATCCAATTTAAGACTCTATACAAGTGCTTCCACTACTGTTACTACTTACCTATAGGCCCATTATTCAGAGCCTTTATGGCCCAAAGGGACCATGAGATCTCCCGTGTATCACAGGCCATTACATTTTGCCCTGTTACCCCTGTATTGAGCCCAATAACTTGTTTGACTAAAGTGTATCTTCCAGAAAGAGCCACATTTGCCTCTTCAGAACCTTTCCCTTTGGCTATTTGCATCTGGCTGTTCTGTCTAGTCGGACTCAGAAATCCTCCCTTCCCCACCCCCCCAATCTGTGAGATGCAGGTGATTCCTTTGACATCCCCCTCAAACAGGCCCCAGGGCAGACTAGTCAATGGGCCCCCGCTGGTGCCCAGCGAGCTGCTGACTGCACTGCTGGGCGTGCTCTTCCGGCATGGCAAGGGCTTCAACATGCCCGCCTGCCTTTGCTGCTGCCGGTACCAATACCACCCTACATGCGCCTAGGAGCAAAGGTGCCGACTTCCAGATTTCCCGGAGAATGCTCGACCCCTCCCCCTGCTTCATCTTAGGCCCCTTCCCCCAATGCCCCACCTCTTCCCACCCCTGTTCTGCCCCCTCCCACGAGGGTGCCCCATATACAACTGGTACCTCCCTATAGTCGGGGGGGGGCACGATCTAAAGGCCAGGTCACATGTCCTCCCCGCCCCGTGCCCAGCCCAGGGCCACCATGCTCTCCCCACCCCACGTTACCTGCTTTGTTCTCCTGCTGCACCTGCCCCTCCTAGTCACTGCTCTGCAGCCCTGCCTGGCAGCTGCCTGAGAGAGCCCGGCTGGGGAAGAGGTGGCTTCCATTCCCTGCCCAGCTTGACTGCTGGGGACCCTGGTTCCCAGGCAGAGCCGCATCTCAGTGGTAGCAATGGGCTGGTCCTGCCCCTTCCACTCCCAGTATCTGGGCCATGCGTCGCCCAGGCCCACCCCACCTCTTCCCACCCCCCCGCTCCTCCCCCTCTCCCAGCACCTCTGGCACACCGCCAAACAGCTGACAATGGCAGGCGGGAGGCACTATGGGGGTGGACAGGAACGAGCTGACTGGCAGGGCCTGCCGCTGGCAGGAAGCTCTGGGAAGGAGAGGCCCACCCAGGTAATTTAAAAGGGCCCAGGCCTCTGGGCAATTGCCCCCTTTGCCCCACCCCCACTACCCCATCCGCAGGCCTGCCCTCAAACACCCCTCCCCCAGGGTTTTGTGGAATATTAGGCCACAGGGAATTAAAATCAGCAAAAGGGGTGGCTTTGCATCAAGGAGAAACACAAACAACTGTCACACAGAATGGCCCCCTCAAGGATTGAACTCAAAACCCTGGGTTTAGCAGGCCGTTGATTTCACAAAACAAATCGGGTCAATTTCTTGTTTTGATCCACTCCATCTATCTTGTACATCTTAGGCTGGCAGCAGACGGTGCAGTACGACTGCTAGCCATCGTCATCTCCTGGGTGCTCGGCAGAAAATGGGAATGACCTGGCTGAGTCACTCCCATGTCTGCCCAGGTGCCCCGACCGACCTCACCGAGGTCGGCTAAAAGAGCACCCAGGAGTACGACGACAATGGCTACCAATCGTAATGCACTGTAATGCTGCCAAAAGGCAATGAGCTGCTGCTGTGTAGCAATGCAGTCCCACGTCTGCCAGCACCCAGGAGACGTACGGTGAAGGTGAGCTGAGCGGGCTCCAATGCTTGCCATGGTATGGCGTCTGCACAGGTAACCCAGGAAAAAAGGTGCGAAACCATTGGCTGCCGTTGCTTTCATAGAGAGAGGGAGGGAGAGGGGAGCCTGACGACATGTACCCAGAACCACCCGCGACACTGTTTTTGCCCCATCAGGCATTGAGATCTCAACCCAGAATTCCAATGGGCAGCGGAGACTGCGGGAACTGTGAGATAGCTACCCACAGCTTCCCACAGTTCATCGCTTCGGAAGTCGACGCTAGCCTCGGTACTGTGGACACAGTCTGCTGACTTAATGCACTTGGAGCATTTTGTGTGGGGACACACACAATCAACTGTATAAAAACGATTTCTAAAAAAACAACTTCTATAAATTCGACCTAATTTCGTAGTGTAGACATACCCTTGGAGTTCCCTCTTCTTCAGCTCCCTTCCAAGATCCCCTGAAGTCTTGTATCATCTGCATAATTCCATGTAATGCAGAAAGTTTTTGGTTCCTATGGGGATCACCGCCAGATGATTTCATAAGGCTGTCCAATCTTGCAGTTACATCTCTTATTTTTGCTCCAGGGAGAGAGCACACTGTCCTGTTGTGTTCGAATCTGTTGCTAAATGCTCTGTCTGCTCTTATCATTGAGTCAATCATGATTGTTTGCCTTCTTAGGAGGAAGAACCTCTATTGGTAGCCGCTTGCTTCATACTTAATGGCCGTCCTTAATGGTATGTCCCCTGTAGCTTTCCGTTCTGTTCCTTCTTGATAATTGACTCACCAAGTATCTGATAATGAGGATTCAATGCTTCTAGCTAGGTTGAATGCCTCCTGGCTCTTTCCCCTCCTGGTCTGAAATCACCAGTCCAGTTCTTTGTTTTTTACTCTCTCTCTAGTATCCTTTGCTATGATACATAGTGGTGTAATCTGGTGATCTGTACTGCTAGGATCAACCTGATTTAATTTATGCATATTGTCCACAAACATGAACAGATATTTTAATCACTTACTATTACAATAGCTTTATACTTTGGGGGAAGGGAACAGAGTACTGAGGTAGCTGTGTATGCAGTTAATTCTGATTACACAACTGGCAAAACTGTTGCATTAACTGAACTTGTCAATCAGCATTTAAAGAAGACACTTTTATAACTGAACATGTAATAGCCATCCCCCTCCAGGAGATGTTGCTATGCTTTCAGCTAAAGGCCTAGAAGAGGCAAAAAGAGTCAGGGCTTCATTTAACAGTGGCAAAGAATTAAGGAAAAAAGTCTTATTCTCCTCAACCAAGTAGTATTATGAAAGTGCATTAGCAAATTCAAGGCATTGGCCACAGCAATTTGAGCAATCCTTCTAGTAGATATGGTCAGATGCATGATACAGTTAGCCTCTTAGAGTTGGTATGGCAACTTCCACCTTTTCATGTTGTCTGTATATGTGTGTGTATATATTATATGTTCCATTCTATGCATCTGATGAAGTAGGCTGTAGCTTATGCTCAAATAAATTTGTTAGTCTCTAAGGTACCACAAGTACTCCTGTTCTTTTTGCGGATACAGACTAACACGGCTGCTACTCTGAAACCAGTGTTTGGTTAGGAATTTTAACACTTGAGCAGCGTTTGATGCATTAAAATAGATACAGTCTGGGTGTGCACGTGAGTTGGGATTGTCTTCTACTCCTTCAACCATTAACTAAAGCAAGTAATCTCATTGAAGTCAATGTAAAGCAGTGGTGGGCAACCTGCGGCCTGTCAGAGTAATCCACTAGTGGTCTGCAAGACAGTGTTTACATTGACCGTCCGCAGCTCCCAGTGGCCGTGGCTTGCTGTTGCTGGCCAACGGGAGCTGCGGGAAGCCGCTCCCATTGGTCGGGAATGGTGAACTGGAAGCTGCGGGCAGCCGTGTCTGAGGACGGTCAATGTAAACACTGTCTCGTGTCCCACCAGTGGCTTACCCCGACGGTCCACATGTGGCCCACAGGTTGCCCACCACCGGTGTAAAGTCTATCCAAATAACTAAATATTGCAGGATCTGGCCTTTAGGTTGCAAAAATTGTGGGGCACAAACTGTCTAATAATAATAAAAAAAAAACCAACTTGCCTAGGTGGCTTCCCTCCCTAGTCCTGCAAACAGTTTAGAAGAGGAGATGAAGTATCATTATCCCAGTTTTACAGATTGAGAAGCTGAGGTGCAGAAGGGTTATGTACCTTGCTGAAGGTCACAAAGTAAATGCGTGGCACAATCAGGAATACAACCCAGATCTCTATGCATCTCTTGCACCCTCACAACTAGACCATGCTGCCTCTTCATACTGTTTAATACAGTGCCTTACAAGAGTCAGTGGCACTACTATAGATGAACAAACAATTCTCAGATGTCCGAACTTCAGTTGAAGTTAAGGATGGAAAAGTGTCACTAGATTCTCTACTGTATTTGTGCAAGGAGAAGCTGGGGAACAAACTTTTTAAAAAAAAATCTTTAGAAAAAGAACTCCCACCCCAACACTCCTGCTAACATGCATAAGCAAAGAACATGAGACAAGGGGAAGGATTTATAGTGGTGTGGGTTTGTGGGAGGTGAGAGAGATAAGGACACAGAAGGAAACATTGCATTATGATAGAAAAATAACTTAAGTTAGATTTCTCCTCAAGACAAAGAAAATTGACTGCACTGGGGTTTGTGGCTGTGCCGTGGGGAATTGACAGTTTCAGTGGCATGTAAAGAACAGCCCCACAAGGCTAGAGCAGTAGTTTGTTTTTTCATCTTACATGCCAGAGAAAACAAACACTATGCACAATCACTGCTTGCTACAGCAATTCCGTGGAGTCTAGCTTCATCCAACACATCCATTAGTATAAATCATTTAAGCTAAGATTAAGGGCAACAGAAGAGGTTGACTAAGATAGTTATGGGCTCTTCCGGTTGAATTGTTTATCCATATTTTACTTATTGTATTACAGCAATGCCAAGAGACACCAAGGGCCTCCATTGGCGTCAGCACTGTACACACACAGTCCCTGCCCTATGGACAAAAAAACCCAGATGTCACAAAAGTCAGAGAAGAGAGGAGATAGAATGAGGATAAACAGCTCCTGTTTGTCCCTTTGTCAGCATTTGTCATCTGTAAGGTTAAGATTGTGTCATGAGTATTTTTAGTAAAAGTCATGGACAGGTTGTGGGCAATAAGCCAAAATTCACAGAAGCCCGTGACCTGTTCTTGAGTTTTACTAAAAATAGCCCAGGCATGGAGGGAGACTAATAATCAGAGCCCTGCCAGAGGTTGACCACCAGCTGCTGCTCCAGCCCCACAGCTGCTCCCTCAGCAGGAGCTGACTGTTGGCCCCTGCTCCCGGCTAGACTCTTCTCCTGACCCAGGCCACTTCTCTGGTTCTGGAGGCTGACTGCTAGCTCGCTGCTCTGACTCTGTGGGCTGCTACTCCTGAGTAGGGGCTGACAGCTGCTCCATTCCCGGTGCTGCGGCAGACTGAAGCCAAAGAAGTCATGGAGGTACATTATAGTCATGGAATCTGTGACCTCCATGACAACCAGATCCTTAGCCATCTAGATATATTGTGAGCACAAGTATGTTTATTTATGAATATAACTGAGTCCTAAGTCCCTAAACCATTTAAAAAAATACTAAACCATTTGTCAGATAGCTCATTTGCGTCCTATCCTATGTCAGCAAGTGACACTGGTACAGGAATTTCACTTCTCTACAATTTTACCAGCCAAGATAGTGTATGTGCTGTAACAGCCCCTATTCAGGGAGCAACTTACACAAATTAATTTTAGGTATGCTGTGACATTACCCAGGATACAATCTGGACTGTGGTACAGCTGTGTCCCCTCAATTCTCCAACCTGTGGTGTCTTTTTCACTGCTTTGCTGTGAGAGCAACCACTCCTGGTCTGCCCATACACAGCCTCCAGCATGTAAATTACTACCATACCAGGCTGAGATATAAAGCAACACCAGCAAATTCCCAGTCCCAGACTTGTCACTAGAAATGTGTGTCTTGTACTACCCAGCTCTCCCCTTCTGGACAATACAAGCTCATAGAAAGTCTGTCATTTTATTAATAGAAAATGATATGCATAAATCCTGTTATCTCAAATGAAGTTTCCCAAATACTTCAATCCAAAGACACACTGGTTTAGGTAAAACAAGTTTATTAACTACAGAAAGATAGATTTTAAGTGATTACAAGTAAGGATACATTTTAATCATGGGTATTTTTAGTAAAAGTCATGGACAGGTCATAGGCATTAAACAAAAATTTATGACCTGTCCATGACTTGTACTATATACCCCTAACTAAAACTTGGCCCGGGGGGTGGCGTGTAGCTGGTTCGAGGGGTTGGGGGAGGAGAAGAGTTGGCGGGGCTGGCAGGCTCCCTACCTGGCTCTGCACAGCGCCACAGAAGCAGCCAGCATGTCCCTACAGCTCCTAGGGGGAGGGAAGGCCAGGGGGGCTCCATGCGTTGCCCCTGCAATGAGTGCGAGCTCTGCAGCTCCCATTGGCTGGGAACTGCAGCCAGTGGGCACTGTGGGGGCAGTGCCTGCAGGTGGGAGCAGTGCACAGAGCCCCCTAACCCCTCTACCTAGGAGCAGCAGAGACATGCTGGCCAATTCTGGGGCACCACCCCACACCCCAACCTCCTGCCCCAGCCCTGAGCCTCTTCCCACACCTGAACTGTTGCTGCTGCTGGGCACGGGCTGCCCAAGCTGCTTGGGCAGCCCCAGAGAGCCAGCTGTATCGGCTTCTATAGAAGTCACAGAATCCGTGACTTCCATGACCACTGTGATAGAAAACGCAGCCTTAATTACAGGTAACAAGGCATTACGTCAGAACTGGTTACAAAGAAATAAAAGGTAAAATGCAAACTAATACTTAACAAGCTAAGTGAACGTAAAGCAAAAGGGTCTCTCTCCCCACATGTTCTAGTACCACAGCAATTGAAGGCTAGCTTTAAAATCTTGATGCAAAAAGAGGATTAGTGATCATGTGTGCACTATCATGGTTCCTGCTCCCACAGGGTCGGAACCCTCAGTTAAAGGGGCTGGACCTTGTTATTTTCTCTGCTGCTACCCCTACTGTTACTGGGGAGCTGACCAGCAAGAGGATGCAGGGATAGTGACAAATGGCAATTTGAGATAACCAGGGATATTATTGAACTGGCCTTTCTATTGCCACCTCCAAGCAATGAACTAATGAAAGGCTAATTGCTGCCAAAAAGGGAATCGCTACAGAATCCTCAATAGATGTTAAGCGTGAAGATGTTAGGGGTAGCCTGTGATACATCCAGATTTGGAGCCCAATTCAGGAAAGACAGTACAGACTTAAGTGCTTTCCTGAATTGGGACACGGGCTTTAGAAAGACAGTTGATATTTTCCCCAGGGCTTGGAGGATGGAATTGTGTCAGCCAGATGACTGACATCTACAGAAGGCTAGTATCTGCTCTTTAATAGAACCTTTTCTATCAATGTAAAACCTTTTAGATGACAAGAGAAAAATGGTAGCTTCTTAGGGAAACATTAGCTTTCAAAAATGTCCATTTCCAGTACATGAAAGAGTGCTATGGCTCTGGAGTTAACGTATTGGTGTAACAGTCTCTCCCTCATAACCATTTCCAGAAGGATATCTGCACAATATGAAGAAATGCCACACTTACAAACTAACCTGACAGTCCTCTGCTGAATTATACATGACTGGGAGTGTAGTTTTATGTCAAAGATGCAGCTCTGAGCCCTTGAATCTGTTCTATTTGATACATTCCCCAGAAAGTTGTTCTAGATATAATTACATTCCCTTCCTGCTGACAGATCTCCAATATAAAGTCCTCCTTACAACTTTCTGTTGGATGTCCTCTTTACACATGGTAGTTGTAATGCTTACAGACCAGATGTCAGCTCATGTCAAGGCCCCTAGCCCTCACTGAACACTGACAAATGCATAGCTGGAAACCAGTCTGGCTCACCTGTGTGTTAATATTGTTAAAAGAGATGTTAAGTTTATAAAAATATGTTTCGTGTTTTGACTTTATGAAATGCTTGTGAGTTGCTGCATGCATTAATCTCACCTATAATATCTGTATCCCATGCTATATCGTAATACTGAAGTGTTTGCTGTGAAACTATTAAAGTGTTTGCAATGAAACTGGAACTGTCTTTCCCGCCGCCCTCCCCAGTCAAGAGAGAAGCATTACCAAGTGTGAAATACTATTACCATAGTAATAATTACCATAAGTGGTGTCATCTCCTGCCCAACAAAAGGAGGACCATAGACACCAGCTGAACCATTGTGGAACATCAGTGGACAAAAGACTTTGTTGATTGCTTCCCCCGTGCACACAAGGAGGGGATGTCCACAAACCCTTTGATGTTTGGGGGAAGGGAATAAAAATCTCTGACCAGAAGGAACTGTATCACTATGCTACTTGGAGTTTGGAGAGGACAATATTTCTAAGCTTAAGCAAGAGATGGCCAAGCTGCTTAGCTTGGGTTAGCCTAGAGCAAGGGTCCCCAACGCGGTGCCCACGGACACCGTGGAGCCCGCTGGGGCATCCATGTGTGCCTGCCTACTGGCTGCCGGACAAGCAGCCGCCGAAATGCTGCCGAGAAGTAGCAATGTCAAGAAGCGCTACCGCCGAAATCCCGCTGAACTTCAGCGGCAACACCTCTTGATGACGCTCCTTCACGGCAGCATTTTGGCGGCAATGCCTCTTGACATTGCTGCTTCCTGGCGGCATTTCAGCGGCTGCTTGTCCAGCGGCCATGGTCCTCGGCGGCTAGCTGTCCGACGCCCACCCCACGGAAAAAGTTGGGGACCACTGGCCTGGAGGATATATAGAACTTGCATATTACAGAAGTTTCTATTACCTTTTGAAACCTAAGACTGCAACTCAGGTGTGTATATGTTTACCTGCTTTAACCTTGTAAATAACTTTTCTTCCTAGTTAAATCTTTAGTTAATTACAGGATTGGCTGCAAGCATATTTGGTGAGAGATCTAAAGTGGAATTTACCTGGGGTAAGTGACTGGTCCCTTGGGACTGGGAGTAACCTGATTATTGTTGTGATTTTTTATGTAGGGGACCATCTATCACAAAAGGCAGGCTTGCCTGGGTGGCAAAATAGACCAGAGTGCCCAAAGGAGTGTCCATGTTAAGGCTTGAGGAGTTCACACTTGATACTTGGTTGGTATTTATAGAACACAGCCAGTTTGGAGTTTGTGCCCTGGTTTGTAACAGTCTGCCCTGATGTCGGCATCCACATTTGTAAGCTGTCTAGAGTGGCTTGACAGTAATTTTCCCATTATCTGTCATTTCTTGTATCTGTGTTGGGATCCTCCTCCTTGTTTGTAATACTGCAGCAAACTCATCCCTGGTGTAAATCCATTAACTTAAATGGAATTATACCAGGCATGAATTTGGCCAGATACTATGAGGAATATGTGCAGATACTACTTTGCCAGCAGGTGATGAATGGAACCAAATTTTTAATCTGTGCCCATTAAAGTGCCTACATAATTTGCTAGTGCATCTATTTGCATGCACAAGATGCAACATTTGTGGGAGAAAATCTACATTTGTGCCCTCAACATAATATAATTTGAGACAACTGAATGTGTGCAGAAATGCCCACCAGTGCGTACACATGTGAAAACTCACATGTGCTCACAGAACTGGCAGATTGTGGAGGTCTGAAGCTGAGAATCTGACCCGGTCACTGCTTGCGTAAGGGTAGAGATCTGTTGACTTTAATTCTGACAATTTACATCAAATGAGGATCAGGCCCATGATGTTTAGCTTGTGTGAAAAGAGCTACAAGTTGAGTAGACATCTACTAGTGAGTGGGGGAAACAAGGACACGTTCTTATCCCAAAAAGACTCCAATCTCAAACAGACAAAGGAGACAGCTAAAAAGCATTTTTTTAAAATTGGTTTTACCCAAATGTCCAATTTGCATGTTGTGTCTCAGTACTCCCCTTAACTGCTACTCTTTTTAAACGGTGTTTAAACGCCTAAAATGGTCCTTTTATTAGACTCCACACCTAACTGCTATTTTTAATGTTTCCAGCTCTTTTTGTTAAGGTGTTCAAAATCTCTGCCAACACATTTAGGGCAGCATCCAATGGCTTGACTAATACAGTGTTTTGGTTGGGTCTGTCAGACAGTTCCTACCCAAAAGAGACTGCCGTCTAAATTGGCAAGAGAAGGTGAAAAGGCAAGCAGAGATAACCAATTTGCCCAAGGTCATAAGCAGACCCAGGACTAGCACTCAGGTATTGTGGTTCCCAACCCAGTGTCCCTATCCAGTAGGGCATGCTGCCTCTCAAAGCCTTTCCCAACTCTCTTGTTTTCAATCCTTGATAATTGTTCTGCAAACCTAGCCTTGGGACCCAGTCCCAATGACATTACCATTAATTGTCCTGTTGGCATCAGGTTTGGATTCAAGGGGGCTACATACAGCGACACACGTTTGCAGGACAAAGATGTATGTTCAGGAGTTTTTTTAGTTTACGCCCTTGTCCACTTAAAATAGGAGTGAGTGTTTTTAGCATGACAGCAGCCCCTTTCCCTACCTCCCAGTTCTTAGCACTTGTCTATCCTTTACATGCTGACCTCTTACCCTTCCTCCCCACTCCCTCATGACAGGTGTGATAAATGAATGGGGGGGGGGGAGAGAAGAGTTCCCTTTTATGGACACCCAACCAGCCAGCTAGCTATAAAACCACTGTTAGTAGCTGTTCTCTACTTGCTTTACCTGTAAAGGCTTAACAAGCTCACACGTAAAAGGAAAGGAGTGGGCACTTGCCCAAAAGAGCCAATGAGAGGGCTAGAACTTTTTTTAAATGGAAAAAACTTCCCTTTGTGTGGTGTTGTTCTCTGGGAAAGAGGGGAATAGTTATGCTGTGAGAAGCTGAAAGCCAGGTATGAAAAACCATCAGATCATACCTAAAGATTGCTTATATGAAACCTCAGAAATGTAAGTAAATTAGGGAATGTCTAAGATGACACGATTAGGTTTATTTCTGTTTATTTCTTATTGGCTTGTGGACTCCTCTGTGCTAACCCCAAATGCTTTTTGTTTTGCTTGTAACCTTTAAGCTGGACCTCAAGAAGGTTATTCTTGATGTTTAAATTTTGTAAGTGGGTTTTTTTTAAATCTAGCAGAAGCCTAAGTTCTTTTTGTTTAATAAAATTTACCTTTTTAAAGAACAGGATTGGATTTTTGGTGTCCTGAGAGGTTAATTAGGTGGGGGCAACAGCTGATTTCCTTTGTTTTCTTTCTCCTCTCTTCCTGGTGGGGGGAGGGGGAGAAGGGGTTGAGGGTACCCCACAGGGAGGAATTCCCAAGTGTGCCTTCCTGGGTTCTCTAAAAAGGGAGGGGGTTTGCACTTGGGTGGCAGCAGCATCTACCCACCCAAGGTCAGATTGAAGCTGTGACCGTGGGAGTTTAATGCTAGCCTGGAGTGGCCAGTATTAATTTTTAAAATCCTTGTGGGCCCCCACCTTCTGCACTCGAAGTGCCAGAGTGGGGAATCAGCCTTGACAAGAAGCATCACCTCCCCATCTCTCTCCTTTAAGATGGAAGTTCAGTGCCAAGTAGAATCTAATCTGGATGAGTTTTGATTTCACTGGGCTGCTGAGCACCTTCCTCAGTTGTGTAACTGAACATACTGTGCTTTGGGTCCATCAATACCAGCTCTGTATGGTTGATTTGAGGGCAGGTGGGAAGACAATGACTGTCTAGGGCAGCAGGAGGGAAAGGTAGTGAGAAGAGAATGACCTAGAGGAGTTGGTGCCTCAGAGCAGCTTCCCCTCTAGCTTGCTGGGACAGATATTGCATTAACACTCCATTAGCGATTACAGGCCCAATTTCCCATTGCCTTACACCATGAGACCCCCTTCGGACTGTCACCTGATGTGCTGAAATTACCTCTGAGCCTGTTTTCCCTGATTGCTTGGGACTCCAGAACCCTGCCTTGTTGAGCCAAATATGCTAGCATGCTGCAACAGAGACCCAGGTCTGAACCATGCCCCCAAAGCTGCAAACTTTAACTGAAAACCACTCAGCAGGTTACCTATCTCCAGCACCCAGACATCCAGTTCCCAATGGGATTCAAACCCCAAATAAATCCGTTTTACTCTGTATAAAGCTTATACAGGGTAAACTCATGAATTGTCTGCCCTCTATAACACTGACAGAGAGATATGCACAGCTGTTTGCTCCCCCAGGTATCAATCACTTTCTCTGGGTTTATTAACAAACAAAAGTGATTTTATTAAGTATAAAATCTTCCAACCAGTATCTGTTCTCCCCTAAATGTGATAGCAAAAAATACTTCCTAGCCATAAAAGTAACAATTTCACATCACATTTTATGGAGTTCCTTGCTTTTGTCTACACTGAGTATTTGGTGTTTTTTTTAATTATTATTTATTTTGGCACGGATATAGCTGAACGAATATCAACCTGCTAGATGTGCTGCTCCAGTGTAAGAAGTGGCATCTTACCTTGTCATTGAGTAAGACAGTGACAACATTGGTTTTAGACTTTTTTTGGTATGCAAATTGGCTTTATATAATAGGTGACAGTCTCTGCATGAGAGGTCAGGGTCTGTATGTAACTGGCCTTTCAACCCTGTGATCCTCATATGTACCAGTTTGCTTTATTGTGACTCTTTGGATTTTTTTTATTTTGACTATTGTCTCGTCAGTTACCAGAGCCTAGCCACTGTAAGAAAGAAATCAGAAGAGAGGAATAGCAATGAGAATGATTTATGCTGCTCATGCTTGAGAGAGGGGCTTCTGCAGGCTAGAAATTAGCTCATCTCAATGTGCTAGTTCACACTGACTGTTTGCACTGAATAACTGATGGAGGGAGAAAGCAACTGACTCGGGACCTCTCAGTTGTGTTAACTACATTTTAATATTGTGTATGATTAAACAAAGTTTAGTTTCTTATTGGCACCATCTTTTACTAAAAAAGTCTCCTGTGCATGTTCAGTTCATAAACCCTCCACAATAAATTTGCAATACATCTTCAGTTTTGAAAAACATTTTGACATCCACATAGCAGGAAATAAAAAGCCATCTTACCAATCAGTTTCAGCTCTATAATATAAACATGTCCCCTTTCAGTCATTTGCTCATAGCAGAGATTTTTTTGGTATCAGAATTGCTCAATTTTTGCACACAAAAGGATTGGGAGATTAATTGTTTCATAGCAACCATAGATAGAAGAATGAAGCAGAAAGAAGTTACACTTCTGACCAATCCACACATTCACCCTAAGGCTGCTGATGTAGTACATAGCAGATCTCGTGCTTTGTACTGTAGAACCAAAAAGGAGCCACCGTGGCTAAACAAAGTAAAAAGCAGTGAGAGGCAAAAAGGCATCCTTTAAAAAGTGGAAATTAAATCCCAGTGAGGAAAATAGAAAGGAGCATAAATGCTGGCAAATGAAGTGTAAAAATATAATTAGGAAGGCCAAAAAAGAATTTGAACAGCTAGCCAAAGACTCAAATTTTTGTTATTACTTTTTAATTACATCAGAAGCAGGAAGCCTGCTATACAACCAGTGGGGCCACTGGATGATTGAGAAGCTAAAGGAGCACTCAAGGATGAGAAGGCCATTGCAGAGAAACTAAATAAACTCTTTGCATCCGTCTTCATGGTTGAGGATGTGAGGGAAATTCCCAAACCCGAGTCCTTCTTTTTAGGTGACAAATCTGAGGAACTGTTCCAGATTGAGGTGTCATTAGAGGAGGTTTGGGAACAAATTGATAAACTAAACAGTAATAAGTCACCATGACCAGATAGTATTCACCCAAGAGTTCTGAAGGAACTCAAATGTGAAATGGCAAGACTACTAACTGTTTGTAAACTATCATTTAAATTAGCTTCTTACTAATTGACTGGAGGATAGCTAATTTCATGCCAATTTTTAAAAAGGACTCTAGAGGTGACCCAGGCAATTACAAGCCAGTAAGCCTGACATCAGTACTGGGCAAACTAGTTGAAACTATAATAAAGAACAAAATTGTCAGACACATAGATGAACATAATTTGTTGGGGAATAGTCAACATGATTTTTGTAAAGGGAAATCACGCCTCATCAATCTACTAGAATTCTTTGAGGGGGGTCAACAAGCATGTGGACAAGGGGGATCCAGTAAGCCTTTGACAAGGTCCTCACTAAAGGCTCTTAAGCAAAGTAAGCAGTCATGGGATAAGAGGGAAGGTTCTCTCATGGATTGGTAACTGGTTTAAAAAAAGATAGGAAACAAAGGGTAGGAATAAATGGTCAGTTTTCAAAATGGAGAGAGGTAAATAGTGGTGTCTCCCTGGGGTCTGTACTGGGCCCAGTCCTATTTAATATATTAATATATGATGTGGAAAAAGGGCTAAACAGTGAGGTGGCAAAATTTGCAGATGATAAAAACTACTCAAGATAGTTAAGTCCCAGTCAGACTGAAGAGCTACAAAAGAATCTCAAAACTGGGTGACTAAGCAATAAAATGGCAGATGACATTCAATGTTGATAAATGCAAAGTAATGCACATTAGGAAACAATCCCAACTATACATATAAAATGATGGGGTCTAAATTAGCCATTACCACTCAAGAAAGATCTTGGAGTCATTGTGGATAGTTCTCTGAAAACATCCACTCAATGTGCAGCGGCAGTCAAAAAAGCAAACAATGTTGGGAATCATTAAGAAGGATAGATAAGAAGACAGAAAATATCATATTGCCTCTATATAGATCCATGGTATGCCCACATCTTGAATACTGTGCAGATGTGGTTGCCCCATTTCAAAAAAGATAGAGGAATGGGAAAAGGTTCAGAAAAGGGCAACAAATATTATTAGGGGTATGGAACGGCTGCCATATGAGAGGAATAATAAGACTGGGACTTTTCAATTTGGAAAAGAGATGACTAAGGGGGGATATGATAGAGGTCTATAATCATGACTGGTGTGGAGAAAGTAAATAAGGAAGTGTTATTTACTCCTTCTCACAACACAAGAACTAGGGGCCACCAAATGAAATTAATAGGCAGCAGGTTTAAAAACTAACAAAGGGCAGTATTTCTTCACACAATGGACAGTCAACCTGTAGAACTCCTTGCCAGAGGATGTTGTTAAGGCCAAGACTAAGAGGGTTCAAAAAAGAACTAGATAAATTTATGGAGGCTAGGTCCATCAATGGCTATTAGCCAGGATGGGCAGGGATGGTGTCCCTAGCCTCTGTTTACCAGAAGCTGGGAATGAGCAACAGGGGATGGATCATTTGATGATTACCTGGTCTGTTCATTCCTTCTGGGGCATCTGGCATTGGCCACTGTTGAAAGATAGGATACTGGGCTATATGGACCTTTGGTCTGACCCAGTATGGCTGTTGTTATGATCAAAGATTGTATTGGAGACATATTTATACAATCCAGAGCCCCATAATACTAGAAATGGCTCTTCTAATTAGTTGCTTTAGACATTGGTAATCAGTTTGAGTCGTAATGGGGCACAAATCTACATTAAAATCAAGTATATCTGGTGCTATATTATGTTACTGACCAGGAATTAAGTATTAGAAACAATCTCACACTGAAAACCCTGTAACTCTGTAGAAATACTTGGCATTTCTCTTGGCTTTTTCTCATTGTTTGCTCACCTCTATTTCACTGAATATATTATACAAATATTAGCAATGAGTTTTCAGTTGGCTGCTAGAAAACCTTGTGGCTTCCACACTCGTTTAGTTGCTGCACTGTTTTGAATGACAATACCGTACTAATGAGTTGCTTCTCAATAGCTGCAGATGTCCAGGGAACACAATAGAGGCCTTCAAATAGTCCTTTTCTGTTTTGGCCTAATAAAAAAAAAAGTCTAATACTAGCAACCACCCTTGTCTCTGGAGACTCTTGAGACCGTTCAGATGCCAAGATAAAGTGGCCCCTATCCAACAGTACCTACATGATGGCATGGTCGGCAGAGTCTGGCAGCTAAAATTGTATCTAGCCCTTTGAGTATTATAAATGGAATTAAGCAGGGTGTGTCATTACCTAATCACTAGTTTGAGCTTGTTTGCCAAATTTAGATGAGGCAATTTGTGGCCTGCAGGTGGGAAAGTTGATTAGACTCTGCTCAGGCAAACTCTTTAATGAGAGCTTCCAGCACCTTTGTTGACATATGCAAGTGGCCGAGATTAGAGTACTCTTTACAGAAGAATGTGCACTTGTAGCCCACTCAGAGCAAGACCTGATAACATCTTGCTTTGCAACTACCTCTGTAAACCTGCACTTGACAGTCAGCTTTTCAAAAATGGATTTACCAACCAGACCCAAACAAGACATATCAGGATTAGCTGTAATGCAGAGAGACAACATTTACCTGCTGTGCAATTGGCCTAACTGTGCTCTCAGGAGGATAAGAAATCACTTATCCAACAAGTAACATGTCTACACAACCAAATGCAATTGTTAAAGCAACACTGCATTCACCTTCATATAAAGATTAAACTTTACAGGGCAGTAGAGCTTTCCCACATTATTGTGTGGAGTAGACACACTCTTCGGTCAATCGTGGATATAAAATGGCAAGGTAAAACAGACAATGCTGCCTTTGAGCATACTGGTCTCTTTAGCAGGCAGGCAAGGCTGGATGATGGAGAAGCCAATTATATGGAGAGGTCATCTCCTATAAATGGAGGAGTAGGGTTTCCCCATTTGTCAGCTTCTCACACAATTGCTTCCATGCCACTGCTGCTGCCACCCCCTCCTCTCTCCCATATATAAATTTCTGAACTAAATCACCAAAGCCCTTACTCTGCCCACATTTAAGTCCCTCATACAAATCCACTACTGTTATGCTCCCTACAGGAATCCTGTTGACTTGTATTTTAGGAAAGACTAAAAGTAGAATATAGAGATCATGAGCTCCTCAAAGCAGGCACCATCCCTTCTTGAATACTTTGAGAGTGCTTAGTACATTTGTCACTATAAATTAAAATAGACCAGTGCAATTTGCTCCATAGTGAAGTTGCTCCATAGGGAAAGTCACATGGTCAGAAAAGGAAAGATTGAGATTTATCTCAAAGGGAAATAACACTATTATGTAATACTCTCCTGGGGCCCCCTGATCCCCAAGGGTGCTAGATCCCTTCATTGCACCCTCTTTAGGACCAGTAGGTCCTGAGTTCAAGTGTGGTGCCTCCACTTAATGGCCAGATGCATAAACTAACAAACTAGAATATCCATGGGGGTTCTAATAGGGAATCAAGGGATCAGAATAATTGCACTGCTTTCTGGGAATACAGAGAAGTGAATTACAAGAAGGGGAATAGAATGCTTGTTTGATATCCTTCAAAGACCCAACCAATCCTGTGGCCACAGACATTAGAAGCCCACAGACTAAGTCAATATAACAAGAGCCTCCCACACCCACAGAGTTATTTCATGGGCCTTATGTGGGTGACTGAATTGGAGTCCCTTGCTGGAAGCTAACAACTCTCCCTTTTAGCAGGAGTGAGTCCTTGGTGGCCTCAAGCTCTGGCCATCCACTGGCTCCTGATGCAGGGAGGTCTAGAGGGTGCTACTAGCAGGCAGTTCTGAAATGGACTCTTGTCCTGTGTGGCAGAGTAGCTCAGGAGTCATGTCCTCTCTGGCGCTCTAACCTGACCACCAGCAGCAGCTCTCTAGTCACAAGGTCCCTCCCAGGGTCACCTCACATGCCTGGGCAGTCCCACAGTGTGGAGGCTCTGTGGTGCCTGCAGGTAATTGCTCTACTTTTCTATGGGACTCCTGGTTGAGGCCCCACAGTCTGTATGTCCCTCAAGCACAGGTGAAGCAGGAAGTCTCTGTTCCAAACTCTGCCTCTGTGGAAGCTGATGAAAGATGTTTTGCTATGGCCCCCAAATTGGCAAGGAGACTATGCATATAATAGCCACAGACATTATCTTAGGCTTTGTCTGCACTAGCACTTTTGTCAGTAAAACTTGTCAGTCAGGGGAGTGGGGGAAAAAAAACAATCTCACTCCTGACTGACCTAAGTTTCACCAACAAAAGCGCTGGTGTGGATAGTGCTAGGTCAGTGGGAGATGGTCTCCTGGTGACATAGCTACTGCCACTCATTGGGGTGGTTTAATTATGCTGACAGGAAAGTTCTCTTACCTGCAGATAATCCTACCCTGGCAATAACAGATAAAAATTCCACTGAAAGAAGCACCACCAAAATCCCCCTTCACCCATGCCCATCTCTCTGGGCCAGGGAGAAGAGATGTCTTCCCGTTCTCTGAAGGTTAGTAAGTTTGGAATGTGGTGGACTAGGTACAGGGTAATGGGGGCACAGGAGTTCCAAAGGCAAGGGCCCAAACTGACAACACCCCCACAGCTGTCCCTCTTTTTAATACCAATGGTGCTCTAGCGCGGGTGCCTCTGCCCACAACTCTTGGAGTACGCACATCAGTCATGTGGAAAAGAAACAGGCTTTGTGGTAGACCCTAGAGCAAAGGACATGCAGAACATGACAATAAGCCATAGCTGCTGGAGAAGCTTAGAAATGCTTGACAGGGTGGTGTTTTCTTCTTTAAAAAAAAGTGCTTTATTGGAGCTGTTTGTCTCTCTTAAAGCCAACTGCTTTAGTTTGGCTCCTACCACATCTTAACTAAAGACCTTTCTGTTGCACTGCTGGGGGGTTTCTGGGGTGGGGGAGCCTGACAGCTTTCATACTTTTTTTTTTTTTTTAAGTGTGACGCAAAATAGGTTCTTCTCTGAACATTTGAGCTTTCAGTTGAAATGTTCCAACTTTGCAGTGCTCTTATAAGCAGCTGATCTTTGAAATAAAATCCTGCCTTGAAGACAGAATGCAAGAAATCTTGTTTTCTTAGTTTAATAAAAAGTCATTAAGGGAATCTGACAGAAGAAGAGGCAGTTTCTTCACACAAAGGCTCACAAAAAGGCTTATGGAAAAGTACTGTTCATCTGATCCTATTACTTTCCCAGTGGATAACAAACTGAACAATTGACCTCAGCTGAAACATCTTATTTAAGGTTGAGACCACTGAAATGAGTGGCCTCCAGAAATAAGTGACCACAGCAAGATTGACAAAAGAATTTAATCCACTTCCCCATCATTCTCCAGTTCCAGCTTTAGAAGAGAGGAGATATCTTTTCTTTGGGCTTCTTGTGATGCAGTTTAACACTTTCCTTTTCGGAATGGGGGGATGGATGGGGATTGTGTCTTTTTGGCAGGGGTGAGAGAATCTTTACATCAAACTTTCATGTTTGGCACATGGCTTGTTTTTTCCTGTAATAGCTACACTATAGCAACTCATGTTCTTGATCCCTGTGGGAGGCTATTAACCCATTAATAGGATATAGATATTCCCTGAATGTATAATTCTTTCCAGTCGAGATAAGCAGAGATGGTATATTGGATGGCCAGTCCAAAGCAACAGGGAGTTGGTGCTGTTCGCACAGGAGGTGAAACTTTAGAACTGCATGAAGTCTATATGCTGCTGGCAGAGACCATTGTGTCAGTTCTCCAGATGCTTTATGTAGCTATTTTAAAGGACTGAAAAACCGCATTGGATTCCACAGGCAAACGTTCTGGAGGCAGAGGAATGGTTACCCATCCCAGCTCATCACTTCTTTGTTCTGATCAGCTGGAAGTTCTGGTGCCATGTGATCAAACCTGCTTCTGTGAACTAACAAGATGGGAAGGCCAAGCTGATTCTAAGTAATATGTGCTGCTGGCTACATTATACACACTGATGTACCTTGTACAGAGACAAATATTATGAACTAGGAATGTACATGGTCTATTTATTGAAAGAGCATTCACTAGAAGACTTGGATTCTGTTCCCAGCACTGGCACTGATCTGCTCTGTGACCTTGCTGTGAGCCCTGGATTCCCTCAATGCCAACTGGCAGAGGGCCCCCATACCATAACTCATCATGCCTGACAGTCCCCCACACTGCACTGTTGTCATAATACTTGATACCTTTGGGATGTATAAGTATCATATGTAAACAGGTAACATGCTGGTCCTGAAAAAAACATTGTACAGTGTATGTATGGACTGTATACAAAATGTTGTGTGTTGGAAATGTGTTCTTAAAATGTGATTGGGAGGCAGAGCCAGGGACAAAGGAATGTGCATATTTACCTGTCTGACTGGCTTGGTCATAGGCAGAGAGCAACAGAAGTACATTTACGCAGAAGGTAAACAAAGCCCTCAAGCTAGACAAGCAGGGGAGAAGGCTGCTTAACAGTCACACCGGGAGACCGAATCTTCCTCCCCGCCCCCCTCAGAAGCCTTCCTGGCTCTTGAAACAGACAGTCCATTTTGCATAATAAGGTGGCAAAAAAAATATTGATTCATCACTGAGGGGACAATACTGTATAGCAGCCTTTGAACTACTTATGACACTGGTAGACTAGGTGCCAGCTCATGCCAGAGCTCCAGGCTGATTTACTTGTGTATTAGTATAGATTAGTGATTGTTAAATGAACAAGTATTTGGTATTTAAACTTCATGAAAACTAATTGGATGTTATTTGCATAGTTTTCACTTATCTTTATCCCCCTATAATTAGTACAAACATTTACATTATGTATACCCCTGTAACTAAATAACCCACCAAATGAGCAAGAAGCCTAGCAAAATGCAAATGAAGAACTAACAGAAAAGTGTTAATTTCAAAGCAAGTAGTCATTGCGTGTGATGATCGGGGGTCAAAGACTCAAAAAGCATTCCTCACTCTCTATCACCAGAGGAAGAGCTGATGGGGGAGCGGGAGGGGGAGGTGGTAGTGACCCTGGCAGCTTGTTTTCTCTGAGAAGAAACTATACGTATGGATTCAGGGAGAGATCCTTCATCTCTGTACTGCTTGGATTTGAATAGTGCAGAATAACTGAACAAGACGACCAGTCCCCCGAGTTACTCTGGGTAGCCCTGGGAGACTTTTGGGAAACTGACAGATGACTTACATTTCTGCCACCATTTGGAATTATAGACTGTTATTCACCTGTACATATATTTTACCTACTTGAATCTCTCAATAACTCACTTCCTTTTCTTAGCTAATAAGCCTACAGCATTGGCTACCAGCATCGTTTTTGGGGTGAGATTTAGAGTACCAGCTGATCTGGGGTAAGTGATTGATTGATCTCTTGGGACTGGGGGCAACCTGAATGTGGTGTGATTTTTTTTTTTTTGGTGTAAGTGACTTTTTAATCAAACACTCCAATTTGTCTGGGTGGTCAGATAGACTGGAGTGTTAAAGGGGCTGTCTGTGATGCCAGTAACACTGGTATAGTGATCCAGGAGTTCACATTTGTTTCTGGCTTGGTGAAATCTAATTCTAGAACACACCACCAATTTGGGTGTCTGCCTTGTGTTCTGACAGTCTGCCCTGAGGGAGGCACACTCAGTTGTGAGCCACTCCGGACAGTGTGACACTTATGAAAGCTTTTGACCTGAAAGGTAAGATGTTGGTAACTTGATGTAAATAAGGGCTTGTCTACACCATGCAGCTTTTAGTGACAGGGCTGTGTCAACACAGCCTTATTGCTAAAAGTCAGCGTGTGTAAACGCTCTGCTCTGTCAGTACTTTGTCGATACTTTTGGTGACAAAATACTTCCAGCCCTGCATTAGCTTTGTCAGCAGGAGACCACTCCTGCCCACAAAGCTGCATTCACACTGCCACTTGCATCGGCAAAACTTGTCTTTCGCAGAGGGGCTTTCAGTACCAATGAAAGACAAAAGTTTTGTCGACAACTTTGCAGTATAGATATACCCTAATAAGAGAACTGCTTAGGCAAAGATTGTAACTTGTTAAAATTAAGTTTTAGTCACTAGAAAACTTGTTTTGTTTACTTGTAACCATAGTTGTCTTTTATTCTTCTTTAGTATCACTTAAATCTCCATTCTTTGGAAATAAAAACTTAGCTTTGTAATAAAAAGAATCCCTCAGTACTGTGTATTAGTTGAGCTGTGGGCTCACCCTCCACTACTAACGGGATGGTGTGTACACTGTCTCTTAGGAGGCAGCTAAGAACTTTTGAGAGTGTCTAATTGAAGGGACTTGACACTGCAGGGAGACATCGCTGGGGAACTTGCAAATTGGGGTTCACTGATTGTTACCTGCAAGGCAAGGTTTAACTGACAGAGTCTTGAAGAGTTTGCTGGCAAGGCAAGCATGCTGGGGTGTCACAGAACCAACACACAGCTAAGCAGCAGCAGACCTCACTCCTGCTGAGACAGAGTGGTAACAGTGGCTTAAGTTCTGGTCCACAGCAAGACATCACACTTGGACACACAGGTGCTGACTTTTCAAAGTGCGGGGGGAGGGGACGTGCTCGACCCCCAGCTCTGCCCTAGGCCCCACCTCCATTCCACCCTTTCCCCCAAGGCCCCACTCACATCCCACCTCTTCCTGCCCCTGCTCCACCCTGACTCTTCCTGCCTCCACCCCAAGCACGCTGCATCCCTGCTTCTCCTTCCCCCAGTCTCCCGCACACTGCGAAATAGCTGTATTGCAGCAGGCGGGAGGCACTGTGAGGAAGCGGGAAATGCTGATCTGTGGGGCCTGCCGGTGGGTGGGAGGTGCTGGGGGGGCTGCCAGTGGGTGCTCAGCACCCACCATTTTCCCCCCCCATGGGTGCTCCAGCCCTGGAGCACCGACAGAGTGGTGCCTATGCTTGGACAAGCCAATTGACCCCTCTACCTCCATTTCCCTTCCACGCTTTGTCTTAACTACTTTTACTCTAAGCTCATTGGGGCAGGGACTGTATCTGATCATGTGTCTGTACTGAACACAGTGGCCTAATCTTAGTTGGGGTCACTATAATTTAAACAAACATGTCAGTGCTGAGAAGCTAGATTTCTTGGATTATAAACTCTTTCTACGTGGTTCTTCATGCAAGTTGCACAGAAGTGATTTTTCTTCTCAGGTAGTTGTAACAATTAAACTCTTGAATGCCCCATGCCCAGCCAAAGCTTGTGTACGTGGGCCAATTTTTATTACTAAGCAATGTTTTGTTAAACAGACTTGGTGTTTAAGAGACTCTGGGATGGCTGGGGGGATGGGGGGAGAGGGTGAAGAACAAGCTTATTTGAATTTTCCCCCAGTACAACCCGTTGTATTATAGGAGCACACACACCCATCTAGAACTCCATTACAACACAGTTACTTCAGTCACACTTGTGGAGTCCCTACCAGTTGTGTACAGGGTACTAACTTATGAATCTTGTTATACAATCCCAGTTCTCCTTTCTTTGTCCTGCAGAAGGAGTAAACTGAGTAAAGAAAATGAATATGCAACACTGAGAATCTGCCTCAGGGCTCTTAGCACTAGGAAAACTCCTGATCATTTCAACAAAAATGTTAGGGGAAGGGATGGCTCAGGAAATGCCAATTTGTCATTGAAACATTGTGGAAGTGTTTGAATTTTGAGAACATCTGCCAAAGACAGGCAGGGTTCTGACTGGCTAACCTGCCAGCTTGCCTGGTGGGCTGCTGGAGAGCTCATGCTTCCAGATCTGCAGCAGCCCCACCATGTGGGCAACCCTGTTGTTGGGGCCCTCAGACTTCCTGCCACAGAGCCAGGACCCTGGAAGTCCCAGTTCTAGCCAGGCTTCCCACTCCATAGCAAGATAAGGGAGCCACAACCCTCACCTCCTGAGTTGGGGAAGCCAGATTCCTTATTTGGGGGAATGTAGGGTGGGGGGGAGAACCAAGAATATTTCAATTGTTCTGAGTGAAATTTTAGAAATGTTTAGATTTTGTGCTGAATTGGAATGAAAAAAGTTGTCATGTCTCTGAAACTCAGAACTTCCATTCCATGGGAAATTCTATCAGCTCTACTTAGAACTTGTCTACACAGGGAAATTTACCAGTACAATTATAGTAGTAAGTTTCTCAGTGTTGACAAGTTCCTACACATCTGCACTATAGTAAACTCTTCCCAGAACACTGGGAAGTTTATTGAGGTTTCAAACACAATCAGAACCCATTCAATTACACTCTTGGCAATTTCCCCCCCAGTGGCTCATTTTGTACTTGAGGAAAAAATGCAACTAGTTTGCTATCTAAATAGCAATTTTCCTACAGCTAATAATTGACATGTGTATATAGTGCCTTTCAGCCAAATAAGCCCAGACTGCTCAAGCTTCAGAAACCACACACTGCACATGCACAAATAATTTCCCCTACCTCTGCAGTGGAAGTTAGCACCCAGCAACTGATCGGTATCCACCAACAATATACAACTGTTCAGGGCAGAAAGTGAAGAATACTATATCCATTTGAAGCTACAGAGGGAATTTAAAGTCAATTAATGATAATTACTCAATTGAAATTTGGCTAGGAGATCTTAAGTACCATATGTCAACTCTTTGCAGTTCAGGACTTGATTTCATGAAAGCTTGATTTGAGCCAATACAGAGGGGTTGGCATACCAGTTCCTCTCTCGAGCTGCCTTACTGTTTTCCAGAAAGTCTTAATTAAAAGAGAAAAGAAAACTAACTCTCTAGCTATTATGGTTCCAAAGAAATATTTGGTTTAATTTTTTATGGCTATCTGTTTGAGTCTGCAGAGAGTCTGAAGCAGCTGAGAACTGTGAACGCCACTTTCAAATGGGCATTAAATGCCAATTATGCTTTAGATGTCAACATTGCTAAGCATTTCACTGCTCAAGGTACGTAAGAAAGATGAGAGTGTCATATTATAAAGATCTACACAATCTATTCCAACTGACAGCTCGTTTGGATGTCACAAAATGCATGGCATCTCCAAGGCTCCATTTCTAGTCCCCTCCCATCACATCAAGAAAGAGTCAAACTCAAGTAGCTGGCAGGCCATTTGACCCCCACCAAGGGGAAAGCTAAACAATTGCATCTGAACCCCTGGGTGTAGTCAAACTTCAGTAAAGGGGAGCCAAGCAGAGACCTGACAGCACGTGATCACATTTTTGATCATCTGCAGAGTTGTGGTGCCTCAAGTGGCCAGACTATACTGTGAGTATCCCTTCCTCCTCTGCCCTTCCACGCCACCCGCAAAAAAACAAAACAAACACACACACCACCACTCAGTCCTTGGTTTGATGTCCCATCTGACAACCAGCATGCAAGGCAATATCATATGTTAGTTCAGCAACAATTAAGGACAGCCTACTGTATCACTAACCCCAATAGAACATGTTTTTTTCCAAGCCTATTCCTTCCTAGTTTGTGATCTTACAGGATCATTGGCTGTTGGCATGGATGCAGGCCACTTTATGTAAGTCACTTAGTTTACTTTATTATTTCTGAAGACACCAGGAATAGCATATCTCCTGTGCTGTTGAATTTATTAGAGATACTGTGTATCCAATCATAGGAATTTCAATGCAGTATTAATGAGCAACAGCAGTTGCCAAATAAGCACAGAAGATCAGCAGTGAAAGTTAACTCTCCCTATCCTCTCTCACTCCTTCTCTGTACAGCAGAGGTCAGCAACCTTTCAGCAGTGGTGTGCCGTTTTCATGTATACACTCTAATTTAAGACTTTGCGTGCCGGTAATTGAACGTTTTTTAGAAGGTCTCTCTCTAAGTCTAATATATAACCAAACTACTGTTATATGTAAGGTAAACAAGGTTTTCAAAATGTTTCAGAAGCTTTATTTAAAATTAAATTGAAATGCAGATTTTATTAGTTTAGTGTGATCCTTGCCCTTGCTTTTCCTTGCTTAGTTTTCCAATGTCTGGTGGCACCTATTTAGATACTTTAAGCTGCACACAGGCTTCTGAGTTATAAGTTGATAACCGGCTGGCAGGAGGTCAGCAGCTGGAACTCCAGATTGGCAGCTGAGGTGAGTGGAGCTGACGGCTGGTAGGGCTGAGCAGGGCCAGAAGCCTGGACCTCGTCTGGCAGGGGGCCTGCGCTGGAACTCCAGCTGGAAGCAAGGTGAGTGGGGCTGTGGGGACCCCGGCTGGCATGGGGCCAGCAGCCAGAACCCCAGAGCAGTGGGGGGCTGACCGCCACCGCTCTGCGGTTTCCACCACCGGCTCCTGCCAGCCCGGGGTTCCTTCCCCCAGGCCAGCAGCGGGTACTGAGTGGGGCTGCAGCGGGGGGGACCCCGGCTGGCAAGGGGCCAGCAGCGGGAACCCCGAGTGGCGGCGGGCTGAGCAGCTCAGCCCGCCACTGCTCTGGGGTTTCCACCACCAGCTCCTTGCCAGCAGGGGTCTCAGCCCACTGCCAGCCTAGGGTTCCATCCCCCAGGCCAGCAGCTGGCGCTGAGTGGGACCAGCGGCAGGAGCCGGCGGTGGAAACCCCGAGCGGCGGCGGGCTGAGCAGCTCAGCCTGCCCCCGCTCTGGGGTTTCGGCTGCTGGCTCCTTGCCAGCTGGGGTCTCAGCCCGCTGCCAGCCTGGGGTTCCTTCCCCCAGGCCAGCAGCGGGTGCTGAGTGGGGCTGCAGCGGGGGGGACCCCGGCTGGTAAGGGGCCAGCAGCTGGAACCCCAGAGCGGCGGTGGGCTGAGCAGCTCAGCCTGCCCTGCATGCCATGAAAAATCGGCTCACGTGCCACCTTTGGCATGCGTGCCATAGGTTGCCGACCCCTGCTGTACAGTAACTCCTCACTTAAAGTCATCCCGGTTAACATTGTTACATTGCTGATCAATTAGGGAACATGCTCGTTTAAAGTTGTGCAATGCTCCCTTCTAACGCCTTTGGCAGCCGCCTGCTTTGTCCACTGCTTGTAGCCCGTTGCAGCTAGCTGGTGGGGTCTTGGAACCAGGGTGGACTGGCAGCCCCCCTATCAGTTCCCCGCTCCCCTAAATTCCCTGTGCAGCAGCTGCCAGCAGGCTAGCAATTGCAGCTATCCCTCCCCACACTGCTATGTGCTGCTCCTGCCCTCTGCCTGGGAGCTGCTCCCCACCCTCCTGCTTCCAGGAGAGGGGAGCTAATGTCAGGGTGTCCTCCTCCCCCCTGCTCCTACACCCTGCTTACCCCATCTTCTCCATATAGAGCAGGGTGGGGACATGGGCAGCAGCTGCTGGTCTCAACTTCCTGATCCACTTAAAAAGACAATGCACTTAAGAGTGGGTCAGCTTACTTAACGGGGCAATGTGCATCTCTCTCCCACACACAAGGTGTATATCTGTCTGTCTGCTATGCTGTCTCCCCTCCCTAGTGTTTGTGCTGCCACGTGTGAGAGGCTACATTAACAACGTGTTAACCCTTGAGGGCTCAGCTGAGTGCTAGTTCATCATTTAGCACAGGGGTTCTCAAACTGGGGGTCGGGACCCCTCAGGAGGTCATAAGGTTATTACAAGCTGTCAGCCTCCACCCCAATCCCTGCTTTGCCTTCAGCATTTATAATGGTGGTAAATATATAAAAAAGTATTTTAATTTATATGGGGGGGTCGCATTCAGAGGCTTGCTATGTGAAAGGGGTCACCAGTATGAAAGTTTGACAATCACTGATTTAGCAGTAAGGCATTCCCTGGGAAATATCCCACCCTCTAACTTCACCACCTCCACCAAGCTTCACAATCATCATAGCTGTGAACAGTATTAAATTGTTTTATTTTATATATATATATATATATATATATATATATAGGGTTTTTGGTCTGGTGAAAAAAATTTCCCTGGAACTTAACCCCCCCATTTACGTTAATTCTTATGGGGAAAGTGGATTCGCTTAACATCGTTTCGCTTAAAGTCGCATTTTTCAGGAACATAACTACAACTTTAAGTGAGGAGTTACTGTATCTCCAATTTGGCTAGAAGTTACCCAGCTACCTCAAAGTCCTCAGGCAAGAGTTCTAAAGCTGAACTTTAGTGGGGTTTAATTCTAGATGGAGTTGAATGCAGCTTCTGAACATTGACAAGGTGGTTGCTGTCTTGTACAGTTAGACACTTGTTAGAACATAACATGATTAGTGTTCAGCAGAGAGATATTTAAATGCCTTAATATAACCTCAGTAACTGGAGTCAATTAGCTGTACTTCTTCCTGTCAA
The DNA here is from genome assembly GCF_016161935.1 of Mauremys reevesii. Taxonomy (NCBI): domain Eukaryota; kingdom Metazoa; phylum Chordata; order Testudines; family Geoemydidae; genus Mauremys; species Mauremys reevesii. The sequence continues at coordinate 55,541,627 of NC_052630.1, forward strand.
AGAGCTTGGTCTAGCAGTAGGACAGCCCAGGAACTGATAGTTCAGACGGATAAACAGTAACAGTTGCCAGTGAAAGAGATTAGCTGTTGGGGGGGGAAAAGGCTGCTGTGCCGAGCTGTGTAAAATATTTTCAATGAAACCTGAAACCAAGCAAGGTTCACCTGGTGTTGAGTTTCGCTGCAGACATGAAGCTGAACCCAGGTTTGTTTAAAGGTTTCATGCCTTTCAAGGAAATACAGGCCCAGCTTCAAGAGATTGTTTTGAAGTGAAAGAATTTGGATCTCAGTCAAACCAGAACCAGGTACAACTTGTGAGGTTTCATTTGAACATGAGACTAGTAGATATCACTATGTGGAGCTAAACCAACAGTGAGATTTAGATTAACACAACCCCATTCCCAGAGATCCAGTTTGCTGAGCTGTACACAATTTTGCTACAATGTAATTAATGCTGTAAGTTACCCATTTGTTCCTTTTTGAAGGTAATTGCATAAAGCATATCATTTTAAGTTTCATTTGCAGAAGTTTTTTTTCCAGGATAAAGTGAAGAACCCTCAATCAGGTATTGCCTCCTGTTAGATTGTTAACTTCAAACAGTCTTCAAGCTTCCTTATGCTTTGACAGCTGCTTTGCCCTGTGTCATTGGTACACAGATGTCCCTTGCTGACAGAGCAACAGAACCAGATCATTCAGAATTCGCATCATTTAATAACATTGCTGTATTTTTTTCCTTTTGATAAAGCCTTGCTCTGGGAGAAGTAAGTCAAGAGCACTACTCATTTAAAAAAAAAAAGGGGGGGGGATACATGCATCATTGCTTAAGTGGTTAGTACCCCGAAGAAATTTCCAGATAGTTTGGATTCTAGCTTTTGTAGAGTTAGCTTGGCAGCAGTGTTGACCTAGAATTAGAATAGTCACTTTGTGTCTTCCCCAGGAAGAAGGGAGCCTTGCCCTCTAATGTAGAGCTCTGTTAGTTACAAGCCAGGTTTGTGTGGAGTCAGAACTCTGGCTCCTTTTAAAAAAAGCAGTATCCTGCAGGGCACAGCCTGTTCCATTGGGACCATTTGGTGACTTTTGTCTGGTATCTAGTGTTTCACTCAGGAGTAACTGCCTGCTTAAGTTGGAATCAGTAGACAAAGTACTTTTAAAACTGGGATAACCCAGTTTATCACCTCAAATCAGCGATATATGGAATATAAATCTGAATTAATTTATTCACACTTAGATGTTAGCATTAAGCTAAGGTGGTGTCTCCAATGCTCATGATTTAATTGCAGGTACTATGATTTGGTGACCTTTCTGAGAGGCCCAGCTCCTGGAATTATGCTATTCATGAGAATTTCATTTAGAAATAACATTTCTAGTCCTCATGGTTTGAGGGGGGAAAAACTTGGAAATGAGAACCATGAAAGTTCAGAGGCAGAAGGCAAAGAAACAGTTGGATTTAAAAAACAATCTCTGACTTTGAGGCCTGACTCATGGTTTTTGGACACTTGGGACTGGCAAACTGAGTAACTCTGTGGTCTCTTGAGGTTTAAGGACTTGCATATATCTTAGCAAAAGTCTGATACAAGTTTTATTTTCCCAGTCCCTCACTTCAGAAACTAGGCTATATTAAAGTCGTAATTTCATTCAATATACTCCAGGAGAGCCTTATCTGGTAATTTTATAAGAGTATCCTGAATAATACATTTTGTAGTTTTCCTACAGGTTCAATCTACAACCAAAAGACATAGGAATTTACCATGCCCATCTAGACTTCACTTGTACTTATGGTCACAACCTGTTCAGTTACATCAGTGTAAATCAAAGTTCTGAAAGCAGAATCTAGCCCTTCATTCTAATATGGACAAGCACACAAAGGGCCAGATTTTTCTATTACAACTGTGATACTACAGTTAAGCCAAAGGCTCAAAGGCTCTTAATGCTAATATAGGAAAGACTAGCTTTACAGACTCTTCTCCCTCCCCTCTCCCTTCCCCCCTCCCCACCCATTTTAGGTAGCCCAGGTTACAATGAGTGGACAAGGGAGGAAGAAAAAACAAGACAACCCCTCTTCCCCCCCCAGACACAGAAATTTTGGGGTCTTTCCATTCCTAGAAGAACAAATATCCACAATAGTATGCTTAGTGGGAAGTGACTACATGTACCATATATTCAGGACTTCATTTATCTGGTGATCATAATTTTAGGAAGGCAATAAAACATGTACTCCAAGATTAATCTATTACTCTAGATAGTGTTAAATGGGGACTATACAATCTCCAGTAACCATCTGAACCACGCAACTCATTACAGAATGGCTTGTTTGAAAGATCTTTCCTCATGATAATCAGTGATGGAATTTGCTGATACCAAGAAGCCTTATGGAATCAAGATAAGGTTTAACTTAAATCAGTAAAGATTATCTATCAGGATTAACACCTTTGGGGCACCTTGTATTAAAAACAGTTCTGTATGTGTAGTTGTGGCATTGTATGTACCTTCTCTAGTAGGGAGGCAGATGCAAATGTACCTCCATTATCAACACTTGAAGCCACCCCACCCAAAGAGATACGCATAGACCAGTTCAACCTGGATTCTCCAGGGACCAGGAGACAAAGAAAGGGGTTTTGGATAAACAGACTGATTTTAAACTAGCTCACAGCCACCTTCTTGATTCAGCAAACAGTTGAGATCCCTAGTCCATGGAGGGCCCCAGTCCTTAAGGAAGGATTGGAAGGACTGGGCCTACTTAGGCCCCTAAGACTGGGTGCTTGTTCTTCACAACTTCAGCTCAGAACTTGTAACCACAAGAAATCGCCCTTGAGTGGGACTTTGAAGGACTGCTCTTACCAGAATTAACCTAAACCCTAATGTGGATTCTATCAAGATTAGCATGCACCTAGATTCTTTTACTATGTTTTCTCTGTAACACTTTTTACCTTAAGAATAAAGGAAGCTTGCATAAGAAGTACTGTGTGGTAGCTTATAACTATGGCAATTACACCTGTTAACTATCTCTGAAGTGAAAGCAAGCAGATGTCCTTAGGCAGGGCCAGCTCCAGGCACTAGTGGAGGAAGCAGGTGCTTGGGACGGCCAATACAAAGGGGCAGCATGTCTGGGTCTTCGGTGGGAATTTGACAGCAGGTTCCTCAGTCCCTCTCTTCCTCTTTGAGCTGCCACCGAACTGCCGCCAGAGAATGGAGTGGCATGATTGAGCTGCTGCCGAAGTGCTGCCAATCAGCTTTTTTTTTTTCCTGCCACTTGGGATGGCAGAAAACCTAGAGCCGGCCCTGTCCCCAGGTATCCTATCTGTGTTGGGAAATACACAGTGAAGACATGGAACTATGCAGCCTGGAGATACCTAGGTCAAAAGGGAGAGAAATGCAGCCCTTCACCCAAGAAAGGTGACAGCTGAGGGAGCTAGAAGCCTGAGAACAGGTGCTCTTGCTAGACTACAGAAGGGAAACAGTGCAGATGCTCTGAACTGTGAAGCTGGGTATCGGGAGAAATGGAGGAATTAGGAATGCATCAGTCTCCCTTTCCTCCTCATCTCTGCTCAACTGGAGTTATTGAAACTTGTGCTGTTTGCCATCTTCTTTTCCCCCCTCACTGCTGAGCTATCTGGAGCATGGATCACTGTACCAGGGGGATTGTGGGGAGCTTTACAATCCAAGATATTTGGTTGTGATTAGCTCATCTCTTCCATACCACTTGTGGGGGCAGTCTTTTGCAGACAAGAACAAGTTGCCAGATTCATAATTCAGAGAATTCAGAGCACTCAAAGGATTTTTTAACGTTGCAGCGAGTGAAGCTATCACATCACTCATTTAATGAAATATTTGAGAAGAGGGGTGTTCACAGCTGGATGAAATATGCTGTATGTACTACAGTAATTTAATACTTTGCAGCTACCTTGCAGTCTGTTTATTCTATTGTCTCTACACAAGTCTTAACATCCTTCTGAGTACTGTATTAGTACATCTATTCTAGAGAGGGATAAACAGAGGCCGGAGAGATTGTACCTTGTCCCTGGTCACTATCAGAGCAGCAAAGGGAATTCAGGATTCCCAACTCCCCCCCATCCCCCCCCCATCATCCATGCACACCAATGGTATTCAAGTAATTAGACACAAAACAATCTTGGGACCAAATCCTGACTCACTTTTTCTGTGGTTTAGGAGCCTGGCCACACCACTGTGCCAGTGGGTGCTAGTCTGATCTATAAGTGAGAGGCCCCCGATGAACTGCTTCATAGCCATCCAAGCCCTGCCTTAGCTTCTGGAGCCTCACAATCCCACTTGGTGTCCAGGGGGACAACATCTTTGGTGCAGGAACCAAATGCGAATGGGAGGCTTCCTGCCCTGCAAGATGTATTCAGCAGGTCAGGTGGAATTTTAGGGTACAGACCTCTGTGGCTGTTAAGGTGACGGAGGTGACATGGGAGAGGGACTGCCTCTACCATTACCTCTGCGTGAGGGCGATGTCTCCTCAACTGAGTGACAGCCTGGAGACCTGGAGGAAGCTATGCAGCCCTTGAGCCAAATCCAGGATATAGACCCAGAACAAAGCTTTCAGCAAGCAAGCCCTTCCCCCGTTGTCTATATCCCCATATACACCATAGTATTGGAGTGCTAAGAACACATTAATGCCTTTATCAGCACAACATTCCCATGAGGTATCCCCATTTTACATGTGGGGAATAGCGGCAGAGACACTAAGTGACTTACCCAAGGCCACCCAGTTTGTGGCAACTGGGATTTCAACCTAGACGTCTTTAGACTCAGGCCAGTCCCCCAACCATAATATTCTCTCTCTCTGGATGCACTGAATTTCTCTTCTCCCCACACCCTTCAGCCTTCCTCAGCCACCAGATAGTGTTTTACAGGCTCTGCCTGAGCAGCCTCAAGTAGCTCCCCTCTTTAGATTCACAGGTGATTACACTAGGGCTACAGCCAGTGCAGGACTCCCCATGAAGCGATTGAGGGCAGGGATGGTAGGATATGTACTGAAAGAGTGACAGACCCACACTGCTAGAGGTCCTGACCATGAAGATGCTGAGAAGTTTGCGCTCCATACCACGATGTTCTAAAGAGGAACCAGGCCTCCGCAAAGCTCCCGTGAGTATTTAGATATATACCTCATCATTGTAGTAAGTACATAGACAGGAAATACAGGATTTGGACCCCAGACTTTGAAGTGCAGGAAACTTTATGTGCACCACTGCAGGGCCAGCAGGCAGCTTTCTCTCTCTCTCTGTGGGAGGCATAGTATTATTTCTTGTATATTTCTAGTGTTGTCATAGAAGCAACTGGTATATTTTTCAGAAGCAGATCTGCTTTGGTGCTTCCCAAGCTGGTACATTCTGTGCTTTCATGTTTGTAGCTTGTCTTTTGGAGAGAGTTTCAAACCCACTTGAACTTTCAGGGTCTCATAGCATGCTGCTCATTTTAATAAGACCCATGTGACTTGTCTACAGCTCCCAGATTTACTTTGCATGGGGTGGATGGTAGGGGACAGAGGGAGTATGGATGAGACATTGCTCAGTAGCTTTTAATTATTAGTCCAAAAGTTAATATTGTTTACTGAGAAATACTTAAATATCAAATATTTTTGGAAATAGTGTAGTACATTAAGTCTTAAATGAAAGTCGGAGAGACTGCCCAAGAGTGTCATTGAGCCAAGACAGGACTCAATATGTGAATTCATTCAGTATGAGCCAGCCCAACTCCCCTGTAGGATTTTCCCCATACAGAGGAATGGCAATCAGGAGCAGCTTTAGCTTTTTTGCCGCCCCAAGCACGGCAGGAAGGCTGCCTTTGGCGGCGCACCTGAGGGAGGTCCGCTGGTCCCATGGCTTCGGCATACCTGCCGCCGAATCCGCGGGACTGGCGGACCTCCCACAGGCAAGCCACCGAAGGCGGTCTCACTGCCACCCTCACAGCGACAAGCAGGGCACCCCCTGCGGCTTGCTGCCCCAGGCATGGGCTTGGAGCGCTGGTGCCTGGAGCCGCCACTGACGGCAATTGTATGAACTCAGAGTTCTGCCTGGATGGCCCTGGCCTATGCTCTCAGCCCATCCACATCCCACTGAGCCCCAGAGCAGCAAGGTTCCAGCAGCTACAATATCATAGGCTCCCTTGCTGGTTGCTCCACCCCCTTGAAGAGGGTGGGGGAATGCAGAGTCATTATTATCTCGCTTGGGTATTTCCTGCCAATATGTGAGAGGTGGGGAAGGCTATGGAGAAATAAGACAGGGTGCAGCCATTCCTGCTGCCTCTGGCCCAATCCCAGCACAACACCCTCACAGGAGCTTCTCTGGGGTTAGGAAATGGGGACAATGCTGTAAAGACATTGATCTCTGAGGGCGGAGAGGAGCGAAACAGGAAGCAGAGTCCCCTCCACTCATGGAAGTGACAGAGATGATCTGGCCCTCTTTAATAACCAGGCACTGCAGGTAGTTACTAAACATTACAAGTTCTGGTGATACAGGGAAAATCAAGAGCTTCACAAAGGGCATTTGTAACTAGTACTGAGTTCAAGTTCTGCCACTGTCCACATTGACTTAGGGTATGTCTACACTATGAAATTAGGTCAATTTTATAGAAGTAAATTTTTAGAAATCAATTTTATACAGTTGATTGTGTATGTCTCCACTAAGCACATTAACTCAGCAGAGTGCGTCCTCACTACCATGGCTAGCATTGACTAGGAGCGGTGCACTGTGGGAAGCTATCCCACAGTTCCTGCAGTCTCGCCTGCCCATTGGCATTATGGGTTAAGCTCCCAATGCCTGATGGGGAAAAACATTGTCGCAGGTGGTTTTGGGTACATCACCACTCTCCCCTCCCTAACCTCCATGAAAGCAACTGCAGACAATCATTTCATGCCTTTTTGCCTGGGTTACCTGTGCAGACACCATAGCACGGCAAGCATGGCGCCCGCTCAGCTCACTGCTGCTGTTGTCAGCATTGTAAACACCTCGCACATTATTCTGCAGTATGTGCAGAACCTGGCTAAGAGACAGCAGCACAAGGACAATTGATGAGGACATGGACACAGATGTTCCTGAAAGCACAGGCTGTGGCAATTGGGATGACATGGCAACAGTGGGGCTGGTTGATACAGTGGAATGCTGATTCTGGGCCCAGCAAACAAGCACAGACTGGTGGGACCGCATAGTGTTGCGGGTATGGGACGATTGCCAGTGGCAGCGAAACTTTCACATGCGTAAGGCCACTTTCCTGGAACTCTGAGTTGCTTTCCCCCACCCTAAAGCACAGGAATTCCAAGATGAGAGCTTCCCTGACTGTTGAGAAGTGAGTGACGATAGCACTGTGGAAGCTTGCAATGCCTGACTGCTACCAGTCAGTCAGGAATCAATTTGGAGTGGGCAAATCTACTGTGGAGACTGCTGTGACTCAAGTAGCCAATGCAATCACTGACGTTCTGCTATCAAGGGTAGTGATCCCAGGAAGTGTGCAGGTCATAGTGGATGGCTTTCCCACAATGGGTTTCCCTAACTGTGGTGGGGTGATAGACAGAACCCATATCCCTATCTTGGCACCGGACCACCTTGTCAACCAGTACATAAACCGCAAGGGGTACTTCTCAATGGTGCTGCAAGCACTGGAGGACTTTTCACTGACATCAGTGTGGAATGGCCAGGAAAGGTGCATGACACTTGCATCTTTAGGAACTCCTGGCTGTTTGAGCAGCTGCAAGAAGGGATTTACTTCCCATAACAGAAAATTACTGTTGAGGATGTTGAAATGCCAATCGTTATCCTTAGAGGCCCAGCCTACCCCTTGCTCCCATGGCTCATGAAGCCATACACAGGCAGTCTGGACAGTAGTAAGGAGCAGTTCAACTATAGGTTGAGCAAGTGCAGGATGGTGGTAGAATGTGCCGACATTTAAAGGCTTGCTGGCGCTGTTTGCTGACTAGGTTAGACCTCAGCGCAACCAATATTCCCATTGGTATTACTGCTTGCTGTGTGCTCCATAATATCTGTGAGAGTAAAGGGGAGATGTTTATAATGGGGTGGGAGGTTGAGGCAAATCGCCTGGCTGCCAATTTTGAACAGCAAGACACCAGGGCGATTAGAAGAGCACAGGTAGGTGTGCTGCGCATCAGAGAGGCTTTGAAAACCAGTTTTATGACTGGCCAGGCTACAGTGTGTCAGTTGTATGTGTTTCTCCTTGATGCAAACCCGCCCCCTTTGTTGATTTTTAACTCCCTGTAAGCCAACCACCCTCCCCAGTTTGATCACACTGGCAAAGGAAACAAAGTTACTGTTGTTTTGAAACCATGCATTCTTCCTTTATTAAAAAAAAGTGAGATAACTGACAGGGTAGCTTGGGTGGGGTAGGGGAGGAGGGAAGGACAAGGCCACATTTGATTTATAGCGTGGCTACAATAAGCAAACTGTTTGAATGACACCCTTCTGTTGCTTGGGCCATCCTCTGGAGTGGAGTGGCTGGGTGTCTGGAGCCTCCCCCTCCCTGCGTTTTTGGGCATCTGGGTGAGGAGGATATGGAACTTGGGGAGGATGGCAGGTGGTTGTACAGTGGATGCAGCAACGGTCTGTGCTCTTGTTGGCTTTCCTGCTGCTCCACCAGACACCTGAGCATGTCCGTTTGCTCCCCAATTAGCCTCAGCATTGCACCCTGCCTCTTATTGTGGTCACTTAATGCTTTCCTGGACTCTGCCACTGAATGCTTCCATGCATTCAGCTGTACCCTATCAGTGCAGGAGGACTGCTTGAGCTCAGAAAACATGTCATTGCAAGTGTGGGGTTTTTTGGCCTTCTAATCTGTGATAACTGCAGGGACGGAAATGATAGGGGGAGCATAGGAACAGTGCACCTGCGGGGGGATAAAAAGGGAGTGTAAAATTTAAGATGATACATTTGAGAACAAAAGGGCAACTCTTTTGCAGTGAATCAAGCAATTCATAGCAGAAAGCACATGTGTTTTAGGTACAAGGTCACATTTTGCCTTTATATTGAGCACCTGCCAGTATGGTGACACATCACACATGGCTGGGTGTGATGGGGCAGAGTGGCCCCACACTGGTATAGCAGGGGTTAACCCTTCCTTCCTGGCAGAGGAAGCCCCGCCCCGGAAGTTCTGCTGGGCATGCTCCAACTGGAGCTCAGATATAAAAGCCTGCAGATCAGCGCAGTCTGGGCTGACTGCCGGAGGGGAAGGACATATGCTGCTAGCTCCTGTAGAGAGGGCCTGCAAGCCAGGATCCAGGAGTCAGCTCTGCCGAGGCACCACTGGAGACCCTGATGGAGGACGACCCAGGAGAGGAACAGACTGGAGGACCCCTTGCTGCAGAAGCACTGCTATTCCCGGAAGGAAGTGACCCAGGGGAAAAGTAGAGGTAAACGGTGTTAAAGCTGTATTACCGCTTGGTGTGTTGCGGGCGGATCCCCACCGAGCGGGCGGCAAGTAGAGCTTGCTGCTACCAGGGCCCTGGGCTGGGACTCAGTGGAGAGGGTGGGCCTGAGTCCCCCTACCCCCTCACCCTGAACTGTGAAGGATTATATAGACTCTGGCTGCGCTGCCCTGCCTGCAAGGGGGGGGGATTATATAGACTCTGGATGCTAGGCTGTGCTACCCTGCCTGTAAGGGGTATTATATGGACTTTGGCCACTAGGCCACGCAACCCTGCCACGAAGGGGGATTATATGGACTCCAGCCACTAGGTCGCGCCACCCCACCCGTAAGAGGGGTTATATAGACTCCGCTCACCCAGTCGTGCTACCGTGCCTACCGGGGCAGAGAAGAGCGTATGACTGAGTGACAGTAACAGATGGCCCGTAGAGAAGCAAACACCGAGACTAGAGAGAGGTGAGGCCCTGGCACCCTTCCGGCACCTGCCACAAAGGGGCGCTGCAGTACCAGGCCTGCTACACTGGGCAACAGAATTTGGTTTCCAGGCAGCCATGGTAAGCCAAAGGGTATGCAGGGTTGGCTTCTAACACCTTGATAACATGTGGGAATGTTTTCAAACTGCAGCGCCCTCCTTTCCCATAGCAAGCAATGCTGGTTGGGCTTGCCATTTAAAAGGAGGGGCTGTGGTTTTCGGGTGGATGTGAAGCACACATCTCCCCCCACCCCTCCGTGTGGCTATTTGGGATGATCCCTTTACCCCTCCCCCCACCATGTGGCTATTCTCAGGGATGATCCCTTTTAGACAAGTGCAAACAGCCCAGCATGAATGGGGTCTTTTTACTGTTCCCTTACAAAAATTCCCCTATTTCAACCAGGTGACCATGCATATCATCATTCTGAGGCTAACACAGAAAGCTATAAACCAAATGCTGCTTGAATGCGACCAAAACTCAGGACCATTCACTGCCATGCTTTGTGCTGCAACGATTCCAGACTACTTGCTACTGGCTTGATGTGGTAAAGTGTCCTATAGTGGAGGACAAAATAAGGCAGCCCTCCACAGAAACCTTCTGCAAAGGCTTTCAGAGTACCTCCAGGAGAGCTTCATGGAGATGTCCCTGGAGGATTCCTGCTCCATCCTCTGATATGTTAACAGACTTTTCCAGTAGCTGTACTGGCCATGAATGCATCCCTAGTCTTCAGGGCAAATCAAACATTAAACACTATTGCTTGTAAACCCTGTACTGTAGTTACAGATGTGCACTCACCAGAGGGGTCTTCTCCGCCTTCAGGGTTGGGGATCCCTCCTTGGGAGGGTATTGCTCCAGGGTGATGAAAAGGTCCTGGCTGCTGGAGAGAATGGATTCTCCTCCTCTTCCTCATCCACAAAATCCTCCTCTGTGTTGCATGACACTCCCCCCTTGCAGGTGTCCATGGACAGTGGTGGGGTAGTGGTAGTGTCCTCCCCCCACAGAATACCATGCAGCTGATCATAGAAGCGGCATGTAAGGGGCTCTGACCCAGTAGGCAACCATTTGCCTCCTGTGTCTTTTGGAAAGCTTGCCTGAGCTCCTTGACTTTCACGCAGCACTGCTGTGTGTCCCGGTTGTAGACCTCTGTCCATCATGCCATGTGCAATTTTGGCATCTATATTAGCATTTCTTCTTTTTGATCAGAGTTCTGCCTGCAGAGATCCTTCTCCCCATACAGCAATCAAATCCAGTGTCTCCTGTTTGCTCCATGCTGGAGCTTGTTTGTGATTCTGGGGGGACTGCATGGTCACCTGTGCTGCTGAGCTTGCCACACTGACCAAACAGGAAATGAAATTCAAAATTTCCCAGGGCTTTTCCTGTGTTCCTGGCTAGTGCATTGGAGTTGAAAGTGCTGTCCAGAGTGGTCACATTGGAGCACCCTGGGATAGCTCCCAGAGGCCAATAACGTTGATTTGCAGCCACACTACCCCAAAATTGACCCAGCAAGGTTGATTTTAGCGCTACTCCCCTTGCTGGGGAGGAGTACAGAAATCAATTTTAAAGGGCCCTTTAGGTCGATGGAACGGAGTTGCTTGTGTAGACTCATTCATTATAAAAGTCGACTTAATGCGGCTAAATTCAACCTACCTCTGCAGTGTAGATCAGGGCTTAGTTTCAGTTGATCTCAACAGGAATTGAACATGCTTATCTGAGGGCAGAATTTGGTCCATGGATACTTGGTTTCCTTCAACACTACGGAAAGCATGAGCAGACCTATGAAGCCTGCTTAACTAGCTTTTCACCTTACTGAAGGGGTCTTCTGAAAAGACATTAATACATGGACCATTTTACCCACTTCCTGCTTCTCCAGGATTATAACATTCACCTGCTTACACTGTTTTGTTTGATTAGCATGCCTCTTCCTCTGGAGCCTGTAACATCAGCTGACAGTGTGCCCTTTATCTTTTGTAAGTCACCAAAGCTCCATTGACTTCAATGAAGCTATACTGATTTACACCATCTGAGGTGTAGCTTGAACCAAGTAATTCAGTCTAGGAGTGCAGTCCTGCTGCACTTACTCAGAGTTTGATCCTGTGATGTGACACTACCTCTCTGGAGGTGCTAAAGTTGTCTTGTCTTGTCTTATGAAGTGCTTTGCAACCTCAAATGCTCTTGAAGACATCAAATGTCTACACTGTGCCTTGCAAGTCTGGAATTCCAAGAGATCATAGTAGAAAGGGAATTGATTGTTCTATCGGGAAAAAAGCTATGGATTATAGTCTCCCACCCCCCTTTAGGTGAGGGTCTACAGGAGTGAGCACTTTTCCCCTACAATATGTTGCTTCACTAGATGGCTGTTATGGCACATATCAGTGTCTCAGATCTCTTACCTCAACCTAAAGTGATCAGCAGGTACCTCCGTTTCTTTCAAATAAGAAACTGTTAAACCCTCCAGCCAAATTGAGCACCACTCCTTCCAGGGTATTGGAGATCTAAAACTAATGGCTAGCCTGGCCACAAGAGTCCAACCAAATAAACTACTTCCTCGTGGAGTTCTTCCTTCCCAATTGTTTCTCCTGAGGCCTGACTCATGGCTGTGGCACAATGCTCAAAGGTAACTAGACAAAAGGGTCCAAATAAACAGTATCCAACCACATCTGGTCCTGAACTGTGACCCTAAAAACCCCTCAATGCCAACTGGCAAGGGGGTAAATAGATTGAACCAGGATGTAGATACCAGAATCAGGACAAAGGAAAGCCAAGTCATACTGCTTATGAATATCTTTGTAAAAATCTATGTACTGATACTATAAGGCATTTCATATACATAATGGAAGTATGCTCTTATAGTTTGTATCAAGGAGTTAATTCTCAGCAAAGGTGAAGAACTGAGTTCCTGCCAGACCAGAGTTGTTTATCCATTTATCTGTAGAAATGTGAATTGAGTATTATCACAATCACCAGTCAGATTGAAAGGCAGTTGAAGGATTGAGAGATTTAACAGGAAGAGAAGAGCAGTGGCAGGGGATCGGGAGGAGAAGAGCCTTATCTGGGAATGCACTTCACAGGTTTACTGGACAATAACTGGAGGACAAGGAAAGCACCCATATTATCCTACACCTAGGAAGTAAACAAACTGCATCCACATTCATGAAAACAGGATCACAACTAGCCTTGGTTGGAAATGCTGCAAAAGACTGATAAAACTGCTCTAGATGTGGTTAGCCTGTTAAGTTAAAGCTCTAAAAAGCATGTTATGTTTCTGTTTTCTATGTAATCCTTTTGTTTCCATTATTCTTACCAGCCATCTCAAATTGTAACCTTTGAGAATAAATCTGTGGTTGCTTTACACTCAGTGCTCAAGGAGTTGATCCTGGGTTGACTCATTCAAGCTGGTGTGTTCACTGTTCTGTTAGGGCCATAGACCTGGTATTACTGAATGTTCAGTGGATAACACTCTTCAGAAGGTAAGTTGAACACTACCAGGGGAATGCTTCAAAGGAGCTCGAGGACTAGGGTGCACCTATTGTTAGCCTGCAAGGAAAAGTAAGGGCTGGCATATTCCAGAGAAGACTGGTTGGGTAGCCAACAGATTGGAGGTGTCTGGGAGCTGGGCCCCAGTTATGCACCAGCAAGTCTCTCTCTTTCTGGGGCTGGGGAGTGGGGTACTCCAAGAACCATCATAGGCTCTTCATCAGGACTATAACCAGCTTCCCGGGGACATCTTTTCTCCCTTTGGAAGCCTGGACTCTGGAAAGCAAGCAGATACTTGCCCTGGGCTTTCCACATGCTACTACAGAGTCTACCCAGAACACTCTTCAGACAAAGCCCTTAGACAGACACACACCCCTAAATAAACTCTTTTGCCCAACATTTCTCCTTCCCTACTCTCAGCTTTAAGGCACCTTTAGTACTATCCAGGCTCCTTCCAAGGTCCATTCTGGAGAGGACTCCACACACCCAAGCAGCTAGTACTCTCACCACATGTGTGAGAAGAGTCACCTAACAGGTATACCCACTTTGTGTCTTATATGCTTACCCTTTCCTAGAACACACTGCTGCACATCCACAACTCTCAACAGCCCTTGGGAAAAAACTCCTAGAATCCCCTTGTTCTCAGGTGGGAGAGAGAACAAGCTACAAACCTAGTACAGCCTTTCTTAAAGGGCCATTATGTCCTGTCAAAATATGGAATTGCATAAATGTGGGTCAAGTTCTGTTCACCCTAGTGTAATTCCAGAGCAGCTTCACCTGACTCTGGGTTTATACCAATATAAACAAAAGCAGATTTCAGCCTCGACTGTATAATCAGTTCAGAGGATCTGGCAGAACAAACAGGTTTTGTTTTTTCTCCTTGACACAGGAGAGTACAATCTGTGACTCCACAAGAACTTGAAGTTAAAGATTCTGGATATTACCGCATAGTACAGAAACAACAGCTTCTGGATACTGCAGCAGGCAAGCTAGCCTGCAGCACTACCCACAGCACTTATCAGGAGTTACCTAAAAGGGGAAAATCAGTAGTAAAAATTTAGTCATAGAGTTGACTTTTTGGTTATATGAATTAGCAGTAATTATATACTAAAAGCAAAACTGCAGTGTAATTGTGATGTATCTACGCTTCAATTACAGTGTCTATTTTAAGGAAGTGAGAACTAAAGACTAAGGTAGATTCAGTAAAGAACAGAAACAGTAAGGAAGTTCTGAAGTAATAGTGCATATTATAAAAGCAACCAACTTACAAGTAAGGAGTCACTGAGGATTAAGGACCGGAAGGTGAAGCTATTGCTATATTAGATTTTTGAAAAATCTAAATATTTGAGGGGGACAAAACGAGTCTGATCTATAACAGTTTCATATTAGCAAGTTATTCCTGGGCAGAAGTTGTGGGAAAACATTGAAATTGGTCTTTCTTCTAGAATCATAGAGGAGGAAAGACTTTAGGTCTTCCAGATGCAGTACCACCTTCTAGTCCTTTGTCTTGTCTAGTGGTAGGTCTCCAGTTATTTACATACAATCAGGAAAAACTTCCTGACAGTTAGCCTAGATTAACCCTTTCTTAACTAGGAGTAAAAGGATGAAATTCTCTTTGTATCACCCTAGATAATTCTCCTCCTTCCTTGGTATTAACACCCTTCAGTTATGTTTATAATGTCCTTAGACTTTGATTCAAGCATATGCTTAATGGTATCCCTCTTCGAGAGCACAGTAAGTGCATGTTTAGCCTTAATCACATGCTGAAGTGCTTTCCTGAATAAAGAATAAAGTTAGCACTCAGCCTAGCTATAGCTTTTAATATTGTCCTCAAATCAGTTTTCCCTGACTTGTTTTACTCTTCTGTAAAATTAATGGTATAACATAGATAGATCAAAGATGGTGGAAGTCACAAAGATGACTAAAAACAAAATATTGGACCAATATGAAGGCTACTTTGGAGTCATTACAACTTTCTCAATGTGACTGCCACATAGCTTACATACCAAAAATCTGTAGAGAATTTTAGCTGGAAAAAAGTTGCTGCTTTCCTTTAATTAAAAAAAAAGTGTTCTCCAAAATAATCAAAGACATCAGTCTGCAGTAAGTAACAAAGTTTTTAAAGGCAGCTGGTCAGAAATTATTTGCAGCAGCTTCTAGCTTTTTTCTTACAAATCTTAGAGCATCCTTTAACTGACTCTGCCTCTGTTGAAATCCTTTAAGGAAAGTCAAGCTGGAGGGAATTTTAATGGCTGAGTTATGCCCTTTTGAAGACATGAACCTCACAACAGTTTTAACTACAGCATCACTAACAATGTGATAATACTAATACTGTTATTATCTAGGAGGAGCCATGGCTACATTTGACAACACAGAGTAGAGTATACCAGATGATGCTCTAGAGTAGTGTCATGCAAAATAATAAGTAAAAAACTTGTTTTATCAATATTATAGACACCACAGGAGAAAAAAGACAAGCCATCATATCTTTCAGACTGGTATCTTTCCATTTGTATGTTGCCATCTAATCTTGAGTGGATAACTCATTCTTCCCCCTCCCAAAATTATGGCTCTGGGAAAGTCTCATATTAAACACATGCCAGGACACAAACCAAGCATCTATTTGGTACACACAAGGCTCTATTTCTTCTCATTGCCTACCAGCTCAGCCCCATGTTATAGGGCAACTTGTCACCCCCAAATTCCATTTCACCTACACCTGCTTTTTCATTCTTAAGATGATTTTTATTACATTAGGACCTACACACCCCAATCAAGGCCCCAGTGTGCTAGGCACCATACACCACAGTGAAGAGATAGACCTTGCTCAAAAAGCTTGCAACCAAAGTTTTCTTCCTGGATTAGGAATTCTCAATATAACTTTTAAAAATAAATGAATGCTCAAACAGGCATCCGGATTAGCTCTCACTCTGCAGGTTAAATTACTTACATTTTACATACTATAGATATTTAAAATCCCCCTGACACTTAAAATCCATGTTCCAGTGTTTAGTACAAGGACGTACCGGTTTAGCTTTGGATCTATCTTTTGCCTTAGTTTCTCCTCACACAGGAGAGTGCTCTCAATCTTCCAGCTGAAGTAGAGAAGTCCTTCCTTTCTGGATTGTTAAGAGGTGGGAGGAGGAGTTTTTTTACTCATCTTTAACTGGGCACAGTTATTGCTTCCCAAGGGTCTTGTTTCTCTTCCACAATACTGTTCCCTGAGTTCAGCTTTAGCCTCTGCTAGGTTAGACGCAGTATTTCCATCTGCCTCTTGTTTGCAAGGGTCACTACCTTACTTCACTAAGCCTAGGTAGCATTACAGGGCAAAGTCACATCCATTTTTTTATATAGGTTCCTGGAGTGCTGGAACAATGTGCATAGTGGGGATGCTGAGAGCCATTGAACTAAACTGTAAACCCTGTATAGCAGAGAAACCACTGCAAGCCAGAGGTTGCAACAGCACCCCTCTGTTCCAGCACCTATGATGGAATCCCAGTCCTCAGAACCCTAAACAACTAGTCCAGCCACACCTCGAGAGCCTCAGCTGTCTCATCTTTTCTTCCCAGGAACTCTTCCTACACTCCCAGCCCTTCCACTCTTATAGAACACTGACTTTCCAAGGCTGCTCTCCCTGAAATCCATCTTCATTCAGACCCCTCAGAAGTTGCTCTTCACTAGGCCCCCCACAGACTGTTCTTATGTCTCCCCACCCCCGCAGCAGGCCTAGGTTAATCACATGATCCACCTGCTACATTACATTGCTCATTTCACTTCACCTCCCCAGGTGTAGAAGTGTGGCACAGATGTAGCTGAGCCCCAACCCTCTTAAAGGACCAGCTTACCCTGTGACAGCACATCCCTGTTATAGAATTCTTACCTGGTTTTTATTCATTTTGGGTCAGACCCTCTAAGGTATTTAGGCTTCTAACCTCCATTGATTTCAGTAGAAATTTGGAGCCTAAATATATTTGAGGATCTGTCCCTTTACCCCAAATACTAAGGGCCAGATTCTCAGTTGGTGCAAATCAGCATAGCTCCATTGAAGTAATTTATACCAGCTGAGAATCTGGCTCTTAGTATTCAGGGTAAAATTCTGGGCCAATTAAGGTCAATAACAAAATTCCCATTGGCTTCAGGGGGGATAGAATTTCATCCTTGATATTTAATAAATGTCTATTTAAGACTAAATATTTTTAATCTACTGCTGATAAAGTTTTAAATTTAAAAAAATCTGCTGTTGCTCTTAAAAGATAGTTGACACTGCCATAATATAACTGCAGGCTAAGGGATAGGCTGATCCACAATTACAGAGATAGCACTGCTAAATTTCATATTCTGGGCTTTAAACTTTAGTAGATTTTTATGGGAGTAGAAGGTCACTTTACTAGCTATATTTATAACTTGACAATTAACAGAAAGGAAAAAATAGGGCCTTTTGCCCTCAAACTGGAACATAAGGTCAGAATCATGACTGGCATTGGCAAGAGTAGGAGGAATCCAGCAATATTAGTGGTTCCTCAGAGCACAAATAATCACCCTTACAATGTTGGCAGCAGTCATGCTCTGATACGCTGTGCCGAATGGGCTAGCAAACAGTATTTTTCTCATGTCCTGAGCTGTTTCCCAGTTGTAGACACAGTTCCTTAAAAAAAAATTAATAACAACAAATTAAAAACAATGTGCTCAGTCTTTCTCGTCATTTCCTGGCATATGAAATTTAAAAAACATCAGGAGAAAAATACCATTTGTTTCCAGAGTCCTTGGGGAACAGAGACACGAAACTTGGACGTGACTCAGAGGCTTGTCTAGAAGACAACATTTGTCACACTTCCCAATATTTAACTGATCTAAGAAGCTAGTATCTGTAGCAAATACGTGAACTATAATTTAAATCGTTTCCCTACAGGGGATCTATTCTGACCTCTGTTCACAACTTAACTCCTATTATTAGCAATGATGGGAGCTGTATGCATATTGAAGGGAATTCACACTTATGCTGTTTTGGTAGTCTGTCTCCAGCATATTCTTGTTTGGTGCTGGCTATACTTAACCCTGCCAGTGCTAATAATGGTTCCAGCTTGTGGACAAATTCTTGCAAAGTTTTGAGGATAAACCTTTCCTCTAATCTCTTCTATCCCTCATCTAATTTCTCCACACCCCCACCCAGGGCTGCCCGGGGGGGGGGGCAAGTGCGGCAATTGTCCCCGGGCCCCACAGGGGCCCCCATGAGAATGTCGGAGGCTCCCCTCCGCCTTCCCCCATCCCCCGGCGCCTCAGTGTGCCACATCCAGGAGTAGCCCTGGACAGAGCTAATGTGGCATGGCTCCAGCAGGGCCTGAGCTCCTGCTGCTCAGAGCTGCATGGTAAGGGGGCAGGGCTGCTCCTGGACGCGGCACGCTGAGACTCCAGGAGACGGGGGAAGCCGGGGGAAGCAGCATGGTAAGGGGGCCGGGGGAGTTGGATAAGGGGCAGGGAGTCCCAGGGACAGTCAGGGGACAGGGAGGGGTCAGAGGATCGGGGGGGCGGTCGGGGGATGGGGAATGGGGTTGGATCATGGGCATTCCTGGGGTCTGTCAGGACTGGGGAGGTGGATAGGGGTCAGGGCATCAGGGGACAGGGAGCAGGGAGGGTTAATGGAGGGTGGGATCCCAGGATGGTGGTTGGGGAGGTCTTGGGGGGGAGGCCAGGGGACAAGGAGCAGGATGGGTTGGGGATTCTGAGGGGGGCAGGAAGTGGGTGGGGGCTGGATAGGGGGCAGGGCCAGGCTGTTTGGGGATGCACAGCCTTCCCTACCCTAAAGTTCATTCAGCAGTTTGAGGCTTGCAGACAGCTATTTAACACAAAGAGCCAAGCTGTTATCTTTTCCCTTAGGGCTACCATCCCTTTCACTTCTCAAATGTCAAATTATAATCTATGGCCTGGTCTACACTAGGACTTTAATTCGAATTTAGCAGCGTTAATTCGAATTAACCGTGCACCCGTCCACACCAGGAAGCCATTTAATTCGACATAGAGGGCTCTTTAGTTCAAATTCTGTACTCCTCCCCGACGAGGGGAGTACCACTAAATTCGACATGGCCAGGCTAGGTGTGGACGGAAATCGACCTTAGTAGCTCCGGGAGCTATCCCACACTGCACCACTCTGTTGACACTCTGACAGCAGTCCAAGCTCGGATGCTCTGACCAGCCACACAGGAAATGCCCCGGGAAAATTTGAATTCCTTTTCCTGTCTGGCCAGTTTGAATCTCATTTCCTGGTTGGACATCGGGGCGAGCTCAGCAGCACTGGCAACGATGCAGAGCTCTCCAGCAGAGGAGTCCAGGCAATCTCAGAATAGAAAGAGGGCCCCAGTCTTGGATCTGATTGCTGTGTGGGGCGATGAGTCTGTGCTTTCGGAGCTGCGCACCAACAAACGGAATGCAAAGACCTACGAGAAGGTCTCCAAAGCCATGGCACTCAGAGGATACAGCCGGGATGCAATGCAGTGCCGCGTGAAAGTCAAGGACCTGAGACAAGGCTACCAAAAAATCAAAGCAGCAAACAGACGCTCCGGAGCCCAGCCCCAGACATGCCGCTTCTACGAGGCACTGCATGCCATTCTCGGTGGGTCTGCCACAACCGCCCCACCAGTGTCCGTGGACTCTGACGATGGGATACTGTCGATGGCCAGTTCCTCGGCGATGTTCGCGGACGGGGAAGATGAGGAAGGGTTTGAGGAGGACGAGGCAGACGACAGCGCTTACAACGCTGATTTCCCCGACAGCCAGGATCTCTTCATCACCCTCACTGAGATCCCCTACCAACCCTCCCCAGCCGTTACCACGGACCCTGAATCAGGAGAAGGATCAGTCGGTAAGTGATTTAAACATGTTAACATTTATTTTTTAACAAAACAGGAATATAAGCTAGGCGAAAAGAAGGTCTATATATAGGGGGACGGAACAGGCATCTTCTTCGGAGATCTCCAGGAAGCTGTCCTGGAGGTAATCGAAAAGCCTCTGCAGGAGGTTCCTGGGGAGAGCTGGCTTATTGGGTGATCCGTGGTAGCACACTTTTCCACGCCAGGCTCTCATCTGGTACTCCGGGACCATTGCCTTCACGAGCATGGCAGCAAAGGCCCCTGGTTTGTGCTGGCTTTCATGCAGCATGCGCTCTCTGTCTGCCTCACTGACCCTCCTCAGGGTGATCTCGCCCGCAGACTCCTGCATTTAAGTAGAGTGATTTGTGTACTATTAGTACTGGTAGTGCTTCACTGTTCCTTTGCACAACAAGAAGCGTCACTTTACAGCCACGTGGTGGAGATTGCAGAGTGGCAGCATACAGGGATCTTTCCCAGGGAAGAGCCGTGAGGGGGTGGAACAGGGGCAGAGTTTATGCTTTCAGGATTGCCTGCAGCAAGAGGTCAGAGCTATACATTCACTTTTAAGCAGCCAAAAGTCTTTGGCTTACCATGCCTGGCTGCTCCACGGATTCTGCTGTCCTGCCCCGCTTCTCTGATCTGCAGTGCGATACCCCAGGCAATGAAAGCGAATTCAGAAAAATCAAACTTCCCTGAGTGAGTTCGCATGAGATAGGTGCTGTGCATGGTCTTGTTAACAGACACTGATTAGACTATGTTCCTTGTTCACAAACATGTATCTTTGTAAGGAATTCACTCCCTTTTTCCCATCACACAGCTGCAACTGTATCCCGACCTGCTCCAGCATGCCCCTCACAGAGGCTGGCGCAGATTAGGCGGCGCAAGAAAAGGACACGGGACGAGATGTTTGCTGAACTTATGGGCTGCTCCCGAGCCGAGGCGGACCAGCAGAGCCAGTGGAGGGAGAACCTCACTCAGCAGCAGCGCTCACACAGCGAATGGGAGGACAGATGGCGTCAGGAGGACCAGCAGGCAACTCAAACGCTGCTTAGACTAATGAGGTAGGGTGACCAGATCACAGGGATGAAATATCGGGACATGGGGGGGGGCGGAGCAAAAAAAATGGCGGCAGAGCAAAAAAAAAAAGGCAGTTTTGCAGGGGCCGGGGGCATTAGCAGGACCCAGCCGCGCCGCCGGATCGCACACAGCGCCCCAGCCGTGCACACTGCATTCCCCGCGGAGCCTCCCACCCCGGGCACATGAGACTCGTCCCACCGCAGGCGGGGAGCCCCGCACCTCTCCCGCTCAGCTGCACTCTAGCAGCTCCTTCCCGGCAGGGCAAGATGCTGGAGCGCAGCCGAGCAGGAGAGGCGCAGGATTCCCCAGCAGCGTCGGGGAAGTTTATCGGTTCGGGGGATCCTGGCCGGCTCCTCGCGCCAGCCGCCCTGCCTGGGACAAATCTCGCCCCCGCAGCCCCTCTCCACCACATGTCTCCGGCGGGCAGCCCACGCCCCCGGGCCACGCCGCTCACCCGGGCCCTGCCTGCTCCGCGCTGCCCCTGGACCCACCATGCTGCCCCGTGGACTGCAGGGCTGGAGCAGCCTTCACGCTGCACTGCAGCACTCCCGGCCCCAGCCAGCCATGGCCTGTGTGCCCAGACTGCTGCACAGGGGCGTCTCCTCCCCAGGTTCAACTCGGGATCCAATGGGGCAGTGAGGGGGCGGGGCTGGGGGCAGGGATTTGGTGAGGGATCCAATGGAGGAAGGAGGGGGCGGAGTCGGGCAAGGGGGCAAGAGCCCCTCCGGGCTCCGCCTGTGCACGGGAGCGGAGGGCAAAATTGTTTGTTTGTCCAGTGTCCCGACCGAACATTGGTCGGGACGCGGGACAAACAAGCAAATATCGGGACAGTCCCGATAAAATCGGGACATCTGGTCACCCTATAATGAGGGAGCAAACGGACACGCTCAGGCGCCTTGTCGATGTTCTGCAGGACCGCAGGCAGGAGGACAGAGCCCCCCTGCACTGTGTCTGCAACCGCCTTCCCCCGCCACAAAGTCCAATACCCCCCTCACCCAAAATAACCAGAAGGAGGGGAGCGAGGGGCCGTGAAAACTGTCACTGCACCCCAGCAGAGAGCTCAATTACCCCAAAGCTCTCAGTCCATACATTTTGAAAAGTCCCTACCTTTCTGGCTCACCCAAGCCCAAATCCCAGTTTCATCCCCCAATTGTGTTGTTGAGTATTAAAAGTAGTTTGCTGTTAATTACTGTTTCCGCCATGTTTCTTTGCAGAAGACTTTGTGTGAAGGGGGGTGGGGATTTGTAATTGCGTAGGACATTCACCATTACCAGGGTACAGACATGGGGGCAGGATCAACAACAGGTCACACACAGAGTGCAGTCACTAGGCACCCTGGTCAGTCTGTGAGGTGTTTTTAATGTTCTGTTCATAGGCGGCAGGTGCCCTGCTCAAGGTATATTTGGAGGTGGGTCTCTGTCTGCTGCCCCAGGGTCCTAGCGCCTGCCATCCACAAATGGCAAGGCAGGCTGCCCTTACCCTGCCCTTCCACCACAGCCCTGAGCCTCTACAATGCCCCAAACCCTCAGCCCCAGCCAGAGCCCTCATCCCCCTACACCTCCTCCCCCTTCCCACACACCCCTCACCCCTTACTACGCCCCCACCCCCAGCCCAGAGCCTGCACCCAAACTCCGTCCCAAACCCTGCACCCCTCACCCCTTCCTGCACACCCACCTGTAACCGTCCTCCCCCCAGAGATCGCTGTAGGAGCAGTAGCCTATCATTCCTGGAGTCTAGAAGCGGTCTGTACATCACTGCACACCCTACCCACCACAGTCTGCGTCCCTGTTTCAACCCTTTAACGCGAAGTCATTAGTAAAGACAAGGTTGTTAATTAAAAATGCTCCATTACCTTTATTTTTACACGGGTGTTGGAAGCGGGGAAACGTGGTGAACGGGGTATGTAAGCATAGAAAAAAGTCAACAGTAAGTGAAACAGGGGCAGGTTCAGCTTCTCTGTAAAGAAACAGAACTGTCACAGGTTACCCTGCTCGCTGAGGAACCTAGATTTCAAAGCCTCCCGGATGCACAGCGCTTCCTGCTCGGCTCTTCTAATTGCACGGGTGTCTGGCTGAGCATAATCAGCAGCCAGGCGATTTGCCTCAACCTCCCATCCCACCATAAAGGTCTCCCCCTTGCTCTCACAGAGATTGTGGAGCACACAGCAAGCTGCACGAGCAATGGGGATATTGGTTTCGCTGAGATCCGAGTGAGTCAGTAAGCTCCTCCATCTCCCCTTGAGATGTCCGAAAGCACACTCCACCACCATTCTGCACTTGCTCAGCCGGTAGTTGAAGAGCTCCTTGTCAGTGTCCAAGACACCAGTATAGGGCTTCATGAGCCAGGGCATGAGTGGGTAGGCTGGGTCCCCGAGGATCACTGTAGGCATCTGCACATCCTCAACATTTATTTGTAGTCCGGGAAGAAACTACCTTCCTGCAGGCGTTTAAACAGACCAGAGTTCCTGAAAACACGCGCGTCATGAACCTTGCCCGGCCACCCGACGTTGATGTTGGTAAAGCGTCCCCTGTGGTCCACCAGTGCTTGCAGCACCATTGAAAAGTAACCC